>NC_090375.1:6484803-7084803 GCF_036365525.1 Heterodontus francisci | reverse complement strand
CATTCTTCCTTTTCGTATAACGGTCTAATTTCCTTTTGAATGCTTCATTTGAACTTGCCTCCACCACGTTCTCAGGTAGCGCATTCCAGACCTTAACCACTCGCTGCGTGCAAAAGTTTTTCCTCATGTCACTTTTGCTTCTCTTACCAAATACTTTAAATCTGTGCCCTCTTGTTCTCGATCCTTTCACGAGTGGGAACAGTTTCTCTCAACTCTGTCCAGACCCCTCATGATTTTAAATACCTCTATCAAATCTCCTCTCAGCCTTCTCTTCTCCACAGAAAAGAATCCTAACATCTCCAATCTATCTTCATAACTGAAATTCCTCATTCCCGGAACCACTATCATTAATCTTTTCTGTTCTCTCTCCAGTGCCCTCACGTCTTTCCTCAAGCCTGGCGCCCAGAATTGGACGCAATATCCTGCTGAGGCAGGATACAAGTTCTTCTACAAGTTCAACATGACTTCCTTGTTCTTGTACTCTATGCCCCTATTAATAAAGCCCAGGATACTGTATGCTTTATTAACCCCTCTCAGCTTGTCCTGCCACCTTCAATGACTTATGCATATTTACAGCTAGGTCTCTCTGCTCATGCATCCCCTTTTAGAATTGTACCCTTTATTCTATATTGCGCCTCCATGTTCTTCCTACCAAAATGAATCACTTAACATTTCTCTGCATTGAACTTCACCTGCCACCTGTCTGTCCATTCCACCAACTTGTCTATGTCCTTTTGAAGTTCTACACTATCCTCCTCAGTTCACAATGCTTCCAAGTTTCATGTCATCTGCAAACATTGAAATTGTGCCCTGTTACACCAAGGTCTAGGTCATTAATATATATCAGGAAAAGCAAGGGTCCCAACACTGACCCCTGGGGAACTCCACTACAAACCTTCCTCCAGCCCGAAAAACATCCATCAACCACTACTTTTGTTTCCGGTCACTCGCCAATTTTGTATCCACGTTGCTACTGTCCCTTTTATTCAATGAGCTACAAATTTATCACATGTCTGTTATGTAGCACTGTATCAAACGCCTTTTGAAAGTCCATTTACACCACATCAGCAACATTGCCCTCATCAACCCTCTCTGTTACCACCTCAAAAAAAACTCCAGCAAGTTAGTTAAACATGATTTTCCCTGAAGAAATCCATGTTGGCTTTCCTTAATTAACTCACATTTGTCCATGTGACTTGATTTTGGCCCTAATTGTTTTTTCTAAAAGTTTTCTCACCACTGAAGTTTAAGTGACTGACCTGTAGTTGCTGGGCTTATCTTTACACCTTTTTTTGAACAAGGCTTTAATGTTTGCAATTCTCCAGTCCTCTGGCACTACCCCTGAGTCTAAGACTGAGAAACTGTGGCCAGTGCCTCTGCGATTTCCACCCTCACTTCCCTCAGTATCCTTGGATGCAGCTCATCCAGTCCTGGTATTTTATCCACGTTAAGTACAGACAGCCTATCTAATACTTCTTTATCAATTTTAAACCCTCTAGTGTCTGACCTACCTCCTCTTTGAACATTGCCTGGGTTGCATCTTCATCCTTGGTAAAGACAGATGCAAAGCATTCATTTAATACCTCAGCAATGCCCTCTGCCTCCATGTGTAAATCCCCTTTCTGGTCCCTAGTCGGTCTCACTCCTCCTTTTATTACCCTTTTACTATTTATATGCCGATAGAAAACATTGCGATTTCCTTTTAATGCTTGCTGCCAGTCCCTTTTCATGCTCTCTCTTTGCTGCTTTTATTTGCTTTTTCATTCCCCTCTGGACCTTCTATATTCATCCTGGTTCTCAATAGTATTTTCTACCTGGCATCTGTCATAAGCACACTTTTTCTTCTTTATCTTAATCTCTTTCTGTTTTGTTATCCAGGGAGCTCTGGATTTGTTTGACTTTTCCCCTTTGAGGAAACATACCTTGACTGTGTCTGAACTATCTCTTCTTTGAAGGTAGCCCATTGTTCATCGACCAGTTTTCCTGCCAGCTTTTGACTCCAATTTATTTGCTGCAGCTCCATCCTTACTCCATTGAAGTTGGCCCTCCCCCGGTTAATAATTCTTACCCTGGATTGCGCTTTGTCCTTTTCCATAGTCGGCCTAAACTTTGATACAATGATCAGTGTCCCCTAAATGCTCTCCTACTGAATCTTGCTCCACTTGGCCCCCCCCTCATTCTCAAGAACCAGGTCTAGCAGTGCCTCCTTTCTCGTTGGACTAGCAACATACTGTTGCAGAAAATTTTCCTGAACACAATCTAGGAACTCTTGCCCCTCACTGCCCTTTATACTATTATGCCAGTCCATGTTTGGATATTAAAGACCCCCATTATAACTACCCTATAATTTTTGCAGCTCTCTGTAATTTCCTTGCAAATTTGTTCCTCCACATTCTTCCCACTAGCTGGTGGCCTATAGGCAACACTGAGCAATGTAACTGCACCTTTTTTGTTCCTTAACTCTAGCCAAATTAATTCTGTCCTCAACCCCTCTGGGACATCCTTTTTCTCCAGCACTGCAATGCTCTCCTTAACCAATACTGCCACCCTCCCCCTTTTTTCCCTTTTTTGTCTTTCCTGAACACCTTGTACCCAGGAATATTTAACACCCAGTCTTACCCGTCTTTGAACCAGGTCTCTGTTAGAGCCACAACATCATATTTCCACATGGCAATCTGCTCCTGTATCTCAACAGTCTTATGAACCACACTCCGTACATTCACATACATGCACATTAACCCTGAGTCAGACTTCATTACTTTCTTCCTTACTCTGACTCTACCTAACAATGTGCAATTCCCTACTCTTGTGCTATCTATCTCCCCCAGTATTCTGTGCATCTTGGTATTCCTCTCTAATACTTGCTCTTGGTTCCCACACCCCTGACTAGTTTTGCTTCCCTCCAATCTGAGCTCCCTCTCAGGGTTCCATCCCCTTGACAATTTAATTTAAACCCTCCCCAACACTACTAGCCAATCTCCCTGCAAGGATATCAGTCCCAGTCCTGCTAAGATGAAACCCGTCCATCCTGTACAGGTCCCACCTGCCCCAGAACTGGTCCCAATGTCTCAGAAATCTCCCTCCTATACCAGTACTCCAGCCACGTGTTCAATCGCTCAATACTCCTATTCTTATGCTCACTTGCACGTGGGACTGGGAGTAATCCTGCAATTACTGCTTTTGAGGTTCTTTTTAATCTTCCAAGCTTCATAAAGTCTGCTTTAAGGACCTCATCCCTCTTCTTAGCTATGTCTTTGGTACCGATTTGGACCACGACCTCTGCCTGTTCATCATCCCCCAGAAGAATCTCCTGCAGCCGCTCCGTGACATCCTTTTCCCTGGCACCAGGGAGGCAACACACCATCCTGGAGTCACGTTTACTGCTGCAGAAATGTCTTTGTTCCCCAAACTAACGAATCCCCTATCACTACTGCTCTTCCTCCCATCCTGTGCAGCTGAGCCACCTGTGGTGCCACAAACTTGGCTCTGACTGCACTCTTCTGAGGAACAATCACTTTCACCAGTATCCAAAATGGAAAACCGATTAGCAAGTGAGATTGTCTCAGGGGACTGTTGCACTACCTGCCTGGTTCGCTTAGACTGCCTGGTTGTCAGCCATTCCCTCTTTGCCTGCATGCTCCTAATTTGCGGTGTGACCACCTACCTAAATGTGGTATCCACGTAGTCCTCTGCCTTACGGATGCACAACAGTGACTCAAGCCACTGCTCGAGTTCCAAAACCTGGAGTTCAAGCTTGTGCAGCCGGTGACACTTCCTGCAGATATGTTGGTCTAGCACACGTGGTGCGTCCATGACATCCCACGTACAGCAAGATGTACGTTCCACTCGACAGAGCTGCACTGCCATACCTTAACTTTACGGACCATTTATTATAAGTAGAATCGCTTACCAGGTACTCGCCAAACAGCTCCTTCCACTGCACTGAAGCAGGAACCAAATACTCGAGGGTTAAAGTATGAAAAGTTGAAAAATGGAACACCTCCAACCCCCTCATCCAAGTCGCCACTCACCAAACTCTAATCTCCACACTCGGTTTGCAGCCTGCACTCTGTTTTCAGAGGAGCACAGAAAGCAAGGGACCTAGTACTGAGGCCTGTGCAATGCCACTGGAAACAGCCTTTCCGTCACAAAAACGCCCATTGACCATTACCCTTTGCTTCCTGCCACTGAGCCAATTTTGGATCCAACTTGCCACTTTTCCTTGGATCCCATGGGCTTTTAATTTACTGATCAGTCTGCCATGTGGAAGCTTGTCAAAAGCCTTGCTAAAATACATGTAGGCTACATCAAACATGCTGCGCTCATCAACCATCTTTGTGTCTGACTAACCTGAATTTTTTTTGAGATAACAATGTTTCCTTAATATATCCGTGTTGACTGCCGTTGCTTAATAATCCATGTCTCTCTAACTGGCGATTTATACGGGGTCTCAGAAAGTTTTCAATAATTTTCCCACCACCAAGTTAGGCTGACTGGCCTGTAATTGTTCGGTCTATCCCTTCCTCTCTTTTTAAACAACGGTATGTTAGCTGTCCTCTGGCACCATGCCTGTAGCCAGAGAGGTTTGGAAAATGATGGTCAGAGACTCCCCTATTTGTTTGCATGCTTCCCTTAGCTACCTGGGAAACATTTCATCTGAGCCTTGTGATTTATCCACTTTCAAAGATGCTAAACACATGAATATTTCCCTTCTCTCTGTTTTTCCCACCTCATATTGCACACTCCTTCTCCTGAACAACAGTGTCTGTATCGCCCTTCCCTTTTTTTTTATGACAGGCGTGAAGTATTCATTAAGAACCATACCAGGTCATCGTCCTTAACACAGGTTATCTTTTTATTCTCCAATAGGCCCTATGGTTCCCTTGCTGCTCTTGTATTTACAAAGTAACATTACATAGGAACATACAATTTAGGAGCAGAAGGAGGCCATTCAGCCCCTCGAGCCTGCTCCGCCATTCAATAAGGTCATGGCTGATCTGTTTGTGATTGGAATTCCACACTCCCATCTACCCCCGATAACCTTTGATTCCCTTGCCGAACAAGAATCTATCTACCTCTGCCTTAAGAATATTCAATGACCCCGCCTCCACCACCTTCTGAGGCAGTTCCAAAGTCTCGCAACCCTCAGAGAAAAAATTTCTCCTCATCTATGTCTTAAAAGGGCGACCCTTAAATTTAAAGCAGTGCCCCTTGGTTCTGGACTCACCCATAAGAGGAAACATCCTTTCCACAAAAACCTTGTCAAGACCGTTCAGGATCTTATATACTTCAATCAAGTCTCCCCTCACTCTTCTAAACCTCCAGTGAAAACAAGGCAGTCTGTTGAGCCTTTCCTCATAAGACAACTCGCTCATTCCAGGTATTAATCTAGTAAACCACCTCTGAACTGTCTCCAACACATTTACATCCTTCCTTAAATAAGGAGACCAAAACTGCACACTGTATTCGAGATGTGGTCTCGCCAATGCCCTGTATAGCTGAAGCATAACATCCTTACATTTTTCAATTCCTCTCGTAATAAAGGATAGCATTCCATTAGCCTTCTTTATTACTTGCTGTATTACTTGCTGTACCTGCATACTAACTTTTTGTGACCCGTGCACTAGAACACCGAGATCCCTCTGCACCTCAGAATTCTGCAGTTGTTCTCCAGTTAAGCAGAGTCAAAGTTATATCGCACAGAAGCAGGTCCTTTGGCCCACCGTGTCCACGTTGGCCATCAGGTCTATCTACCCTAATCCCATTTCCCAACACTTGGTCCGTAGCCTTGTATGCTATGGCGTTTCAAGTGTTCATCTAAATACTTGTATGTTGTGAGGGTTCCTGCCTCTACCACCCCTTCAGGCAGTTTGTTCCCGGTTCTCACCACCCTCTGGGTGAAATTTATTTTCCTCAAATCCCCTCTAAACCTCCTGCCCCTTAGCTTAAATCTTAGCCCCTGGTTATTGACAGCTCCGCTGAGGGAAAAGGTTTCTTCCTATCTAGCCTATCTATGCCCCTCGCAATTTTGTATACCTCAATTAGGTCTCCTCTCAACCTTCTCTGCTCTAAGGAAAACAATGCTAGCCGATCAGGTCTCTCTTCATAGCTGAAATGCTGCAGCCCAGGCAACATCCTGGTGAATCTCCTCTGCACCCTCTCCAGTGCAATCACATCCTTCCTATAGTGTGGCGACCAGAACTGTACACAGTACTCCAGCTGTGGCCTAACTAGCGTTTTATACAGCTCCATCATAACCTCCCTGTTCTTATATTTTGTGCCTCGGCTAACGAAGGCAAGTATCCCATATGCCTTCCTAACCACCTTATCTACCTGTGTTGATTACTTCAGTGATTTATGGACAAGTACACGAAGGTCCTTCTGACCCTCTGTACTTCCGAGGGTCCTACCATCTATTGTATATTCCCTTGCCTGGTTAGTCCTCCCAAAATGCATCACCTCACACTTCTCAGGATTAAATTCCATTTGCCACTGCTCTGCCCATCTTAGCCGCCCATCTGTATTGCCCTGTCGTCTAAGGCTTTCCTCCTCACTATTTACGACACCACCAATTTTCATGTCATCTGCGAACTTACTGATCATTCCTTCTATATTCATGTCTAAATCGTTAATGTACACTACAAACAGCAAGGGTCCCAGCACCGATCCCTGTGGTACACCTACTGGTCACAGGCTTCCAATCGCAAAAACAACCCTCCGCCATCGCCCTCTGCCTCCTTTCATTAAGCCACTTTTGAATCCAATTTGCCCAACTGCCCTGGATTCTCTGGGCTCTTACTTTCTTGACCAATTTCCCATGCAGGACCTTATCAAAAGCCTTACTGTAGTCCACATAGACTATATCAACTTCTTTACCCTCATCTACACACCTAGTCACCTCCTTGAAAAATTCAGTCAAATTTGTTATACATGATGTCACCCTGACAAAGCCATGCTCATTATCCTTGATTAATCCCTGCCTCTCCAAGTGAAGAGTAATCCTGTCCCTCATTATTTTTTCCAACAGTTTCCCTACCACTGATGTTAGACTCACTGGCCTGTAATTACCTGGTTTATCCCTACTACTGGTGAGCCTTGCATCAGTGGTGGGAAAGTTATTGGAAGGGATTCTGAGAGACAGGATTTATATGCATCTGGAAAGGCACGGTCTGATTAGGGATAGTCAGCATGGCTTTGTGCGTGGGAAATAGTGTCTCACGAATTTGATTGAGTTTTTCGAGGAGGTAACCAAGAGGATTGATGAGGACAGGGCGATGGACGTTGTCTACATGGACTTTAGCAAGGCCTTTGACAAGGTCCTGCATGGTAGGCTGGTCCAGAAGGTTCGAACACATGGGATCCAGGGTGAGCTAGCAAATTGGATACAAAATTGGCTCGATGATGGGAGACAGAGGGTGGTAGTGGAGGGTTTTTCAGATTGGAGGCCGGTGACCAGTGGTGTGCTGCCGGGATCGGTGCTGGGCCCTCTGTCATATATATTAATGATTTGGATGTGAATGTAAGGGGTATGATTAGTAAGTTTGCAGATGACACTAAAATTGTTGGTATAGTGGACAGTGAAGAAGGTTGTCTAAGGTTACAACAGGTTATAGATCAACTGGGAAAGTGGGCAAGGGATTGGCAAATGGAATTTAACGCAGACAAGTGTGAAGTGATGTATTTTGGGAAGTTAAACCAGGGCAGGACATATACAGTGAATGGCAGGGCCCTGGGGAGTGTTGTTGAGCAGAGACACCTTGGGGTGCAAGTCCACAGTTCCCTAAAAGTGGCAACAAGGGTAGACAGGGTGGTGAAGAAGGCATATGGCATGCTTGCCTTCATCGGCCGAGGCATTGAGTACAAGAGTTGGGACGTCATGTTACAGTTGTACATAACGTTGGTTCGGCCGCATTTGGAGTACTGTGTGCAGTTCTGGTCGCCGCACTACAGGAAAGATGTGATTAAGCTAGAGAGGGTGCAGAAAAGGTTCATAAGGATGTTGCCTGGTTTGGAGGGCTTGAGTTATAAAGAGAGATTGGATAGGCTGGGTCTGTTTTCCTTGGAGCGAAGGAGGCTGAGAGGGGACATGATAGAGGTATATAAAATGATGAGAGGCATAGATAGGGTAGATAGCCAGAGTCTGATTCCCATGGTAGGGGTGACTAAAACTAGAGGGCATAGATTTAAGGTGAGAGGGAGGAGGTTTAAAGGGGATCAAAGGGGTAAATTTTTCTCACAAAGAATAGTGGGTATCTGGAATGAGGTGGTGGAGGCAGGAACTGTAGCGCCATTTAAGAGGCATCTGGACAGGTACTTGAATGAGCAAGTCATAGAGGGATATGGAATTAATGCAGGCAGGTGGGATTAGTATAGATAGGCATTATGGTCGGCATGGACGCGGTGGGCCGAAGGGCCTGTTTCTATTCTGTACGACTCTACATTTCTTGAATAATGGTACCACATTCGCTGTCCTCCAGTCCTCTGGCAATTCTCCTGTGGTCAGAGAGGATTTGAAAATTTATGCTAGAGCCCTTGCAGTCTCCTCCCTTGCCTCCCAGAGCTGCTCTGCTTTTTTTATTCTTCCTGCTAAAGTGAGCAACTTCACTTTTTCTTTTTTTTTTATTTCCAAAATATACTTTATTCATAAAAATCTGTAAAAATTACATTCCCAACAGTTTCAAACAGCATCAAGTCAAAAAATACCAACAGTGCACAGGTGATCAGTTTCCTTCTATATGATCATGAGTTGCCTCACAACTCTTCCATTTCATTGCCATGTCATATACATTTTTACATTTACAGCACACAAAATTTTCCTGATACAGTTCGAGGAGTTTCCCATGGATCCTGCCCCTCAGTTCAGCTTGGTGGGGGGACCTTACACTGTGGTCTTTCCCCATTGAGCCTTTGCTGCGGCTGCCCCAAGCTTTAGTGCGTCCCTCAGCACGTAGTCCTGGACCTTGGAATGTGCCAGTCTGCAACATTCGGTCGTGGACAACTCTTTGCGCTGGAAGACCAGCAAGTTTTGGGCAGAGCAACTTCACTTTTTCCCCACATTATTCTCTATCGGTCAGATTTTTGCCCACTCACTTAACCTATCTATATCTGTCTGCAAGCTCCTTATGTCCTCTTCACAACATACTTTCTTACCTATCTTTGTGTTATCTGCAAATTTAGCTACCATGCCATCGCTCCCCTCATCTAAGTCATTGATATAAATTGTAAGAAGTTGAGGCCCCAGCACAGACCCCTGCGGGACTTCAATCATCACATCCTGCCACTCAGAAAAGAACCCATTTATGCATAATTGGTTTTCTGCCAGCCAGCCAATCTCCTGTCCATGCTAATATGTTACCGCCACACCATTGCGCAATAACCTTTTATGTGGCACCTTGTCAAATACCTTCTGGAAATTGCAGTACAGTATGCCAACGGGCTCCCCTTGATCCACAGCGCATGTCACTCCTTCAAAGAACTCCAACAAATTGGTTAAACATGATTTCCCTTTCACAAAACCATGCTGACTATTCCCGATAAACTTGAGTTTTTCTAAGTGCCCAGCTACAACCACCTTAATCGATTCTAGCACGTTCCCATGCAGACATCAAGCTAACTGACCTATAGTTCCCTGTTTTTTGCTTCCACCCCACACCACCACCCTCCCACCCCCTTTGCCTTTTTGCATAGAGGGTTATATTTGCTACTTTCCAGTCTGATGGGAACCTTTCCAGAATCTAGTGAGTTTTGAAAAATTCACACCAACGCATCTACTACCTCATTAACCACCACTTTTCAGACCCTAGGATGAAATCCATCAGGACTCGGGGACTTGTCAGTCCGCAGCTCCATCAGTTTCTCAGTACCGCTTCCCTGGTGATTGTAATATCACCAAATTCCTCTCTTCCTTCCACCTCCTGATTTACAGCTATTACTAGAATTTTTTTGTATCATCTATAGTGAAGACAGAAGCAAAATATTTGTTCATTTCATCTGCCATTTCCTTATTATCTACTATTAGCTCCCCATTCTCTCTCTAGAAGACTAACGCTCACTTTGCTTTTTTCCTTTTTAAATACCTGTAGAAACTCTTGTTTTTACACTTCTAGCTAGCTTCCTCTCATATTCTAACTTCTTTCTCCTGGTTAACTTTTTAGTCATTTTTTGCAGTTTTTTTATATTCTGACCAATCGTCTGACCTGCCACTCATCTTTGCGCAATTATATGCCTTTTCCTTCAGTTTGATGCTTTCCTTAACTTTAGTTAACCACAGATGGTGGGTCGTTCCCTTAGAATTTTTCTTTATAGTCGGAATATACTTGAGTATTCTGAAATATTCCTTTGAATGTCTGCCACTGCTTCTCTACTGATCCATTTCCTAGCCTAGTAACCCAGTTCACTTCAGTTAGCTCAGCTTTCATGCCCACATAGTTGCCCTTATTTAAGTTTAAAATATTAGTCCTAGACTCACTCTTCTCTCTTTCAAACTGGATGTAAAATTCAATCATATTGTGGTCATTGCTACTGAGAGGCCTTTACTCTGAGGTCATTACTTAATCTTGTCACATTACACAATACCAAATCTAATATAACCTGTTCTCTGGTTGGTTTCAGAACGTGCTGCTCTAAGAAACTATCTCGAAAGCATTCTATGAACTCCTATCCAGACTACTATTACCAGTCTGATTTTTCCAGTTTATATGTAGATTAAAATCACCCATGATTATTGCTGTCCCTTTATCACAAGCACCCAATATTTCTTCATGTATAGTTTGTCCTACATTGTGATTACTGTTCTGGGGTTTGTAGAACATTCTCACTAGTGACTTCTTTCCCCTACTATTCCTCATCTCCACCCAAACCGTTTCTACATCCTGATCTCCTGAACCAAGGTCATCACCAACTATTGCGCCAATGCCATCCTTGATTCACAGTGCTTCCCCTATACCTAGCTTCCTATTCTTGAATGTCATATACCCCTCAATGTTCAGGACCCAATCCTTGTCATTCTGCAGCCACGTCTCCGTAATGGCTATCAGATCATATTTATTTCCCTCATTGTACGCTATCAGTTCGTCTATTTTATGAATGCTACATGTGTTCAGATACAGAACCTTTAGTTTTGTCTTTCTGTTATCTTTGTAACATCTAGCCTTGACTGTTGGTGTGTTCTTGGGTTTTTTCTCTTTCCCTTCCTGCCATTTTTGGAGTGGGAGGGGGAGTATCCAGTTGTTGTGGTCCATGTAGGTACCAACGTCATAGGTAGGACTAGGAAAGAGGTTCTGCTTGGACAGTATGAGGAGCTAGGTACCAAACTCGAGCAGAACCTCAAAAACAATCATCTCTGGATTATTACCTGAGCCACGTGCCAATTGGCAGAGGGCATTTAAGATTAATAAAATGAATGCGTGGCTCAAAGACTGGTGTGGGAGAAGTGGGTTTCAGTTCATAGGCAGTGGCACCAGGACTGGGGAAAGTGGGGGGCTGTACTGTTGGTTCAGTCTGTACCTGAACTGTGCTAGGACCAGTGTTGGAGCAAACCCTACAACTGGGGAAATAGAGAGGGCTTTCAACTAAACAAGGAGGGTGAGGAATCAAGCTTGAGTAGATGTAGCAAATCAAGGGATAGAGTCAAGGCAGGAGAGCAGAATAGTAATGTGGGAAATGAAGGATTCTCACTTTCGGTTGTGTTGTGTTCAGTTTGTGATTGGCAGCTGTGATTTGATTTTCCCTGATTAATCATGAATTAATAATGTGTGTGTGTGTGTGCTTCTTTCCACAGTGACCCAGTCAGAAAATACGTGCGGGCCAATCTTATCTTGTACTACACCTCTTTGTAAGTGCAAAGCTTTCGCTGTCATCACTTGACACTGTGAAGTAAGTGTTGAAGGAACAGTGTTTAAAGGAACATTGAGGCTACTACTCTCATTTTTTGAATTAAAATTTGTGTACACTGCTCCAGTAGTTAATTTGATGAAGTTGCTCTGTTGCTGAGCCATACATGGAAACACATGGAAATACAGCAGTGAAATAGGCCATTTGGCCCAACTGGTCATTGTGGAATATGCAATGTCCCTGCTTTAATCCCTCGATCTTGGGCAGAGTGGTGGTAGAGGCTGCAACTAGTCTCAAAGTTTCTCTCCACACCCTGACTCCCCCACTCCCAATTTCCTCTATCCCTCCCCCGGGTATGGAGAGCGAACTTGGTGAGATTTCCTTTTTTTTTGTTCTCGGGGCGTGGATGTTACTGGAAAGGCCTTTGCCAGTTGCTGTATAAATTGCACTCGGCTCTGATTGTCCCTCCTCCCACCTGCTGATCACACTCCAGGCCCCCCACACATGGAGCAGTGAGCCCATGGAGACTCAATGCGCCAGCGAGTCTCACTGCCATGAGCTGTGCATGGGGAAGTGAGTGATAGGCCAGTTTTCTGCAGATGTTCCTTTAAATGTTTTCAAGCATCAGGACTTTCCTGAATCCTGTCCGGAGGCTGAATTGTTCTCTGCTTTGGTTTCTCTCCAGTGCGGTCTTCATCACCACCTACCTCATTCTTGTCTGCTGTTCTGGAATCAGGTGAGTTCCAACTAAAGCCTCCTGCCTGCCAACACATTGCCTCTGCTTGCACACTCTCTAGAGTTTCCCATTGTCCCTCATGTTCCCTCTTTTTCCCATTCTACATAGCCCCCTCGTTTCACCCTAATCCCACCAAATCTCAGTCCCTTCCCTAGCCCCATTCTGCAGATTTCAACTCTCTCCTTTCCCCTGTAGGAGGGTTCTGGCTGCACAAAGGATGTAAACTTCGCTGAGCTGGTTGAACTCCAGTAGCACCCCTGTGCAGAGGTGGAGAATGTGTTTAAGCTGCCCGAGATAGGGTGGGGAGAGGGCAGGTGGATGTCTCAATGGGGGGAAAGTTTATCTCCGTATTGGGCAAACAGAAGCCCAATGTGTGCTGAATGTGGGTAGCACTCGGCTGGTGAGGCAGCATCTATGGAGAGGGGAAGGTGGGGATAATGTCTCATGTTCAATGTACTCTGACAACAAGTCACCGAGCTGAAACTTTAACCCTTCTCCACAGATGCTACCCAGCCTGCATTTTCTGCCAGCCATATGTCGCTTTATGTCCTTGCTGTCTGGGTTTGTTAGTAGCTTATTTTGGAGACTCAAACATTTGGGTAGGTTTCTTGTACCTCAGGCACCCAACTAACGAATAAAGGAACCATCCATCACACACACTATCTTTAATATATACACTTAAAAGGGATAACTTTAAAATCCATGCGCCAAGCAGAACGTTAAAAATCTCCTGGAACCATTTTTCGAAATACTGGATAAGCCATAGTGATTGGTGATTCAATAGTCAGAGGAGCAGAAAGGCGTTTCTGTGGCCGCAGACGTGAATCCAGGATGGTGTGTTGCCTTCCAGGTGCCAGGGTCAAGGATGTCACTGAGAGGCTGCAGAGCATCCCAAAGGGGGAGTGTGAACAGCCAGCAGTCATGGTCCACATCAGAACCAACTACATAGGTAGAAAGAGGGACGTGGTCTTGCAGTCAGAATTTAGGGAGCGAGGGAAGAAATTAGCAAGCAGGACCTCAAAAGTAGTAATCTCCGGATTACTCCCAGTGCCACGTGCAAGTGGATATAGAAATAGAAGATAAAAGCAAAATACTGCGGATGCTGGAAATCTAAAATACAAACAAGAAATGCTGGAACCGCTCAGCAGGTCTGGCAGCATCTGTGGAAAGAGAAGCGGAGTTAATGTTTTGGGTCAGTGACCCTTCTTCGGAACAGATGAATGCGTGGCTAGAAAGATGCTGCAGGAGGGAGGACTTCAGATTCCTGGGACATTGGGACCGGCTCTGGGGGAGATGGGACCTGTACAGGCCGGACAGGTTGCACTGAACAGAGGCGGGACTGAGTTCCTTGTGGGACGTTTTGCTCACGCTGTTGGGTCGGGTTTAAATTAGTTTGGCAGGGGGATGGGGACCTGAGGGCAGACTCAGCTGGGACAAAATCAGAAGTTAAAATAGAAGGTGGAAAATTAATTGATGAGTCTGGAAGATAGAGCAAACAAACGTTAAAAAATGAAGAAAAGAGTTTGGCAGTGCTCAAGGGTATCTATTCAACGCAAGAAGTATAGCAAATAAAGCAGATGAGCTGAGGGCACATATAGACACGTGGCAGTATGATGTGATATAGCTATTACAGAAACATGGCTTAAGGAGAGACAGGAATGGCAGCTCAAAGTTACTGGTTACAGGATTTTCAGAAGTGATAGGGAGTGGGATAAGAAAGGGGGAGTGGCAGTTTTGGTCAAGGAAACTATTACAGCTGTGAGGAGGGAAGATATGTTGGAAGGCTCATCAAATGAGGCCATATGGATTGAGCTAAGCAACAAAAAATGGGCAATCACACTGCTGGGAGTGTACTATAGACCCCAAACAATCAGAGGGAGATAGAAGAGCAGATAGGCAAATCTCTGAAGTTCAAGAATAGTAGCAGATTTTAATTACCCCGATAAAAAGGAAATTAGGAAAGAGAGGGCATCAAAGAATATTGGCAAGCAAAATTAAGGTGAACCTAAAGATGTTCTATCATTACATTAAGAATAAGAGGATAACGAAGGAGAGAGTAGAGCTCATAAAAGACCAAAAAGGTAACCTATGCGTGGGGCGGAAGATGTTATGGTTCTTAATGAATATTTTGCGTCTGTCTTCACGAAAGAGGGGACAATGTAGATTTTGTAGTGAAGGAGGAGGAGTGTGAAGTATTGGATGTGATAAACATAGGGAGGGAGGGAGTATTAATGGGATTAGCATCCTTGAAAGTTAATAAACTCACCAGGGCCAGATGAAATGTACCCTAGGCTGTTCAAAGAAGCAGGAGAGGAAATAGCAGAGGGTCTGACCATTTTCCAGTCCTCACTGGATACAGGTGTGGTGCTAAAGGATTGGAGAATTGCTAACGTACCTCTGTTTAAAAAGGGAGCGAAGGATAGACCAAATAATTACAGGCCAGTCAGTCTAACCTCAGTCGTGGGCAAATTATTGGAATCTATTGAGAGAAAGGATAAACTGTTACTTAGGATGGCACAGGTTAATCAAGGATAGTCAGCATGGATTTGTTAAGGGAAGATCCTGTTTGACCAACTTGATTGAATTTTTTGAAAGAGTAACAAGGAAGATAGATGAGGGTAGTGCAGTTGACGTCGACATGGATTTTAGCAAGGCTTTTTTCCAAGGTCCCACATGGCAGACTGGTTTAAAAAATAAAATCCCATGGGATCCAGGGAAATGCAGCAAGGTGGATAGAAAATTGGCTCAGTGGCAAGAAACAAATGGTAATTGTTGACAGCTGTTTTAGCGACTGGAGGACTGTTTCCAGTGGTGTTCCGCAGGACTCAGTACTGGGTCCCCTGTTTTTTGTGGTGTATGTTAATTATTTGGATGTAAATGTAGGGGGCATGATCAAGAAGCTTGCGGGCGATGGAAAGATGGACGGTGTGGTAGATCACGAGGAGGATAGCTGTAGTCTGCAGGAAGTTATTGATCTGGTCAGATGGGCAGAAAAGCGGCAAATGGAATTTAACTTGGAGAAGTGTGCGGTGATGCATTTGGGCAGGTCAAACAAGGCAAAGGAATACACAATTAATGGGAAAATATGAGAAGTGCAGAGGAAGTGAGGGACCTTGGAGTGAGTGTCCACAGATCCCTGAAGGTAGCAGGACAGGTCAATAAGGTGGTTAAGAAGGCATATGGAATCCTTTCCTTTATTGGCCAAGGTATAGAATACAAGAGCAGGGAGGTTATGCTGGAACTGTATAACTCATTGGTTAGGCCACAACTTGAGTACTGTGTGCAGTTCTGGTCACCTCATTACAGAAAGGATGTACTTGCACTAGAGAGGGTACAGAGGAGATTTGCGAGGATTTTGCCAGGACTGGAAAAATGCAGCTATGAGGAAAGATTGGATAGGCTGGGGTTGTTCTTCTTGGAACAGAGAAGGGTGAGTGGAAATCTGATTGAAATGTACAAAATTTTGAGGGGCCTGGATAGAGTGGAGGCGAAGGGTCTATTCACCTTAGCAGAGGTATCAATGACGAGGGGCATAGATTTCAAGTAATTAGTAGAAAGATTAGAGGGGAGATGAGGAAATACTTTTTCACCCAGAAGGTGGTGATGGTCAGGAACTCACTGCCTGAAAGGATAGTTGAGCAAGAGACCTTCAGCTCATTCAAAAGGAGTCTTAAGTGCTATAATCTGCAGGGCTATGAACCAAATGCTGAAAGGTGGGATTAGAATAGTTGGATCGTTTTTCAGCTGGCACAGATGGGTCAAGTCGTCTTTTTCTGTGCCTTAAACTTTCTGTGATTCTATGATTTTATTCAATAAGTTTGGGGGATTTATGCTGTTACTGAACCTAACTTGTTTTCTTTCAATCTGTTTTGTTATCTTAATGCAGGCGACGTTATCCTTGGAACTTAATTCTGCTGGCTATTTTTGTACGTACTACTTTCAATGTTGAAATTGAAAATGTCTATGAATCTAAACACTCTTATATTCTGTCATCTTCAGCAATTCATAAATTCCTGATATTAAACTGAGGCCCCGCCTGCCCTCTGGACGTAAAAGATTTCAAGGATATATTTGAAGAAGGGCAGGGGATTTCTTGCACCCACTCAAGAGGGTAGACGGGGCTTTGGTTTAATGTCTCCTCAAAAAGACGGCACCTCCAACTTGGAGTGTCGGCCCAGATTATGGGCTCCAGTCTCTGGCGTGGGACTTGAATTCACAGCCACCTTGACTCTGAGGTGAGTAGGTAACTGAGCCAAGGTAACCCGCAGGTTTTACTGGTGACTGGGCAACAGTCTGGCTTCCTCCCGTCCTGCTTGGGACTCCCCCAATTGGCCAATTGGTTTTGCTGTCAGCAGAAAAACCACATGGATCCAAGTGGTCTTAAGACATGCCAATCGTTCCATTGGATGACCATTACCTACAGACGGAGTCTGCACCAGGTGGGCTACAGATTGGCATTTGTACAGGACAGTAGCCAAGTGTTTTGGTCCTGGACTAGAAACCCTGAGATTGTGAGGTGTGAAACTGAATTGAATAAATCTGGTAATCTGTGGTCTTGCACGAGGACAAATCACCGTGAAAATTGCCAGGTTGTTGTAAAAACCAACTGGGTCACTAATGTCCTTCAGGGAAGGGAACCTGTCATCCCTACATGTGACTCCAGTGGATGACACAATCCCTTGGGGAAACAACGCAATCTTGTCATAACTGCATCCCAAGAGGAGATTAAAACAGGACGCAGCAGTCTGGCCATTATCACCCTTATAATTCACCCTGGTCAATCCCCATTGAAGTTGGACTGAGTGATTTTTAATTTGAGTGAATATGAGCTTTTCCCCCCATGTCTGATGCAGTCTCTCCTTCTTTCCTCAGACTCTGGGCATGTCATACATGGCAGGGATGCTTACCACGTAAGAGCTTATTGTAAACCACAACTTGTCTCACACAGCAAAACATTGTCCCAGTGACCCGCCCCACTAATGGGACCACTGCAGTGGGAAGCTAGATAAACACGAGGCAGAGGGGAACAGAGGATATAAAGTCATTACAGCACAGAATGAGGCCATTCAGTCCATCAAGTCCAAGCTGCGCTCTGTAGAGCAATCCAATCAGACCCATTCCCTTGCTCTACCCCATAGTCTGCAAGTTTATTTCGCTCAACTGCCCATCCAATTTCCTTTTGAAATCATTGACCACCGTCGAAGGGAGCAAGTTCCAGGTCATTACCACTTGCTTGGTTTAAAAAAAAATAGTTCTTCCTCACAGCCGCCCTGTATCTCTTCCCAATACCTTAAATTTGTGTCCCCTAATCCATGTACCATCAGCTAATGGGAACAGCTTTTCTTTGTCTGCCTCATCCTAAACCAGTCAGAATCTTGTACAACTCTGTTACATCTTCCCTCAATCTGCTTTGCTCCAAGGAGAACAACCCCAGCTTCTCCAACCTAATCTAGTAACTTAAATCCATCATTCCTGGAACCATTCTGGTAAATGCCCTCTGCACCCTCTCATTCCTAAAGTGTGGTGACCAGAACTGGACCTAATACTCTAGTTGTGGCCGAACCAAAGCTTTTACATTGCTAGGTTGAGGTGAAATAAGGTGGGAGGAGGCATATGTAGAACACAGTCAGTGGCCAGTGGGCCAAATGACCTGTTTCTGTGCTGTAAACTCAGTAGTTCAATCATTTTGGACCCAAAGATGGAAAAATATTGTATTTGTGTATCTCTCAGACTGCTCCGTCAATCACAATTTCCAATCACATGGAATTGGGTCGAATGTGTATTTGGAGAATAAGATGGGAGCATTTGTTGATATTGGGCTGACGGTCGGGTGTGCTGGGACATGACCTGGTGCTGCACTGGACCTTGCAGGCCAAGCCTACTGGCTTGGGAGAATTGTAGAATGGTTACAGCACCAAAGGAGGCCTTTGGGCCTGTTTTTGTCCGTATCGGCTCTCTGTAAAAGCAGTTCATCTAGTCCAACTTTCCCATCTTTTCCCCCCTTTCCCTGCAAATGTTTTTCTCTTCGAATAATTGTCAAATTCCCTTTTGAAAGCCATGATTGAACATGTCTCCACCACACACTCGGGCAGCTCAATCCAGATCATAATCACTCCCTGCGTAAAATTTTTTCGCATGTCACTTGAGGATGATCAAATTGAGGTGTGTAAGATGATTAAAGGAGTCAATAGGGCAGATAAAGAGAAACTATTTCCTGTGGTGATGGGAGTCCAGAACAAGCAAGACCAACATTAAACTTACAGCCAGGCCATTAGGGGGTGTTGTCGGGAAGCACTTTTTTACACAAAGGGTAGTGGAAATCTGGAACTCTCTCTGCAAAAACCAGTTGAGTTGGGTGTCATTTGAAAGTTTCAAGACTGAGATTGATAGTTTCTTGTTGAGTGAGGATGTTCAGGGTTATGGAACCAAGTTGGGTAAATGGAGTTAAGGTACAGATCAGCCATGATTTAATTGAATGGTGGAACAGGCTTGAGGAGCTGCATGGCCGCCTATTCCAGTACAGTGTAGACTGGGAACCGAACCGGAGGACCTTGTGCACTGTAGCACTGAGTGTCAGGATTCTTTGCAGAGTGAGGCATTGAGAGCGGCCTGTAAGGGTTAGGTTTAATCTCTCCACAATTTAAGACTGGTTAGTGGGAAGCACTTGGTTTGGGAGGGCAGGGAAGCTAGCTTTGCATTCCCAGCTTTTAATTCTGTTTATACTTATTGGTTGTACCCACTGACTGCCTTGAGTAAAGTGTTCACTCATCTCCTCCTAGTTACCATAACACAAAGAGTGTGATGATCTGCATTGGTATCACTGCCTTGGTCTGTCTCGCAGTCAGCATCTTCTCCTTCCAGACAAGGGTAGGTCAAACCTTTTTTTGTTCCCAGAACGTAGACTTCGCTGGCCAAGCTGTATTTGTTGTCCATTCCCAGCTGCCTTGAGGTGGTGGTCTTGGTACGACTGTGTGGCTTTGCCAGGCCACTTCAGAGGGCAGGAGTTAACCCATGAAGCTACTGAGGGAGCAGTGCGCTGGCGGGGAGGCAGCGCTGAGGGAGCGGTGCGCTGGCGGGGAGGCGGAGCTGAGGGAGCGGTGCGCTGGCGGGGAGGCCATCTTTGGATGAGACGTTAAACCGAGGCCCCTAAAACATTTCATTCTCCCAGCTCAGCAGCTCAGCATTCTTCTCTGAGCCAATATCAGTAAAAAAGATTTATTGCCCATTTAGGTCGATGCTGTTTCAAATCTTGTGCAGAAATGGTTGCCGTGCTTGGCTGCAGAATAGCAGTGACTGCACTTCAAAGATGCAGGGCCAAGTAGGGACTGGTATGCAGGGAATGGGAGCAGTCGGTGGGAGGGGGTCTGTGGGCAGGGAGGACAAAGATTTGCCTTGCACGGAATGGGAGAGATAGAGGCATCGCTGGACAGGGAATGGGAGGGGTCACTGGGCAGGGCGATAGGAGCATGGCGAGAGAGGGATCAGTGGGACGGATTGGAATGGTAGTAGTTCTGTTCTTTGAGCTGTGGTGATGAGCTCCTGCTGTCGGGTTTTAGCCCCTGCTGGGGTTTACTGTGGTGTGGATGCCATTAGTTGGGGAGATCCTCTTGTAAACTGTTGCTTTTCTTTTGCAGTTTGATTTCACCTCATGCCATGGTCTGCTGTTTGGACTGATGATGGTTTTGTTCATCACTGGGCTAATTATGGCATTCACCGTCCCATTCGGATATGTAAGTAAACATCTGACTTCGACATACCTCAGGGCATAAGTATGTCGAGGAAGATTACACAAAGAGGGAAGAAGATTAAAAACAGTGAAATGTTTCCACTTTTTGGTACAAAGGGAACAGACTCTGGATTATTACCAAAAAAGGCAAAGTTTGACATCTTTCTGCAGCAGGTTATTAGGACATTGAGTGCTTTACCTTGATTCATTTTCAGTGTGAACGTTGCTGGCAAGACCAGCATTTATTGCCCATCTTTAGATGCCATGGGAGGATTATGTTGGGTCATTGTTTTGAGCTGGTGGTAGTGATTTGACACTGGCCACTTCAGAGGGCAGGAGTTCTGACCGCTTCTGAAAAGCACTGGTATTCTTGGGAGCAGGAATGCCCAAGTTGGACTAAGATTGACCGATTTTTGTTGTTTCAGTGTTTCAATGGAAATTGAGCTCAGGCAGGTAAATGGACAGAATGATCTCTTTAATTTTCCTCATAACTGAAATCCCCAATCCCAGAAACATCATGGCTATTCACCAGTGCACCCTCTCTTCCTGTAATCATCATCGAATCATACAACACAGCTTGAGGCCACTCAGCCCATTCTGCCTGTGCTGGCTCTTTGAAAGAGCTGTCCAATTAGTCACATTCCCTCGCCCTTTCCTCATAGCCCTGCAGACATTTTAGAGTCAGTCATTTACGGCACAGAAGGTGGTGATTCAGCCCTTCAATTCCATGCCAGCTCTCCATGGAGCTATCCAGTCAGTCCCACACCCACTGCTCGATCCCCGTAGCCCTGAAAGTCTGTTTCCCCTCAAGTGGCCATTGAACTTCCTCTTGAAGTCATTGATTGTCTCCACTTCCACCATCCTTGTAGGCAGCGAGTTCCAGGTTATTACCACCCACTGCATTAAAATAAAAAGTGCTTCCTCGCATTCTCCCTGCATCTCTTGTCCCCCAAACTACCGAGTGCAAAGGAAGGTGGTTGTGGTTGTTGGAGGTCAGTAATCTCAGCTCCAGGACATCACTGCAGGAATTCCTCAGGATAGTGTCCTAGGACCGGCCATCTTCAGCTGTTTCACTAATGACCTTCCTTCAATCATAAGGTCAGAAGTGGGGATGTTTGCTGATGACTGCACAATGTTCACCATTCGCGACTCCTCAGATACTGAAACAGTCTGTGTAGAAATGCAGCAAGACCTGGACAATAGCCAGGCTTGGGCTGTTAAGTGGCAAGTAACATTTATTTATTTTTATTTATTTTATTTAGAGATACAGCACTGAAACAGGCCCTTCGGCCCACCGAGTCTGTGCCGACCAAGAACCACCCATTTATACTAACCCTACAGTAATCCCATATTCCCTATCACCTCCCAACACTAGGGGCAATTTACAATGGCCAATTTACCTATCACCTGCAAGTCTTTGGCGGTGGGAGGAAACCGGAGCACCCAGCGAAAACCCACGTGGTCACAGGGAGAACTTGCAAACTCCACGCAGGCAGTACCCAGAATTGAACCCAGGTGTCTCAAGCTGTGAGGCTGCGGTGCTAACCACTGCACCACTGTGCCACACACGTGCCAGGCAATGACCATCTCCAACAAGAGAGAATCTAACCATCTCCCCATGACATTCAACGGCATTACCATCGCTGAATCCCCCACTATTGACATCTGGGGGTTACCATTGACCAGAAACTGAACTGAACTGGAGTAGCCATATAAATACCGTGGCTACAAGAGCAGGTCAGAGGCTAGGAATCCTGTGGCGAGTAACTCACCTCCTGACTCCCCAAAGCCTGTCCACCATCAACAAGGCACAAGTCAGGAGTGTGATGGAATACTTTCCACTTGCCTGGATGGGTGCAGCTCCAACAACACTCAAGGAGCTCGACACCATCCAAGACATGGCAGCCCGCTTGATTGGCACCCCATCTACAAACATTCACACCCTCCACCACCGACGCACAGTGGCAGCAGTGTGTACCATCTACAAGATGCACTGCAGCAACGCACCAAGGCTACTCATGCAGCACCTTCCAAACCCACGACCTCTGCCACCTAGAAGGACAAGGGCAGCAGATGCATGGGAACACCACCACCTGCAAGTTCCCCTCCAAGCCACACACCATCCTGATTTGGAACTATATCACCGTTCCTTCACTGTCGCTGGATCAAAATCCTGGAACTCCCTTCCTAACAGCACTGTGGGTGTACCTACCTCACATGGACTGCAGCAATTCAAGAAGGCAGCTCACCACTACCTTCTCATGGGTAATTAGGGATAGGCAATAAATGCTGGCCTGGCCAGCGATGCCCACATCCCATGAAACAAATAACAAAAAACTTCCAATCTGTGTCCCCAACCCCTTGTACCATTAGTTAATGAACAGCTTTTCCTTGTCTAAATTATGAGGTTGGCATCCTTTCATCTACAAAAGATGATGGACACACAGCAAACAATCCATTAAGGTGGGGTGTCTTGGTGCACCATTGCTGATGGCTGCGAAGGCCAATCCTTGAGAGGTAGGTTCGACCACAAGTGCCACATGTGAAGCTGCCAAGTAAAGAGTTGTCGTTTTCAACATTGGTGACTGTTGCCCAGCTGCTGTAGCCACTGGTCGTTGTGGTAGCGCGCGCCCGTTGGCAGGATGTGTCGCCATTTCTCTCTTTTGCTAGCTAGTGACTCCCAGGTGCAATAGTCGACATTTAGGGCCTTCATGTCAAGTTTGCAAGCATCCTCGAAGCGGAGCTTTGGGCGCCCCACTGGTCGCCTGGCCCCGGCTACCTCACCATACAAGAAGGTCCTTGGGTATGCGACCGTCTTCCATCCTGCAGACATGTCCAATCCACCGAAGCCACCTTTATTTTTAGTGCTAACACACTTGGGAGCTCTGCCTTTGAGAGGATTGCGGCATTTGTGATATACCCATAATGCGACGCAGACGGTGAGGATGGAAATTATTGAGCTGCTTTTCCTGGTAGCTGTAAGTCACCCATGTTTCACAGCCGTACAGCAAGGTGCTCAGAATACAGGCCTCATAAACCGTCAGCTTTGTTCTAAGGGTCAGCTTGGTGTTATCCTGTGCGCGTTTCGCAAGTTGGCCAAAGGTGGTAGCTGCTTTCCCCGTGTGTATCGAACTCTGTGCCTTGGGACAGATTGTCTGCTACCTTGATAAGGTAATTAAAATTAATTAAAACCCTAATTAATTAATTAGTAGAGTAACTAAACCAGAGGGAGGAGATTACTGTATTTAGTTAGCATTTAATATTTATAGTAGAAATCTAGCACTAGGGACCATATAGTTAATTGTAACATAATTTAGTAAGGATTTAATAAGTATTTTAAATTAATAAAATTTAATGTCAGTTAGAGGGATAAAGTGCTTCATCTGTGAGATGTGGGAGGTCTGTGACGCTTCCAGCATTCCGGACGACTACATCTGCAGGAGGTGTACCCAGTTACCCATTGGTTGGAGCGGCAACTGGATGCACTTAGGAGCATGCAGGTGGCAGAAAGCGTCATAGACAGGAGTTTGAGAAGTGGTTACACCCAAGGTGCAGGCAGATAGATGGGTGACCACTAGAAGGGGCAGGCAGTCAGTGCAGGAATCCCCTGTGGCTATCCCCCTCTCTAACAAGTATACCGTTTTGGATATTGTTGGGGGGGATGGCCTATCAGGGGAAAACAGCAGCAGCCAGAGCAGTGGCACCACGGCTGGCACTGTTGTTCAGCAGGGAGGGACAAAGCGCAGAAGAGCTATAGTTATAGGGGACTCTATAGTCAGTGGCACAGATAGGCGCTTCTGTGGACGTGAAAGAGACTCCAGGATGATATGTTGCCTCCCTGGTGCCAGGGTCAAGGATGTCTCTGAACGGGCAGGGGGCATTCTGAAGGGGGAGGGTGAACAGCCAGAGGTTGTGGTACACATCGGTACCAACGACATAGGCAGGAAGAGTTTTCAGGTCCTGCAGGGGGAGTTTAGGGAGTTAGGTAGAAAGTTAAAAGGCAGGACCTCTAAGGTTGTAATCTCGGGATTACTCCCTGTGCCACGTGCCATTGAGGCTAGAAATAGGAAGATAGTGCAGCTAAACACGTGGCTGAACAGCTGGTGTAGAAGGAAGAGTTTCAGATATCTGGACCATTGGGATCTCTCCAGGGACAGATGGGACCTGTACAAGGAGGACGGGTTGCATCTAAACTGGAGGGGCACAAATATCCTGGCTGCGAGGTTTGCTAGCGTCACTCGGGAGGGTTTAAACTAGTGTGGCGGGGGGTGGGAACCAGAGCAGTAGGACAGCAAGTGAAATAAATGAAGGGGAACTAGTAAATAAGGCCAGTAAGAGGAAGAGCAGGCAGGGAGATGTTGCGGAGCACAGCGGGACTGGCGGTCTGAAGTGTATTTGTTTCAATGCGAGAAGTATAACAGGTAAGGCAGATGAACTTAGAGCTTGGATTAGTACTTGGAACTATGATGTTGCTATTAGAGACTTGGTTGAGGGAAGGACAGGATTGGCAGCTAAATGTTCTGGGATTTAAAAGCTTCAGGCGGGATAGAGGGGGATGTAAAAGGGTTGGGGGAGTTGCATTACTGGCTGAGGAGAATATCTCAGCTGTACTGCAGGAGGACACCTCAGAGCGGTCATGTAGCGAGGCAATATGGGTGGAGCTCAGGAATAGGAAGGGTGCAGTCACGATGTTGGGGGTTTACTACAGGCCTCCCAACAGCCAGCGGGAGGTAGAGGAGCAGATATGTAGACAGATTTTGGAAAGATGTAAAGGTAACAGGGTTGTAGTGGTGGGTGATTTTAACTTCCCCTATATTGACTGGGACTCACTTAGTGCTAGGGGCTTGGATGAGGCAGAATTTGTAAGGAACATCCAGGAGAGCTTCTTGAAACAATATGTAGATAGTCCAACTAGGGATGGGGCCGTACTGGACCTGGTATTGGGGAATGAGCCCGGCCAAGTGATCGAAGTCTCAGTAGGAGAGCATTTCGGGAACAGTGATCATAATTCCATAAGTTTTAAGGTACTTGTGGATAAGGATAGTAGTCCTCGGGTGAAGGTGCTAAAATGGGGGAAGGTTAATTATAACAATATTAGGCAGGAACTGAAGAACTTAGATTGGGGGCAGCTGTTTGAGGGTAAGTCAACATCTGACATGTGGGAGTCTTTCAAATGTCAGTTGATTAGAATCCAGGACTGGCATGTTCCTGTGAGGAAGAAGGATAAGTTTGGCAAGTTTCAGGAACCTTGGATAACGAGGGATATTGTGAGCCCAGTCAAAAAGAAAAAGGAAGCATTCGTAAGAGCTGGAAGGCTGGGAACAGACTAAGCCCTTGAGGAATATCAAGAAAGTAGGAAGGAACTTAAGCAAGGAGTCAGGAGGGCTAAAAGGGGTCATGAAAAGTCATTGGCAAACAGGATTAAGGAAAATCCCAAGACTTTTTATACATATATAAAGAGCAAGAGGGTAACCAGGGAAAGGGTTGGCCCACTCGAGGACAGAGGAGGGAATCTGTGTGTGGAGCCAGAGGAAATGGGCGAGGTACTAAATGAGTATTTTGCATCAGTATTCACCAAAGAGAAGGACTTGGATGATGAGTCTAGGGAAGGAACTGTAGATAGTCTGGGTCATGTCTTTATCAAAAAGGAGGAGGTGTTGGGCGTCTTGCAAAGCATTAAGGTAGATAAGTCCCCAGGGCCTGATGGGATCTACCCCAGAATACTGAGGGAGGCAAGGGAAGAAATTGCTGGAGCCTTGACAGAAATCTTTGTATCCTCATTGGTTACAGGTGAGCTCCCAGAGGACTGGAGAATAGCCAATGTTGTTCCTTTGTTTAAGAAGGGTAGTAAGGATAATCCAGGAAATTGTAGGCCGGTGAGCCTTACATCACTGGTAGGGAAATTATTAGAGAGGATTCTTCGGGACAGGATTTACTCCCATTTGGAACCAAATGAACTTATTAGTGAGAGACCGCATGGTTTTGTGAAGGGGAGGTCATGTCTCTCTAACTTGATTGAGTTTTTTGAGGAAGTGACGAAGGTGATTGATGAAGGAAAGGCAGTGGATGTTGTCTATATGGACTTCAGTAGAGCCTTTGACAAGGTCCTTTATGGCAGACTGGTACAAAAGGTGAAGTCACACGGGATCAGAGGTGAGCTGGCAAGATGGATACAGAATTGGCTTGGTCATAGAAGGCCGTGGGTAGCAGTGGAAGGGTGCTTTTCTGAATGGAGGTCTGTGACTAGTGGTGTTCCACAGGGATCAGTGCTGGGACCTTTGCTGTTTGTAGTATATATATAAATGAATTGGAGGAAAATGTAGCTGTTCTGATTAGTAAGTTTGTGGACGACACAAAGGTTGGTGGAGTTGCGGATAGTGATGAGGATTGTCAGAGGATACAGCAGGATATAGATCGGTTGGAGACTTGGGCGGAGAAATGGCAGATGGAGTTTAATCCGGACAAATGTGAGGTAATGCATTTTGGAAGATCTAATACAGGTGGGAAGTATACAGTAAATGGCAGAACCCTTAGGAGTATTGACAGGCAGAGAGATCTGGGCGTACAGGTCCACAGGTCACAAAGTGGCAACGCAGGTGGATAAGGTAGTCAAGAAGGCATACGGCATGCTTGCCTTCATCGGTCGGGGCATAGAGTATAAAAATTGGCAAGTCATGCTGCAGCTGTACAGAACCTTAGTTAGGCCACACTTGGAATATTCCGTGCAATTCTGGTTGCCACACTACCAGAAGGACGTGGAGGCTTTGGAGAGGGTACAGAAGAGGTTTACTAGGTTCCGAAGAAGGGTCACTGACCCGAAACGTTAACTCTGCTTCTCTTTCCACAGATGCTGCCAGACCTGCTGAGTGATTCCAGCATTTCTTGTTTTTGTTTCAGATTTCCAGCATCCGCAGTATTTTGCTTTTATTTTAGGTTTACTAGGATGTTGCCTGGTCTGGAGGGCATTAGCTATGAGGAGAAGTTGGATAAACTCTGGTTGTTTTCACTGGAATGACGGAGGTGGAGGGGCAACATGATAGAGGTTTACAAAGTTATGAGTGGCATGGACAGAGTGGATAGTCAGAAGCTTTTTCCCAGGGTTGAAGAGTCAGTTACTAGGGGACAGAGGTTTAAGGGGCGAGGGGCAAAGTTTAGAGGGGCTGTGTGAGGCAAGTTCTTTACACAGTGGGTGTGAGTGCCTGGAACTTGCTGCCGGGGGAGGTGGTGGGACCAGGTACGATAGTGACGTTTAAGAGGCATCTTGACAAATACATGAATAGGATGGGAATAGAGGGATATGGACCCCGGAAGTGCAGAAGGTTTTAGTTTAGACAGGCATCAAGGTCGGCGCAGGCTTCAAGGGCCGAATGGCCTCTTCCAGTGCTGTACTGTTCTTTGTTCTTGGGCCCACGATGACAGAATTTGCTAACCACTTCCAGTGGACTGTTATTTAGTGTGATCGGGATGAAGATGCGACACCTTGTCCAGTAATCATGGTTTTCTTGACTTGTCATCAAGGAGAACAAGGTACAGCGATGGGAGAGACAGTCCATGAGTCTTTGTAGCTGAGTTCCTGTGTGAGCGACCCGCGCTGCATCAGCATAGAGGAGTTGTCTGATCAGGCCGTAATGTGTTTTTTGGTCATTGCTTCAGCCTTGATGGATTGTCGAACTTGCTTTCTGACCTAGTGTGCAAATAGACTTCCATATCTGCAGGGGAGGTGAGGTTAGGAGCATGGAGAAAAAGATTCCCAACAGAGTGGTGGTGCTAGGACACAACCCTGTTTCACTCCAGTCTTCACTCAAACTGTCAGAAGTGTAGCCATCAAACTACAGTGCAATGCATTGAGGCCTGTCATAATCTTATACACTTCTATTAAATCTTTTCTCAATCTCTGCTGTTCTAAGGAGAACAACCCCAGCTTTTCCAACCTAACCTTGTAACTAAAATCCTCTATCCCTGAAACCTTTCTGGTAAATCTCCTCTGCACCCTCTTGAGGATCCTCACATCCTTCCTGAAGTGGACGCAATCCTCCAGTTGGGGCCTTACCAGAGCTTTATAAAGTTTCAGCATAACGTCCCTGCTTTTGTACTCAGTGTGTCTTTTTATGAAGCCCAAGATCCCATATGCTTTACTAACCACTCTCTCAATATGTTCTGCCACCTTCAAAGATCGATGCACATGAACCCCAGGTCCCTCTGTTCCTGCACAACTTTTAGAACTGTGCCATTAAGTCGATGTCTCTCCCTACTCCTTCTGCCAAAATGGGTCACCTCACATTTCTCTGTGTTAAATTCCATCTGCTACCTTTCTGCCCCTATTGCTAGGAACAGGTGCTGCCTGACCTGAGTATTTCCAGCACTTACTGTTTTTATTTCAGGTTTCCAGCATCTGCAGTATTTTGCAGTATTTACTATGACTCGTTTTCTGTTCTTAAGCCAATTTTTTTATCCAATTGGACATTGACCTTCCTATTCCATGAGCCTTTTATGTGGCACTTCATCAGAAGCTTTCTTAAAATCCATATAATTAAATATCCACTGCATTCCCTTCATCAACTTTCTCCGTTACTTCATCAAAGGATTTAATTGGATTAGTCACATGTTTTTTCTCGTTACTGCTGTTGCTTTTGCCAGTCACCTTAAATCGGTGTCCTCTGGTTCTGGATCCTTCTGCTAATGGGAACAGTTTCTCTCTATCTACTCTGTCCAGAATCCCCTTGATTTTAAACACCTTGATCAAATGTCCTGTTAATCATCTCTTCTCCAAGGACAAGAGCTCCAGCCTCTCCAATCTATCCACGTAACTGAAGTTCCTCATCCCTGAAACCATTCTCATGAATCTTTTCTGCACCCTGTCTAATGCTTTCATGTACTTCCTAAAGTGTGATGCCCAGAATGGGACACAATGCTCCAGTTGAGGCTGAACCAGTGTTTTATACAGGTTTTAGGGAGACGGTGGCATAGTTGTACTGTCACTGGACGAATAATCCAGAGGCCCAGGCTAATGTCCTGGGACACTGGTTCAAATCCCACCATGACAGCTGATGGAATTTAAATTTAATTAATTAAGAAAAAATCTGAATTGAAAGCTAGTCTCAGTAATGGTGCCATGAAACTATTATCAATTGTCATAAAAACGCATCTCGTTCGCTAATGTCCTTTTAGAGAAGGAAATCTGCCATCCTTACCTGGTCTGACCTACATGTGACTCCAGACCCACAGTAATGTGGTTGACTTTTAACTGCCCTCTGAAATGGCCTCGCAAGCCACTCAGTTCAAGGGCTGTTCGAGATAGGCAACAAATACTGGCCTTGCCAGTGACGCCCATATCCCATGAAAGAAGCAAAATGATTTGTGCACATCTTCTCCCAGGTTCCACTGCTCCTGCACCTCATTCAGAATTGTACGCTTTCTTTGGCATCTCCTTGTTGTTCCTACCAAAATGAATCACCTCACACTTCGCTGCATTAAATTTCATGTGCTACTTGTCTGCCCATTCCACCAGCCTATTTATGTCCTTTTGAAGTTTATCACTATCCTCCTCACAGTTCAAAGTTCTCATCCCTGTTACCATTCTAGTAAATCTCATTTTCTCCGCCACCTCCATGCCCCCCCGCAGCCCCCCACAAGACCTTGACATCCTTCCGAAAGTGTCGTGCCAGAATTGGACACGTTACTCCAGCTGAGGTGCCAAAATAAGAATTAATACTGAGACATAGGTAAAGAAAAGAAATATCATCTTAAAACAGTCTCCTGTGGTTACTGATCCTCCTACCAATGAAACCAATTCTCAATTACTCTCTCGAACCCCTTCCAGAGGATAACCACACACGAGGCTACTTGGGGCCTGACCAACACCTTATACAGTAGGGAGGAGTTGTGGAGTCACACCAGCACAGAAGGAGGCCATTTGGCCCATGGAGTCCATGCTGGCTCTCTGCAGAGCACTCCAATCAATCCCCTTTCCTCAAATAAAAGCAAAATACTGCGGATGCTGGAAATCTGAAACAAAAACAAGAAATGCTGGATTCACTCAGCAGGTCTGGCAGCATCTGTGGAAAGAGAAGCAGAGTTAACGTTTTGGGTCAGTGACCCTTCTTCGGAAATCCCCTTTCCTCACTTGATCCCCGGAACTCCGCAAGTTTATTTCCCTCGGGCATCCATCCATTTTCCATTTGAAATCATTCGTTGTCTCTGCTTCCACCACCCTCTTGGCAGCGAGATCCAGATCATTACCATTCACTCTGTAAAGGAAGTTCTTCCTCAAATCCCCCTGCACTTTTTCCCAAAACCTTCAATCTAAGCCCCCTAGTCCTGTACCATCAGCTAATGGGAACATTTTTCTTTGTCTACCTTATCTAAACCTGTCGCAATCTTATAAATCTCTATCAAATCTCCCCTCAATCTCCTTTGCTCCATGAGGAACAACCCCAGCTTCACCAACCTAACCTTGTAACTAAAATCCCTCATCCCTGGAATCATTCTGGTAAATCTCCTCTGCACCCTCTCAAGGACCGTCGCAGCCTTCCTGAAGTCTGGTGATCAGAACTGGATGCAATACTCCAGTTATAGAATCATAGAAAGTTTAAGGCACAGAAAGAGGCCATTTGGTCCATTGTGTCTGTGCCAAGCAAAAAAACGAGCCACCCAGTCTAATCCCACCTTCCAGTATTTAGTCCGTAGCCCTGCACTTGACAACGTGGATGTAAATGTAAGGGGCATGATCAGGAAGTTTGAAGGACAAAGATTGGCCATGTGGTAGATGGCTGTAGGCTGCAGGAAGCTTTCAATGGACTGTTAAAGTGGGCAGAGAAGTGGCAAATGGAATTCAACCTGGAGAAGTGAGGTGGTGCATTTGGGGAAGGCAAATTAATACATGATTAATGGGAAAATACTGAGGTGTCGAGGAAGTGAGGGACCTTGGCGTGTATGTCCACAGATCCCTGAAGGTAGCAGACACCTTTTAAATGAGTTGAGGGTTTCTGCCTCAACTACCCTTTCAGGCAATGAGTTCCAGACCCCCACCACCCTTTGGGTGAAAACATTTTTCCTCATCTCCCCTATAATCTTTCTACCAATTACTTTAAATCTATGCCCCTTAGTCACTCACTTCTCTGCTAAGGTAAATAGGCCCTTCACCCCCACTCTATCCAGGCCCCTGTACATTTCAATCAGATCTCCCCTCAGCCTTCTCTGTTCCAAGGAGAACAACCCCAGCCTGTCCAATCTTTCCTCATAGCTGCATTTTTCCAGTCCCAGCAACATCCTTGTAAATCTCCTCGGTACCCTCTCTAGTGCAATTACATCCAGAGCTGCACACAGTATTCAAGTTGTGGCCTAATTAATGATTTAGACAGTTCCAGCATAACCTTCCTGCTCTTGTATTTTATACCTTGCCTAATAAAGTGAAGGATTCCATATGCCTTCTTAACCACCTTTATCAACCTATCCTGCTACATTCAGAGATCTGTGGACATTCACTCCAAGGTCCCTTACTTCCTCTACACTTCTCAGTATTTTCCCATTAATCATGTATTCATTTGCCTTCCCCAAATGCACCACCTCACTTCTCCAGGTTGAATTCCATTTGTCACTTTTCTGCCCACCTTACCAGTCCATTGAAAGCTTCCTGCAGCCTACAGCTATCTTCCTTGCTGTCTGCCACACGGCCAATCTTTGTTCTTCGGACTTTTTGATCATGCCCCTTACATTTATATCCACATAGTTTATACATACACCACAAAAAGCAGGGGACCCAGTACTAAGCCTGCAGAACACCACTGGAAGCAACCCTCCAGTCACGAAAACACCAGTCAACAATTACCCTTTGTTTCCTGCCACTGAGCCAATTTTGTATCCACCTTGCTGCATTTCCCTGGTCCCATGGGATTTTATTTTTTTCACCAGTTTGCCATATGGGACTTTGTCAAAAGCCTTGCTAAAATTCATGTAGACCACATCAACTGCACTATTCTCATTAATCTTCATTATTAATTCTTCAAAAAATTTGATCAAGTTGGTCAGACAAGATCTTCCTTTAACAAATCCATGCTGACTAACCTTGATTAATCTGTCCCTTTCTAAGTGACAGTTAATCCTGTCTCTCAGAATAGATTCCAATAATTTGCCCACTACTGAGGTTCGACTGAGTAGCCTGAATTATATGGTCTATGCCTCGTTCCCTTTTTAAACAGAGGTACAACTTTAGCAGTTCTCCAATGTTCTGGCACCACACCTGTATCCAGTGAGGACTGGAGAATGATGGTCAGACCTTCCACTATTTCCCCTTTTTTTGACAGCCCGGGGTAAAGGCCTGCTTGGGTCTGCAAACAAGACCCAACCCGAGGCGGACCCAGCCCGAGTCCTTCCATTTTTTTCCCCGTGCCAACCTGACCATCAGTTAACTTATCTTCCATTTTTCACTTTGTTCCTTACCTGCGCTAACTTAAAATAACTAACAAACCACCTTTGAAGTCCAAAAAGTAAATTAACATCAGAGTCACTTACCTGAGGTGGTGATTGAGTGTGTCCGATCCAGCCCGGCCCGAGCCCAAATGCAGGACCCTGAAGTGCCACCCAACCCGAACGTGACACATGGCATCAGGTTCGGGTCGGGTAGCAGGCCTTTAGCCTGGGGTAAGTTTCATCCGGCCCTGGTGATTTCTCACCTTTTCAAGGATGCTAATCCCATTAATATTTCCCCTCTCCCCATGTTAATCACATCCAATACTTCTTCCTCCTTAACTATAATATCTGCATAATCCCCCTCTTTTGTGAAGACAGACGCAAAGTATTCATTAAGAACCATACCAACATCTTCCGGCCCTACACATAGGTTACCTTTTATGGGCTCTACTCTTAGCTATCCTCTTACTCTTAACGTATTGATAAAACATCTTTGGGTTGACCTGGATTTTGCTTGCCAATATTCTTTCATGCCCTCGCTTAGCTTTCCTGATTTCCTTTTTGATTTCACCCCTCCACTTTCTATACCCCTCTCGGCTTTCTCTGTATCGTACATAAGCTTTCCTTTTCTACCTTATCTTACCATGTAGGCTTCTTGACATTCATGGGGCTCTAGATTTGGCCGTCCTATGGTTTTTCTTTGTGGAAGCGTGTTTACTCTGGACCCCTTGGGTCTCCCCTTTGCCTCCCACTATTCTGACACTGATTTACCTTCAAGTAGATGTTTCCAGTCCACTTTTGCTAAGTCGCTCCTCAGCTTAGTAAAGTTGGCCTTGCCCCAATTGAGAACTCTAATTCCTGTTCTATCTCTGTCCTTTTCCATAATTGTTAAAACTTACTGAATTATAATCACTACCACCAAAATGCTCTCCCACTACCACTCCATCCACCTGCCCAGCTTAATTTCCTATAACTAAGTCTAAAACTCCACTCTCTCTTGATGGACTTCCTGCGCACTGGGCAGTAAAAGTTCTGCTGAATGCACCTCAAAAATTCTGCTCCCTCAGTTCCTTTCACATTAAAACTATCCCAGTTATAATTGGGGTAATTATGAAGTGATTGATGACTTTAATCCCTTATAGGGATGAAACCAAATCAATGAGTCTGTTTTAATTAAGTTCAAACTAGACAGATTCCTACAGACACTTTGGGTCTAAAGAACTGAACTAGTCTTCCCTCAAAGAAAGAAAACCAACAGAATATTACTGTCCTTCGGATAGCCTATTTTGTAATAATTATAGCTACGTCATAAATATCCTAGATATTATAAAGGTCTGGGAATGTCTCTTTAATACGTACCTCCCCACTGAAGGAGACAGTGAGGGCGTTCTTGTAGTTGTATACAGAATGCTACATGAGACGATTTATTAACTTAAATATTTATTGAAGAGTTGAACATGCTATACACTTTAAGTGGCTCAGTATCCTACAATATCAAAGATTACTAAGAGATCTAAAGCATAACCTTATTTCTAAAATAAAATCCAAAAGTTCAACCTTGATAATGTTACAGCAAAATATCTTACAAATATCCATAAAAATTTAAAGTAAACTGTCACCTTAAATTCCCCAAGTACTATAGGTTGAGAAATATTGATGAGGAATTCAATAATTTTGTTTTTTTGATTCAAAACTCTCGGGTTTATACTGTTTCTAATCGTCCCATCTTTTAGAATGTAGATGTTGCCTTTCTGTGTGTGTTTTTCATGCTTTTGATATCCATTTATTAAACTAAATAGTCGGGGGAGGGATCAGTTGCATGGAAAATTAGGAAGTCAAAGCTAAAGGAGAAGGTAGGAGTCCACGTTAGTGATGAGGCTGAATGTTACCAGAATATAAACGGTAGGGACAGAACGTGTGAACGTCATATTGCACCAAGGAATCGTACAAGAGTAGGGAAATTTGATAACAGAACAAACTTGAAGGCTTTGTATCTGAATGCACAAAGCATTCGGAATAAAATAAATGAGTTAACAGCGCAAATAAAGACGAACGGTATGATTTAATGATGATTACTGAGAAGTGGTTGCAGGGAAACCAGGTTTGGGAAATGAATATCCAAGGGTACTCAGTATTTCGGAAGGATAGGAAGGAAAAGGAGGTGGTGTAGTTTCCTTAGTAAAGGAAGCGATCAGTGAGAAATGATATAGGCACTGGAGATCAAGACGCAGAATCAGTCTGGCTAGAAATAAGAAATAGCAAGAGAAAGAAGACCCTGGTGGGAGTAATCTATAGGTCCCCAAACAGTAGTTCCGTAGTGGGGCACAGTATAAACCAGAAAATACTGGTGGCTTGTAAGAAAGGTACGGCAATGGGGGATTTTAATATGCATATAGACTGGATTAATCAAATTGGCAAGGGGAGCCTCGAGGGAGAGTTCATTGAATGTATTATTGTTTTTTGGAGCAATATGTTGCGGAACCAACCAGAGAGCAGGCTATTCTATATTTGGTATTGTGTAATGAGGTGGGATTAATTAATCTCATAGTTAAGGATCCTCGAGGGAAGAGTGATCATAGAATGCTAGATTTTCAAATTCAGTTTGAGGGCGAGAAACTGGAGTCCCACATGAGCATTCTGGAGTTAAATAAAGTTAATTACATAGGCATGAGGACAGATTTGGCCCTAGTGGACTGGGAAGGAAGACTAAATAGGTGTTGCTCCTGCTGGATTGAAATGTACAATGTTGGACATGTGAAGATGTCAAGGAGCTTACAGGTAAGATGAGGCAGAAGAGGAAAGCTTATGCCCGACTCAGAGAACTCAATACTACAGAAAGCTGAGAGAAGTATAGAAAGTGGAGGGGTGAAATCAAAATCTACTAGAGTTAGATTAGGGCCAATCAAGGATAGTAGTGGGAAGTTGTGTGTGGAATCAGAGGAGGTAGGGGAAGTGTTAAATGAATATTTTGCGTCAGTATTTACAGTAGAGAAAGAAAATGTTGTCGAGGAGAACACTGAGATTCAGGCTACTAGGCTAGATGGGATTGAGGTTCACAAGGAGGAGGTGTTATCAATTTTGGAAAGTGTGAAAATAGATAAGTCCCCTGGGCCAGATGGGATTTATCCTAGGATTCTCTGGGAAGCTGGGGAGGAGATTGCAGAGCCTTTGTCCTTGATCTTTATGTCGTCATTGTCGACAGGAATAGTGCCGGAAGACTGGAGGATAGCAAATGTTGTCCCCTTGTTCAAGAAGGGGAGTAGAGACAGCCCTGGTAATTATAGACCTGTGAGCCTTACTTCGGTTGTGGGTAAAATGTTGGAAAAGGTTATAAGAGACAGGATTTATAATCATCTTGAAAAGAATAAGTTCATTAGCGATAGTCAGCACGGTTTTGTGACGGGTAGGTCGTGCCTCACAAACCTTATTGAGTGTTTCGAGAAGGTGACCAAACAGGTGGATGAGGGTAAAGCAGTGGATGTGGTGTATATGGATTTCAGTAAGGCGTTTGATAAGGTTCCCCACGGTAGGCTATTGCAGAAAATACGGAAGTATGGAGTTGAAGGTGATTTAGAGCTTTGGATCAGAAATTGGCTAGCTGAAAGAAGACAGAGGGTGGTGGTTGATGGCAAATGTTCATCCTGGAGTTTAGTTACTAGTGGTGTACCGCAAGGATCTGTTTTGGGGCCACTGCTGTTTGTCATTTTTATAAATGACCTGGAAGAGGGTGTAGAAGGGTGGGTTAGTAAATTTGCGGATGACACTAAGGTCGGTGGAGTTGTGGATAGTGCCGAAGGATGTTGTAGGGTACAGAGGGACATAGATAGGCTGCAGAGCTGGGCTGAGAGATGGCAAATGGAGTTTAATGCGGAAAAGTGCGAGGTGATTCACTTTGGAAGGAGTAACAGGAATGCAGAGTACTGGGCTAATGGGAAGATTCTTGGTAGTGTAGATGAGCAGAGAGATCTTGGTGTCCAGGTACATAAATCCCTGAAAGTTGCTACCCAGGTTAATAGGGCTGTTAAGAAGGCATATGGTGTGTTAGCTTTTATTAGTAGGGGGATCGAGTTTCGGAGCCACGAGGTCATGCTGCAGCTGTACAAAACTCTGGTGAGATCGCACCTGGAGTATTGCGTGCAGTTCTGGTCACCGCATTATAGGAAGGATGTGGAAGCTATGGAAAGGGTGCAGAGGACATTTACTAGGATGTTGCCTGGTATGGAGGGAAGGTCTTACGAGGAAAGGCTGAGGGACTTGAGGTTGTTTTCGTTGGAGAGAAGGAGGAGGAGAGGTGACTTAATAGAGACATATAAGATAATCAGAGGGTTGGATAGGGTGGATAGTGAGAGTCTTTTTCCTTGGATGGTGATGGCAAACACAAGGGGACATAGCTTTAAGTTGAGGGGTGATAGATATAGGACAGATGTCAGAGGTAGTTTCTTTACTCAGAGTAGGAGGGGCGTGGAACGCCCTGCCTGCAACAGTAGTAGACTCGCCAACTTTAAGGGCATTTAAGTGGTCATTGGATAGACATATGGATGAAAATGGAATAGTGTAGGTCAGATGGTTTCACAGGTCGGCGCAACATCGAGGGCCGAAGGGCCTGTACTGCGCTGTAATGTTCTAAATAGGACAGTTGATGAGAAGTGGCAGATGTTTAAGGAGATATTTAGTTCCTCCCAACTAAAATATATTCCAGAGAGGAAGAAAGATTGTAAGAGGGGGAAAAAAAACATCCATGGCTAAGCAAGGAAGTTAATGGCAACATAAAGACAAACTAAGGCATACCATATTGCAAAGGCCAGTGGCAGGCTGGAAGATTGGGTAAATTTTAAAGATCAACAAAGGGTTACTAAAAAAGTAATAAGAGCAAAGGTAAATTATGAAAGAAATTAGCGCAAAATATAAAAACAGGTTGCAAAAGCTTCTATAAGTATATAAAAGGGAAGAGAGTAGCTAAAGTGAATGTTTGTCCCTTGGAGGATGTGACTGGGGAGTTAATAGTGGGGAACACATAAAAGGCAGAGACACTAAATCAGTATTTTGCTTCAGTTTTCACGGTGGTGGACACTAGTACCATCCCAATAGTAACAGGAAATACAGAGGTTATAGAAAGGGAGGAACTTAGAACAATCATCATCACTAGGGAAAAAGTACTGAGAAAACTATTGGGATTGAAGGCAGACAAGCTCACAGGACCTGATGGCCTACATCCTAGGGTCCTAAAGGAAGTGGCAGCGGAGATAGTGGATCCATTGGTTATAATATTCCAAAATCCCCTGGATGCGGGAAAGGTTCCAGTGGATTGGAAAAATGCTAATATAACACCCTTATTCAAAAAGGGAGGGAGGCAGAAAGTAGGAAACTATAGACCAGTTGGTTCAATATGTGTCGTTGGGAAATTGTTAGAATCCATTATTAAGGAAGTAATAACAGAACATTTAGAAAGTCAAACGCAATCCATCAGAGTCAGCATGGTTTTATGAAGGGTGTTTGACTAATTTGCTAGAGTTCTTCGAAGCTATAACAAGTGGATAATGGGGATTCTGTAGATGTAGTATATCTGGTCTTCCAGAAGGCATTTGATAAGGTGCTGCACAACAGGTTAATACACAAGGTAAGATCACATGGGGTTAGGGGCAATTTATTAGTTTGGATAGAGGATTGGCTAACCAACAGAAAACAGAGTCGGGATAAATGGGTACTTTCATGGTTGGCAAGATGTAACTAGTGGGGTGCCACAGGGTTTGGTCCTCGGGCCCCAACTATTTACAATCTATATTAATGACTTGGATGCAGGGATAGAAGGTACTATAGCCAGATTTGTAGATGACACTAAAATAGGTGGGATAGTAAGTTGCAATAAAGAAATAAATTTACAAATGGATATGGATAGATTAGGTGAATGGGCCAAAATTTGGCAGATGGAGTTTAACGTGGATAAGTGTGAGGTTATCCATTTTGGTCGTAAGAATAGAAAGGCAAATTATTATCTAAATGGAGAAAAAATTCAGAGGGATCTGGGTGTCCTCATGTATAAATCGCAGAATACGAGTATGCAGGTGCAGCATGTAATAAGGAAGGCAAATGGAATTTTGGCATTTATTGCTAAAGGAGTAGAGTATAAAAGGGAAGTATTGCTGCAACTGTACAAGGCATTAGTGAGACCGCACCTGGAGTACTGCATACCATTTTGGTCCCCTTACTTGAGGAGGGATGTAGTTACTTTGGAGGCAGTTCAGAGGAGGTTCACCAGATTGATTCCAGAGATGAGGGGTTTGTCTTATGAAGAGAGATTGAGCAGTTTAGGCCTTTACTCTCTCGAGTTCAGAAGAATGAAAGGAGATCTAATTGAGGTCGACAAGATGATTAAGGGGATTGACGTAGTAGATGTAGAGAGGATGTTTCCTCTGGTGGGGCAATCTAGAACAAGAGGTCATAGTTTTAGGATAAGGGGTAGCAGATTTAAAACAGAGATGAGGAGAAATTACTACTCTCAAAGGGTCGTGATTCTGTGGAATTCACTACCCCAGAGTGCGGTGGATGCCGGGACCTTGAGTAAATGTAAGGAGGAGATGGACGGATTTTTAATTAGTAAAGAGTTGAAAGGTTATGGAGAATGGGCAGGAAAGTGGAGTTGAGGCCAAGATGAGATCAGCCATGATGGTATTGAATGGCGGAGAAGGCTCGAGGGGCTGAATTGCCTACTCCTGCTCCTAGTTGTTATGTTATATATGGTCATATCGTTAGCTACCATTCCCACTTAATTTATTTGCTGGAAATTCCCTTCTCTTGAAGTTGGGGGCTTTTATCTGGTCAAAATGTTTTCAATTGGTTTTACTTGGCATCTGTTTTTGGAAGTACGATTTCATTTTGTAATTTATCATCTGTAATTGTCTTTTTTATGATACCTTGTATGTCTTCTTGAGTCAGTCTGTCTATATCACTAACACTATCAACTAATTAAGTTTATAGTTTTCAGTACTGACCTTGTATAAGATGTCTTGGTGTGTTTCATCTTCTAATTCCATTGTAGCAGAGACCTTGGAATGGATTTTTTTTTTAACTTAAAAGGTGCTTCTGGTTCACATTCTATTGTAACAGGGATGTTCATGGATTTTTAACTCCGCTCTTAAAAGGGTATTTCAGTGAGTCTTGAAAACTGACCATTTATTCAATCTGAAATTCTAAAAGCTATAATGTAATAATTATATCTAAATTCTACCTAATGAAGCCTGTTATACCTATGTTTCATCACAGTTAAAATCCCCTACTATTACTGCCCTATTGTTCTTGTACTTCGCTTTATTTGCTATACTCCTGGCATCGAAGTAGATACCCTTGAGCATTGCCAAACTCTTGATTTTCTACCCGTTGTTTCCTGTCTTCCAGACTCATCCATTAATTTTCCACCTTCCATTTTAATTTATGATTTTGTCCCAACTGAGTCTACCCTCAGGTCCCCATCCCCCTGCCAAATTAGTTTAAACCCTCCCCAACAACACTGGTAAAACGTCCCGCAAGGAACTCAGTCCCGGCTCTGTTCAGGTGCAACCCGTCCGGACTCTACAGGTCCCATCTCCCTCAGAGCCAGTCCCAAAGTCCCAGGCATTTAAAGCTCTCCCTCCTGCACCAAATTTCCAGCCACAAATTCATCTAACTTATCCTTCTATTCCAGTACTCGCGCGTGGTGCTGGGAATAATCTAGAGATTATTACTTCTGAGGTTCTGCTTGCTAATTTCTTACCTAGCTCAGTAAACTCTTTATGCAGGACCACATCCTTCTTCCTACCTATTTCTGTACCAATATGACTGCTGGCTGTTCATCCTCCCCACTCGGGATGCTCTGCAGCCGCTCAGTGACATCTTTGACCCTGGCACCAGGGAGGCAACACCATCCTGGATTCATGTCTGCAGCCACAGAAATACCTGTCTGTTCCTCTATCAAATATCCTATCACTATCGCTCTTCCCGTCTTCCTTGTGCCCGCCTGTGCAGCTGAGCCACCCATGGTGCCATGGCCTTGGCTTTGGCTGCACTGCCCAGATGAATCATCATCTTCCTCCGTATTCAGTACTGAATACCTGTTGGAAAGTGAGATGCACTCAGGGGTCTCCTGCACTACCTGCCTTTTTCTTCTTGACTGTCTGGAGGTCTCCCATTCCCTCTCTCCCTGCATACTCTTAAGCTGTGGGGTGACCACATCTATGAACATGCTGTTCACGAATCTCTCAACCTCACGGATGCGCCTCTGTGTCGCCAGCTGCTGCTCAAGTTCTGAAACCCAATGCTGCTGCTACTAATATGGATAACCCTACCAATAGTAATAAACCTTTCCAATATTACCTTATTACTGCTAATACTAAACTTTACCAAAACTAATCTTCCTTACCACTATTAATATACCCCATCGATACTAAAACATTAACAGTTGGGGCCTAACCAAAGCTTTATAAAGGTTCAACATAACTTTGCTGCATTTATAACTCAGTATCTCTATTTATGAATCCCAAGTTCCCATATGCTTTGCTAACTGCTCTCTATTTCCTGCCACCTTCAAATATCTGTACATGTGACCCTCTGTTAAGGCCTGCTCGGGTCAGGGAAAAAAAAACCAACCCGATCCCGACAGAGCCACATCCAACCCGGCCCGAGTCCTTCCATTTTTGCCTGAGCCCGTCCCGACCACCGGAATGTTCACTTTACTTACCTTCCGATTCCGCATCCGTTTTTACTGTTTCAGTTTGTGCAGATAAGTAACAAAAACAGTAATTGGACTTGAAAGGTTATTTAAAAAGATGAAGATTGGAGCCACGAAGTCAGTGATTGTGTAGTCACGAGTTAACAGGAACCCATGGAGTTGTGCCACACTGGACCAGTATCTGTATTGCTTAAAATAAGCACAGCAATTGCTCGAAAGCTCAGAAAATATCGTTCTACATTACCCAGACTCCTGCTTTACAGGTTGAAATACTTGCTGCAGGTTTATCCAGTGAGCAGCTGAGATGTAGAGACCAGGAAGGACCTGAGTGATTAATTGTTATAAAATGTACAGTATATTAAAAAAATCAGTCAGGACTCTAGTCTACACACATACAGTACTGTATAGGTACTGCTGTGCAATTGCTGTGTTTATTTTAAGCAATACAGATACTGGTACAGTTTGGCACAACCTGTCTGGGCACAACTCTATGGGTTTCTGTTTAACATGTGACCAAACGGTGGCACAGTGGTTAGCACCGCAGCCTCACAGCTCCAGCGACCCGGGTTCAATTCTGGGTACTGCCTGTGTGGAGTTTGCAAGTTCTCCCTGTGTCTGCGTGGGTTTCCTCCGGGTGCTCCGGTTTCCTTCCACAAGCCAAAGACTTGCAGGTTGATAGGTAAATTGGCCATTAGCAATTGCCCCTAGTATAGGTAGGGAAATATAGGGACAGGGTGGGGATGTGGTAGGAATATGGAATTAGTGTAGGATTAGTATAAATGGGTGGTTGATGGTCGGCACAGACTCGGTGGGCCGAAGGGCCTGTTTCAGTGCTGTATCTCTAAACTAAACTGAACATTCACTGACTCATGGCTCCAATCTTTTTAAACAACCTTTCTATTCCAATTATGACTGTCACTCTCTTAATCCGGACCCAACCCGACACGTGTCTGATTCGGTTTGGGTAGCAAGCCTTTAACCCTCTGTTCCTGAACACACTTTAGAACTGTGCCAATAAGTCTAAGTTGCCTCGCCCTACCTCTTCTGCCAAAATGCATTACCTCCAGGTTCACCAGACTTGTTGCCAGGATGGCGGGACTGTCCTATGAAGAGAGATTGGGGAAACTGGGCCTGTATTCTCTAGAGTTTCTAAGAATGAGAGGTGATCTCATTGAAACCTGCAAAATACTTAAAGGGATGCAGGTAAGATATTTCCCCTGGTTGGGGAGACTAGAACCAGAGGACACAATTTCAAAATAAGGGGGAAGCCACTTAGGACAGAGATGAGGAGAAATTTCTTTACTCAGAGGGTTGTGAATGTTTGGAATTCTCTACCCCAGAGGGCTGTGGAAGCTCAGTCATTGAGTATGTTTAAAGCAGAGATTGACAGATTTATAAATATAAATGATATAAAGGGATATGGGGATAGTGTGGGAAAAAGGCATTGAAGTGGAAGATCAGCCATGATCATATTGAATGACAGGGCTGTCTCGATGAGCTGAATGGCCTCCTACTGTTCCTCACACTTCTCTGTATTAAACTCCGTCTGCCACTTGCCTGCTCCTTCTACTAGCCGATCTATGTCCTGTTGCAGTTGATTGGTATCATCCTCACTGTTTGCCACTCCTCCAAGTTAGTTATCATTGGCAAATTTAGAAAATTTACTGTGTTCCAATGTGCTTGTTGTTTATATATAGCAAACAAAAAGCAGTGGTTCCAGCACTGACCCCTGGGGAACACCACGGTATACCATCCTCCAGTCTGGAAAAACAATCATTTACTACAGCTCACTGTTTTCTGGCCTTAAGCCAATGTTTTATCCAATTGAACACTAACCTTCCTTTTCCACGAGCCTCAATTTTGTTAACCAGCTTTTTATCTGGAACCTTATCAAACGCTTTCTTAAAATCCATATAGACAACATCCACCGCATTCCCTTCGTCAACCTACCTTTAGTTTGGTAAATGGCCTTCATTGGTTGCATGCTGATGGTCTGGTCCTATTCTCAAGCCTGGGGACCCCTCCCAGGGAAAGCAACACTGAGTAAGGTGTTTACACTGCAAAGAACAGGTCAGCACTAACTGGATACTGTGCTGCTTTCATTTCAGCTCCCCTGGTTGCAGACATTTTATGCTGGACTTGGAGCCATTGCCTTCACTCTGGTAAATAAATTAGAACACTTTTATTCATGTTTTTCTTCTAGGACCTGTAGCAAAGAGAAGAGACTTTGAGAAGTCGAGAAGATTAATTTCGGTTTTCTTCAGTCTTGTCCTGTCCTGTCACTGCCGATTGGGTGGGTTACAGAGTGCCACCTTTCGCCTCTGACCCAATTCCAGTCCCAGCACTGTTTATCTTTCGTTCATTTCTTGCACAGGGATGAGGGCAAAATGGAGTAGCCGACAGTCTTGGGCTGGAGATTGGAATATACAAAAGCTCTGTGACTGAGGAGCGTCATCTCCGTTCTAGTCAGTGTGTCCGTATGATTGTCATGACACGAGAGATATTCTAGTACTATATTCTAGCAGAGAAGAGCCACAAGACTGATCCCGAGGATCCAGCTCTGATTTAGAGAGAGACTGGAGAGAAATGGGCTATTCAACCTGAAAAGGAGGCATCCGAGATGATATACGTGTCACCCGTGGCTCAGTGGGTAGTATCTCCTCTGAATGAGAAGCTTGTGTTCAAGTCTCACTCTAGAGACTTGTACACATAATCTAGGCTGTCATTCCAGTGCATTACTGAGGGTCGGACGGGCGGTGCCGAGGGAACGCCCCCCGGTCGGAGCGGTGGTGCCAAGGAGTGCTGCCAGGTTGGTGGGGCAGTGTTGAGGTAGTGGTGCCCCGTCAGAGGTGCTGTTTATCGGATGAGACAATAAACTGAGGCCCAACTGTCCCCTTGTGGAAGTAAAAGATCCCACAGCATTTTTCGAGGAAGAGCAGGGTAGACTTGGACCAATATTTATCTCAACCACAATCATTTAAAAAAAAATTAAGTTATCATCAAAAGTGGGATCTTGCTGTGTGCAAACTGGCTCCTCTGTTGCCTAGATTACAACAGTGACTAGACTTCAAAAGTACTACTTTATTGTAAAGCGCTTTGGAATATCCTTAGGGAAAGATGCTACAGAAATGCAAGATTTTCTCAATGGTATAGAGGGGGTTAATCTGGAACAGTGGCAGTAGGATGGATCAGACTAGTGAAAATTAATTCTTGGATATCAGGAGATCCTTCACATGTAGAGAGATATCAACACTTGAAATGGATGGAATGCAAAACCCCCGGAAGCATTTAAGAAGAAATTAGACGCAGCGTTAAGGGAACAGGGTATGGTGGCATGGGGAGTGTAGGGTTTTTTGGCGTGAGTTTGGATTAAGGTGAGCCAAATGGCCTCCCTTCTCAGCAAGGATCATGTGCGTGAGGTTCACAGACGGGGGCTGGGGTCACTGGTGAAACCTGTTATCTGTCCCTGCTCTTCAGCTGCCATGTTGATTTTCATGTTTATCTTTGTATGTCCCTGTCACAGTTCCTGGCTTACGATACCCAGCTTCTCCTGGGGAACAAACGCTACTCCCTGAGTCCCGAAGAACATGTGTTTGGAGCACTCTGCCTCTACACAGACATCGTCTATATCTTCATGTTCCTCCTCCAGCTGTTTGGGAGTAGAGATTGAGCAGCTTCAGGCTTTTTCCCAATGGTTTTGTATCCTGTTTACAGCTGCATTCTGTATCTATTTTTACAATTTTTTCTTGTTTTATGTTTGCATCGTATTTGAAGCAGCCACAGACCCCTCTCCCCTCAAGCCCCCCAGCAGGTCAGTGATCATTGTGGTCCTTTTTATTCAATTCTTTGTTTTCGGATGCACAATTTCTAAGATTTTAGTCTCAAATCCCAAGCTAATGTTCCATTTCAATCATTATTCAGCTTTCTCCACATTCAGTCCAGGGCAAGGTGCTTTGTTATGTCGAAGTGTTGCTCAGTCAGTGGTGCTTGTAAGTTCCTGGGAGTCAGACCTGGAGCAGTTGCGTCTCTTGGAATTGATGACTGAAGCCCCTTCAAACCTCTGTCGTAAAACTGCATAAAGTCTCAAATGTAGAAATCTGCAGGGCAGGGACAATCTGGTTCAGTCACATTTTTTTTTCTTCCATTTTTCTCATGTTGCTTTTCTCCACCTCTGCAAAGATGCTGTCTCCTGAAGGGGACAGGCCCACAAGCACCAGACGTCCTCTGGTATCTCACCCAAGTCAGCGTATTGACTGTTTAACTGGGACAGGCATCACAATCATGCTTTCTCTGGCAGGAGTTGTTGAAGAGTGATCATTTCTGCCTGAGTTTTCTCCCTCCATGGGCCCCTACCCAGCTACCATTCTCTAATTGCACACAAACCAGGGACACAACCTGTGTGCCTCAGTTCCACTCCGTTACTTTTTTGTATGAATAACAAAAGTTGGATTTCGGTTTCAACCTTTCAAAATGTACAGTATTAAGCCTAAGTTATAAATTATTGTTTGTATTTTGTGTGACGTAAAGCATGTCTCCAGACTCCCTCGTTAGTCTGGTTGAATTCTTGCCATGTTTAGCTTTATATATAAATGTATATTTTTTGTTAATGATGGGCAGTTTACAAACTGCAACATGGGTTCAGAATTTGTGTTTGTGTGGGCAGGATAGACCCAGTGATAAAACGGCACCAGAACCTGTGTCGACCTCAAACAGTTTCACTCTATGCTGTTTCCCATTCCGTAACTGATGTTCAGTGCCCTGTACCTCCTGCTTTGTTGGCTCCCACTCACTCCCAGTTATAACCGGGCTGCCCGCTATGATTCCAGCCCCTGTATCCCCTCCCTGGAGCAAATTTGGCAGCAGCGTGCTTGCAGTGTTTAATTTTAAGGCTCGCTCTGCCACCTTCTGACTCCATTCAGAGCCCACAGAGAGAGAGGCGGCTGCAGAAATGGCAACTTGGCTGTGTTTGCGGTGCCTGTGTGGGTGCCACTTTGCCGTTTAAGATCAGGCAAGCTGGAGTTGTAAAATGGGAGTGTCAGCAGCCTCTGCTCACCGCTGACTGCAGGACCCCGAAAGAAGACCCTCTCCACAAGCCAAGCTCAGTTTGCAAACCTAATCTTCAGTGAACAGTTTGAGTAAATAACAAATAAGGGAATAGCTCTTCAGGAATAAGGATAGTCTCTCGCTGTTGTATTCATGTGAAATCTATGACAGTATTCTGAGTTCCTGTAACCTTTGTGCTGTTTTGGATTAAATATTGTTACTGCCTTTTCAATTGGTCTGGAAGCTTCTTCCTTCAGTAAGTATGATCATAAAATCTTACAGCGAGAGGCCATTCAGCCCATCGGCCCTGTGCAGGCTCTTTAAAAGAGCTATCCAATTAGTCCCATCCACCCACCCCTCCCATTCTTTCCCCATATGCCTGCAATTTATCCCATTACCTTTTGAAAGTTACTGTAGAATCTGCTTCCAGTGCCCCTTCAGGCAGCGCATTCCAGATCACAACAACTCGCTGTGTTCATAAAAAAAAAAATCATCTCCCCTCTGGTTCATTTGCCAATTACCTTAAACCCATATCCTCTCGTTACTGATCCTTCTGCTAGTGGAAACAGTTTCTCCTTATTTACTGTATCAAAACCCTTCATGATTTTGAACATCTCTATTAAATCCCCCCCCCCCTTAACCCCCTCTACTCTAAGCAGAACAACCCCAGCTTCTCCAGTCTTTTCACAGAACTTAAGTCCCTCATCCCAGAGGGTTCTGGGGCTGGAGGAGATTACAAAGATAGGGAGGGGCAAGTCCACTGACTGTTTTAAAAACAAGGATGAGAATTTTAAAATCAAAGATGTTGCTTGACGGAGTCAATATAGGTCAGCGAGCACGGGATGATCGGGGAACAGGAGGACCTGGTGCAAGTAAGGACACAGGCAGCAGAGTTTTGAATGACCACATTTATGGAGGTAGAATGGTAGACCAACCAGGAGTGCATTGGAATAGTGATGTCTATAGGTAACAAAGGCATGAATGTGGGTTTCAGCAGCAGATGAGCTGAGACGGGCAGTGTTATGGATGTGGCAATCAGCAGCCTTAGTCATGGTGTGAACAAGTTTGGAAGCTCCTCTTGGTTGAATCTAACATCAAGGTTGCGAGCAGACTCTCTTGATCTTTAGAGTCAGAGTTATACATCACAGAAACAGGGCCTTCAGCCCATCGTGTCCCTGCTGGCCATCAAGCACCTAACCATTTTAATCCCATTTTCCAGCACTTGGCCCGTAGTCTTGTATGCTATGATGTTTCAAGTGCTCATCTAAATACTACTTAAATGTTCCTGCCTCTACCACCTCTTCAGGCAGTGCGTTCCAGATTCCAACCACCCTCTGGATGAAATTTTATCCCCCCTCAAATCCCCTCTAAACCTCCTTCCCGTTACCTTAAATCTATGCCCCCTGGTTATTGACCCCTCCGCTAAGGGAAAAAGTTTCTTCCTATCTACCCTATCAATGCCTCTCGTAATTTTGTATACCTGCTCTGAGGAAAACAGCCCTAGCCTTTTCAGTCTCTTCATAGTGAAATGCTCCAGCCCAGGCAACATCCTGGTGAATCTCCTCTGCACTCTCTCCAGTGCAATCACATCCTTCCTATAGTGTGGTGCCCAGAACTGTACACAGTACTCCAGCTGTGGCCTAACTAGCATTTTATACAGCTCCATCATAACCTCCTTTTATATTCTATGCCTCAGCTAATAATGGCAAGTATCCCATATGCCTTCCTAACCACCTTATCTACCTGTGCTACTGCTTCAGTGATCTATGGACAAGTACACCAAGGTCCCTTTGTACTTCCTAGGGTCCTACCATCCATTGTATATTCCCTTGCCTTGTTAGTCCTCCCAAAATGCATCACCTCACACTTCTCAGGATTAAGTTCCATTTGCCACTCCTCCGCCCATCTTACCAGCCCATCTATAATCATCCTGTAATCTAAGGCTTGCCTCCTCACTATTTACGACACCACCAATTTTCGTGTCATCTGCGAACTTACTTGTGCCTCCTATATTCACGTCTACATCATTAATGTATACTACAAACAACAAGGGTCCCAGCACCGATCCCTGCGATACACCACTGGTCACAGGCTTCCACTCGCAAATACAACCCTTGACCATCACCCTCTGCCTCCTGCCACTAAGCCAATTTTGGATCCACTTTGCCAAATTGCCCTGGATCCCATGGGCTCTTACCTTCTTAACCAATCTCCCATGCGGGATCTTATCAAAAGCCTTACTGATGTCCATGTAGACTACATCAACTGCTTTACCCTCATCTACACATCCAGTCACTGCCTCGAAAAATTCAATCAAGTTAGTTAGACATGATCTCCCCCTGACAAAGCCATGCTGACTATCCCTGATTAAGCCCTGCCTCTCCAAGTGGAGATTAATCCTATCCCTCAGAATTTTTTCCAATAGTTTCCCAACCACTGATGTTAGACTCACTGGCCTGTAATTACCTGGTTTATCCCTACTACCCTTCTTGAATAATGGCACCACATTCGCTGTCCTCCAGTCCTCTAGTACCTCTCCTATGGCCAGAGAGGATTTGAAAATTTGTGTCAGAGTCCCTGCTATCTCCTCCCTTGCCTCACATAACAGCCTGGAATACATCTCATCTGGGCCTGGGGATTTATCCACTTTTAAGCCCGCTAAAGCAGCTAATATTTTCTCCCTTTCAATGCTAATATGTTCAAGTATATCACAGTCCTCCTCCCTGATCTCTACACCTACATCGTCCTTCTCCATAGTGAACACAGCTGCAAAGTATTCATTTAAAACCTCACCTATGTCCTCTGGTTCCACACACAGATTGCCACATTGGTCCCTCATGGGCCCTACTCTTTCCCTGGTTATCCTCTTGCCCTTAATATGCTTATAAAATGCCTTAAGATTTTTCTTTATCTTGCCTCCGACTGTTTTTTGATGTCCCCTCTTCGCTCTCCTAATTACTTTTTTTAATTACCCCCCCCCACACTTTCTATACTCCTCTAGGGCCTCCACTGTTTTCAGCACTCTGAATCTGCCATCAACCTTTTTTCCTGATCCAGTCCTATATATCCCTTGACATCCAGGGTTCCCTGGACTTGTTGGTCCTACACTTCACCTTAACGTGTTGGCTCTGAACACTCACTATTTCCTCTTTGAATGACTCCCACTGATGTGATGTAGACTTTCCTACAAGTAGCTGCTCCCAGTCCACTTTGGCCAGATCCTGTTTTATCATATTGAAATCGGCCTTCCCCCAATTCAGTACCTTTATTTCCGGTCCATCTTTGTCCTTTTCCATAACAGTGGTTAGCACTGCAGCCTCACAGCTCCAGCGACCCGGGTTCAATTCTGGTTACTGCCTGTGCAAGTTCTCCCTGTGACCGTGTAGGTTTTCGCCGGGTGCTCCAGTTTCCTCCCACCGCCAAAGACTTGCAGGTGATAAGTAAATTGGCCATTGTAAATTGCCCCTAGTGTAGGTAAGTGGTAGGGAATATGGGATTACTGTAGGGTTAGTATAAATGGGTGGTTCTTGGTTGGCACAGACTCGGTGGGCCGAAGGGCCTGTTTCAGTGCTGTATCTCTAAATAAATAAATAAAACGACTTTAAATCTTAGTTACGGTCACTATCCCCTAAATGCTCTCCCACTGACACTTCTACCACTTGTCCAGCTTCATTCCCTCGGATTAGCCCCTTCTCTTGTCGGACTTTCCACATACTGGCTCAAAAAGCTCTCCTGTATGCATTTTAAGAATTCCGCCCCCTTTAAGCCTTTTACACTAAGACTATCCCAGTTGATATTGGAGAAGTTGAAATCCCCTACTATTCTTACCCTATTATTTTTACATCTCTCTGAGATTTGCCTACATATCTGCTCCTCTATCTCTCCCTGACTGCTTGGAGGTCTGTAGTACACTCCCATCCTAGTGATTGCCCCCTTTTTTGTTCTTAAGTTCTACCCATATGGCCTCATTAGAGGAACCTTCTAAGATATCATGCCTCCTTACTGCAGTAATTGACTTCTTGATCAACAGTGCAATACCACCTCCTCTTTTACTCCCTCCCCTGTCACACCTGAAGATTCTATACCCTGGAATACTGAGCTGCCAGTCCTGTCCCTCCCTCAACTATGTCTCTGATAGCAATATCATAATCACATGTGCTAACCAATGCCCTCAATTCATCTGCCTTACTAGTAAGACTCCTTACATTAAAACAGATGCAATCCAGCCTTGCACTTTTCACTTGTGCCTTAACAGGTCTATATTTGCTCTGCCTTCCAGACTGACTCAGTTTCTCTTCTATATTTGGCTGTGCCTCACCCCCTACTGTACCTCCACTCTGTATCCTATCCCCCAGCCAAATTAGTTTAAACCCGCTCCAACAGCACTCTCAAACCCCCCAGCAAGGATGTTGATCCTGTTCTGGTTCAGGTGCAACCTGTCCAACTTGTATAGGTCGCACCTTTGCCAGAAACAGACCCAGTGATCCAGGAAACTAAAGCCCTCCCTCCTGCATCATCTCTTCAGCCACTCATTCATTTGCTCTAGCTTCCTATTCCTATACTCGCTAGTACATGGCACCGTGAGTAATCCAGAGATTACAACCTTTGAGGTCCTTTTTTAATCTGCTACCTCGCTCCCTAAATTCTTGCAGGACCTCATCCCTCCTTTTACCTATGTTGTTGGTACCAATGTGTACCATGACCTCTGATTCTTCACCCTCCCCCTTCAGAATGTCCTGCAGCCGCTCCATGACATCCTTGACCCTAGCACCAGGGAGGCAACATACCATCCTGGAGTCTCGTTTGCAGCCACAGCAATGTCTATCTGTACCCCTTAGATAGAATCCCCTATCACTATAGTTCTTCCACTCCTTTTCCTCCCATGCTGTGCAGCAGAGCCATCTGTGGTGCCATGAACTTGGCTGTTGCTGCTTTCCCCTAGAAGGCCATTCCTCCACCCCCCACCCCCAATAGTATCCAAAGGGGTATATCTGTTTGAGAGGGGGATGGCCACAAGGGACTCCTGCACTACCTGTCTGTGGCTACTACTCCGCTTGGTGGTCACCCATCCCTTTTCTGCCTTTACAGCCATTACCTGCAACGTGACCACCTCGCTAAACGTGCTATCCACAATATCTTCAGCATTGCGGAATGAATCCACCCGCAGCTCCAGCTCTAATGTGGGTAGCCAGTAGCTGTAGCTGGATACACTTCCTGCACACATGGTCGTCAGGGACACTGGAAGTGTCCCTGATTTCCCACATAGCGCTAGTGGGGATGTTTGCTGATCATTGCACAATGTTCAGCACCATTCGTGATTCCTCAGATACTGAAGCAGTCTGTGTAGAAGGGGTGGTTAAAAAGGCATATGGAATCCTTTCTTTATTAGTCAAGGTATAGAATATAAGAGCAGGGAGGTTTTGCTGGAAGTGTATATCTCATTGGCCATCCCTAATTGCCCTCGAGAAGGTGGTGGTGAGCTGCCTTCTTGAACTCCTGCAGTCCATGTGGGGTAGGTACACCCACAGTGCTATTGCCTTTGTAGCGGTTTGATACAACTGAGTGGCTTACTAGGCCATTTCAGAGAGCATTTAAGAGTCAACCACATTGCTGTGGGTCTGGAGTCACATGTAGGCCAGACCAGGTAAGGACGGCAGATTTGCTTCCCTGAAGGACATTAGTGAACTAGATGGGTTTTACGACAATCGACGATGGTTTCGTGGCCATCATTAGACTAGCTTTTAATTCCAGGTTTATTAATTGAATTCAAATTCTACCTTCTGCCATGGTAGGATTCGAACCCATGTCTCCAGAGCAACACCCTGGGTCTCTGTATTACTAGTCCAGTGACAATACACTACGCCACCGTCTTCCCCCAACTTTGCCAACCTATCTTCATCCCTGGAATCATTCTCGTGCATCTTTTTTGCACTCTGTCCGATGCCCACACATCTTTCCTAAAGTGCGGTGCCCAGAACTGGATGCAATACTCCAGCTGAGGCCGAACTAGTGCCTTATACAAGTTCAACATAACTTCCTTGCTCTTGTACTCTCTGCCCTTATTAATAAAGTCCAGGATACTGTGTGCTTTATTAACTGCTCTCTCAACCTGTCCTGCCACCTTCAATGGCTTATGCACATAGACACCTAGGTCCCTCTGCTCCTGTATTGCCTTTAGAATTGTGCCCTTCATGTTATATTGTCTCTCCTTGTTCTTCATACCAAAACAAATCACTTCCCATTTCTCTACATTGAACTTCATCTGCCACCCATTCCACCAACTTGTCTATGTCCTTTTGAAGTTCTACCGTCCTGCTCACAGTTCACAATGATTCCAAGTTTCATATCTGCAAACTTTGAAATTATGCCTTGTACGCCAAGGTCTAGGTCATTAATAAAGATCAGAAAAGCAAGGGTCCCAACACTGATTCCTGGGGAACTGCACTACAAACCTTCCTCCAGCCTGAAAAACAGCCATTAATCACTACTCTCTGTTTCCTGTCGCTCAGCCAATTTTATCTCCGTGTTGCTACCGTCCCTTTTATTCCATGAGCTATAACTTTGCTCACAAGTCTGTTGTGTGGCGCTATATCAAACGCCTTTTGAAAATCCATGTACACCACATCCACAGCATTGTCCTCATCAACCCTCTGTTACCTCCTCAAAAAACTCCAAGTTACTCAAACATGATTTTCACTTAAGAAATCCATGCTGACTTTCTCTAATTGACATGAATGTCTCCATTGTCAGAGAGGAAGCACATCTCAGTCTGGAATGGAAAATGTCACTTCAAAGGCAGGTAATCATGTTTTCACATCTCTCCATGGCTTCGCCCCTCCCTATCTCTGTAATCTTCTCCAGCCCTACAACCCTCTGCGATATCTGCGTCCCTCTTCTATGCTGGCCTTTTCAGCATCCCCAATTTTAATCGCTCCACCATTGGTCTCCAAGCCTGCAGTTGCCCAAAGCTCTAGAATCCTCTCCCTAAACCTCTCCACTTCCCCACCTTTAATACACACACAAAAGCTACTTCTCTGACCAAGTTTTTGCTTATCTGCCCTATTATCTCTATGCGACTCGGTGACTAATTTTGTTTGAGAGTGCTCCTGTGAAATGCTTTGGGATATTTTACAATTTTAAAGGCACTGTATAGTTGCTGTTGCTTTTATGAGGGATATTAGTCAAGCTCACATAGGTGACAGATCTACTTAACATTGATTCTCTGGCTGCAGGATTCTACAATTGTCTCAACACTGCTGGGGCCTTGCTAGCAAATCACTCATGGTCAGGCTTTATCCTGGGATAAGACTACAGGCCTGTGTGCAATTCTCTCTAAACTGGAGCTGCTAATATAGAGGATAAATATGACACTCCCAACTTATTCAAAACCCATCAGGATAGAGGTTCTATATTGATTCGATGAAAGCTCAAGTATAATTTGTTATGGTTTTAGCATTAAGAAAGTTAGCAAAATGTTCCACTTTTTATTAATTGTTTTGCATCTGAGGAGGTATAAAGTTTTGTAATCCAGTAAAATCTGCCATCTTGATTTACTATTCGTCTACGATTTACTTCTGATCTGTAGTTTATCAGCTATGATACACAGACTGAGTGCATATTTTTCTGCTATCCAAAGACAAAGCAAACACAAAAGCGCTTGCATCAATTCAGTGATCTAATTACATCAACGAGCGCTTCAATGAATGCCCAGGCAACACTATATTACCAGAGTTGGAAGTCAGAGCTTGTTCAGAGGAGGGGTCTTTGATACCTAGCCTGAAAGCAGTATCTGGAAAGGCCCTGTAATCAGGCTGTGGATGTCTTTACCACTTAGGGGAGAAGCTAAAACAAAGACCCGTTGAATTTGGGCTCCAAAGAAACACTTTACTCAGTGACAGAGGCATCTGGCAGAAAACAAAGTGCTCAATACACACACTCCAGACACCTGAGAACATGCATGCCAACATGGGTGCACACAAGAGTATGGGTGTTGACATGTGGACATGAGAGCACATGGTTAACAGACACAAAGCACTCTAACACAGGAGTACATATAAGACAGGCATATGTGTTAACACACAAAAAGACAAGACACGTTATCATACAATATAACATGAAAGAGCACATAATACATACGTGCAATAAAAACATGTATGCATGAAAACACAGACACAGGAAAACAAGTACGAAGCAAATAGTCAAACTTTCACGTTTCTTTTTTTTAAAAAATCCTTTTTCTCACGATAAACTGTACAGAATTCTAAGAAAATTCCTCTAGAAAAAGACACAGAATCTGCAGCTGAGCTTCTGTACTCTGATTCCACACTAACACTTTACTCAGTGACATCATATATGGTCATTAACAAAACAGCCTTCAATACACACAATAAGACAGCCTCGAGATCCACACCAACACACGGATATGCAGGAGCCCACGAAATAACACATACGGGAGTGTACACATGATTATAGGGACGTGATAGCAGACACCATATCATGTAATAACAGACTGGTGAGAGCACACATGGCTGAAAAGCAAAGGCATACATGACAGACAGAAGTGTACATCAACACAAACAGGGCCGCATGTGATAGCACACAGGGTGACAGATGCACACACGATATGCACACCCATGTGCACGAAAACATGCATGCTACAAAAGGATACATGCACTGACACGTGCACAACAACATATGCCCAGATGCGAAACAACCGGATAAGATTTCCTTCCAAACAAAAAGTGCTTTCTCTCATATTAATCGTTATGGAATGCTAACAAAAAAACTTATACAAAAACACACCAACAATGAGGTCATCCCAGTTGTCCATCAAATTCGTTGCTACAGCGACAAGACATTGGTTCTTCCAGGCTGACACGTAAAGACGGGATGTGCAGTCTTGGGGGGGGGGGGGGGGGGGAGTGACTGGGGCAGCTCCAGACGTCACCCCTTCCCTTAAGGGGGGCAAAAATCTGCGAAGTAGGGATGTTGCAAGGCTTCCTCAGCTGAAATCCTTTGCACTGGGTTACATTTCAATAGGTTCTGTAATTAAAACATAACAAGACAAATATATCTTAAGGCAGAGACATGATAATTATAGACATCCTTTCACATTGGACATCAAGGGTCAAAGCTTGGTCAAACGGACAGGAATAGAGTTTCCTCTGGACAGGTCCTACATGACACAATCCCAAATGGGAACAGGTTTTAGAAGTGGAAGTTAACACTGTCATGTGACCCCCCCCCCCCCCACCTGCCAAGAATGAGGCACATTAATTTTGTCCTAAGAACATTGATTTGAAAACTGTTGCTGAAGTGAAGAAAGGACTTGTTTAAAAAAGAAATCACCAGGCCCTTGACTGGAAAAACATTTACATATTAACAGATAGTGGTTAGACAGATTGGAGACAAAGGGGTTACTTCCCTTATCCAATTTAACCCACAATGGACTTTGAGCACCAGACACTCAAGGAGAGGGAGCTCAAATTTTGGGGTGGCTGAATCCACAAACAGACATGGTCAGACCAGCTGGTCACGTGACTGGCCTGCTTGGCAACCTGGTTTTTCTGAATTGTACAGAATTTTGAACAGAGAGACTGCAGTATGCTTCAGGACTGCATAAGACCACTCCAGTCTGCTCCTACCTCTTTCTCACAAGCCTCTGGACCCACTGAGGACACATGAATTTCAAGAGAGAAAAGTCTCCTACATCGAACAAGGTTTAAGAATAATACTGGGCCCCAACGAAAAGCAAGATCGACCTACAATCAAGGACACCACAGCAAGCTCGAAGGATCTCTGACAGTAACCAAAACCACCTTCAGATATTGCCTCAAACTTTTTCACTTTATTTTTCTTCTGCTCTTTTCTGTCTCTATCTGCATGCATGTATCGCGCATGCATGCTAGCGTGGGTGCATCATGTATCCGTAGGCGTTAACCTAATTAGAGTTTAAGTTTAATAAATTTCAACCTTTCTTCTTTAAACCAAAGAAAACCTGTTTGTGCTGATTTCTTTGCCTTATAATTGGAAAGCAGAGAACAAGGATTCACCAAGGGGGAGCTAAAAACACGGTGTGTTTAAAATTAAACCCTGTTATGGTAAGACCAGGTGAAGGCTGAGAGGCAAACCTAGACCCCTTTCTCACATGGTCGTAACAACAACACCAAACGGTGAATAAACAAAGAGAACAAACTGCTTGTGTGAACAGGCATCAGTCAAAAGAGGTTTCAGATAGGAAGTAGCAATCTCACTGTATCAAGATTACTTACGGTTAGGAGAGGGAATAACAAGAGTACCAGGTGAGCGAACCCCACAGACTCCTCTGTTAAACAGGTCCGTGTCACCAAAAACTGCCCTGTACTGGGAAAGGGCCTGATCACATCTCAAAAGTGCATCATGTACAATCAATAACTCTGAAAAGCACTGATTGGTACATGGGCGAAGGAAGCAAGTGCAGTGCAGCGCTCCCTCAGACAGCGCAGCACTCCCTCAGTACCTCCCGCCCGACAACGCAGCGCTCCCTCAGCACTGACCCTCCGACAGCACAGCACTCCCTCAGTACCTCCCGCCCGACAACGCAGCGCTCCCTCAGTACTGACCCTCCGACAGCACAGCACTCCCTCAGTACCTCCCGCCCGACAACGCAGCACTCCCTCAGTACTGCCCCTCCGACAGCACAGCACTCCCTCAGTACCTCCCGCCCGACAACGCAGCACTCCCTCAGTACCTCCCGCCCGACAACGCAGCGCTCCCTCAGCACTGACCCTCCGACAGCACAGCACTCCCTCAGTACCTCCCGCCCGACAACGCAGCACTCCCTCAGTACCTCCCGCCCGACAACGCAGCGCTCCCTCAGCACTGACCCTCCGACAGCACAGCACTCCCTCAGTACCTCCCGCCCGACAACGCAGCACTCCCTCAGTACTGCCCCTCCGACAGCACAGCGCTCCCTCAGTACCTCCCGCCCGACAGCACAGCGCTCCCTCAGCACTGACCCTCCGACAGCACAGCGCTGCCTCAGTACCTCCCGCCCGACAACGCAGCGCTCCCTCAGCACTGACCCTCCGACAGCACAGCGCTCCCTCAGTCCCTCCTGCCCGACAACGCAGCGCTCCCTCAGCACCTCCCACCCGACAACGCAGCACTCCCTCAGTACTGCCCCTCAGACAGCGCTCCCTCAGTACCTCCCACCCGACAACGCAGCACTCCCTCAGTACAGACCCTCCGACAGCACAGCGCTCCCTCAGTCCCTCCTGCCCAACAACGCAGCGCTCCCTCAGCACTGACCCTCCGACAGCACAGCGCTCCCTCAGTACCTCCCGCCCGACAACGCAGCGCTCCCTCAGCACTGACCCTCCGACAGCACAGCGCTCCCTCAGTCCCTCCTGCCCGACAACGCAGCGCCCCCTCAGCACCTCCCACCCGACAACGCAGCACTCCCTCAGTACTGCCCCTCAGACAGCGCTCCCTCAGTACCTCCCACCCGACAACGCAGCACTCCCTCAGTACAGACCCTCCGACAGCACAGCACTCCCTCAGTACTGACCCTCCGACAGCACAGCGCTCCCTCAGTACTGACCCTCCGACAGCACAGCGCTCCCTCAGTACCTCCCGCCCGACAACGCAGCGCTCCCTCAGTACAGACCCTCCGACAGCACAGCACTCCCTCAGTACTGACCCTCCGACAGCACAGCGCTCCCTCAGTACTGCCCCTCAGACTGCGCAGCGGCCCCTCAGTACCTCCCGCCCGACAACGCAGCGCTCCCTCAGTACTGACCCTCCGACAGCACAGCGCTCCCTCAATACTGACCCTCCGACAGCACAGCGCTCCCTCAGTACTGACCCTCCGACAGCACAGCGCCCCCTCAGTACTGACCCTCCGACAGCACAGCGCTCCCTCAGTACTGACCCTCTGACAGCACAGCGCTCCCTCAGTACTGACCCTCCTACAGCACAGCGCTCCCTCAGTACTGACCCTCCGACAGCACAGCGCTCCCTCAGTACTGACCCTCCGACAGCACAGCGCTCCCTCAGTACTGACCCTCCGACAGCACAGCGCTCCCTCAGTACTGACCCTCCGACAGCACAGCGCCCCCTCAGTACTGACCCTCCGACAGCACAGCGCTCCCTCAGTACTGACCCTCTGACAGCACAGCGCTCCCTCAGTACTGACCCTCCGACAGCACAGCGCTCCCTCAGTACTGACCCTCCGACAGCACAGCGCTCCCTCAGTACTGACCCTCCGACAGCACAGCACTCCCTCAGTACCTCCCGCCCGACAACGCAGCACTCCCTCAGTACCTCCCGCCCGACAACGCAGCACTCCCTCAGTACTGCCCCTCAGACTGCGCAGCGGCCCCTCAGTACCTCCCGCCCGACAACGCAGCGCTCCCTCAGTACTGACCCTCCGACAGCACAGCGCTCCCTCAGTACTGACCCTCCGACAGCACAGCGCCCCCTCAGTACTGACCCTCCGACAGCACAGCGCTCCCTCAGTACTGACCCTCCGACAGCACAGCGCTCCCTCAGTACTGACCCTCCGACAGCACAGCGCTCCCTCAGTACTGACCCTCAGACAGCACAGCGGCCCCTCAGTACCTCCCGCCCGACAACGCAGCGCTCCCTCAGTACTGACCCTCAGACAGCGCCCCCTCAGTACTGACCCTCAGACAGCACAGCGCTCCCTCAGTACTGACCCTCCGACAGCACAGCGCTCCCTCAGTACTGACCCTCCGACAGCACAGCGCTCCCTCAGTACTGACCCTCCGACAGCACAGCGCCCCCTCAGTACTGACCCTCCGACAGCACAGCGCTCCCTCAGTACCTCCCGCCCGACAGCACAGCGCTCCCTCAGTACTGACACTCCGACAGCACAGCGCTCCCTCAGTACTGACACTCCGACAGCACAGCGCTCCCTCAGTACTGACCCTCCGACAGCACAGCGCTCCCTCAGTCCCTCCTGCCCGACAACGCAGCGCTCCCTCAGCACCTCCCACCCGACAACGCAGCACTCCCTCAGTACTGCCCCTCAGACAGCGCTCCCTCAGTACCTCCCACCCGACAACGCAGCACTCCCTCAGTACAGACCCTCCGACAGCACAGCACTCCCTCAGTACTGACCCTCCGACAGCACAGCGCTCCCTCAGTACTGACCCTCCGACAGCACAGCGCTCCCTCAGTACTGACCCTCCGACAGCACAGCGCTCCCTCAGTACCTCCCGCCCGACAACGCAGCACTCCCTCAGTACTGCCCCTCAGACAGCGCTCCCTCAGTACCTCCCACCCGACAACGCAGCACTCCCTCAGTACAGACCCTCCGACAGCACAGCACTCCCTCAGTACTGACCCTCCGACAGCACAGCGCTCCCTCAGTACAGACCCTCCGACAGCACTGCACTCCCTCAGTACTGACCCTCCGACAGCACAGCGCTCCCTCAGTACTGACCCTCCGACAGCACAGCACTCCCTCAGTACCTCCCGCCCGACAACGCAGCACTCCCTCAGTACCTCCCGCCCGACAACGCAGCACTCCCTCAGTACTGCCCCTCAGACTGCGCAGCGGCCCCTCAGTACCTCCCGCCCGACAACGCAGCGCTCCCTCAGTACTGACCCTCCGACAGCACAGCGCTCCCTCAGTACTGACCCTCCGACAGCACAGCGGCCCCTCAGTACCTCCCGCCCGACAACGCAGCGCTCCCTCAGTACTGACCCTCAGACAGCGCCCCCTCAGTACTGACCCTCCGACAGCACAGCGCCCCCTCAGTACTGACCCTCCGACAGCACAGCGCTCCCTCAGTACCTCCCGCCCGACAGCACAGCGCTCCCTCAGTACTGACACTCCGACAGCACAGCGCTCCCTCAGTACTGACACTCCGACAGCACAGCGCTCCCTCAGTACTGACCCTCCGACAGCACAGTGCCCCCTCAGGACTGACCCTCCGACAGCACAGCGCTCCCTCAGTACTGACCCTCCGACAGCACAGCGCTCCCTCAGTACCTCCCGCCCGACAATGCAGCGCTCCCTCAGTACTGACCCTCCGACAGCACAGCGCTCCCTCAGTACCTCCCGCCCGACAACGCAGTGCTCCCTCAGTACTGACCCTCGGACAGCACAGCGCTCCCTCAGTACCTCCCGCCCGACAACGCAGTGCTCCCTCAGTACTGACCCTCCGACAACACAGCGCTCCCTCAGTACTGACCCTCCGACAGCACAGTGCCCCCTCAGGACTGACCCTCCGACAGCACAGCGCTTCCTCAGTACCTCCCGCCCGACAATGCAGCGCTCCCTCAGTACTGACCCTCAGACAACACAGCGCTCCCTCAGTACTGACCCTCCGACAGCACAGCGCTCCCTCAGTACCTCCCGCCCGACAACGCAGCACTCCCTCAGTACTGACCCTCCGACAGCACAGCGCTCCCTCAGTACCTCCCGCCCGACAACGCAGCACTCCCTCAGTACTGACCCTCAGACAGCGCTCCCTCAGTACCTCCCGCCCGACAGCACAGCGCTCCCTCAGTACCTCCCGCCCGACATCGCAGCGCTCCCTCAGTACTGACCCTCCGACAGCACAGCGCTCCCTCAGTACTGACCCTCCGACAGCACAGCGCTCCCTCAGTACTGACCCTCCGACAGCACAGCGCTCCCTCAGTACTGACCCTCCGACAGCACAGCGCTCCCTCAGTACTGACCCTCCGACAGCACAGCGCTCCCTCAGTACTGACCCTCCGACAGCGCAGCGCTCCCTCAGTACTGACCCTCCGACAGCGCAGCGCTCCCTCAGTACTGACCCTCCGACAGCACAGCGCTCCCTCAGTACTGACCCTCCGACAGCACAGCGCTCCCTCAGTACTGACCCTCCGACAGCGCAGCGCTCCCTCAGTACTGACCCTCCGACAGCACAGTGCCCCCTCAGGACTGACCCTCCGACTGCAAAGTGCCCCCTCAGGACTGACCCTCCGACAGCACAGCGCCCCCTCAGTACTGACCCTCCGACAACGCAGCGCTCCCTCAGTACTGACCCTCCGACAACGCAGCGCTCCCTCAGTACTGACCCTCCGACAACGCAGCGCTCCCTCAGTACTGACCCTCCGACAGCACAGCGCCCCCTCAGTACTGACCCTCCGGCAGCACAGCGCCCCCTCAGTACTGACCCTCGGACAGCACAGCGCTCCCTCAGTACCTCCCGCCCGACAGCACAGCGCTCCCTCAGTACTGACCCTCCGACAGCACAGCGCTCCCTCAGTACTGACCCTCCGACAGCACAGCGCTCCCTCAGTACTGACCCTCCGACAGCACAGCGCTCCCTCAGTACTGACCCTCCGACAGCACAGCGCTCCCTCAGTACTGACCCTCCGACAGCACAGCGCTCCCTCAGTACCTCCCGCCCGACAGCACAGCGCTCCCTCAGTACTGACCCTCCGACAGCACAGCGCTCCCTCAGTACTGACCGTCCGACAGCACAGCGCTCCCTCAGTACCTCCCGCCCGACAGCACAGCGCTCCCTCAGTACTGCCCCTCCGACAGCGCAGCGCTCCCTCAGTACCTCCCGCGCGACAACCCAGCGCTCCCTCAGTACTGCCCCTCAGACAGCGCTCCCTCAGTACCTCCCGCCCGACAATGCAGCGCTCCCTCAGTACTGACCCTCCGACAGCACAGCGCTCCCTCAGTACTGACCCTCCGACAACGCAGCGCTCCCTCAGTACTGACCCTCCGACAACGCAGCGCTCCCTCAGTACTGACCCTCCGACAACGCAGCGCTCCCTCAGTACTGACCCTCCGACAGCACAGCGCCCCCTCAGTACTGACCCTCCGGCAGCACAGCGCCCCCTCAGTACTGACCCTCGGACAGCACAGCGCTCCCTCAGTACCTCCCGCCCGACAGCACAGCGCTCCCTCAGTACTGACCCTCCGACAGCACAGCGCTCCCTCAGTACTGACCCTCCGACAGCACAGCGCTCCCTCAGTACTGACCCTCCGACAGCACAGCGCTCCCTCAGTACTGACCCTCCGACAGCACAGCGCTCCCTCAGTACTGACCCTCCGACAGCACAGCGCTCCCTCAGTACCTCCCGCCCGACAGCACAGCGCTCCCTCAGTACTGACCCTCCGACAGCACAGCGCTCCCTCAGTACTGACCGTCCGACAGCACAGCGCTCCCTCAGTACCTCCCGCCCGACAGCACAGCGCTCCCTCAGTACTGCCCCTCCGACAGCGCAGCGCTCCCTCAGTACCTCCCGCGCGACAACCCAGCGCTCCCTCAGTACTGCCCCTCAGACAGCGCTCCCTCAGTACCTCCCGCCCGACAATGCAGCGCTCCCTCAGTACTGACCCTCCGACAGCACAGCGCTCCCTCAGTACTGACCCTCCGACAACGCAGCGCTCCCTCAGTACTGACCCTCGGACAGCACAGCACCCTCTCAGTACTGACCCTCCGACAGCACAGCGCTCCCTCAGTACTGACCCTCCGACAGCACAGCGCTCCCTCAGTACTGACCCTCCGACAACGCAGCGCTCCCTCAGTACTGACCCTCGGACAGCACAGCACCCTCTCAGTACTGACCCTCCGACAGCACAGCGCTCCCTCAGTACTGACCCTCCGACAGCACAGCGCTCCCTCAGTACTGCCCCTCAGACAGCACAGCGCCCCCTCAGTACTGACCCTCCGACAGCACAGCGCTCCCTCAGTACTGCCCCTCCGACAGCACAGCGGCCCCTCAGTACCTCCCGCCCGACAACGCAGCACTCCCTCAGTACCTCCCACCCGAGAACGCAGCACTCCCTCAGTACTGCCCCTCAGACAGCGCAGCGCCCCCTCAGTACCTCCCGCCCGACAACGCAGCACTCCCTCAGTACTGACCCTCCGCCAGCACAGCACTCCCTCAGTACCTCCCGCCCGACAACGCAGCGCTCCCTCAGTACTGACCCTCCGACAGCACAGCACTCCCTCAGTACCTCCCGCCCGACAACGCAGCGCTCCCTCAGTACTGACCCTCGGACAGCACAGCGCTCCCTCAGTACCTCCCGCCCGACAACGCAGTGCTCCCTCAGTACTGACCCTCCGACAGCACAGCGCTCCCTCAGTACCTCCCGCCCGACAACGCAGTGCTCCCTCAGTACTGACCCTCCGACAACACAGCGCTCCCTCAGTACCTCCCGCCCGAGAACACAGCGCTCCCACAGTACTGACCCTCCGACAACACAGCGCTCCCTCAGTACCTCCCGCCCGAGAACACAGCGCTCCCTCAGTACTGACCCTCCGACAACACAGCGCTCCCTCAGTACCTCCCGCCCGAGAACACAGCGCTCCCTCAGTACTGCCCCTCCGACAGCACAGCGCTCCCTCAGTACCTCCCGCCCGACAACGCAGCGCTCCCTCAGTACTGCCCCTCCGACAACACAGCGCTCCCTCAGTACCTCCCGCCCGACAACGCAGCACTCCCTCAGTACTGACCCTCAGACAGCGCTCCCTCAGTACCTCCCGCCCGACAACGCAGCACTCCCTCAGTACTGACCCTCAGACAGCGCTCCCTCAGTACTTCCCGCCCGACAACGCAGCACTCCCTCAGTACTGACCCTCAGACAGCGCCCTCTCAGTTCCTCCCGCCCGACATCGCAGCGCTCCCTCAGTACTGCCCCTCCGACAGCACAGCACTCCCTCAGTACCTCCCGCCCGACATCGCAGCGCTCCCTCAGTACTGACCCTCCGACAGCACAGCGCTCCCTCAGTACTGACCCTCCGACAGCACAGCGCTCCCTCAGTACTGACCCTCCGACAGCGCAGCACTCCCTCAGTACTGACCCTCCGACAGCGCAGCGCTCCCTCAGTACTGACCCTCCGACAGCACAGCGCTCCCTCAGTACTGACCCTCCGACAGCGCAGCGCTCCCTCAGTACTGACCCTCCGACAGCGCAGCGCTCCCTCAGTACTGACCCTCCGACAGCGCAGCGCTCCCTCAGTACTGACCCTCCTACAGCACAGCGCTCCCTCAGTACTGACCCTCAGACAGCACAGCGCTCCCTCAGTACTGACCCTCCGAAAGCGCAGCGCTCCCTCAGTACTGACCCTCCGACAGCGCAGCGCTCCCTCAGTACTGACCCTCCGACAGCACAGAGCTCCCTCAGTACTGACCCTCCGACAGCACAGCGCTCCCTCAGTACTGACCCTCCGACAGCACAGCGATCCCTCAGTACTGACCCTCCGACAGCACAGCGCTCCCTCAGTACTGACCCTCCGACAGCGCAGCGCTCCCTCAGTACTGACCCTCCGACAGCGCAGCGCTCCCTCAGTACTGACCCTCCGACAGCACAGAGCTCCCTCAGTACTGACCCTCCGACAGCACAGCGCTCCCTCAGTACTGACCCTCCGACAGCACAGCGCTCCCTCAGTACTGACCCTCCGACAGCACAGCGCTCCCTCAGTACTGACCCTCCGACAGCACAGCGCCCCCTCAGTACTGACCGTCCGACAGCACAGCGCTCCCTCAGTACCTCCCGCCCGACAACGCAGCGCTCCCTCAGTACTGACCCTCCGACAGCACAGCGCTCCCTCAGTACTGACCCTCCGACAGCACAGCGCTCCCTCAGTACCTCCCGTCCGACAGCACAGCGCTCCCTCAGTACCTCCCGCGCGACAACGCAGCGCTCCCTCAGTACTGACCCTCAGACAGTGCAGCACTCCCTCAGTACTGCCCCTCCGACAGCACAGCACTCCCTCAGTACCTCCCGCCCAACAACGCAGCGCTCCCTCAGTACTGCCCCTCCAACAGCACAGCACTCCCTCAGTACCTCCCGCCTGACAACGCAGCACTCCCTCAGTACTGCCCCTCCGACAGCACAGCGCTCCCTCAGTACTGACCCTCCGACAGCACAGCGCTCCCTCAGTACTGACCCTCCGACAGCGCAGCGCCCCCTCAGTACTGACCCTCCGACAGCGCAGCGCTCCCTCAGTACTGACCCTCCGACAGCACAGCGCCCCCTCAGTACCTCCCGCCCGACAACGCAGCACTCCCTCAGTACTGACCCTCCGACAGCACAGTGCCCCCTCAGGACTGACCCTCCGACAGCACAGCGCCCCCTCAGTACTGACCCTCCGACAACGCAGCGCTCCCTCAGTACTGACCCTCGGACAGCACAGCACCCTCTCAGTACTGACCCTCCGACAGCACAGTGCCCCCTCAGGACTGACCCTCCGACAGCACAGCGCTCCCTCAGTACTGACCCTCCGACAATGCAGCGCTCCCTCAGTACTGACCCTCCGACAACGCAGCGCTCCCTCAGTACTGACCCTCCGACAACGCAGCGCTCCCTCAGTACTGACCCTCCGACAATGCAGCGCTCCCTCAGTACTGACCCTCCGACAGCACAGCGCCCCCTCAGTACTGACCCTCCGACAGCACAGTGCCCCCTCAGTACTGACCCTCGGACAGCACAGTGCTCCCTCAGTACCTCCCGCCCGACAGCACAGCGCTCCCTCAGTACTGACCCTCCGACAGCACAGCGCTCCCTCAGTACTGACCCTCCGACAGCACAGCGCTCCCTCAGTACTGACCCTCCGACAGCACAGCGCTCCCTCAGTACTGACCCTCCGACAGCACAGCGCTCCCTCAGTACTGACCCTCCGACAGCACAGTGCCCCCTCAGTACTGACCCTCCGACAGCACAGCGCTCCCTCAGTACTGACCCTCCGACAGCACAGCGCTCCCTCAGTACTGACCCTCCGACAGCACAGCGCTCCCTCAGTACTGACCCTCCGACAGCACAGCGCTCCCTCAGTACTGACCCTCCGACAGCACAGCGCTCCCTCAGTACTGACCCTCCGACAGCACAGCGCTCCCTCAGTACTGACCCTCCGACAGCACAGTGCCCCCTCAGTACTGACCCTCCGACAGCACAGCGCCCCCTCAGTACTGACCCTCCGACAGCACAGCGCTCCCTCAGTACCTCCCGCCCGACAGCACAGCGCTCCCTCAGTACTGACCCTCCGACAGCGCAGCGCTCCCTCAGTACCTCACGCGCGGCAACGCAGCGCTCCCTCAGTACTGCCCCTCAGACAGCACAGCGCTCCCTCAGTACCTCCTGCGCGACAACGCAGCGCTCCCTCAGTACTGACCCTCCGACAGCGCAGCGCTCCCTCAGTACCTCCCGCCCGACAATGCAGCGCTCCCTCAGTACTGACCCTCCGACAGCACAGCGCTCCCTCAGTACTGACCCTCCGACAACGCAGCGCTCCCTCAGTACTGACCCTCAGACAGCACAGCGCTCCCTCAGTACTGACCCTCCGACAGCACAGCGCCCCCTCAGTACTGACCCTCCGACAGCACAGCGCTCCCTCAGTACTGACCCTCCGACAGCACAGCGCCCCCTCAGTACTGCCCCTCCGACAGCACAGCACTCCCTCAGTACCTCCCGCCCGACAACGCAGCACTCCCTCAGTACTGCCCCTCAGACTGCGCAGCGGCCCCTCAGTACCTCCCGCCCGACAACGCAGCACTCCCTCAGTACTGACCCTCCGACAGCACAGTGCCCCCTCAGGACTGACCCTCCGACAGCACAGCGCCCCCTCAGTACTGACCCTCCGACAACGCAGCGCTCCCTCAGTACTGACCCTCCGACAACGCAGCGCCCCCTCAGTACTGACCCTCCGACAACGCAGCGCTCCCTCAGTACTGACCCTCCGACAACGCAGCGCTCCCTCAGTACTGACCCTCCGACAGCACAGCGCCCCCTCAGTACTGACCCTCGGACAGCACAGCGCCCCCTCAGTACTGACCCTCCGACAGCACAGCGCTCCCTCAGTACCTCCCGCCCGACAGCACAGCGCTCCCTCAGTACTGACCCTCCGACAGCACAGCGCCCCCTCAGTACTGACCCTCCGACAGCACAGCGCTCCCTCAGTACCTCCCGCCCGACAGCACAGCGCTCCCTCAGTACTGACCCTCCGACAACGCAGCGCTCCCTCAGTACCTCCCGCCCGACAGCACAGCGCTCCCTCAGTACTGACCCTCCGACAGCACAGCGCCCCCTCAGTACTGACCCTCCGACAGCACAGCACCCCCTCAGTACTGACCCTCCGACAGCACAGTGCCCCCTCAGTACTGACCCTCCGACAGCACAGCGCCCCCTCAGTACTGACCCTCCGACAGCACAGCGCTCCCTCAGTACCTCCCGCCCGACAACGCAGCACTCCCTCAGTACTGACCCTCAGACAGCGCTCCCTCAGTACCTCCCGCCCGACAGCACAGCGCTCCCTCAGTACCTCCCGCCCGACATCGCAGCGCTCCCTCAGTACTGACCCTCCGACAGCACAGCGCTCCCTCAGTACTGACCCTCCGACAGCACAGCGCTCCCTCAGTACTGACCCTCCGACAGCACAGCGCTCCCTCAGTACTGACCCTCCGACAGCACAGCGCTCCCTCAGTACTGACCCTCCGACAGCGCAGCGCTCCCTCAGTACTGACCCTCCGACAGCGCAGCGCTCCCTCAGTGCTGACCCTCCGACAGCACAGCGCTCCCTCAGTACTGACCCTCCGACAGCGCAGCGCTCCCTCAGTACTGACCCTCCGACAGCGCAGCGCTCCCTCAGTACTGACCCTCCGACAGCACAGCGCTCCCTCAGTACTGACCCTCCGACAGCACAGCGCTCCCTCAGTACTGACCCTCCGACAGCGCAGCGCTCCCTCAGTACTGACCCTCCGACAGCACAGTGCCCCCTCAGGACTGACCCTCCGACAGCACAGTGCCCCCTCAGGACTGACCCTCCGACAGCACAGCGCCCCCTCAGTACTGACCCTCCGACAACGCAGCGCTCCCTCAGTACTGACCCTCCGACAACGCAGCGCACCCTCAGTACTGACCCTCCGACAACGCAGCGCTCCCTCAGTACTGACCCTCCGACAGCACAGCGCCCCCTCAGTACTGACCCTCCGGCAGCACAGCGCCCCCTCAGTACTGACCCTCGGACAGCACAGCGCTCCCTCAGTACCTCCCGCCCGACAGCACAGCGCTCCCTCAGTACTGACCCTCCGACAGCACAGCGCTCCCTCAGTACTGACCCTCCGACAGCACAGCGCTCCCTCAGTACTGACCCTCCGACAGCACAGCGCTCCCTCAGTACTGACCCTCCGACAGCACAGCGCTCCCTCAGTACTGACCCTCCGACAGCACAGCGCTCCCTCAGTACCTCCCGCCCGACAGCACAGCGCTCCCTCAGTACTGACCCTCCGACAGCACAGCGCTCCCTCAGTACTGACTGTCCGACAGCACAGCGCTCCCTCAGTACCTCCCGCCCGACAGCACAGCGCTCCCTCAGTACTGACCCTCCGACAGCGCAGCGCTCCCTCAGTACCTCCCGCGCGACAACCCAGCGCTCCCTCAGTACTGCCCCTCAGACAGCGCTCCCTCAGTACCTCCCGCCCGACAGTGCAGCGCTCCCTCAGTACTGACCCTCCGACAGCACAGCGCTCCCTCAGTACTGACCCTCCGACAACGCAGCGCTCCCTCAGTACTGACCCTCGGACAGCACAGCACCCTCTCAGTACTGACCCTCCGACAGCACAGCGCTCCCTCAGTACTGACCCTCCGACAGCACAGCGCTCCCTCAGTACTGACCCTCCGACAACGCAGCGCTCCCTCAGTACTGACCCTCGGACAGCACAGCACCCTCTCAGTACTGACCCTCCGACAGCACAGCGCTCCCTCAGTACTGACCCTCCGACAGCACAGCGCTCCCTCAGTACTGCCCCTCAGACAGCACAGCGCCCCCTCAGTACTGACCCTCCGACAGCACAGCGCTCCCTCAGTACTGCCCCTCCGACAGCACAGCGGCCCCTCAGTACCTCCCGCCCGACAACGCAGCACTCCCTCAGTACCTCCCACCCGAGAACGCAGCACTCCCTCAGTACTGCCCCTCAGACAGCGCAGCGCCCCCTCAGTACCTCCCGCCCGACAACGCAGCACTCCCTCAGTACTGACCCTCCGCCAGCACAGCACTCCCTCAGTACCTCCCGCCCGACAACGCAGGGCTCCCTCAGTACTGACCCTCCGACAGCACAGCACTCCCTCAGTACCTCCCGCCCGACAACGCAGCGCTCCCTCAGTACTGACCCCCGGACAGCACAGCGCTCCCTCAGTACCTCCCGCCCGACAACGCAGTGCTCCCTCAGTACTGACCCTCCGACAGCACAGCGCTCCCTCAGTACCTCCCGCCCGACAACGCAGTGCTCCCTCAGTACTGACCCTCCGACAACACAGCGCTCCCTCAGTACCTCCCGCCCGAGAACACAGCGCTCCCTCAGTGCTGACCCTCCGACAACACAGCGCTCCCTCAGTACCTCCCGCCCGAGAACACAGCGCTCCCTCAGTACTGACCCTCCGACAACACAGCGCTCCCTCAGTACCTCCCGCCCGAGAACACAGCGCTCCCTCAGTACTGCCCCTCCGACAGCACAGCGCTCCCTCAGTACCTCCCGCCCGACAACGCAGCGCTCCCTCAGTACTGCCCCTCCGACAACACAGCGCTCCCTCAGTACCTCCCGCCCGACAACGCAGCACTCCCTCAGTACTGACCCTCAGACAGCGCTCCCTCAGTACCTCCCGCCCGACAACGCAGCACTCCCTCAGTACTGACCCTCAGACAGCGCTCCCTCAGTACTTCCCGCCCGACAACGCAGCACTCCCTCAGTACTGACCCTCAGACAGCGCCCCCTCAGTACCTCCCGCCCGACATCGCAGCGCTCCCTCAGTACTGCCCCTCCGACAGCACAGCACTCCCTCAGTACCTCCCGCCCGACATCGCAGCGCTCCCTCAGTACTGACCCTCCGACAGCACAGCGCTCCCTCAGTACTGACCCTCCGACAGCACAGCGCTCCCTCAGTACTGACCCTCCGACAGCGCAGCGCTCCCTCAGTACTGACCCTCCGACAGCACAGTGCCCCCTCAGGACTGACCCTCCGACAGCACAGCGCCCCCTCAGGACTGACCCTCCGACAACGCAGCGCACCCTCAGTACTGACCCTCCGACAACGCAGCGCTCCCTCAGTACTGACCCTCCGACAGCACAGCGCCCCCTCAGTACTGACCCTCCGGCAGCACAGCGCCCCCTCAGTACTGACCCTCGGACAGCACAGCGCTCCCTCAGTACCTCCCGCCCGACAGCACAGCGCTCCCTCAGTACTGACCCTCCGACAGCACAGCGCTCCCTCAGTACTGACCCTCCGACAGCACAGCGCTCCCTCAGTACTGACCCTCCGACAGCACAGCGCTCCCTCAGTACTGACCCTCCGACAGCACAGCGCTCCCTCAGTACTGACCCTCCGACAGCACAGCGCTCCCTCAGTACCTCCCGCCCGACAGCACAGCGCTCCCTCAGTACTGACCCTCCGACAGCACAGCGCTCCCTCAGTACTGACCGTCCGACAGCACAGCGCTCCCTCAGTACCTCCCGCCCGACAGCACAGCGCTCCCTCAGTACTGACCCTCCGACAGCGCAGCGCTCCCTCAGTACCTCCCGCGCGACAACCCAGCGCTCCCTCAGTACTGCCCCTCAGACAGCGCTCCCTCAGTACCTCCCGCCCGACAATGCAGCGCTCCCTCAGTACTGACCCTCCGACAGCACAGCGCTCCCTCAGTACTGACCCTCCGACAACGCAGCGCTCCCTCAGTACTGACCCTCGGACAGCACAGCACCCTCTCAGTACTGACCCTCCGACAGCACAGCGCTCCCTCAGTACTGACCCTCCGACAGCACAGCGCTCCCTCAGTACTGACCCTCCGACAACGCAGCGCTCCCTCAGTACTGACCCTCGGACAGCACAGCACCCTCTCAGTACTGACCCTCCGACAGCACAGCGCTCCCTCAGTACTGACCCTCCGACAGCACAGCGCTCCCTCAGTACTGCCCCTCAGACAGCACAGCGCCCCCTCAGTACTGACCCTCCGACAGCACAGCGCTCCCTCAGTACTGCCCCTCCGACAGCACAGCGGCCCCTCAGTACCTCCCGCCCGACAACGCAGCACTCCCTCAGTACCTCCCACCCGAGAACGCAGCACTCCCTCAGTACTGCCCCTCAGACAGCGCAGCGCCCCCTCAGTACCTCCCGCCCGACAACGCAGCACTCCCTCAGTACTGACCCTCCGCCAGCACAGCACTCCCTCAGTACCTCCCGCCCGACAACGCAGCGCTCCCTCAGTACTGACCCTCCGACAGCACAGCACTCCCTCAGTACCTCCCGCCCGACAACGCAGCGCTCCCTCAGTACTGACCCTCGGACAGCACAGCGCTCCCTCAGTACCTCCCGCCCGACAACGCAGTGCTCCCTCAGTACTGACCCTCCGACAGCACAGCGCTCCCTCAGTACCTCCCGCCCGACAACGCAGTGCTCCCTCAGTACTGACCCTCCGACAACACAGCGCTCCCTCAGTACCTCCCGCCCGAGAACACAGCGCTCCCTCAGTACTGACCCTCCGACAACACAGCGCTCCCTCAGTACCTCCCGCCCGAGAACACAGCGCTCCCTCAGTACTGACCCTCCGACAACACAGCGCTCCCTCAGTACCTCCCGCCCGAGAACACAGCGCTCCCTCAGTACTGCCCCTCCGACAGCACAGCGCTCCCTCAGTACCTCCCGCCCGACAACGCAGCGCTCCCTCAGTACTGCCCCTCCGACAACACAGCGCTCCCTCAGTACCTCCCGCCCGACAACGCAGCACTCCCTCAGTACTGACCCTCAGACAGCGCTCCCTCAGTACCTCCCGCCCGACAACGCAGCACTCCCTCAGTACTGACCCTCAGACAGCGCTCCCTCAGTACTTCCCGCCCGACAACGCAGCACTCCCTCAGTACTGACCCTCAGACAGCGCCCCCTCAGTACCTCCCGCCCGACATCGCAGCGCTCCCTCAGTACTGCCCCTCCGACAGCACAGCACTCCCTCAGTACCTCCCGCCCGACATCGCAGCGCTCCCTCAGTACTGACCCTCCGACAGCACAGCGCTCCCTCAGTACTGACCCTCCGACAGCACAGCGCTCCCTCAGTACTGACCCTCCGACAGCGCAGCACTCCCTCAGTACTGACCCTCCGACAGCGCAGCGCTCCCTCAGTACTGACCCTCCGACAGCACAGCGCTCCCTCAGTACTGACCCTCCGACAGCGCAGCGCTCCCTCAGTACTGACCCTCCGACAGCGCAGCGCTCCCTCAGTACTGACCCTCCGACAGCGCAGCGCTCCCTCAGTACTGACCCTCCGACAGCACAGCGCTCCCTCAGTACTGACCCTCCGAAAGCGCAGCGCTCCCTCAGTACTGACCCTCCGACAGCGCAGCGCTCCCTCAGTACTGACCCTCCGACAGCACAGAGCTCCCTCAGTACTGACCCTCCGACAGCACAGCGCTCCCTCAGTACTGACCCTCCGACAGCACAGCGCTCCCTCAGTACTGACCCTCCGACAGCACAGCGCTCCCTCAGTACTGACCCTCCGACAGCGCAGCGCTCCCTCAGTACTGACCCTCCGACAGCGCAGCGCTCCCTCAGTACTGACCCTCCGACAGCACAGAGCTCCCTCAGTACTGACCCTCCGACAGCACAGCGCTCCCTCAGTACTGACCCTCCGACAGCACAGCGCTCCCTCAGTACTGACCCTCCGACAGCACAGCGCTCCCTCAGTACTGACCCTCCGACAGCACAGCGCCCCCTCAGTACTGACCGTCCGACAGCACAGCGCTCCCTCAGTACCTCCCGCCCGACAACGCAGCGCTCCCTCAGTACTGACCCTCCGACAGCACAGCGCTCCCTCAGTACTGACCCTCCGACAGCACAGCGCTCCCTCAGTACCTCCCGCCCGACAGCACAGCGCTCCCTCAGTACCTCCCGCGCGACAACGCAGCGCTCCCTCAGTACTGACCCTCAGACAGTGCAGCACTCCCTCAGTACTGCCCCTCCGACAGCACAGCACTCCCTCAGTACCTCCCGCCCAACAACGCAGCGCTCCCTCAGTACTGCCCCTCCAACAGCACAGCACTCCCTCAGTACCTCCCGCCTGACAACGCAGCACTCCCTCAGTACTGCCCCTCCGACAGCACAGCGCTCCCTCAGTACTGACCCTCCGACAGCACAGCGCTCCCTCAGTACTGACCCTCCGACAGCGCAGCGCCCCCTCAGTACTGACCCTCCGACAGCGCAGCGCTCCCTCAGTACTGACCCTCCGACAGCACAGCGCCCCCTCAGTACCTCCCGCCCGACAACGCAGCACTCCCTCAGTACTGACCCTCCGACAGCACAGTGCCCCCTCAGGACTGACCCTCCGACAGCACAGCGCCCCCTCAGTACTGACCCTCCGACAACGCAGCGCTCCCTCAGTACTGACCCTCGGACAGCACAGCAGCCTCTCAGTACTGACCCTCCGACAGCACAGTGCCCCCTCAGGACTGACCCTCCGACAGCACAGCGCTCCCTCAGTACTGACCCTCCGACAATGCAGCGCTCCCTCAGTACTGACCCTCCGACAACGCAGCGCTCCCTCAGTACTGACCCTCCGACAACGCAGCGCTCCCTCAGTACTGACCCTCCGACAATGCAGCGCTCCCTCAGTACTGACCCTCCGACAGCACAGCGCCCCCTCAGTACTGACCCTCCGACAGCACAGCGCCCCCTCAGTACTGACCCTCGGACAGCACAGTGCTCCCTCAGTACCTCCCGCCCGACAGCACAGCGCTCCCTCAGTACTGACCCTCCGACAGCACAGCGCTCCCTCAGTACTGACCCTCCGACAGCACAGCGCTCCCTCAGTACTGACCCTCCGACAGCACAGCGCTCCCTCAGTACTGACCCTCCGACAGCACAGCGCTCCCTCAGTACTGACCCTCCGACAGCACAGTGCCCCCTCAGTACTGACCCTCCGACAGCACAGCGCTCCCTCAGTACTGACCCTCCGACAGCACAGCGCTCCCTCAGTACTGACCCTCCGACAGCACAGCGCTCCCTCAGTACTGACCCTCCGACAGCACAGCGCTCCCTCAGTACTGACCCTCCGACAGCACAGTGCCCCCTCAGTACTGACCCTCCGACAGCACAGCGCCCCCTCAGTACTGACCCTCCGACAGCACAGCGCTCCCTCAGTACCTCCCGCCCGACAGCACAGCGCTCCCTCAGTACTGACCCTCCGACAGCGCAGCGCTCCCTCAGTACCTCCCGCGCGACAACGCAGCGCTCCCTCAGTACTGCCCCTCAGACAGCACAGCGCTCCCTCAGTACCTCCCGCGCGACAACGCAGCGCTCCCTCAGTACTGACCCTCCGACAGCGCAGCGCTCCCTCAGTACCTCCCGCCCGACAATGCAGCGCTCCCTCAGTACTGACCCTCCGACAGCACAGCGCTCCCTCAGTACTGACCCTCCGACAACGCAGCGCTCCCTCAGTACTGACCCTCAGACAGCACAGCGCTCCCTCAGTACTGACCCTCCGACAGCACAGCGCCCCCTCAGTACTGACCTTCCGACAGCACAGCGCTCCCTCAGTACTGACCCTCCGACAGCACAGCGCCCCCTCAGTACTGCCCCTCCGACAGCACAGCACTCCCTCAGTACCTCCCGCCCGACAACGCAGCACTCCCTCAGTACTGCCCCTCAGACTGCGCAGCGGCCCCTCAGTACCTCCCGCCCGACAACGCAGCACTCCCTCAGTACTGACCCTCCGACAGCACAGTGCCCCCTCAGGACTGACCCTCCGACAGCACAGCGCCCCCTCAGTACTGACCCTCCGACAACGCAGCGCTCCCTCAGTACTGACCCTCCGACAACGCAGCGCCCCCTCAGTACTGACCCTCCGACAACGCAGCGCTCCCTCAGTACTGACCCTCCGACAACGCAGCGCTCCCTCAGTACTGACCCTCCGACAGCACAGCGCCCCCTCAGTACTGACCCTCGGACAGCACAGCGCCCCCTCAGTACTGACCCTCCGACAGCACAGCGCTCCCTCAGTACCTCCCGCCCGACAGCACAGCGCTCCCTCAGTACTGACCCTCCGACAGCACAGCGCCCCCTCAGTACTGACCCTCCGACAGCACAGCGCTCCCTCAGTACCTCCCGCCCGACAGCACAGCGCTCCCTCAGTACTGACCCTCCGACAACGCAGCGCTCCCTCAGTACCTCCCGCCCGACAGCACAGCGCTCCCTCAGTACTGACCCTCCGACAGCACAGCGCCCCCTCAGTACTGACCCTCCGACAGCACAGCACCCCCTCAGTACTGACCCTCCGACAGCACAGTGCCCCCTCAGTACTGACCCTCCGACAGCACAGCGCTCCCTCAGTACCTCCCGCCCGACAGCACAGCGCTCCCTCAGTACTGACCGTCCGACAGCACAGCGCTCCCTCAGTACTGACCGTCCGACAGCACAGCGCTCCCTCAGTACCTCCCGCCCGACAGCACAGCGCTCCCTCAGTACTGACCCTCCGACAGCGCAGCGCTCCCTCAGTACCTCCCGCGCGACAACGCAGCGCTCCCTCAGTACTGCCCCTCCGACAGCACAGCGCTCCCTCAGTACTGCCCCTCCGACAGCACAGCGCTCCCTCACTACTGACCCTCCGACAGCACAGCGCTCCCTCAGTACTGACCCTCCGACAGCACAGCGCTCCCTCAGTACTGACCCTCCGACAGCACAGCGCTCCCTCAGTACTGACCCTCCGACAGCACAGCGCTCCCTCAGTACTGACCCTCCGACAGCACAGCGCTCCCTCAGTACTGACCCTCCGACAGCACAGCGCTCCCTCAGTACTGACCCTCCGACAGCACAGCGCTCCCTCAGTACTGACCCTCCGACAGCACAGCGCTCCCTCAGTACCTCCCGCGCGACAACGCAGCGCTCCCTCAGTACTGACCCTCCGACAGCACAGCGCTCCCTCAGTACCTCCCGCCCGACAGCACAGCGCTCCCTCAGTACCTCCCGCGCGACAACGCAGCACTCCCTCAGTACTGCCCCTCCGACAGCACAGCACTCCCTCAGTACCTCCCGCCCGACAACGCAGCACTCCCTCAGTACTGCCCCTCCGACAGCACAGCACTCCCTCAGTACCTCCCGCCCGACAACGCAGCACTCCCTCAGTACTGCCCCTCCGACAGCACAGCACTCCCTCAGTACCTCCCGCCCGACAACGCAGCGCTCCCTCAGTACTGACCCTCCGACAGCACAGCGCTCCCTCAGTCCTGACCCTCCGACAGCACAGCGCTCCCTCAGTACTGACCCTCCGACAGCACAGCGCCCCCTCAGTACTGACCCTCCGACAGCACAGCGCTCCCTCAGTCCCTCCTGCCCGACAACGCAGCGCTCCCTCAGTCCCTCCTGCCCGACAACGCAGCGCTCCCTCAGTACTGACCCTCCGACAGCACAGCGCTCCCTCAGTCCCTCCTGCCCGACAACGCAGCGCTCCCTCAGTCCCTCCTGCCCGACAACGCAGCGCTCCCTCAGTACCTCCCGCCCGACAACGCAGCACTCCCTCAGTACTGCCCCTCCGACAGCACAGCACTCCCTCAGTACCTCTCGCCCGACAACGCAGCGCTCCCTCAGTACTGACCCTCCGACAGCACAGCGCTCCCTCAGTACTGACCCTCCGACAGCACAGCGCTCCCTCAGTACCTCCCGCCCGACAACGCAGCGCTCCCTCAGTACTGACCCTCGGACAGCACAGCACTCCCTCAGTACTGACCCTCAGACAGCACAGCGCTCCCTCAGTACTGACCCTCAGACAGCACAGCGCTCTCTCAGTACCTCCCGCCCGACAACGCAGTGCTCCCTGAGTACTGCCCCTCAGACAGCGCTCCCTCAGTACCTCCCGCCCGACAACGCAGCACTCCCTCAGTACTGCCCCTCAGACAGCGCTCTCTCAGTACCTCCCACCCGACAACGCAGCACTCCCTCAGTACTGACCCTCCGACAGCACAGCGCTCCCTCAGTACTGACCCTCCGACAGCACAGCGCTCCCTCAGTACCTCCCGCCCGACAGCACAGCGCTCCCTCAGTACTGACCCTCCGACAGCACAGCGCTCCCTCAGTACCTCCCACCCGACAACGCAGCGCTCCCTCAGTACTGACCCTCCGACAGCACAGCGCTCCCTCAGTATCTCCCGCCCGACAATGCTGCGCTCCCTCAGTACTGACCCTCCGACAGCACAGCACTCCCTCAGTACCTCCCGCCCGACATCACAGCGCTCCCTCAGTACTGACCCTCCGACAGCACAGCGCCCCCTCAGTACTGACCCTCCGACAGCACAGCACTCCCTCAGTACCTCCCGCCTGACATCACAGCGCTCCCTCAGTACTGACCCTCCGACAGCACAGCGCTCCCTCAGTACCTCCCGCCCGACAGCGCAGCGCTCCCTCAGTACTGACCCTCAGACAGCGCTCCCTCAGTACCTCCCGCCCGACAATGCAGCGCTCCCTCAGTACTGACCCTCAGACAGCGCTCCCTCAGTACCTCCCGCCCGACAGCGCAGCGCTCCCTCAGTACCTCCAGCCCAACAACGCAGCGCTCCCTCAGTACTGACCCTCAGACAGCGCTCCCTCAGTACCTCCCGCCCGACAATGCAGCGCTCCCTCAGTACTGACCCTCCGACAGCACAGCGCTCCCTCAGTACTGACCCTCCGACAGCACAGCGCTCCCTCAGTACTGACCCTCCGACAGCACAGCGCTCCCTCAGTACTGACCCTCCGACTGCACAGCGCTCCCTCAGTACTGACCCTCCGACAGCACAGCGGTCCCTCAGTACTGACCCTCCGACAGCACAGCGCTCCCTCAGTACTGACCCTCCGACAGCGCAGCGCCCCCTCAGTACTGACCCTCCGACAGCACAGCGCTCCCTCAGTACCTCCCGCCCGACAGCACAGCGCTCCCTCAGTACTGACCCTCCGACAGCACAGCGCTCCCTCAGTACTGACCCTCTGACAGCACAGCGCTCCCTCAGTACTGACCCTCTGACAGCACAGCGCTCCCTCAGTACTGACCCTCCGACAGCACAGCGCTCCCTCAGTACTGACCCTCCGACAGCACAGTGCTCCCTCAGTACTGACCCTCCGACAGCACAGCGCTCCCTCAGTACTGACCCTCCGACAGCACAGCGCTCCCTCAGTACTGACCCTCCGACAGCGCCCCCTCAGTACTGACCCTCAGACAGCGCCCCCTCAGTACTGACCCTCCGACAGCACAGCGCCCCCTCAGTACTGACCCTCAGACAGCGCTCCCTCAGTACCTCCCGCCCAACATCGCAGCGCTCCCTCAGTACAGACCCTCCGACAGCACAGCGCTCCCTCAGTACTGACCCTCCGACAGCACAGCGCTCCCTCAGTACTGACCCTCCGACAGCACAGCGCTCCCTCAGTACTGACCCTCCGACAGCACAGCTCTCCCTCAGTACTGACCCTCCGACAGCACAGCGCTCCCTCAGCACTGACCCTCCGACAGCACAGCGCTCCCTCAGTACTGACCCTCCGACAGCACAGCGCTCCCTCAGTACAGACCCTCCGACAGCACAGCGCCCCCTCAGCACTGACCCTCCGACAGCACAGCGCCCCCTCAGTACTGACCCTCCGACAGCACAGCGCTCCCTCAGTACTGACCCTCCGACAGCACAGCGCTCCCTCAGTACTGACCCTCCGACAGCACAGCTCTCCCTCAGTACTGACCCTCCGACAGCACAGCGCTCCCTCAGTACTGACCCTCCGACAGCACAGCGCTCCCTCAGTACTGACCCTCCGACAGCACAGCGCTCCCTCAGTACTGACCCTCCGACAGCACAGTGCCCCCTCAGTACTGACCCTCCGACAGCACAGCGCCCCCTCAGTACTGACCGTCCGACAGCACAGCGCTCCCTCAGTACCTCCCGCCCGACAGCACAGCGCTCCCTCAGTACTGACCCTCCGACAGCGCAGCGCTCCCTCAGTACCTCCCGCGCGACAACGCAGCGCTCCCTCAGTACTGCCCCTCAGACAGCACAGCGCTCCCTCAGTACCTCCCGCGCGACAACGCAGCGCTCCCTCAGTACTGACCCTCCGACAGCGCAGCGCTCCCTCAGTACTGACCCTCCGACAGCACAGCGCCCCCTCAGTACTGACCCTCCGACAGCGCAGCGCTCCCTCAGTACCTCCCGCCCGACAATGCAGCGCTCCCTCAGTACTGACCCTCCGACAGCACAGCGCTCCCTCAGTACTGACCCTCCGACAACGCAGCGCTCCCTCAGTACTGACCCTCAGACAGCACAGCGCTCCCTCAGTACTGACCCTCCGACAGCACAGCGCCCCCTCAGTACTGACCCTCCGACAGCACAGCGCTCCCTCAGTACTGACCCTCCGACAGCACAGCGCCCCCTCAGTACTGCCCCTCCGACAGCACAGCACTCCCTCAGTACCTCCCGCCCGACAACGCAGCACTCCCTCAGTACTGCCCCTCAGGCTGCGCAGCGGCCCCTCAGTACCTCCCGCCCGACAACGCAGCACTCCCTCAGTACTGACCCTCCGACAGCACAGTGCCCCCTCAGGACTGACCCTCCGACAGCACAGCGCCCCCTCAGTACTGACCCTCCGACAACGCAGCGCTCCCTCAGTACTGACCCTCCGACAACGCAGCGCCCCCTCAGTACTGACCCTCCGACAACGCAGCGCTCCCTCAGTACTGACCCTCCGACAACGCAGCGCTCCCTCAGTACTGACCCTCCGACAGCACAGCGCCCCCTCAGTACTGACCCTCGGACAGCACAGCGCCCCCTCAGTACTGACCCTCCGACAGCACAGCGCTCCCTCAGTACCTCCCGCCCGACAGCACAGCGCTCCCTCAGTACTGACCCTCCGACAGCACAGCGCCCCCTCAGTACTGACCCTCCGACAGCACAGCGCTCCCTCAGTACCTCCCGCCCGACAGCACAGCGCTCCCTCAGTACTGACCCTCCGACAACGCAGCGCTCCCTCAGTACCTCCCGCCCGACAGCACAGCGCTCCCTCAGTACTGACCCCCCGACAGCACAGCGCCCCCTCAGTACTGACCCTCCGACAGCACAGCACCCCCTCAGTACTGACCCTCCGACAGCACAGTGCCCCCTCAGTACTGACCCTCCGACAGCACAGCGCTCCCTCAGTACTGACCCTCCGACAGCACAGCGGTCCCTCAGTACTGACCCTCCGACAGCACAGCGCTCCCTCAGTACTGACCCTCCGACAGCGCAGCGCCCCCTCAGTACTGACCCTCCGACAGCACAGCGCTCCCTCAGTACCTCCCGCCCGACAGCACAGCGCTCCCTCAGTACTGACCCTCCGACAGCACAGCGCTCCCTCAGTACTGACCCTCTGACAGCACAGCGCTCCCTCAGTACTGACCCTCTGACAGCACAGCGCTCCCTCAGTACTGACCCTCCGACAGCACAGCGCTCCCTCAGTACTGACCCTCCGACAGCACAGTGCTCCCTCAGTACTGACCCTCCGACAGCACAGCGCTCCCTCAGTACTGACCCTCCGACAGCACAGCGCTCCCTCAGTACTGACCCTCCGACAGCGCCCCCTCAGTACTGACCCTCAGACAGCGCCCCCTCAGTACTGACCCTCCGACAGCACAGCGCCCCCTCAGTACTGACCCTCAGACAGCGCTCCCTCAGTACCTCCCGCCCAACATCGCAGCGCTCCCTCAGTACAGACCCTCCGACAGCACAGCGCTCCCTCAGTACTGACCCTCCGACAGCACAGCGCTCCCTCAGTACTGACCCTCCGACAGCACAGCGCTCCCTCAGTACTGACCCTCCGACAGCACAGCTCTCCCTCAGTACTGACCCTCCGACAGCACAGCGCTCCCTCAGCACTGACCCTCCGACAGCACAGCGCTCCCTCAGTACTGACCCTCCGACAGCACAGCGCTCCCTCAGTACAGACCCTCCGACAGCACAGCGCCCCCTCAGCACTGACCCTCCGACAGCACAGCGCCCCCTCAGTACTGACCCTCCGACAGCACAGCGCTCCCTCAGTACTGACCCTCCGACAGCACAGCGCTCCCTCAGTACTGACCCTCCGACAGCACAGCTCTCCCTCAGTACTGACCCTCCGACAGCACAGCGCTCCCTCAGTACTGACCCTCCGACAGCACAGCGCTCCCTCAGTACTGACCCTCCGACAGCACAGCGCTCCCTCAGTACTGACCCTCCGACAGCACAGTGCCCCCTCAGTACTGACCCTCCGACAGCACAGCGCCCCCTCAGTACTGACCGTCCGACAGCACAGCGCTCCCTCAGTACCTCCCGCCCGACAGCACAGCGCTCCCTCAGTACTGACCCTCCGACAGCGCAGCGCTCCCTCAGTACCTCCCGCGCGACAACGCAGCGCTCCCTCAGTACTGCCCCTCAGACAGCACAGCGCTCCCTCAGTACCTCCCGCGCGACAACGCAGCGCTCCCTCAGTACTGACCCTCCGACAGCGCAGCGCTCCCTCAGTACTGACCCTCCGACAGCACAGCGCCCCCTCAGTACTGACCCTCCGACAGCGCAGCGCTCCCTCAGTACCTCCCGCCCGACAATGCAGCGCTCCCTCAGTACTGACCCTCCGACAGCACAGCGCTCCCTCAGTACTGACCCTCCGACAACGCAGCGCTCCCTCAGTACTGACCCTCAGACAGCACAGCGCTCCCTCAGTACTGACCCTCCGACAGCACAGCGCCCCCTCAGTACTGACCCTCCGACAGCACAGCGCTCCCTCAGTACTGACCCTCCGACAGCACAGCGCCCCCTCAGTACTGCCCCTCCGACAGCACAGCACTCCCTCAGTACCTCCCGCCCGACAACGCAGCACTCCCTCAGTACTGCCCCTCAGGCTGCGCAGCGGCCCCTCAGTACCTCCCGCCCGACAACGCAGCACTCCCTCAGTACTGACCCTCCGACAGCACAGTGCCCCCTCAGGACTGACCCTCCGACAGCACAGCGCCCCCTCAGTACTGACCCTCCGACAACGCAGCGCTCCCTCAGTACTGACCCTCCGACAACGCAGCGCCCCCTCAGTACTGACCCTCCGACAACGCAGCGCTCCCTCAGTACTGACCCTCCGACAACGCAGCGCTCCCTCAGTACTGACCCTCCGACAGCACAGCGCCCCCTCAGTACTGACCCTCGGACAGCACAGCGCCCCCTCAGTACTGACCCTCCGACAGCACAGCGCTCCCTCAGTACCTCCCGCCCGACAGCACAGCGCTCCCTCAGTACTGACCCTCCGACAGCACAGCGCCCCCTCAGTACTGACCCTCCGACAGCACAGCGCTCCCTCAGTACCTCCCGCCCGACAGCACAGCGCTCCCTCAGTACTGACCCTCCGACAACGCAGCGCTCCCTCAGTACCTCCCGCCCGACAGCACAGCGCTCCCTCAGTACTGACCCCCCGACAGCACAGCGCCCCCTCAGTACTGACCCTCCGACAGCACAGCACCCCCTCAGTACTGACCCTCCGACAGCACAGTGCCCCCTCAGTACTGACCCTCCGACAGCACAGCGCCCCCTCAGTACTGACCCTCCGACAGCACAGCGCTCCCTCAGTACCTCCCGCCCGACAGCACAGCGCTCCCTCAGTACTGACCGTCCGACAGCACAGCGCTCCCTCAGTACTGACCGTCCGACAGCACAGCGCTCCCTCAGTACCTCCCGCCCGACAGCACAGCTCTCCCTCAGTACTGACCCTCCGACAGCGCAGCGCTCCCTCAGTACCTCCCGCGCGACAACGCAGCGCTCCCTCAGTACTGCCCCTCCGACAGCACAGCGCTCCCTCAGTACTGCCCCTCCGACAGCACAGCGCTCCCTCACTACTGACCCTCCGACAGCACAGCGCTCCCTCAGTACTGACCCTCCGACAGCACAGCGCTCCCTCAGTACTGACCCTCCGACAGCACAGCGCTCCCTCAGTACTGACCCTCCGACAGCACAGCGCTCCCTCAGTACTGACCCTCCGACAGCACAGCGCTCCCTCAGTACTGACCCTCCGACAGCACAGCGCTCCCTCAGTACTGACCCTCCGACAGCACAGCGCTCCCTCAGTACTGACCCTCCGACAGCACAGCGCTCCCTCAGTACCTCCCGCGCGACAACGCAGCGCTCCCTCAGTACTGACCCTCCGACAGCACAGCGCTCCCTCAGTACCTCCCGCCCGACAGCACAGCGCTCCCTCAGTACCTCCCGCGCGACAACGCAGCACTCCCTCAGTACTGCCCCTCCGACAGCACAGCACTCCCTCAGTACCTCCCGCCCGACAACGCAGCACTCCCTCAGTACTGCCCCTCCGACAGCACAGCACTCCCTCAGTACCTCCCGCCCGACAACGCAGCACTCCCTCAGTACTGCCCCTCCGACAGCACAGCACTCCCTCAGTACCTCCCGCCCGACAACGCAGCGCTCCCTCAGTACTGACCCTCCGACAGCACAGCGCTCCCTCAGTACTGACCCTCCGACAGCACAGCGCTCCCTCAGTACTGACCCTCCGACAGCACAGCGCCCCCTCAGTACTGACCCTCCGACAGCACAGCGCTCCCTCAGTCCCTCCTGCCCGACAACGCAGCGCTCCCTCAGTCCCTCCTGCCCGACAACGCAGCGCTCCCTCAGTACTGACCCTCCGACAGCACAGCGCTCCCTCAGTCCCTCCTGCCCGACAACGCAGCGCTCCCTCAGTCCCTCCTGCCCGACAACGCAGCGCTCCCTCAGTACCTCCCGCCCGACAACGCAGCACTCCCTCAGTACTGCCCCTCCGACAGCACAGCACTCCCTCAGTACCTCTCGCCCGACAACGCAGCGCTCCCTCAGTACTGACCCTCCGACAGCACAGCGCTCCCTCAGTACTGACCCTCCGACAGCACAGCGCTCCCTCAGTACCTCCCGCCCGACAACGCAGCGCTCCCTCAGTACTGACCCTCGGACAGCACAGCACTCCCTCAGTACTGACCCTCAGACAGCACAGCGCTCCCTCAGTACTGACCCTCAGACAGCACAGCGCTCTCTCAGTACCTCCCGCCCGACAACGCAGTGCTCCCTGAGTACTGCCCCTCAGACAGCGCTCCCTCAGTACCTCCCGCCCGACAACGCAGCACTCCCTCAGTACTGCCCCTCAGACAGCGCTCCCTCAGTACCTCCCACCCGACAACGCAGCACTCCCTCAGTACTGACCCTCCGACAGCACAGCGCTCCCTCAGTACTGACCCTCCGACAGCACAGCGCTCCCTCAGTACCTCCCGCCCGACAGCACAGCGCTCCCTCAGTACTGACCCTCCGACAGCACAGCGCTCCCTCAGTACCTCCCACCCGACAACGCAGCGCTCCCTCAGTACTGACCCTCCGACAGCACAGCGCTCCCTCAGTATCTCCCGCCCGACAATGCTGCGCTCCCTCAGTACTGACCCTCCGACAGCACAGCGCCCCCTCAGTACTGACCCTCCGACAGCACAGCACTCCCTCAGTACCTCCCGCCCGACATCACAGCGCTCCCTCAGTACTGACCCTCCGACAGCACAGCGCTCCCTCAGTACCTCCCGCCCGACAGCGCAGCGCTCCCTCAGTACTGACCCTCAGACAGCGCTCCCTCAGTACCTCCCGCCCGACAATGCAGCGCTCCCTCAGTACTGACCCTCAGACAGCGCTCCCTCAGTACCTCCCGCCCGACAGCGCAGCGCTCCCTCAGTACCTCCAGCCCAACAACGCAGCGCTCCCTCAGTACTGACCCTCAGACAGCGCTCCCTCAGTACCTCCCGCCCGACAATGCAGCGCTCCCTCAGTACTGACCCTCCGACAGCACAGCGCTCCCTCAGTACTGACCCTCCGACAGCACAGCGCTCCCTCAGTACTGACCCTCCGACAGCACAGCGCTCCCTCAGTACTGACCCTCCGACAGCACAGCGCTCCCTCAGTACTGACCCTCCGAGAGCACAGCGCTCCCTCAGTACTGACCCTCCGACAGCACAGCGCTCCCTCAGTACTGACCCTCCGACAGCGCAGCGCCCCCTCAGTACTGACCCTCCGACAGCACAGCGCTCCCTCAGTACCTCCCGCCCGACAGCACAGCGCTCCCTCAGTACTGACCCTCCGACAGCACAGCGCTCCCTCAGTACTGACCCTCTGACAGCACAGCGCTCCCTCAGTACTGACCCTCTGACAGCACAGCGCTCCCTCAGTACTGACCCTCCGACAGCACAGCGCTCCCTCAGTACTGACCCTCCGACAGCACAGTGCTCCCTCAGTACTGACCCTCCGACAGCACAGCGCTCCCTCAGTACTGACCCTCCGACAGCACAGCGCTCCCTCAGTACTGACCCTCCGACAGCGCCCCCTCAGTACTGACCCTCAGACAGCGCCCCCTCAGTACTGACCCTCCGACAGCACAGCGCCCCCTCAGTACTGACCCTCAGACAGCGCTCCCTCAGTACCTCCCGCCCAACATCGCAGCGCTCCCTCAGTACAGACCCTCCGACAGCACAGCGCTCCCTCAGTACTGACCCTCCGACAGCACAGCGCTCCCTCAGTACTGACCCTCCGACAGCACAGCGCTCCCTCAGTACTGACCCTCCGACAGCACAGCGCTCCCTCAGTACTGACCCTCCGACAGCACAGCTCTCCCTCAGTACTGACCCTCCGACAGCACAGCGCTCCCTCAGTACTGACCCTCCGACAGCACAGCGCTCCCTCAGTACTGACCCTCCGACAGCACAGCGCTCCCTCAGTACAGACCCTCCGACAGCACAGCGCCCCCTCAGCACTGACCCTCCGACAGCACAGCGCCCCCTCAGTACTGACCCTCCGACAGCACAGCGCTCCCTCAGTACTGACCCTCCGACAGCACAGCGCTCCCTCAGTACTGACCCTCCGACAGCACAGCTCTCCCTCAGTACTGACCCTCCGACAGCACAGCGCTCCCTCAGTACTGACCCTCCGACAGCACAGCGCTCCCTCAGTACTGACCCTCCGACAGCACAGCGCTCCCTCAGTACAGACCCTCCGACATCGCAGCGCTCCCTCAGTACAGACCCTCCGACAGCACAGCGCTCCCTCAGTACAGACCCTCCGACAGTACAGCGCCCACTCAGTACTGACCCTCCATTCGCAAAGGGCAAGGTACAGGCCGTACCCAACCAGCCCATGCCTGCAAAACTGAAAACACAGTGTTCAACATTAAATGTGATTCCGCGATTGGACAACATTTGCTAAATAATCCTCTGTGTGCTAATAATTATGCTGACAACCAATTTAAGATTATCGGTTAGGCTCGCAGTGTGGCGCAGTTGAACATAGTGGAAGCTACATATATTAATACACAGGGCCCTGTTCTTCACAGACAGAAAGAACGTGTACACACACTGTGCCTGCTTCAGCTAAACATAATAAGTGACAGCTATTTGTTGGTTCATTCCTCAGGGCAATGCCTTGACCAATCAGAGTCAAGCTGCCTGGTTTAAATTATAAACAAAGCTTGGCAGTTAACTGTCAGTCACCATAAACTGGTGCATTCTCCATGGCAACGCCTCTATCAATCAGCACTCTCTTCTCATACAGTATAAATTTGTTGTTTCCCTTACATTGGTATTCTTGAGAATTGTCCTGATGAGTGCAAGACGAAAAGTTTCAACAAAATGTGTCTATTCAGCAACATTCTATGATTCTATGAAATCACTGGAGGGGGGGCTGCTTGAAGCCACAAGCTTCTCAATCAGAGGCAAGAGTTGCATCAGTGAGCTGATATCCACTACTTTGTCAGAGATTAAGTTAACAAATACAATTTTAATGACTGATCTCTCATGGGTGGTGCTCCAGTGTCGCTCACCTGGAGCAGATCTCGCCCAGTAGTGTTGAGTTTCGGAACGACATTTAGTAAAGATGTTGTTGCAGGATACATGGGATAGGGCTGGAAAAGAACACAGAGTCAGGGATTGATTTTAAATGGCCTTCTAAGAGTGCAGGGATTGTACTGGATGGAGAATTATATCAGACATGCAGTTAAACAAACACAGGCTAATCATGTAGAAAATAGTTATTAGCAAGTCTTCAACAGTGTCCTCCCCTCCCCTCCTGCAGTGCAGGTATTGCCTCAATGGCGCTGGCCCTGCTCATCTCTAGGGTTTATAATCCAAGCTCACTAACCCAGGTGTGCTGAGGCCAAGTGAACTGAGCACAAGCCTGAAGTGTCTCCTGGGACCAGGCCTGTAACGCTCAATATCACAGTTCACACCACAGCTATGGAGCAGCTGCATCTTACTTAATGAAACAGAGACTCCACCCCACAGGGGAATGGGACACATTGCTCATACTAACATACGAATTAGGAGCAGAAGTAGGCCATTCAGTCGCTTCAGCCTGCTCCGCCATTCAATAAAATCATGGCTGATCTGTTTGTGTCTCAAACTCCACATTCCCATCTACCGCCAATAATCTTTGATTCCCTTGCCTAACAAGAATCTAACTACCTCTGCCTTAAAAATATTCAATATCCCCGCCTCCACCACCTTTTGAGGCAGAGAGTTCCAAAGTCGTACAACCCTCAGAGAAAAGATTTCTCCTCATCTCTGTCCTAAAAGGGCGACCCTTAATTTTTAAAACAGTGCCCCCTAGTTCTGGATTCACCCACAAGAGGAAACATCCTTTCCACATCCACATTGTCTAGACCCCTCAGGATCTTACAAACTTCAATCAAGTCTTCCCTCACTCTTCTAAACTTCAGTGAAAATAAGCCCAGTCTGTCCAACCTTTCCTCATAAAACAACCCGCTCATTCCAGGAATCAATCTAGTAAACCTCCACTGAACCACATCCAACGCATTTACATCCTTCCTTAAATAAGGAGACCAAAACTGCCCACAGTATTCGAGATGTGGTTTCACCAATACCCTGTATAACTGAAGCATAACATCCTTACTTTTAGTTTCAATTCCTCTTGTAATACAGGATAACATTCCATTAGTCTTCTTTATGACTTGCGGTACCTGCATACTAACGCTTTGTGACTCGTACTAGAACACCTCGATCCCCCTGCACCTTAGAATTCTGCAGTTGTTCTCCGTTTAAGTAATACTTTGCTTTTTTATTCTTCATTTTCCCACATTATACTCCATCTTCCAGATTTTTGCCCACTCACTCAACCTATCTATATAGATTTGCAAGCTCCTTATGTCCTCTTCACAACATACTTTTCTACCTATCTTTGTGTAAGTTTCTAAGTCATTGATATAAGTTGTAAAAAGTTGAGGCCCCAGCACAGAACCCTGCGGAGAAAGTGGGAACAGGGTACTGAATTAGACAATCAACCATGATCTTTTTTGAATGGCGAAGCAGGCCCGAAGGGCCGACACCTGCTCCTATTTTCTGTTTCTGCCAGCCAGCCAATCTTCTATCCATGCTAATATGTCACCCACTACACTTTGCGCAATAACCTTTTATGTGGCACCTTGTCAAATGCCTTTTGGAAATCCAACATGATTCCCCTTTCACAAAACCATGCTGACTATTCCCGATTACCTTTGAGTTTTTCTAACTGCCCAGTTATGGCCTCCTTAATGATCGATTCTAATACCGCCCCACGACAGATGTCAAGCTAACTGGCCTATAGTTACCTGTTTTCTGTCTCCCCCTCTTCTTGACTAGAGGGCCTTAGTCATGAGACAGAGAGTTAGGAGCAGAAAGAAGGGCAGGTTGGAAGAGAGAAATCAGGGACCAGGCAGAGTGAGAGGGGGTAGGTAAGGAAAGAGAGGGGGAGGAAACGGAACAGGAGCAGAAAGGATAGTTGGTGAAGACAGCGACCGAGGAAGGTGGGGAAAGGTGAGGAAGAATGTGCGAGAGAGAGAGAACAGAGGGGCACAAGGGTAAAGAGATCGGGTGAAGAGAGGAGGAGCAAAGGGGAGCAAGGGTGTTGAGCAGAGGGGGCCGGGGAAAAAGATTTATATAGGAGGTATTAGAGCGGAGGCAGACCACAGCAAAGAAAGTAGATCGGAGGTGAGAGAGAAAGGGGAACCAGGAGAGGGAGGGAGGGTGAGAGAGAAAGGGGAACCAGGAGAGGGAGGGAGGGTGAGAGAGAAAGGGGAACCAGGAGAGGGAGGGAGGGTGAGAGAGTTGGGGGAACCAGGAGAGGGAGGGAGGGAGAGAGAGAAAGGGGAACCAGGAGAGGGAGGGAGGGTGAGAGAGAAAGGGGAACCAGGAGAGGGAGGGAGGGTGAGAGAGTTGGGGGAACCAGGAGAGGGAGGGAGGGTGAGAGAGAAAGGGGAACCAGGAGAGGGAGGGAGGGTGAGAGAGAAAGGGGAACCAGGAGAGGGAGGGAGGGTGAGAGAGTTGGGGGAACCAGGAGAGGGAGGGAGGGTGAGAGAGAAAGGGGAACCAGGAGAGGGAGGGAGGGTGAGAGAGTTGGGGGAACCAGGAGAGGGAGGGAGGGTGAGAGAGTTGGGGGAACCTGGAGAGGGAGGGAGGGTGAGAGAGAAAGGGGAACCAGGAGAGGGAGGGAGGGTGAGAGAGTTGGGGGAACCAAGAGAGGGAGGGAGGGTGAGAAAGGGGAACCAGGAGAGGGAGGGAGGGTGAGAGGGAAAAGGGAACCAGGAGAGGGAGGGAGGGAGGGTGAGAGAGAAGGGGGAACCAGGAGAGGGAGGGACGGTGAGAGAGAAGGGGGTACCAGGAAAGGGAGGGAGGGTGACAGAGAAGTGGGTGTCAGGGAGCAGGAAGGAGGGAGACAGGGTGAGGGTAAGGGGAGAGGTGGAAGACTGAGGCAGAAGATGAGAGAGGAAGGAGAACCAGGAGAGACTGAAAAACACAGAGGGGCGTTGACAAAGAGTAAGATAGAGAACGATAAAGAGAGAGAGAAGCTAGAGTAAGATAAAAACTGGGAAGAGAAAGTCTGAGAGGGAAAGAGTGAGACACAGAGGGTTAAAAAAAATGGGACCCGGAGAAATTGATAGACAAAATTAGAGAAAACTATAGGGTTCGAGGGAAACCAGGGTACGAGAGGAAGGTAGAGCTCGGCAGAGAGAGAGAAAAAGAGGAGAGAAATCAATCAGGAGACAGGTGATGTCATCCACCTTAAATATTCTCTCGGGATAGCATACTGGGCACTCTCTCACAAGTGGTCTAAGTACCTTATGTTCTGCAGTGTGCCCATCTACCCAATGTCTAACTACATAACATAATGTGGATGCGACAACAGGACTCCCTTGTGATCTGAACAAGATAGCATGTGGCCCACACATGCACTTCTCCAATCTTTTCGAAAGGCGACTGAAGTTGGATATGAATGGGAAAACTGCTTTGTTACTGACACGCAAGTGGACACAAATGGAGCTACGTAGTAAAAATCAAAGCAAATCCCACTTCTTTCACTTCTCTCCTTAACAATATAATCCTGTTTAAATCCTGTGTCCAGCCAGGCGGAGGACTGAATTAACCCCAATACGGACTGGGCAGCAAGCCTGTTGATAAAACTGGATAACTTTCCTCCTAACCTGAGCTGTGTTAAGTCCATAACCTGTTGTTCTCAAAATGAATGAGGGCCAATTTAGCTACGAAGCCTGGTTTGAGCCTTACTAGATCAATGAGGCAGATGGCGAGAAGCGACGTTTCACAAACTGGCCCGTCTGTTATAACCATGCATCTTCAATCCCTGCAGTTTACAGCTTTCCCCTTTTAAACTTACACAAGTTCACTTTGTTTCAAAACTCAACACTTAATTCAATCCCAAAATCCTTTCAATGGGGAAAAAACTCCATTAAAATTCCAAGGGACGGACAAGAGTGGGAATCAAAGGAGAGTATTAACACAGGAGGAGATCAAAGAAAAAAGGTCAGACGCAGGAGGGTGATCATAGAATTACACAGAAATTACAACAGACCGTTTGGTCCATCTAGTCAGTGTTGGTGTCTATCCTCCAGACAAATAGTTCCTCTCTGCCTTCATCAGTATTTTTGACTTCTTTTCCAACCTCTTTGTACTCCCTTTTGTCGTTCTCCATATATTTATGTATGACTTTTTCTTCAGTTTCTCTTTATTCAACCAGTTACAGACACAATCAGCTCAGTAAGTGGCTGATATCTCACCCATTCCCACTCTTGCTGGGACACCAAAACAAAAGGAGATCATTCAGCCCCTCGAGCCTGTTCTGCTCTTCAATGAGATCATGGTTGATCTGTACCTCAACTCCATACAGCGCCCTTTACTCCATATCTCGATACTCTTCTGCCTCCCCTTGTTCTGGAACCCTGAGGATTGGGAGCCTCAGATTCCTGTTCCACAGAAGTTCAGTTTCAAGCCGAGTCTTGGGCTGATCTGTAAAACTACAGGCAAGCAGTATTCCTAATCCCAACCCCAAGTCCTGCCCTGTTCCTATATCCCTCTATATTCTTTCAGCCCATCTAAACATATTAACATGGTCTCTGCTTCAATCACTGGAAACAGTCCTTTTGTACTTTAAACACTGCCATCAAATCACTCTTTCAGATCCATTCTAATGTAAACTGTCCTCTCACGAGGAGGTTTAGGCAGAATCCAGCAGGAAAGCTTCATTCACCTTGTAATCAGGTAGTTTGGTCATTGAGGGCCACTGTTCCTCTGTCGGGGTCCCCAGCAAAGTAAGAATGTCAAGGAACAATCAGGAAACTAGGACTGAGAAAGGGCAAGATAGAGAGTGGGAAAGAAATGGGGACAGAGAGTGGAAGGGAGGCTGACACAGAGGGTGAGTCAGACAGAGACAGATGGAGAGAGAGAGATGACGAGGGAGAGACTGTGACAGTGAGAGAGAAAGAGTTGGTGAGAGGAAGATAGAGACCTTGAGAGGGGAGGCAGTGAGGGCGGGGGGGTGAGAGAGGGCGGGGGGGTGAGAGAGAGAGGGGGTGTGAGAGAGAGAGGGTGGGATGGCGAGAGAGAGAGGGTGGGAGGGCGAGAGAGAGAGGGTGGGAGGGCGAGTGAGAGAGGGTGGGAGGGCGAGAGAGGGTGGGAGGGCGAGAGAGAGAGGGTGGGAGGGCGAGAGAGAGAGGGTGGGAGGGCGAGAGAGAGAGGGTGGGAGGGCGAGAGAGAGAGGGTGGGAGGGCGAGAGAGAGAGGGCGGGAGGGCAGGGGAGAGGGAGCGCGCGCGGGGGAGAGGGAGCGCGCGCGGGGGAGAGGGAGCACGCGCGGGGGAGAGAGAGCGAGCGCGGGGGAGAGAGAGCGAGCGCGGGTGAGAGAGCGCGAGCGCGGGTGAGAGAGCGCGAGCGCGGGTGAGAGAGCGCGAGCGCGGGTGAGAGAGCGCGAGCGCGGGTGAGAGAGAGCGAGCGCGGGTGAGAGAGAGCGAGCGCGGGTGAGAGAGAGCGAGCGCGGGTGAGAGAGAGCGAGCGCGGGTGAGAGAGAGCGAGCGCGGGTGAGAGAGAGCGAGCGCGGGTGAGAGAGAGCGAGCGCGGGTGAGAGAGAGCGAGCGCGGGTGAGAGCGCGCCAGCGCGGGTGAGAGAGAGAGAGAGCGGAACAGAGAGAGCGCAGGTGAGAGAGAGTGTGTGGGACAGAGAGAGCGGGGGTGAGAGAGACAGATGGTGGGATAGAGGGTGAGATACAGAAAGAGGGAAACATAGTGACAAATGAGGGAAGGAGTAATAGGGTGAAAAAAGGAGACGGACAGAATGAGACAGATATAGAGGGAAAGAAACAGAATAAGGGAGGGAAACAGTGACACGAACAGACAAAGGGAGACTGGAGACACATAAAGATATAAGCAGTGAAGAGGTAAAGGGAACAACATGATGTTATTACTCCCAGGACTTTTTTTTTACATCACACAAACTCTACACCCTAAAGGTGTGAACAACCTTTGCAGAGTTCTATCCTCAGGAACCCTTTCTGACTCTAAATAAAGGAACCAAATCTGATGAATTATCGTTCTGCGACTTCCCGACAGACCTTAACATGATCGGGCACACCACCCTCCTCCAAATTCTCTTCCCCACTGCCCAGCTTGAAGGAATGCTCACACTTGGTTCCATTCTCCCCATACTAATTGTAGCCTGATCCTCTCCAGTGATAGCTGCTCTTTCTGTCACTGCACCAACTCAAAGATCTAACACCCTCCTCCTCTTCCTCAATTACACATGCCCCTTGTTGACACCATTGGCAGACAAGGGCCCAACCTCTACAGGTGGAGATATGCTGATCACAGTGAGCTCTACCTCATAACCAGCGAGTCGGCCTCATGCAGTCAGACTGCCTGACTCACATCAAGTTTCCTTCAGCCAAACGTAGACCAGACCAAAGCCCTTGCTGTTGGGGCTCATCACAAATTGCACCCCCTTTCCACCTCACTCCCTGACTAGTTCCTCAAGCTGTAGAAAACCAACTGCAAACTGAGTGTCGTGTCTGACCCTAAGCTAAGTAATGGGCGTCACACTCTCTCCATCACCTGCTTCATTTCCTTCAACCTCGGCAACATTACCCGCCTCTGTCACTCACTCTCACGGCTGATTACTGCTACACTCATCTCAGGTTAGTGGGTTGTGGGTTCAAGGGCCAATCCATGATTAGAGCACATAATCCAGGCCAACACACTCAATGCAGTACTGACAAAACACCACACTGTCAGAGGGTCAGTACTGAGGGAGCACCGCACTCAGAGGGTCAGTCCTGAGGGAGTGCTGCACTGTCAGAGGGTCAGTACTGAGGGAGAGCTGCACTGTCAGAGGGTCAGTACTGAGGGAGTGCTGCACTGTCAGAGATTCAGTACTGAGGTAGTTCTGCAATGTCAGAGGGTCAGTACTGAGGGAGTGCTGCACTGTCGGAGGGTCAGTACTGAGGGAGGGCCGCACTGTCAGAGGGTCAGTACTGAGGGAGTGCTGCACTGTCAGAGGTTCAGTACTGAGGAAGTGCTGCACTGTCAGAGGGTCAGTACTGAGGGAGTTATACTCTCCTTGTCCTTCCATCCTCTCCACTCCAATTTCTCTGAACCATCCGCCTGTATTGTGACCTACTTGCCACCATTTCTGCCCTCGGTGACCAACACTGGCTCCCTGTCCACCAAAGGAATATAGCAACAGGAGGTGGTCATTTAGCCCCTTGAACCCGATTCCCCCATTTAATGAGATCATTGCTGATCTACGACCTAACTGCATATACCCACATTTGCCCTATATCCCTAATAATTGGTTGACAAATATATATCAACTCCAGTAGGAGTTCTGTTCCCTGACCTATCCACAGCAGTGGAGTGGTAATGTCACTGGACTAATAATCCAGAGGGCCAGGTTAATGCACCAGGAACACAGGTCCAAATCTGGAACTGAAAGCATCAGTAATGGTGCCATGAAACTATCAACTGTCATAAAACCCAACTAGTTCACTTATGTCCTTTAGGGAAGGAAATCTGCCAGTCTAACTTGGTCTGACCTACATTGACTCCAGAAAGTCAGCAATGTAATTGACTCTTAACTGCCCTCTGAAATGGCCTAGCAAGCCACTCAGTTCAAGGGCAATTAGGGATGGGCAACAATTACTGGCCGAGTCAGCAATGCCCACATCACATGTAAGAATAAAAACAATTAACGATTGATCTAGCATCGATTGCTATTTGCGAAAGAGCATTTCAAACTTCTACCACTTTTTGTTTATAGAAGGGTTTCCTAATTTCAAACAACAACCAGGCCACGTACAGTAAGTTGAGAGGGGAAGTGAAGAGGAGACTATGACTGGCAAAGAGAGAATGTTAGAACAGGTAGCGTAAAAAGGAAACCAAAAATTTTCTACTGGTATATAAATAGTAAGTGGGTAGTAAGAGACAGGGTGGATCACAGGGCAAGGCTAATATACTCAATGAGTACTGTGTATCGGTGGTTGCTAAGGAAGAGGATGCTGACAAAATCAGTACCAGCGGAGTTGGTAGAGATAACGGATGGGGTGAAAATTGATCGGCAGGATATACTGACAAAATCCCACATGACAGACTGGTCAGTAAAATGAAAGCCCATGGGATAGAGGGGAATGGGTCAGTTGGATCCAGAATTGGCTCAGGGACAGGAAACAAAGGATAGTAGCCGATGACTACTGTTTTTGTGAATGGAAAGCTGTTTCCAGTGACGTCCCACAGGGCTCAGTGTTGGGTCCCTTGCTGTTTGAGGAATATATTAATGATTTGGACTTAAATGTGATTTAGATTTTTTTTTTGATTTAGAGATACAGCACTGAAACAGGCCCTTCGGCCCGAGTCTGTGCCGACCATTAACCACCCATTTATACTAATCTTACACTAATCCCATATTCCTACCACATCCCCACCTGTCCCTATATTTCCCTACCACCTAGCTATACTAGGGGCAATTTATAATGGCCAATTTACCTATCAACCTGCAAGTCTTTTGGCTGTGGGAGGAAACCGGAGCACCCGGAGGAAACCCACGCAGACACAGGGAGAACTTGCAAACTCCGCACAGGCAGTACCCAGAATTGAACCCGGGTCGCTGGAGCTGTGAGGTTGCGGTGCTAACCACTGCGCCACTGTGTCGCCCCTTATGGGAGGCATGATTGGGAAATTTGCTGATGACACATAAATTGGCTGTGTAGTTGATAGTGAAGAGGATAGCTGTAGACTCCAGAAATATATCAATGGTTTGGTTGAGTGGGCAGAAAAGTGGCAAATGAAATTCAATCCAGAAAAGTGTGAGGTAATGCATTTGGGGAGGGCAAATAAAGCGAGGGAATACACAATAAACCGGAGGATATTGAGAGGGGTATAAGAAGTGAGAGACCTTGTAGTGCATGTCCACAGGTCCCTGAAGGTGGCAGAACAGGTAGATAAAGTGGTGAAGAAGGCATATGGAATGCTTTCCTTTATCGGCCGAGGTACAGAATTCAAAAGCAGAGATGTGATGCTGGAACTGTATAAAACACTGGTTAGGCCCCACCTGGATTACTGCGTACAGTTCTGGTCACCACATTACAGAAAGGACATAATTGCTCTGGAGAGAATACAGAGGAAATTTACAAGAATGGTGCCAGGACTCAAAAGTTGCAACGATGAGCAAAGATTGGATAGGCTAGGGTTGTTTTCCTTGGAACTGAGGAGGCTGAGGGGTGACTTAATTGAGGTGTACAAAATTATGAAGGGCCTAGATAGAGTAGACAGAAAGGACCTGTTTCCCCTAGCGGAGAGGTCAATTACCAGGGGGCACAGATTTAAAGTGATTGGTAGAAGGATTAGAGGGGACATGAGGATAATCTTTTTCACCCAGAGGGTGGTGGGTGTCTGGAATTCACTGCCAGGAATGGTGGTGGAAGCAGAAACCCTCAATTCTTTTAAAAGGTACCTGGACATGCACCTGAAGTGCTGTAACCGGCAAGGCTATGGTGCAGGAAGGTGGGATTAGATTGGGCGGCTAGTTTTTTTTTCTGACACAATGGGCTGAATGGCCTCCTTTTGTGCCGTAATTTTTCTATGGTTTTAAAAGGCTGGCTATGCTTAGAGTGGATAAGTCATCTGGTCCGGATGGCTTGCATGCCAGCTTGCTAAAGGAAGTGGGGGTGGAGATAGCGGAAGGACCTGCCAAGGACTGCAGCGGTTCAAGAGGCAGCTCACCACCACCTTCTCAAGGGCAATTAGGGATGGGCAATAAATGCTGGCCTAGACAGCAACACCCACATACAAGGTACGAATAAAAAAAAATCTTCCAGGTTTCCCGACATCCGGGGAAGGTACCAGAGGATTGGAGAATGGCAAATGTGACACCCATATTCAAAAAAGGGTGTAAGGACAATTCCTAGTTAGTCAGTTTAACATCAGTGGTGGGTAAAGTTTTAAAAACAATAATCAGGAAAAACAATCAACAGCCACTTGGACAGGTTTCAGTTAATTAAGGAGAGCCAGCAGGGAACTGTGAAAGGTAGACCATGCTTGACTAATTGAATTTGTTCATTAAGTAACAGAGAAGGTTGATGAGGGGAATGCAGTGGATTTTGTCTATATGGATTTTAAGAAAGCCTTTGACAAAGTACCACATAAAAGTCTGGTTAACAAAACTGAGGCTCATGAAATAGGAGGGTCAGTGTCAGCTTGGATAAAAAATTTTGGCTAAGGACAGAAAACAGCAAGTCGTGGTAAATGATTGTTTTTCAGACTAGAGGATAGTTGACAGTGGTGTTCCCCAAAGGTCAGTGCTAGGACCACTGCTTTTTTTTTGATGTATATAAATAACTTGCATATTGGAATAGAGTAAAATTTCAAAATTTGCCCATGATACCAAACTTGCAAGTGTGGCAAACAGGATATCAATCGACTGCAACAGGACATAGACTAGCGGAATGGGCAGACAAGTGGCAGATGGAATTTAATACAGAGAATTGTGAGGTGATGCATTTTGACAGAAGGGATAGAGTGAGGCAATACAGACTTAATGGCACAGTTCTGAAGAGTGCAGGAACGGAGGGACCTGGGGGTGCATGTACTTAGATCTTTGAAGGCAGCAGGACATATTGAGAGAGCAGTCAGCTAAGCATATGGGATCTTGAGCTTCATAAATAGAGGTATTGGGTGCAAAAGCAGGGAGGTTACTCTAGTTAGGCCAGTTCTGATCATCACACTTTAGGAAGGATTAGAGGATCCCTGAGAGGGTGCAGAGGATAGTTACCATAATGGTTGTAGGAATAAAGGATTTTAACTACAAGGTTAGGTTGGTGAAGCTGGGATTGTTCTCCTTGGAGCAAACGAGGTTGAGGGGAGATCTGACAGAGATGTACAAGATTATGGCAGCTTTGGATAAGGTAGACAAAGAAATTCTACTCCCATTAGCTGATAGTACTAGGAGTAGAGGACACAGATTGAAGGTTTGGGGCAAGAGATGCAGGGGGGATGGGGGGATGTGAGGAAGAACTTTTTTACGCAGCGAGTGGTAATGACCTGGAACTCGCTGCCTACGAGGGAGGTGGAAGCAGAGACAATGAATGATTTCAAAAGGAAATTGAATAGGCACTTGAGGGAAATAAACTTACAGGTCTAGAGGATACAGCAGGAGAATGGGACTGATTGGAGTGCTCTCCAAAGAGCTGGCATAGACGCGATGGGCCAAATGGCTTCCTTCTGCACCATTATGACTTTATGACACCTTGGAGCAAAGGAAATTGAGGGGAGATTTGATAAAGGAGCACAAAATTATGACAGGTTTAGATAGGGTAGACAAAGAATAGTTGTTGCCATTAGCTGATGGCACAAGGACTAGGAGACACAGATTTATGGTTTGGGGCAAGATATGGAGGGGGAGAATGTGAGGAAGAACCTTTATACGCAGCGAGTGGTAATGACCTGGAACTTGACAGCAATAAACTTGCAGGGCTATGGGAATTGAGGGGAGGAATCGGACTGACTGGGTTGTTCTGTGGAGCCGGCATGGACGTGATGGGCTGAATGGCCTCCTTCTGTGCCGTAATCACTCTATGGAAGATCTGGCTGTAAAGTTTAGACTATACCACCAGTCTTAGATACCCCAACCAGCGGAAATAGTTTCTCTCTGTCTACCCTATCTGTTCACCTTAATATCTTGAAACTTTCGATCGCATCATCCCTTTACCTTCTAGGTTCCAGGGAATACAATCCTAGTTTATGTAATCTCTCCTCGTATTTTAACTCTTGGGAGTCATCGTATCATTCTGGTAAATCTACACTGCATTCCTTCCGAGGTCTATAAATCTGTCCTAAGTTATGGTGTCCAGAACTGCTCAGAGTAACTCCAGGTGTGGTCTAACCAGGGCTTTGTATAGCTGAAGCATGACTTCGACCCTTGTATTCTAGGCCTCTAGATATAAAGACCTGTATTCCATTAGCCTTTTTAATTAATTTCTGTATCTATTCATGACATTTTAATGATCTGTATACCTGGACCCCCAAGTCTGTTTTTTTCATGTTCATGGGATGTGGGTGTTGCTGTTAAGACTAGCATTTATTACCCATCCCTAATTGTCTTTGAGAAGGTGGTGATGATCCACCTTCTTGTACTGCTGCAGTCTTTATGGTGTAGTCCATACACATATGGTCCAACACAGAAGTCCTCGAGGCGGCCAACATCCCCAGCTTATACACATTACTACTGAGGCAGCGGCGCTTGAGATGGCTTGGCCATGTGAGCCGCATGGAAGATGGCAGGATCCCCAAAGACACATTGTATAGCGAGCTCGCCACTGGTATCAGACCCACCGGCCGTCCATGTCTCCGCTTTAAAGACGTCTGCAAACGCGACATGAAATCCTGTGACATTGATCACAAGTCGTGGGCGTCAGTTGCCAGCGTTCGCCAGAGCTGGCGGACAGCCATAAAGGCGGGGCTAAAGTGTGGCGAGTCGAAGAGACTTAACAGTTGGCAGGAAAAAAGAGAGGCGCAAGGGGAGAGCCAACTGTGTAACAGCCCCGACAAACAAATTTCTCTGCAGCACCCGTGGAAGAGCCTGTCAGTCTAGAATTGGCCTTTATAGCCACTCCAGGCGCTGCTTCACAAACCACTGACCACCCCAGGCGCTTACCCATTGTCTCTCGAGATAAGGAGGCCAAAGAGATGGAGACACCCATAATGCTGTTACATATGGAATTTCAGGATTTTGACCCAGTGATGATCAAGGAACGGCAATATTTTCCAAGTCAGGATGGTGTGTAGCTTGGAGGAGAACGTACAGGTGGTGGTGTTTCCATGTGCCTCTGGACCTTCTTCTTTTAGATGGTAGACACTAGCTACAGTGCGCCAGTGGTGAAAGGAGTGAATGTTTAAGGTGGTGAATGCAGTGCCAATCAAACAGACTGCTCTGTCCTGTTTTTGAGTTTTGTTGGAATTACACTCATCCAGAATATTCCATCACAGCCCTGACTTTTGCCTTGTAAATGGTGGACAGCTTTGGGGAGTCAGGTGGTGAGTTACTCAATGCAGAATTCCCAGCCTCTGACCTGCTCTTGTAGCCACGGTATTTATGTGGCTGCTCCAGTTAAGTTTCTGGTCAATGGTAACTCCTCCAGGATGCTGATGGTGTGAGATTCAGCGATGGTAATATCGTTGAACGTCAAAGACAAAGAAGAAAAATTACAGCATAGGAACAGGCCCTTCGGCCCTCCAAGCCTACGCCGATCCAAATCCTCTATCTAAACCTGTCGCCTATTTTCTAAGGGTCTGTATCTCTTTACTTCCTGCCCATTCATGTATCTGTCTAGATACATCTTAAAAGACGCTATCGTGCCCGCGTCTACCACCTCCGCTGGCAATGCGTTCCATGCACCCACCACCCTCTGCGTAAAGAAATTTCCACGCATATCCCCCCTAAACTTTTCCCCTTTCACTTTGAACTCATGTCCCCTTGTAATTGAATCCCCCACTCTGGGAAAAAGCTTCTTGCTATCCACTCTGTCTATACCTCTCATGATTTTGTACACCTCAATCAGGTCCCCCCTCAACCTCCGTCTTTCTAATGAAAATAATCCTAATCTACTCAACCTCTCTTCATAGCTAGCGCCCTCCATACCAGGCAACATCCTGGTGAACCTCCTCTGCACCCTCTCCAAAGCATCCACATCCTTTTGGTAATGTGGCGACCAGAACTGCATGCAGTATTCCAAATGTGGCCGAACCAAAGTCCTATACAACTGTAACATGACCTGCCAACTCTTGTACTCAATACCCCGTCCGATGAAGGAAAGCATGCCGTATGCCTTCTTGACCACTCTATTGACCTGCGATGCCACCTTCAGGGAACAATGGACCTGAACACCCAAATCTCTCTGTGCATCAATTTTCCCCAGGACTTTTCCATTTACTGTATAGTTCACTCTTGAATTGGATCTTCCAAAATGCATCACCTCGCATTTACCCTGATTGAACTCCATCTGCCATTTCTCTGCCCAACTCTCCAGTCTATCTATATTCTGCTGTATTCTCTGACAGTCCCCTTCAGTATCTGCTACTCCACCAATCTTAGTGTCGTCTGCAAACTTGCTAATCAGACCACCTATACTTTCCTCCAAATCATTTATGTATATCACAAACAACAGTGGTCCCAGCACAGATCCCTGTGGAACACCACTGGTCACACGTCTCCATTTTGAGAAACTCCCTTCCACTGCTACTCTCTGTCTCCTGTTGCCCAGCCAGTTCTTTATCCATCTAGCTAGTACACCTTGGACCCCAAGCGCCTTCACTTTCTCCATCAGCCTACCATGGGGAACCTTATCAAACGCCTTACTGAAGTCCATGTATATGACATCGACAGCCCTTCCCTCATCAATCAACTTTGTCACTTCCTCAAAGAATTCTATTAAGTTGGTAAGACATGACCTTCCCTGCACAAAACCATGTTGCCTATCACTGATAAGCCCATTTTCTTCCAGATGGGAATAGATCCTATCCCTCAGTATCTTCTCCAGCAGCTTCCCTACCACTGACGTCAGGCTCACCGGTCTATAATTACCTGGATTATCCCTGCTACCCTTCTTAAACAAGGGGACAACATTAGCAATTCTCCAGTCCTCCGGGACCTCACCCGTGTTTAAGGATGTTGCAAAGATATCTGTTAAGGCCCCAACTATTTCCTCTCTCGCTTCCCACAGAAACCTGGGATAGATTCCATCTGGACCTGGGGACTTGTCCACTGTGGGCGGCACAGTGGCGCAGTGGTTAGCACCGCAGCCTCACAGCTCCAGCGACCCGGGTTCAATTCTGGGTACTGCCTGTGTGGAGTTTGCAAGTTCTCCCTGTGTCTGCGTGGGTTTTCTCCGGGTGCTCCGGTTTCCTCCCACAGCCAAAAGACTTGCAGGTTGATAGGTAAATTGGCCATTATAAATTACCCCTAGTATAGGTAGGTGGTAGGGGAATATAGGGACAGGTGAGGATGTGGTAGGAATATGGGATTAGTGTAGGATTAGTATAAATGGGTGGTTAATGGTCGGCACAGACTCGGTGGGCCGAAGGGCCTGTTTCAGTGCTGTATCTCTAAATCTAAATCAAAATTAATGCCTTTTAGAATACCCAACACTTCCTCCCTCCTTATGCCGACTTGACCTAGAGTAATCAAACATCTGTCCCTAACCTCAACATCCGTCATGTCCCTCTCCTCGGTGAATACCGATGCAAAGTACTCGTTTAGAATCTCACCCATTTTCTCTGACTCCACGCATAACTTTCCTCCTTTGTCCTTGAGTGGGTCAAAGAGAGATGGTTAGATTCTCTCTTGTTGGAGATCATCATTGCCTGGCACTTGCGTGGCATAAATGTTACTTGCCACTTATCAGCCCAAGCCTGGATGTTATCCAGGTCTTGCTGCATTGAGACACAGACTGCTTCAGTATCTGAGGAGCTGCGAATGAAACTGAACACTAAGCAATCACCAGTGAACATCTCCACTTCTGACCTTATGATGGAAGGTCATTGAAGAAGCAGCTGAAGATTGTTGGGCCTAGGACCTTCTGCGATATCTTGGGATTGAGATGATTTGCATCCAACAAGCATAACCATCTTCCTTTGTATTAGGTGGAGAGTTTTGGCCCGATGCTACATTTGGTCCAATGCTGCCTTGATGTCAAGGGCAGTCATTCTCCCCTCACCTCTGGAATTCAGCTCGTTTCTTTATATTTGGGCCAAGGCTGTAATGAGCTTTGGAGTCGAGTGGTCCTAGTAGAACCCAAACCGACCATCGGTGAGCAGGTTATAGCTGTTTAAGTGGCGCTTGATAGCACTGTTGACAACACCTTCCATCACTTTGCTGATGATTGAGAGACTGATGGAGTGGAAATTGGCCAGATTGGATTTGTCCTACTTTCTGCAGACAGGTCATACCTGGGCAATTTTCCAATTTGTCAGGTAGATGCTTGTGTTGTAGCTGTACTGGAACAGCTTGGCTACAGATACAGATAGTTCTGAAACAGAAGCCTTTAGTACCACAGCCAGGATGTTGTCTTGGCCCATTGCCTTTGCTGTATCTAGGGCGCTCAGCCGTTTCTTAATATTATGGAGAAAATCTTTGGAGATCCACTGTTTTTAGCTTTTCACCATTTGGTGTGTACTCTGTTCTATCCTTTTTAGGTTCAAAGTGGATGACCTCACATTTGCCTACACTGAAATGCATTTAACAGTTTTGTCCATTCACTTAATCTACTAACATCTCTCTGTAATTTTATGCTTCAATCTACACCGCTTACAATGCTGTCTACCTTTGTACTGTCAGCAAATGTGGATATTTGGCTTCCTATCATGTCATCTAAGTTGTTAATAAATATTGAATAGATAATAAGTAGGTGCATAGTTGAGGCCCCAACAGATTACTGCAGCACACCACTAGTCACATCCTGTCAATTAGAGAAGCTGCCCATTATCACTATTCTCTGTCTCCTGCCGCTCATAAGAAAAATAGGAGCAGGAATATAAATGCTTTTACAAGTATATAAAAAGAGTAACGAAAGTAAACGTTGGCCCCTTTGAGGCAAAGACAGGAGAAATTATCATGGGTAATGAGGAAATGGCAGAGACATTCACAAAGGAAGGAATACTGAAGGAAATCAGTATTAGTAGAGAAATGGTGTTGGGGAAATTGATGGGATTGAAGGCCGATAAATCCCCAGGGCCTGATGGTATGCATCCCAGAGTACTTAAGGAAGTGGCCCTAGAGATAGTGGATGCATTGGTGGTCATCTTCCAAGATTCTATAGACTCTGGAACAGTTCCTACAGATTGGAGGGTAGCTAATGTAACCCCACTATTTAAAAAGGGAGGTAGAGAGAAAACAGGGAATTATAGACCAGTCAGCCTGACGTCGGTAGTGGGGAAAATTCTAGAGTCCATTATCAAAGATTTTATAGCAGAGCACTTGAAGAACAGTGGTAGAATCGGGCAGAGTCAGCATGGATTTACAAAAGGGAAATCATGCTTGACAAATCTACTAGAATTCTTCAAGGAAGTACCTAGTAGAATTGATGAGGGGGAGCCAGTGGATGTGGTTTATTTGGTCTTTCAGAAGGCTTTCGACAAAGTCCCACATAAGAGATTAGCATGTAAAATTAAAGCGCATGGGACTGGGGGTAGTGTATTGCGATGGATAGAAAATTGGTTGGCAGACAGGAAACAAAGGGTAGGGATAAATGGGTCTTTTTCCGAATGGCAGGCAGTGACTAGTGGGGTACCGCAGGGATCGGTGCTAGGACCGCAGCTATTCACAATATATATTAATGATTTAGATGAGGGAACCAAATATAATATCTCTAAATTTGCAGATGACACAAAGGGTGGGAGGGTGAGTTGTGAGGAGGATGCAGAGACGCTTCAGGGTGACTTGGACAAGTTGAGTGAGTGGGCTAATGCATGGCAGATGCAGTATAATGTGGATAAATGTGAGGTTATCCATTTTGGTAGCAAAAACAGAAAGGCAGATTATCTGAACGGCTATAAACTGAGAGAGGGGAATATGCAGAGAGACCTGGGTGTTCTTGTATACCAGTCGCTGAAGGTAAGCGTGCAGGTGCAACAGGCGGTAAAAAAGACAAATGATATGTTGGCCTTCATAGCGAGAGGATTCGAGTACAGGAGCAGGGATGTCTTGCTGCAATTATACAGGGCCTCGGTGAGGTCACACCTGGAATATTGTGTGCAGTTTTGGTCTCTTATCTGAGGAAGGATGTTCTTGCTATAGAGGGAGTGCAGCGAAGGTTTACCAGACTGATTCCTGGGATGGCGGGTCTGACGTATGAGAAGAGTTTGAGTCGGTTGGGCTTATATTCACTGGAGTTCAGAAGAATTATAAACTTCTAACAGGACTTGACAGGGTAGATGCAGGTAGGATGTTCCCGATGGTGGGGGAGTCCAGAACCAGGGGTCATAATCTAAGGATACGGGGTAAACCTTCCAGGACTGAGATGAGGAGAAATTTCTTCACCCAGAGAGTGGTGAGCCTGTGGAATTCGCTACCACAGAAAGCAGTTGAGGTCAAAACATTGTATGTTTTCAAGGAGGAGTTAGATATAGCTCTTGGGTTTAAAGGGATCAAAGGGTATGGGGGGGAAAGCGGGAACAGGTTACTGAGTTGGATGATCAGCCATGATCATAATGAATGGCGGAGCAGGCTCGAAGGGCCGAATGGCCTACTCTTCCTATTTTCTATGTTTCTAAATTGCACTGCCTGACAGTGTGGTGGAGGCAGATTCAACTGAAGCATTCAAAAAAAGAATTCGACTGCTATATGAAAAGGAGGAATGTGCAGGGTTATGGGGAGAAGTCGGGAGAATGGCACTAAGCAAATTGCTCATTTGGAGAGCCGGTGCAGACATGATGGGCTGAATGGCCTCCTTCTGCGCTGGAACAATTCTGTGATTCTGTGAGTGACCATTCGACCCCTTGAGCCTGCTCCACCATTCAATACGATCATCCCCAATCTTCAGCCTCAACTCCAATTTTCTGATCACTCCCCATATCTCTTGATTCACTGAGACACCAAAAATCTATCTCAGCCTCGAACATCCCCAATGTTAAAGCATCCACAACCCTCTGGGGTAGAGAATTCCAAAGATTCACAACCCTCTGAGTGAAGAAATTTCTCATCTCAGTCCTAAATGATTGGCCCCTTATACTGAGACTGTGCCGTGTTTTAGATTCTCCGACCTGAGGAAACAATCTCTCAGTGTCTACCCTGTCAACCCCCTTCAGTATCTTGTATGTTGCATAGAAACATAGAAAATAGGAGCAGGAGTCGGCCATTTGGCCCTGCTCCGCCATTCAAAAAGATCATGGCTGAGATCACCTCTCATTCTTCTGAACACCGAAGAATAAAGGCCCAAATTACTCAGCCTATCACAGGACAATCCTTTCATCACAGGAACCAATCTAGTGAACCTTCACCTCCAAAGCAAGTACATCCTTCCGAAGATATGGAGACTAAAACTGTATACAGTACTCCAGGTGTGGTCCCACCAAATCCCTGTACAATTGTAGCAAGACTTCCTTATTTCTGTACTCCAAAAGCCTTGCAATAAAGGCCAACATGCCTTCTGCCTTACTAATTGCATGTTGTACCTGCATGCTACCTTTTTGTATTCCTTGTGAGTACACCCAAGTCTCTCAGAACATCAACATTTACAAATAAAAACAGAAAGTGCTGGAATTACTCAGCAGGTCAGGCAGCATCTGTGGAGAGAGAAGCAGAGTTAGTGTTTCAGGTCAGAGTTCTGATAAGGTCACAGACCTGAAACGCTAACTCTGCTTCTCTCTCCACAGATGCTGCCTGACATGCTATTTCTAGCATTTTCTGTTTTTATTCCAGGATAAAGAACAAACAAACAAAGAACAGTACAGCACAGGAACCGGCCATTCGGCCCTCCAAGCCTGCGCCGATCTTGATGCCTGTCTAAACTAAAACCTTCTGCACTTCCGGGGACCGTATCCCTCTACTCCCATCCTATTCATGTATTTGTCAAGATGCCTCTTAAACGTCGCAATCGCACCTGCTTCCACCACCTCCCCCGGCAGCAGGTTCCAGGCACTCACCACCCTCTGTGTAAAGAACTTGCCTCGCACATCCCCTCTAAACTTTGCCCCTCGCACCTTAAACCTATGTCCCCTAGTAACTGACTCTTCCACCCTGGGAAAAAGCTTCTGACTATCCACTCTGTCCATGCCGCTCATAACTTTGTAAACCTCCATCATGTCGCCCCTCCACCTCCGTCATTCCAGTGAAAAGAATCCAAGTTTATCCAAGCTCTCCTCATAGCTAATGCCCTCCAGACCAGGCAACATCCTGGTAAACTTCTTCTGTACCCTCTCCAAAGCCTCCACGTCCTTCTGGTAGTGTGGCGACCAGAATTGCAAACAATATTCTAAGTGTGGCCTAACTAAGGTTCTGTACAGCTAAAGCATGACTTGCCAATTTTTACACTCTATGCCCCGACCGATCAAGGCAAGCATGCCGTATGCCTTCTTGACTACCTTATCCACCTGCGCTGCCACTTTCAGTGACCTGTGGACCTGTACGCCCAGATCTCTCTGCCTGTCAATACTCCTAAGGGTTCTGCCATTTACTGTATACTTCCCACCTGCATTAGACCTTCCAAATGCATTACCTCACATTTGTCCGGATTAAACTCCATCTGCCATTTCTCCGCCCAAGTCTCCAACCGATCTATATCCTGCTGTATCCTCTGGCAATCCTCATCATTATCCGCAACTCCACCAACCTTTGTGTCGTCCGCAAACTTACTAATCAGACCAGCTACATTTTCCTCCAAATCATTCATATATACTACAAACAGCAAAGGTCCCAGCACTGATCCCTGCGGAACACCACTAGTCACATCCATCCATTCAGAAAAGCACCCTTCCACTGCTACCCTCTGTCTTCTATGACTGAGCCAGTTCTGTATCCATCTTGCCAGCTCACCTCTGATCCCATGTGACTTCACCTTTTGTACCAGTCTGCCATGAGGGACCTTGTCAAAGGCTTTACTGAAGTCCATATAGACAACATCCACTGCCTTCATCAATCATCCCTCATCACTTCCTCAAAAAACTCAATCAAGTTAGTGAGACACAACCTCCCCTTCACAAAACCATGCTGCCTCTCGCTAATAAGTTCCTTTGTTTCCAAATGGGAGTAAATCCTGTCCCGAAGAATCCTCTCTAATAATTTCCCTACTGTCTGCCTTCTGTTCGTTAACCAAACCTCTATCCATGATAATAGCTTACCCCCAACTCCATGGGCTCTTATCTTGCATATTAACCTTTTGTGTGGCACCTTATCAAATGCCTTTTGGAAATCCAGGTATACTACATCCACTGGCTCCCCTTTACCCTACTAGCTACATCCTCAAAAGATCTTTTAATAACTTTGTCAAACATGATTTTCCTTTTGTAAAACCATGTTGACTCTCTGATCATACTATGATTTTCTAAGTGCATTGTTAAGACTTCCCCTTAATAACAGATCGCAGCATCTTCCCAATCACTGATGTCAAGCTAACTGGCCTGTAGTTCAGCTAATTTCTTAACCAGGTCAATAATTTGCCTCAATTTCATGAGCTTCAACTTTAGCTAACAGTCTCTTATAAGAGACTTTATCAAATGCCTTCTGGAAATCCATATAAATAACATCCATAGACATTCCCCTGCCCACTACTTTAGTTACCTCTTTAAAAAATGAAATCAGATTCGTCAGGCATAGCCTTCCCTTTACAAATCCATGCTGGCTCTCTCTGATCAGCTGAAAATTTTTAAGGTGTTCAGTCATCCTACTCTTAGTTATATTTTTGTAATTTCCTGACAACAGGTATTAACCCTAACCCTGGTTTCCCTTTCTCACCTTTCTTAAATAGTGGCGTGACATGTGCAAGTGGGCAATTTTCCAATCTAAAGGAACAATTTCTAAATCGAGAGAACTTTGGAAGATTATAGTTAGGGCATCTGCAATGTTCACCAGGGCATCAAACAAGATTCTTATCTTCAAATCCCTTCGCAGCCTAATTCTGCACCCCGTCATATATCCCCTCTCCAACTAGTGCACCTCTTCCCCCAGTAATACATCCCCTCCCCAACCTCTTCACCCTTCTCCAACCTCTGACCCCTTCCTCCCTGTCATTCATCCCCTCCCCAACCTCTGACCCCTTCCCTCTCATACATCCCCTCCCCAAGCTCTGCAGCGACCCCTACTCATGCATATCCTCCTGCACACTTTATTCCTCTGAATCCAGTTTCCTGAGCACCCTCTTCCCTTCGCCCTAACATTGGTGGCTGAACGTTCAGTTGCATTGCCATTCTTTCTGAACTGCTTTCTTGAACCCTCCACCTCTCCATTCTCATTTTAAAACCTTCTCAAAACCTACTGTGACCATAAGTCACCTTCCCTTCTCTTGGTGCCTCTTATCAACCCATAACTCCGCAGGATGTTCTGTACAATAAAGGTACTGTATAAATGCACGATGTAGTTAGTGAAATATTCAACACACAGTTGAAAGCACAGAATTTGAAAAGGATATCGGAAAATTCTCTTCAATTGATCGTCTACATCATTCCCAGGAAACAGCGGTCTTCCTGCATTTGCTAACTCTGGAAAAGAAAGTGTGTTTGTTAATGGGAACGCTGCATTGAGGAGGTCTACAAAGAACATTTCGTCCAAAAATACAATTGTTTCTCAGACTACATAAGGAATACAAATTAACAAAGGGCATTTTAATTGCATGTGGCTTTTTTTGTCTTTATTATTTAAGCATTGTACTTGCAGTATCAATCCATCAAATTAAAAGCTGATATAAAATTAAAAGCTGATGTTTGTTTGTGCTTTTCTCCACCCTAAATGTGTCTCACTGCTAAATGTGTTATTCAAGCAGTCAATCAATCTGTTTATTTTTACCCTGTTTAGTGTGACATTTAGTTCCTCAGAATTATGTAGGACAGGAGACCAGCAGCAAGCAGGAAGGTGGAGTTGACGCCAAGATCAGACTAGCCATGATCTTATTGAATGATGGATCAAGCTCAAGGGGCGGAATTGCCTCCTCGAGCTCCTGTTTCTTATGAAAGCCTTTATGTTCTTCTGAGGCCGTTCAGTCCATCATGCTGTGCCTCCTCTTTGAAAGAGCTATCCAATTAGCCCCACTCCACCTGCTCTTCTCCCGTAGTCCTGCAAATTTTTCTTTTCAAGTATTCATTCCCTTTTGAAAGTTATTACTGAATCTGCTTCTTTCAGGCAGCGCATTCTAGATCATAACACGCACTGTATAAAATAAATTACCATCACCCCTCTTGTTCATTTGCCAAATAACTTATGTCTGTGTCCTCGGTTTACTGATACTTCTGCCACTGGAAACAGTTTCTACTTATTTACTCATCAAAACCCTTCATAATTTTGAACACCTCTATTAAATCTCCCCTTAACCTTCTCAGCTCTAAGGAGAACAACCCCGGTTTTTCCAGTCTCTCCATGTAACTGAATTCCCTCATCCCCGGTATCATCACTCCTCTACACCCTCTCGAAGGCCTTGACATCCGTCCTAAAGTGTGGTGTCCAGAAGTGGACACAATACCCCAGCTGGTACAGGAAGAGTCAGGGAAAAATAGCAGACATCGCACATGGCTTCCAAGGGTCGATACCCCAGTTCGGGGAGAACCTTTAATGCTGGACTTGTCCAAGCTGTACAATGATTTCTGTGCACACTGAGTGGTCACTGATCAGTAGCTGGAATCATTGCTGATTTTCTCCTCCCCTAGGATCCTGAGGCCAAAAGGCCTGAGCTGGAATCAGCTAACACAGCACAGACCACTGACTGGATTTGATTCCTCCTTGCTCCTCATAGTTTAAGACCAGGAGGGGAGCAGCCTATCCTCGAATCATGTCTCTGAATTACCTGCAAATATGCAGCCAGCCGACCACATATCTATGGAGGTCGAGTAGAGTTTGGCGCCGAACAACACGTCTGGAGGGCGATACCACAATGTCACCACCTGCAAAGGGCAAAGGCCAGGTTAAATAACGCCAGCAACACTCCTCCCTCGGGGTATCCCATTCAGAGCCATGCTGCACAGTGTCAGCCAACCCGCTCTGTAAAACTCATCCTTGCCTAACTATTGTTATTGGAGACTGTGGCATACAGCAAGATTCTAACAGCAGCTTAATGACCAGACAATTTCGGTTTCATGTCTCACCTGAAAGACGGCACCTCTGACCTCCCTCAATACTGACCCTCCGACAGTACAGCGCTCCCTTAGTACTGACCCTCTGACAGTGCAGCATTCCCTCAGTGCTGACCCTCTGATAGTGCAGCATTCCCTCAGTACTGACCCTCTGACAGTGCAGCGTTCCCTCAGTACTGACCTCCGACAGTGTAGCATTCCCTCAGTACTGACCCCCCGACAGTGCAATACTCACTCAGTACTGACCTGCCAACAGTGCAGCATTCCCTCAGTACTAACCCTCCAATAGTGCAGCGTTCCATCAGTACTGCTCCTCTGACAGTGTGACGTTCCCTCAGTACTACAATGAAACGTTAGCCTGGATTATGGGCTCAAGTCTCTTGAGTGGGACTGAACGCATAAACTTCTGACTCAGAAGTGACAATGCCACCCACTGAACGATTGTTTCTGTTTGGTGAAAAGATGAGGATCCAGTATTATCACTGGCTTTCCATTTGATCCATTGCCAGTTCCCTTCTTGGGTGACAACCTTGAAACACCAACTCAAACTGTTCCCACCACTTCCCTGGGCCACCAGTGCCTTGGAGATCTGGGCTCGGAGGGAGGAAATCCCCCTTCCTCACACCTAATGTAAGGTGGGGCTGTGTATGGAATTCAGATCGGGTAGGATGATTCACCACTCTGCCCAGTCTCACCAATTAAGAAAGGCCTCTTCAGGTATGATTCCAGTGACTGGTCAAGCCTTGAGGATTAATGACTCTCCCACCCCACAAGAGTTTGTAACAGTGGGAGATGAGTCTATGAAGGTGATTTAAATTGCTCCCCTACCTCTGCAGAGTAACATCGGACAGGAATACCAAAAGCCCGAGCCAGCCCGAAGTCCGCCAGCTTTAGCTCCCCGTTCTGTGTGGGCAGAGAAGAAACCAGAGTAGTGTGTGGGGAAAAAGGACAGAGAACAACTTGTGCAAACTCACAGCCTTAGTGAATACACGAGGCACACAAATTATCACAAACACATCTCCAAGACCCTCCTGACTTACCAAGAATTTTGCAGACGATGAACCCCTGCAATCGCAAGATGTCTCCCAGTCTAGGCACCAACCCACCCCACCTCCGTGGGTCTCCTCCAGACCAGGTAACACCTTAGGGTCTCTAGCAGCATCTCTGTATCCTCCTGAACGTCTACATACCCCTGTTGATGAGGGTCTCTCTCAGGCTCTGGGTACCCCCTTGAGGTGCTCCAATATCTCCCCAACGGTCTATCAGGCTCTGGGGATTTCCCCGAGGGTCTAACGCAAGACATGAGTTCAAATCTCACCACGGCAGCTGGAGGAATTTAAATTCAATTAATAAATCTGTAATAAAATGCTAGTCTTATTAATTATGATCATGAAGCTACCGGATTGTCATAAAAACCATCTGGTTCACTAATGTCCTTTAGGGAAGGAAATCTGCCGTCCTTACCTGGTCTGGGCTAATTATGACTCCAGACCCACAGCAATGTGGTTGACTCTTAAATTGTCCTCTGAAATAGACTAGCAACCCACTCAGTTGTAGACAGCTCACCACCAAGGACAAGGGCAATTAGGGATGGGCAACAAATGCTGGCCTTGCCGGCAAAGCTCACATGCCAAGAATGAATGGGAAAAAGCTCTGGGTATCCCACCGAAGGTTTCTCCCAGGCTCTTCTGACATACCCTGAGCGTCTCTGCTGGGCACTCAGACTTACCCTGTTGATCAGGAGGTTCTGTGGTTTCAAGTCCCTGTGCAGCACATTCCTGCTGTGACAGAAGGCCAAGCCCTTCAGTAACTGATACATAAATGACTATAGGAAGAGAACAAAAGAAATGGTGAAATTAAAGAGACACACAGCTGTACCTGCCCTGGGAGTGTTTGATAGGGACAGTGTAGAGGGAACTTTATTCTGTATCCAACCCCGTGTTGTATCTGCCCTGGTACTGTTTGATAGGGACTGTGTAGAGGGAACTTTATTCTGTATCCAACCCCGTGTTGTATCTGCCCTGGTACTGTTTGATAGGGACTGTGTAGAGGGAGCTTTAAAAACAAGAAACGCTGGAAATACTCAGTAGGTCTGGCAGCATCTGTGCAAAGAGAAGCAGAGTTAACATTTCAGGTCAGTGACCCTTCTTCAGAACTGGCAGATATAAGAAATGTAAAAGATTTTAAGCAAGCAAAGCGGTATTGGGGCAAGAGGTAACAAAAGAGGTGTTGATAGGACAAAGTCACAGAATAGCTGACCAGAAGGTCATAGAGCAAAGGCAAACAATATGTTAATGGCGTGCTGAAAGATAAAGCATTAGTACGGATAATGGACTGAAAACTGAACAGCCACAAGCACAAACGTGAAAAAAACGAAGTGATTCTTGACAACGCAGCAGGCCGCTGATGTAATCCGACTGCGCCAACCTGCGCACATGCGCAAACGGGCTCCTGCTCTCTGCGCATGCGCTGCGTTCCGCATTGCCAGGACCGGCTGGCACATGCGCAGATGACGTCATCGTATAATGGGGGAGAAAGAGCAAGCGGGGGGAGGGAGGGTAAGAGAGCAAGTGGGGTGGGGGGGGGGAAGAGAGCAAGTGGGGTGGGGGGGGGTAAGAGAGCAAGCTGGGAGGGGGGGGGGGGGAAGAGAGCAAGTGGGGTGAGGGAGGGTAAGAGAGCAAGTGGGGTGGGGGGTGGGGAAGAGAGCAAGTGGGGTGGGGGAGGGTAAGAGAGCAAGTGGGGTGGGGGGGGGGGAAGAGAGCAAGTGGGGTGGGGGAGGGTAAGAGAGCAAGTGGGGTGGGGGGGGGGGAAGAGAGCAAGTGGGGTGGGGGGGGTAGAGAGCAAGTGGGGTGGGGGGGGGTAGAGAGCAAGTGGGGTGGGGGGGTAGAGAGCAAGTGGGGTGGGGGGGGGGAAGAGAGCAAGTGGGGTGGGGGGGGGAAGAGAGCAAGTGGGGTGGGGGGGGGGGGAAGAGAGCAAGTGGGGTGGGGGAGGGTAAGAGAGCAAGTGGGGTGGGGGGGGGGAAGAGAGCAAGTGGGGTGGGGGAGGGTAAGAGAGCAAGTGGGGTGGGGGGGGGGAAGAGAGCAAGTGGGGTGGGGGGGGGTAGAGAGCAAGTGGGGTGGGGGGGGGGAAGAGAGCAAGTGGGGTGGGGGAGGGTAAGAGAGCAAGTGGGGTGGGGGGGGGGAAGAGAGCAAGTGGGGTGGGGGGGGGGGGGGAAGAGAGCAAGTGGGGTGGGGGAGGGTAAGAGAGCAAGTGGGGTGGGGGAGGGTAAGAGAGCAAGCTGGGAGGGGGGGAAAGAGAGCAAGCGGGGTGGGGGGGGTAGAGAGCAAGTGGGGTGAGGGAGGGTAAGAGAGCAAGCTGGGAGGGGGGGAAAGAGAGCAAGCGGGGTGGGGGGGGTAGAGAGCAAGTGGGGTGGGGGGGGGGAAGAGAGCAAGTGGGGTGAGGGAGGGTAAGAGAGCAAGCGGGGTGGGTGGGGGGGAAGCAGGGAGAGAGCGGGGTGGGTGGGGAAGCAGGGATAGAGCGGGGTGGGGGGGGAGCAGGGAGAGAGCGGGGTGGGGGGGGGGAAGCAGGGAGAGAGCAGGGTGGGGGGGGAAAGCAGGGAGAGAGCGGGGTGGGGGGGGAAGCAGGGATAGAGCGGGGGGGGGGGGGGAGCAGGGAGAGAGCGGGGGGGGGGAAGCAGGGAGAGAGCAGGGTGGGGGGGGAAGCAGGGAGAGAGCAGGGTGGGGGGGGAAGCAGGGAGAGAGCGGGGTGGGTGGGGGGGAAGCAGGGAGGGGGAAGCAGGGAGAGAGCAGGGTGGGGGGGGAAGCAGGGAGAGAGCGGGGTGAGTGGGAAAGCAGGGAGAGAGCGGGGTGGGGGGCGAAGCAGGGAGGGAGCGGGGTGGGAGGGGGCGAAGCAGGGAGAGGGCGGGGGGGGGAAGCAGGGAGAGAGCAGGGTGGGGGGGGTGGAAAGCAGGGAGAGAGCAGGGTGGGGGGGGAAGCAGGGAGAGAGCAGGGTGGGGGGGGAAGCAGGGAGAGAGCGGGGTGAGTGGGAAAGCAGGGAGAGAGCGGGGTGGGGGGGAAGCAGGGAGGGAGCGGGGTGGGTGGGGGGGAAGCAGGGAGGGAGCGGGGTGGGTGGGGGGGAAGCAGGGAGAGAGCGGGGGGGGAAGCAGGGAGAGAGCAGGGTGGGGGGGAAGCAGGGAGGGAGCGGGGTGGGTGGGGGGGAAGCAGGGAGAGGGCGGGGGGGGGGGAAGCAGGGAGAGGGCGGGGTGGGGGGGAAGCAGGGAGGGAGCGGGGTGGGTGGGAAGCAGGGAGGGAGCGGGGTGGGTGGGGGGGAAGCAGGGAGGGAGCGGGGTGGGTGGGGGGGAAGCAGGGAGAGAGCGGGGGGGGGAAGCAGGGAGAGAGCGGGGTGGGGGGGAAGCAGGGAGGGAGCGGGGTGGGTGGGGGGGAAGCAGGGAGAGGGCGGGGGGGGGAAGCAGGGAGAGAGCAGGGTGGGGGGGGGTGGAAAGCAGGGATAGAGTGGGGTGGAGGGGGGGAAGCAGGGAGAGAGCGGGGGGGGGAAGCAGGGAGAGAGCAGGGTGGGGGGGGGGTGGAAAGCAGGGATAGAGTGGGGTGGAGGGGGGGAAGCAGGGAGAGAGCGGGGGGGGGGGAGAAGCAGGGAGAGAGCAGGGTGGGGGGGGTGGAAAGCAGGGATAGAGTGGGGTGGAGGGGGGGAAGCAGGGAGAGAGCGGGGGGGGGGAAGCAGGGAGAGAGCAGGGTAGGGGGGGGGGTGGAAAGCAGGGATAGAGTGGGGTGGAGGGGGGGAGCAGGGAGAGAGCGGGGTGGGGGGGGGTGGAAAGCAGGGATAGAGTGGGGTGGAGGGGGGGAGCAGGGAGAGAGCGGGGTGGGGGGGGGTGGAAAGCAGGGATAGAGTGGGGTGGAGGGGGGAAGCATGAGCCCCATTATTTATTATATTTCTGAATTTTTGTGTGTATATTTTTTATTTAATACCTTTTAAATTTTATTTTATTATTTTAACCATGTGCTAGTCTTAAACTTATTTTTCATGGTTTTGCTTCTGGACAGAGCTGTTCATTATTCTGCCATTAGTACTCTCACTGGATTCAGCACTCCGTTTGACTTTTGCTCCATGACATCTCTGTCATTTAATCTCTCCTGCCCTCCATCCTATCATACACCTTCCCTTTTGTTCTTATTCTCCCCCGCCCCCTTTCGCTTGCTCAAAGACTGTTACATTTCTAACTTTTGTCAGTTCTGATGAAAGGTCACAGACCTGAAATGTTAACTGTTTTTCTCTCTCCACAGATGCTGCCAGACCTGCTGAGTACTTCCGTCACTTTCTGTTCTCATTCCATGTTGTACCTGCCCTGCGAGTGTTTGATGGAACAGTATAGAGGGAGCCTTACTCAGTATCTAACACCAGAGATGAGGGATCAAGCCTGGGTACACATAGCAAACCAAGGGGTAAAGTCAAGGCAGGAGAGCAGAAGTTATATGGGAAATGAAGGTCAGAGAATGGCAGGAAGGGACAGAGTGAAAAAACTTAATAACACACAAATAGTCAAGACTTGATGTTACAAAGATAACAAAAAGACAAAACTAAAGGCTCTGTATCTGAATGCACGTAGCATTCATAACAAAGTAGACGAACTGATAAAGCACATTGAAGTAAATAAATATGATCTGACAGCCATTACGGAGACATGGCTGCAGGATGATAAGGATTGGGTGCTGAATATTGACGGGTATGTGACATTCGAGAAGAACAGGAAGCTAAGTAAAGGCGGAGGGGAAGCACTGTTAATCAAGGATGGCATTGGTACATTAGTTAGAGATGACCTTGGTTCAGGAGATGAGGATGTAGAATTGGTTTGGGTGGAGATGAGGAATAGTTTCGGAAGAAGTCACTAGTGGGAGTGGTCCACAGGCCCCCTAACAGTAACCATAATGTTGGACAAAGTATACAAGAAGAAATATTGAGTGTTTGTGACAAAGGGACGGAAGTAATCATGGGTAATTTTAATCTACATATAAACTGGAAAAATCAGACTGGTAATAGTAGTCTGGATAGGAGTTCATAGAATGCTTTCGAGATAGTTTCTTAGAGCAGCACGTTCTGAAACCAACCAGAGAACAGGTTATATTAGACTTGGTATTGTGTAATGTGACAAGATTAATTAATGACCTCAGAGTAAAGGCCTCTCAGTAGCAATGACCACAATATGATTGAATTTTACATCCAGTTTGAAAGAGAGAAGAGTGAGTCTAGGACTAGTATTTTAAACTAAAATAAAGGCAACTATGTGGGCATGAAAGCTGAGCTAGCTGAAGTGAACTGGGTTACTAGGCTAGGAGATAGATCAATAGAGAAGCAGTGGCAGACATTCAAGGGGATATTTCAGAATGCTCAGGATAAATATATTCCTACTACAAAGAAAAATTCTAAAGGGAGGACCCACCATCCGTGGTTAACTAAAGAAGTTAAAGAAAGCACCAAACTTAAGGAAAAGGCATATAACTGCGCAAAGATGAGTGGCAGGTCAGATGATTGGTCAGAATGTAAAGAACAGCAGAGAATGACTAAAAGGTCAATCAGGCAAAAGAAATTAGAGTACGAGAGGAAGCTAGCTAGAAATGTAAAAATGATTGCAAGAGTTTCTATAGGTATTTAAAAAGGAAGAGTGAGTAAAGTGAGTGCTGATCCTCTAGAGAGTGAGAATGGGGAGTTAATAGTAGATAATAAGGAAATGGCAGATGAAATGAAAAAATATTTTGCTTCTGTCTTCACTATAGAGGATACAAAAAACATTCCATTAACAGCTGTAAATCAGGAGGTGGAAGGAAGAGAGGAATTTGGTGAAAGTACAATCACCAGGGAAGCAGTACTGAGCAAACTGATGGATCTGTAAATGGCAGATATAACCCCTCTATTCAAGAAATGAGGGAGAGGCAGAAAACAGGTAACTGCAGGCCAGTTAGCTTGCCATCTGTCGTGGGGAAGGTGTTAGAATCGATCATTAAGGAGGTTATAGCTGGGCACTTAGAAAAACTCAAGGCTTTGTGAAAGGGAAATCATGTTTAACCAATTTATTGGAGTTCTTTGAAGGAGTAACATATGCAGTGGATATAGGGGAGCCCGTTGATGTACTGTACTTGGATTTTCAAAAGGCATCTGACAAGGTGCCACATATAAGGTTATTGCGCAAAGTAGCAGCTCATGGTGTCGTAGGTAACATATTAACATGGATAAAAGATTGGTTGGCAGGCAGAAAACATAGAGTATGCATAAATGGGTCCTTTTCTGATTGGCAGGATGTGACAAGTGGAGTCCCGCAGAGGTCTGTGCTGGGGCCTCAACTTTTTACAATTTATATCAATGACTTAGACGAGGGGAGCGATGGCATGGTAGCTAAATTTGCAGATGACACAAAGATAGGTAGGAAAATATGTTGTGAAGAGGACATAAGGAGGTTGCAGACAGATATAGATAGGTTGAGTGAGTGGGCAAAAATCTGGCAGATGGAGTATAATGTGGGAAAATGTGAAATTGTTCACTTTGGCAGGAAGAATAAAAAAGCAGAGTTTTACTTAAAAGGAGAACAACTGCAGAACTCCGAAGTGCAGAGGGATCTGGGTGTTCTATTGCATGAGTCACAAAAAGTTAGTATGCAGGTACAGCAATAAAGAAGGCTAATGGACTGTTATGCTTTATTACAAGAGGAATTGAATACAAAAGTAGGGATGTTATGCTTCAGTTATACAGGGCATTGGTGAGACCACATCTGGAGTACTGTGTACAGCACTGCTCTCCTTATTTAAGGAAGGACATAAATGCATTTGAGGCAGTACAGAGGTGGTTTATTAGACCAATACCTGGAATGGGTGGGCTGTCTTACAAGGAAAGACTGGACAGGCAAGGCTTGTATCCGCTGGAATTTAGAAGAGTAAGAGGTGACCTGATTGAAACATATAAGATCCTGAGGGGTTTTGACAGAATGGATGTGGAAAGGATGTTTCCCCTTGTGGGAGAATCTCGAACCAGGGGTTACTGTTTAAAAATAAGGGGTCGCCCATTTAAGACAGAGATGAGGAGAAACGTTTTCTCTCAGAGGGTCGTGAGTCTTTGGAATTCTCTTCATCAAAAGGCAGTGGAAGCAGAGTCTTTGAAAATTTTTAAGGCAGAGGTAGATAAATTCTTGATAAGCAAGGAGGTAAAAGGTTATCGGGGGTAGGTGGAAATGTGGAGTAATCAGTTCAGCCGTAAACTTATTGAATGGCAGAGCAGGCTTGAGGGGCCGAGTGGCCTACTTCTACTCCGAATTCGTATGTTCCTATGCTGTACCTTCCCTGGGAGTGTTTGATGGGATGGTGTAGACAGAGCTTTACTCGGAATCGAAGGACGTGCTATACCTGCCCTGGGAGTGTTTGATGGGGTCAGTGTAGAGGGAGCTTTATTCTGTACCTAACCCGTACTGCACTTGCCCTGGGAGTGTTTGATGGGGACAGTGCAGAGGAAAGTTTACTCGCTATCTAACCCATGCTGTACCTGTCCTGTGGGAGTGTTTGATGGACAGTGTAGAGGGAGCTTTATTCTGCATCTAAGCACGTGCTGTACCTGCCCTGGGAGTTTGATGGGGACAGTATATCAGTATCTAGGACACATAGAGATCCCATCAGACAGAAGGGGAACTGCACTTACCTTCACAATCTCCGGATCCAGATCTCCGTTACAGCTGTCAAAATATTTCTTCAAATCCTGAAATAAAAACCAAGAGGTCAAACTGTAAAAGGTCCAGGTACAGATAGGAAACCCACCAGCGAGACTCCAGCCGGTGACTCACTCCTAGATATCTATTATTCTACATATAAAGCTCCAAACCTCTCAATTAGATTCTAGCCTCTAACTCACTCCCGAGTATCTGTTATTTTATATTTAAACCTCCAAACCCCTTGATTTGATTCGAGTCTGTAACTCACTCCCAAGTATGTTATTCTATATATAAAACCCTGAACCCCTCGATTAGATCTCAACCTGTAACTCACTCTCGGATATGTTATTCTCTATATACCCCAAACCCGTCAATTAAATTCCAGCCTGTAACTCACTCCCGAGCATCCGTTATTCTATATATAAACCCCCAAATCACCAGATTAGATCCCAGCCTATAACTCCCAGGTATCTGTTATTCTTTATATAAGCACCCCGAACCCCTCGATTAAATCCCAACCTGTAACTCACTCCCTGGTATCTGCTGTTCTATATATAAACTCCTGAACAGCTCAATTAGATTCCAGCCTGTGATTCACTCCTGGCTATCCATTATTCTATATATAAACCCACCAAACCCGCAATTAGACTCCAGCCTGGAACTCACTCCTGGGTATCCATTATTCTAAATATAAAACCTTCCAAACCCCTGCATTAGGCCCTAGCCTGAAACTCACTCTGTTACTCTCTGTCGGAGATGGAGGCTGGTGCAGGGATCTGTAGTTACCTGGTCACAATACTCAAAGACAAGCGTCAGCTTCTTATCACTGTGCAGAACATCGTGCAGCCTTTGAAGGGAAAAGAAAATTCAGATCAGATCCCAAAAATCTCTGGCAGAGGAATTACTGTTTCAGTCCTGAAAGGGAGGGTTGTTCTGGGCCTCACTCCTAGGCCCAGCTTTTACAATTAATACAACTGGATCAGCACGAATGATAAGAGTCAATATCAGGTAGTGATGCCTCACTTCCCACTGAACCCTGTCCCAAGCTCCTCGAAGTCTCCCCAGCCCTTCCCCCACTGCCCACGAACCCGCGACTGCTAGCCTGAACTCCCCAAAGCCCGCCCCAGTCTCTCTGAACCCTGCCCAGGTCCCAGTGACGCGTGAACACTAACCTCACTGGCTTCTGAACCTTAAACAAAAACAGAAAATGCTGGAAATACTCAGCAGGTCAGGCAGCATCTGTGGAGAGAGGAACAGGGTTAATATTCACACAGACCTGAAATGTTAACTGTTATTCTCTCCACAGATGCTGCCTGACCTGATTATTTCCAGTATTTTCTGTTTTTGTTTCAGATTTCCAGCATCTACAGTATTTTGTTTTTGACCTCTGAACCTTGCCTACTACAACCCTGAACCCAACTCTGACTCCACAGTCCCTCGAACCCTGCCCCCTGAACCCAGAGACCCCCACGGGGATCAATGATCCCCTCGTGTGATTGAGTTCAGCACTGTACCAAAACATGAAGGATCCTCTGACGCTTGATCCTTTGTACAGTCCCAGGTCACCGAACCACACTCACTGTAACAGAAAGTGGATCAAGCAAATGCTGCAACAGACAACACTCTTACCTCACAATATTTTTATGTTTCAGCTCTTTCAAAAGGCAGATTTCTCGCAGGGCTGAGCTGGGGACACCCTGAGAGAAACAGAACAAAAACAGCATTAAACACAGTGACTACAAGCTGTAATACCAGAGAGTACAGTTGAACACAGTAACACCAGAGAATAAAGTCACACACAATATGGGTAGGTGGTGGTGTACTGGTATTGTCACTGGACTAATAACCCAGAGACCCAGGGTATTGCTCTGGGGACATGGGTTCAAATCCCACCACAGCAGAAAGTGGAATTTGAATTCAATTAATAAATCTGAAATTAAAAGCTAGTCTAATGATGGCCCTGAAACCATTGTTGATTGTTGTAAAAACCCATCTGGTTCACTAATGTCCTTTAGGGAAGGAAATCTGCTGTCCTTACCTGGTCTGGCCTACATGTGACTCCAGACCCACAGCAAAGTGGTTGACTCCTACATGCCCTCTGAAATGGCCTAGCTCAAGGGCAATTAGGGATGGACAATAAATGCTGGCCTTGCCAGCGACGCCCACATCCCATGAATGAATAAAAAAAAACAATAACACCACAGAATAAAGTCACATACAGTAACAGCAGGAAGCACGGTCAGACACGGTAACAGCAGGAAGCACGGTCGCACACGGTAACAGCAGGGGGAACGGTCAGACACGGGAACAGCAGGGAGCACGGTCAGACACGGGAACAGCAGGGAGCACGGTCGCACACACTAACTGCACAGTATGGTCGCACACACTAATGGCAGAGCACGGTCGCACACACTAACGGCACAGTACAGTCGCACACACTAACTGCACAGCACGGTCGCACACACTAACTGCACAGTACGGTCGCACACACTAACTGCACAGCACGGTCGCACACACTAACTGCACAGCACGGTCGCACACACTAACTGCACAGCACGGTCGCACACACTAACTGCACAGCACGGTCGCACACACTAACTGCACAGCACGGTCGCACACACTAACTGCACAGCACGGTCGCACACACTAACTGCACAGCACGGTCGCACACACTAACTGCACAGCACGGTCGCACACACTAACTGCACAGCACGGTCGCACACACTAACTGCACAGCACGGTCGCACACACTAACTGCACAGCACGGTCGCACACGCTAACTGCACAGTACGGTCGCACACGCTAACTGCACAGTACAGTCGCACACATTAACCGCACAGCACGGTCGCACACACTAACTGCACAGTACGGTCGCACACACTAACTGCACAGCACGGTCGCACACACTAACTGCACAGTACGGTCGCACACACTAACTGCACAGCACGGTCGCACACACTAACTGCACAGTACGGTCGCACACACTAACTGCACAGTACGGTCGCACACACTAACTGCACAGCACGGTCGCACACACTAACTGCACAGTACGGTCGCACACGCTAACTGCACCGTATGGTCGCACACACTAATGGCAGAGCACGGTCGCACACACCAACGGCACAGCAGGGTCGCACACACTAACTGCACAGTACGGTCGCACACGCTAACTGCACCGTATGGTCGCACACACTAACTGCACAGTACGGTCGCACACGCTAACTGCACCGTATGGTCGCACACACTAATGGCACAGCAGGGTCGCACACACTAACTGCACAGCACGGTCGCACACACTAACTGCACAGCACGGTCGCACACACTAACTGCACAGTACGGTCGCACACACAGCAACACAGAGGGTATAGTCGAACACAGTAACATCAGAGTGTACATTTGCACACATTAACACCAGAGATAGTCATACATCGCACCAGAGGATGGTCACATACAGTAACACCAGAGGGAACAGTCATACACAGTACCACCAGAGGGTGCAGTCACATACAGCGTCAGAGGGTACAGTTGTACACAGTAACACCAGAGGTAAATGGGCCACATTCCATGTGTTAGTGCAATGCTAAGAGCGGCAGCACAGTGGTTAGCACCACAGCCTCACAGCTCCAGCGACCCGGGTTCAGTTCTGGGTACTGCCTGTGTGGAGTTTGCAAGTTCTCCCTGTGACTGCATGGGTTTTCGCCGGGTGCTCCCGTTTCCTCCCACAGCCAAAGACTTGCAGGTTGATAGGTAAATTGGCCATTGTAAATTGCCCCTAGTATAGGTAGGAGAATGGTGGGGATGTGGTAAGGGAATATGGAGTGATAGAACATAGAACATTACAGCGCAGTATAGGCCCTTCAGCCCTCGATGTTGCGCCGACCTGTGAAACCATCTGACCGACACTATTCCATTTTCATCCATATGTCTATCCAATGACCACTTAAATGCCCTTAAAGTTGGTGAGTCTACTACTGTTGCAGGCAGGGCGTTCCACGCCCCTACTACTCTCTGTGTAAAGAAACTACCTCTGACATCTGTCCTATATCTATCACCCCTCAACTTAAAGCTATGTCCCCTCGTGTTTGCCATCACCATCCGAGGAAAAAGGCTCTCACTATCCACCCTATCTAACCCTCTGATTATCTTATATGTCTCCATTAAGTCACCTCTTCTCCTCCTTCTCTCTAACGAAAACAACCTCAAGTCTCTCAGCCTTTCCTCATAAGACCTTCCCTCCATACCAGGCAACATCCTAGTAAATCTCCTCTGCACCTTTTCCAAAGCTTCCACATCCTTCCTATAATGCGGTGACCAGAACTGCACGCAATACTCCAGGTGCGGCCGCACCAGAGTTTTGTACAGCTGCAGCATGACCTCGTGGCTCCGAAACTCGATCCCCCTACTAATAAAAGCTAACACACCATATGCCTTCTTAACAGCTCTATTAACTTGGGTGGCAACTTTCAGGGATTTATGTACCTGGACACCAAGATCTCTCTGCCCATCTACACTACCAAGAATCTTCCCATTAGCCCAGTATTCTGCAATCCTGTTACTCCTTCCAAAGTGAATCACCTCACACTTTTCCGCATTAAACTCCATTTGCCATCTCTCAGCCCAGCTCTGCAGCCTATCTATGTCCCTCTGTAACCTACAACATCCTTCGGCACTATCCACAACTCCACCGACCTTAGTGTCATCCGCAAATTTACTAACCCACCCTTCTACACCCTCTTCCAGGTCATTTATAAAAATGACAAACAGCAGTGGCCCCAAAACAGATCCTTGCGGTACACCACTAGAAACTATACTCCAGGATGAACATTTACCATCAACCACCACCCTCTGTCTTCTTTCAGCTAGCCAATTTCTGATCCAAAGCACTAATTCACCTTCAATCCCATACTTCTGTATTTTCGGCAATAGCCTACCGTGGGGAACTTTATCAAACACCTTACTGAAATCCATATAGACCACATCCACGGCTTTACCCTCATCCACCTGTTTGGTCACCTTGTCAAAAAACTCAATAAGGTTTGTGAGGCACGACCTACCCTTCACAAAACCGTGCTGACTATCTCTAATGAACTTATTCTTTTCAAGATGATTATAAATCCTATCTCTTATAACCTTTTCCAACATTTTACCCACAACCGAAGTAAGGCTCACAGGTCTATAATTACCAGGGCTGTCTCTACTCCCCTTCTTGAACAAGGGGACAACATTTGCTATCCTCCAGTCTTCCGGCACTATTCCTGTCGACAATGACGACATAAAAATCAAGGACAAAGACTCTGCAATCTCCTCCCTGGCTTCCCAGAGAATCCTAGGATAAATCCCATCTGGCCCAGGGGACTTATCTATTTTCACACTTTCCAAAATTGCTAACACCTCCTCCTTGTGAACCTCAATCCCATCTAGCCTAGTAGTCTGTATCTCAGTATTCTCCTCGACAACATTTTCTTTCTCCACTGTAAATACTGACGAAAAATATTCATTTAACACTTCCCTTATCTCCTCCGATTCCACACACAACTTCCCACTACTATCCTTGATTGGCCCTAACCTATCTCTAGTCATTCTTTTATTCCTGATATACCTATAGAAAGCCTTAGAGTTTTCTTTGATCCTATCCGCCAATGACTTCTCGTGTCCTCTCCTTGCTCTTCTTATCTCTCCCTTTAGATCTTTCCTGGCTAGCTTGTAACTCTCAAGCGCCCTAACTGAGCCTTCACGTCTCATCCTAACATAAGCCTTCTTCTTCCTCTTGACAAGCTCTTCAACTTCTTTCGTAAACCACGGCTCCCTCGCTCGACAACTTCCTCCCTGCCTCACAGGTACATACTTATCAAGGACACGCAGTAGCTGCTCCTTGAATAAGCTCCACATTTCGAGGTAAACCTAACCGAATTGTGATCACTATCACCAAAGTGCTCACCAACTTCTAAATCTAACACCTGGCCGGGTTCATTACCCAGTACCAAATCCAATGTGGCATCGCCCCTGGTTGGCCTGTCTACATACTGTGTCAGAAAACCCTCCTGCACACACTGGACAAAAACAGACCCATCTAAAGTACTCGAACTATAGTATTTCCAGTCAATATTTGGAAAGTTAAAGTCCCCCATAACCACTACCCTGTTACTCTCGCTCCTGTCAAGAATCATCTTTGCTATCCTTTCCTCTACATCTCTGGAACTATTCGGAGGTCTATAGAAAACTCCCAACAGGGTGACCTCTCCTCTCCTATTTCTAACCTCGGCCCACACTACCTCAGTAGACGAGTCCTCAAAAGTCCTTTCTGCCACTGTAATACTTTCCTTGATTAACAATGCCACACCCCCCCCTCTTTTACCCTCTTCTCTGTTCTTAGTGAAACATCTAAATCCCGGAACCCGCAACATCCATTCCTGTCCCTGCTCTACCCATGTCTCTGAAATGGCCACAACATCGAGATCCCAGGTACCAACCCATGCTGCAAGCTCACCCACCTTATTCCGGATGCTCCTGGCGTTGAAGTAGACACATTTTAAACCAAGCTCTTGCTTGCCAGTGCCCTCTTGTGTCCTTATAACCTTATCTCTGCCCTCACTACTCTCAACATCCTGCACACTGGAACTACAATTAATGTAGTATTAGTATAAATGGGTGGTTGTTGGTCAACACAGACCCAGTGGGCCGAAGGGCCTGTTTCAGTGCTGTATCTCTAAATAAAAAATAAAAATAAAATAAATAGAATACTTACCTCATCATCATCATCCAGACGAACCCTCTTCAATGCTACAATTTCATGGGTTTCTCTGTTCTTTGCCTTAAATACCGTGCCGTAGGTCCCTATGAGGATAGTACACAGAGATGTTTTTATCTCATGGAACTGACTGGTTTTAAACACTTCTTGTTTTTCCAGTCAGTTACCGGGTGAGAGACACCAAGATAGAGAGGGGTAGACACCAACAGAGAGAGAGGGAAGCCAATTGAGATAGAAAGAGATAGAGACACCAACAGAGAGGGAGAGACCAACAGAAAGGGAGAGAGACCAAGAGAGGGGGGGGAGCCAATTGAGATAGAGAGAGAGAGGGGGAGTCATCAACAGAAAGAGGGGAGGGGGGGGGGGGGGAGACCAACAGAGAGAGAGAGAGACCAACAGAAAGAGGGGGGGGAGAGACCAACAGAAAGAGGGGGGGGAGAGACCAACAGAGAGAGAGGGGGAGAGACCAACAAAGGGGGAGAGATCAACAGAGAGAGCGAGACCAACAGAACGAGAGGGGGAGACACCAACAGAGAGGGGGAGAGACCAACAGAGAGAGGGGGAGAGACCAACAGAGAGAGGGGGAGAGACCAACAGAGAGAGGGGGAGAGACCAACAGAGAGATGGGGAGAGACCAACGGATAGAGAGGGGGGAAGACACCAAAAGAGGGGGGAGACACCAAAAGAAAGAGTGGGGAGACACAAACAAAGACAGGGAGGGGGAGAGACCAACAGAGACAGGGAGGGGGAGAGACCAACAGAGACAGAGGGGGAGACACCAACAGAGAGAGAGATGAGGAGACACCAACAGAGAGAGAGAGATGGGGAGACACCAACAGAGAGAGAGAGACACACAACAATAGAGAGAGGGGAGAGAAGAGAGAGGGGAGAGAAGAGAGACAACAGAGAGGGGAGACGAAAGAGAGGGAGGGGGAGACGCCATCAGAGAGGGAGGGGGAGACGCCATCAGAGAGGGAGGGGGAGACGCCATCAGAGAGGGAGGGGGAGACGCCATCAGAGAGGGAGAGGGAGAGACGCCATCAGAGAGAGAGGGAGAGACGCCAACAGAGAGAGAGGGAGAGACGCCAACAGAGAGAGAGGGAGAGACGCCAACAGAGAGAGAGGGAGAGACGCCAACAGAGAGAGAGAGGAAGACACCAACACAGAGAGAGAGGAAGACACCAATACAGAGAGAGAGGAAGCCACCAGCACAGAGAGGGAGAGATGCCAACACAGAGAGAGGGAGAGATGCCAACACAGAGAGAGAGGAAGACACCAACACAGAGAGGGAGAGATGCCAACAGAGAAAGAGGGGGAGGCGCCAACAGAGAGGGGGGGGGTGACGCCGACAGAGAGGGAGGGGGAGACGCCATCAGAGAGAGAGAGGGAGAGACGCCATCAGAGAGAGAGAGGAAGACGCCAACAGAGAGAGAGGGAGAGACGCCAACAGAGAGGGAGAGACGCCAACAGAGAGAGAGGGAGAGACGCTAACAGAGAGAGAGAGGAAGACACCAACAGAGAGAGAGGAAGACACCAACACAGAGAGAGAGGAAGACGCCAACACAGAGAGGGAGAGAGGCCAACACAGAGAGGGAGAGAGGCCAACACAGAGAGGAAGACGCCAACACAGAGAGAGAGGAAGACACCAACACAGAGAGGGAGAGATGCCGACAGAGAGGGGGGGAGGCGCCGACAGAGAGGGGGAGTGACGCCGACAGAGAGGGGGGGTGACGCCGACAGAGAGGGGGGGTGACGCCGACAGAGAGGGGGGGTGACGCCGACAGAGAGGGGGGGTGACGCCGACAGAGAGGGGGGGGTGACGCCGACAGATGGGGGGTGACTCCGACAGAGAGTGGGGGGTGACTCCGACAGAGAGTGGGGGGTGACGCCGACAGAGAGGGCGGGGTGACGCCGACAGAGAGGGGGGGGGCTGACGCCGACAGAGGGGGGGGGTGACGCCGACAGAGAGGGGGGGTGACGCCGACAGAGAGGGGGGGTGACGCCGACAGAGAGGGGGGGGGTGAGGCCGACAGAGAGGGGGGGGGGGGGTGACGCCGACAGAGAGGGGGGGGGTGACGCCGACAGAGAGGGGGGGGGGTGACGCCGACAGAGAGGGGGGGGGGTGACGCCGACAGAGAGGGGGGGGGGGGTGACGCCGACAGAGAGGGGGGGGGGGGGTGACGCCGACAGAGGGGGGGGGGGGGGGGGGGGTGACGCCGACAGAGAGGGGGGGGGGGGTGACGCCGACAGAGAGGGGGGGGGGGGTGACGCCGACAGAGAGGGGGGGGGGGTGACGCCGACAAAGAGGGGGAGGGGGTGACGCCGACAGAGAGGGGGGGGGGGGTGACGCCGACAGAGAGGGGGGGGGGGGGTGACGCCGACAGAGAGGGGGAGGGGGTGACGCCGACAGAGAGGGGGGGGGGGTGACGCCGACAAAGAGGGGGAGGGGGGTGACGCCGACAGAGAGAGGGAGGGGGTGACGCCGACAGAGAGAGGGAGGGGGTGACGCCGACAGAGAGAGGGAGGGGGTGACGCCGACAGAGAGAGGGAGGGGGTGACGCCGACAGAGAGAGGGAGGGGGTGACGCCGACAGAGAGAGGGAGGGGGTGACGCCGACAGAGAGAGGGAGGGGGTGACGCCAACAGAAAGAGGGAGGGGGTGACGCCAACAGAGAGGGGGAGGGGGTGACGCCAACAGAGGGAGGGGGTGACGCCAACAGAGAGAGGGAGGTGGTGACGCCAACAGGGAGAGGGAGGGGGTGACGCCATCAGAGAGGGAGGGGGAGACGCCAACAGGGAGAGGGAGGGGGTGACCCATCTGAGAGGGAGGGGGAGACGCCATCAGAGAGGGAGGGGGAGACGCCATCAGAGAGAGATAGGGAGAGACGCCATCAGAGAGAGAGAGAGGAAGACACCAACACAGTAAGAGGGATAGACGCCGACAGAGAGAGAGAGACGCCGACAGAGAGAGAGGGTGACGCCGACAGAGGGGGGGGGGGGGGTGATGCCGACAGAGAGGGGGGGGGGTGACGCCGACAGAGAGGGGGGAGGGGGTGACGCCGACAGAGAGAGGGAGGGGGTGACGCCGACAGAGACAGGGAGGGGGTGACGCCGACAGAGAGGGAGGGGGTGACGCCAACAGAGAGAGGGAGGGGGTGACGCCAACAGAGAGAGGGAGGGGGTGACGCCAACAGAGGGTGGGGGTGACGCCAACAGAGAGAGGGAGGGGGTGACGCCAACAGAGAGAGGGAGGGGGTGACGCCAACAGAGATGGGGAGGGGGTGATGCCAACAGAGGGAGGGGGTGACGCCAACAGAGGGAGGGGGTGATGCCAACAGAGGGAGGGGGTGACGCCAACAGAGAGAGGGAGGTGGTGACGCCAACAGAGAGAGGGAGGTGGTGACGCCAACAGAGAGAGGGAGGGGGTGACGCCAACAGGGAGAGGGAGGGGGTGACGCCATCAGAGAGGGAGGGGGAGACGCCATCAGAGAGGGAGGGGGAGACGCCATCAGAGAGGGAGGGGGAGACGCCATCAGAGAGGGAGGGGGAGACGCCATCAGAGAGGGAGGGGGAGAGACGCCATCAGAGAGAGAGAGAGGAAGACACCAACACAGTAAGAGGGAGAGATGCCGACAGAGAGAGAGGGTGACGCCGATAGAGAGGGGGGGTGGCCGACAGAGAGGGGGGGGTGACGGCGACAGAGAGGGGGGGGTGACGCCGACAGAGAGGGGGGGTGACGCCGACAGAGAGGGGGGGTGACGCCGACAGAGAGGGGGGGTGATGCCGACAGAGGGGGGGGGGGGGGGGTGACGCCGACAGAGAGGGGGATGATGCAGACAGAGAGGGGGGGGGTGACGCCCACAGAGAGGGTGGGTGACGCCGACAGTGAGGGGGGGTGACGCCGACAGAGAGGGGTGGTGACGCCGACAGAGAGGGGGGGTGACGCCGACAGAGGTGGGGGGGGGGGTGACGCCGACAGAGAGTGGGAGGGGGTGACGCCAACAGAGAGAGGGAGGTGGTGACGCCAACAGAGAGAGGGAGGTGGTGACGCCAACAGAGAGAGGGAGGGGGTGACACCAACAGGGAGAGGGAGGGGGTGACGCCAACAGAGAGAGGGAGGGGTTGACGCCAACAGAGAGAGGGAGGGGGTGACGCCAACAGAGGGAGGGAGGGGGTGACGCCAAGACAGAGGGAGGGGGTGACGCCAACAGAGGGAGGGAGGGGGTGACGCCAACAGAGAGAGGGAGGGGGTGACGCCAACAGAGAGAGGGAGGGGGTGACGCCATCAGAGAGGGAGGGGGAGACGCCATCAGAGAGGGAGGGGGAGATGCCATCAGAGAGGGAGGGGGAGACGCCATCAGAGAAAGAGAGGGAGAGACGCCATCAGAGAGAGAGAGGAAGACGCCAACACAGTGAGAGGGAGAGACGCCAACAGAGAGAGAGGGAGAGACGCCATCAGAGAGGGAGGGGGAGACGCCATCAGAGAGGGAGGGGGAGATGCCATCAGAGAGGGAGGGGGAGACGCCATCAGAGAAAGAGAGGGAGAGACGCCAACAGAGAGAGAGAGGAAGACACCAACAGAGAGAGAGAGGAAGACACCAACAGAGAGAGAGAGGAAGACACCAACACAGAGAGGGAGAGATGCCAACACAGAGAGAGAGGAAGACACCAACACAGAGAGGGGGGGTGACCCCGACAGAGAGGGGGGGTGACGCCGACAGAGAGGGGGGGGTGACGCCGACAGAGAGGGGGGGTGACGCCGACAGAGAGGGGGGGTGACGCCGACAGACAGGAGGGGTGACGCCGACAGAGAGGGGGGGGTGACGCCGACAGAGAGGGGGGGGTGACGCCGACAGAGAGGGGGGGGGTGACGCCGACAGAGAGGGGGGGGGTGACGCCGACAGAGAGGGGGGGGGTGACGCCGACAGAGAGGGGGGGTGACGCCGACAGAGAGGGGGGGTGACGCCGACAGAGAGGGGGGGGTGACGCCGACAGAGAGAGGGAGGGGGTGACGTCAACAGAGAGAGGGAGGGGGTGACGTCAACAGAGAGAGGGAGGTGGTGACGCCAACAGAGAGAGGGAGGTGGTGACGCCAACAGAGAGAGGTAGGGGGTGACGCCAACAGGGAGAGGGAGTGGGTGACGCCAACAGAGAGAGGGAGGGGGTGACGCCAACAGAGGGAGGGGGTGATGCCAACAGAGGGAGGGGGTGACGCCAACAGAGGGAGGGGGTGAAGCCAACAGAGGGTGGGGGTGACGCCAACAGAGAGAGGGAGGGGGTGACGCCAACAGAGAGAGGGAGGGGGTGACGCCAACAGAGAGAGGGAGGGGGTGACGCCAACAGGGAGAGGGAGGGGGTGACACCAACAGAGAGAGGGAGGGGGTGACGCCAACAGAGAGAGGGAGGGGGCGGCGCCAACAGAGAGGGGGGGGTGGCGCCAACAGAGGGAGGGGGTGACGCCAACAGAGGGAGGGGGGGAGATACCAACAGAGAACTGGGGCAGGTGGAGACACCAACAGAGAGAGAGGGGATTGACACCCACTTGGTTTGACTTGGTATTGTGTAATGTGACAGAATTAATGACCTCAGAGTAAAGGCACCTCTGGGTAGCAGTGACCACAAAATGATTAAATTTTACATCCAGTTTAAAAGGGAGACGAGTGAGTCTAAGACTAGTATTTTAAACTTAAATAAGTGTAACTATGTGGGCATGTAAGCTGAGCTAGCTGAAGTGAACTGGGTTACTCAGCTAGGAGATAGATCAATAGAGAAGCAGTGGCAGACAATCAAGGGATATTTCAGAATACTCAGAATATATTCCTACTCTAAAGAAAAGTTCTAAAGGGAGGACCCACCATCCGTGGTTAACTAATGAAGTTAAGGGAAGCATCAAACTTAAGGAAAAAGCATATAACTGCGCAAAGATGAGTGGCAGGTCAGATGATTGGTCAGAATGTAAAGAGCAGCAGAGAATGACTAAAAGGTCAATCAGGCAAAAGAAATTAGAATATGAGAGGAAGCTAGCTAGAAATGTAAAAACAGATAGCAAGAGTTTCTAAAGGCATTTAAAAAGGAAAGGAATAAGTAAAGTGAGTGTTGGTCCTCTAGAGAGTGAGAATGGGGAATTAATAGATAATACAGAAATGGCAGATAAAATGAACAAATATTTTGCTTCTGTCTTCACTATAGATGATACAAAAAACATTCCAGTAATAGTGTAAATCAGGAGGTGGAAGGAAGAGAGGAACTTGATGATATTACAATCACCAGGGAAGCAGTACTGAGAAACTGATGGAGCTGCGGACTGACAAGTCCCCGGGTCCTGATGGATTTCATCCTAGGGTCTGAAAAGTGGTGGTTAATGAGGTAGTAGATGCATTGGTGTTAATTTTTCAAAATTGCCTGGATTCTGGAAAGGTTCATCAGACTGGAAAGTAGCAAATATAACCCTCTATTCAAGGGGGGGGGGGGGAGAGGGAGAGACAGAAAACAGGTATGTATAGGCAGCTTGATTTGTATTTCCAGAAGGCATTTGACAAGGTGTCACATAAAATGTTATTGTGCAGGATAAGAGCTCGTGGTGTCGGGGGTAACATATTAGCATGGACAAAAGATTGGCTGGCTGGCAGAAAACAGAGAGTGTGCATAAATGGGTCCTTTTCTGATTGGCAGGATGTGACGAGTGGAGTCCCGCAGGGGTCTGTGCTGGGGCCTCAACCTTTTTCAATTTATATCAATGACTTAGATGAGGGGAGCGATGGCCTGGAGGCTAAATTTGCAGATGACACAAAGATAGGTAGGAAAGTATGTTGTGATGAGGACATAAGGAGGTTGCAGACAGATATAGATAGGTTGCGTGAGTGGGCAAAAATCTGGCAGATGGAGTATAATGTGGGAAAATGTGAAGTTGTTCACTTTGGCAGCAAGAATAAAAAAGCAGAGTATTACTTAAACGGAGAATGACTACAGATTTCTGAGGTGCAGAGGGATTTAGGTGTTCTGGTGCATGAGTCACAGAATGTTAGTATACAGGTATAGCAAATCATAAAGAAGGCTAATGGAATGCTATCCTTTTTTAAGAGAGGAATTAAAATAAAATTAAGGATGATATGCTTCAGTTATACAGGGCATTGGTGAGACCACATCTCCAATACTGTGTGCAGTTTTGGTCTCATTTAAGGAAGGATGTAAATGCTTTGGAGGCAGTTCAGGGAAAGTTTACTAGATTGATACCTGGAATAAGCAGGTTGTTTGATGAGGAAAGGTTGGACAGACTGGGCTTGTTTTCACTGGAGTTTAGAAGATTTGATTAAAGTTCATAAGATCCTGAACGGTCTTGACAAGGTGGGTGTGGTTTCCTCTCCTGGGGGAGTTCAGAACTAGGGGTCACCCTTTTAGGAGAGAGATGAGGAGAAATTATTTCTTTGAGGGTTGTGCGACTTTGAAATTCTCTGCCTCAGAAGGTGGTGAAGGCGGGGTCATTGAATATTTTTAAGGCAGGGGTAGATAGATTCTTGTTCAGCAAGGAAATCAAAGATTATCGGGGGAGATGGGAGTGTGGAATTCGAGACACAAACAGCCATGATCTTATTGAATGGCGGAGCAGGCTCGAGGGGCCGAATGGACTACTTCTGCTCCTAATTCGTATGTTTGTAGGAACAAAGAAAATAGGAGCAGGAGTAGGCCATTTGGCCCTTCGAGCCTGCTCCGCCATTCATTATGATCATGGCTGATCATCCAACTCAGTAACCTGTTCCCGCTTTCGCCCATACCCTTCGATCCCCTTAGACTCAAGAGCTATATCTAACTCCTTCTTGAAAACATACAATGTTTTGGCCTCAACTGCTTTCTGTGGTAGCGAATTCCACAGGCTCACCACTCTCTGGGTGAAGAAATTTCTCCTCATCTCAGTTCTGAAAGGTTTACCCCGTATCCTTAGACTATGACCCCTGGTTCTGGACTCCCCCACCATCGGGAACATCCTTCCTGCATCTACCCTGTCAAGTCCTGTTAGAATTTTATAGGTTTCTATGAGATTCCCCTTCACTCTTCAGTACTCCAGCGAATATAATCCTAACCAACTCAATCTCTCCCCCTACGTCAGTCCCGCCATCCCAGGAATCAGTCTGGCAAACCTTCGCTGCACTCCCTCTATAGCAAGAACATCCTTCCTCAGATAGGAGACCAAAACTGCACACAATATTCCAGGTGTGGCCTCACCAAGGCCCTGGATAATTGCAGCAAGACATCCCTGCTTCTGTACTCAAATCCTCTCACTATGAAGGCCAACATACCATTTGTAGAGAGGGAGAGACACCAACAAAAGGAGAGAGGAAGGCATCAACAGAGAGAGAGAGAGGAAGGCACCAATAGAGAAAGAGGGGAGAAACACCTACAGAGTGAGGGGACAGACACCAACAGAGAGAGAGGGGGAGATGCCATCAGACAAAGACATAACAGTATTGACAGCAAAGTTGAAGCTCACGGAATAAGAGGCACAGTGGCAGCAAGGAGATGAAGTTGGCCTACAGTAAACAGAGTAGTGGTGAATAGTTGTTAATCGGACGGGAGGAAGGTATATAGTGGGGTTCCCCAGGGGTCAGTGTTAGGACCCCCACTTTTCTTGATGTATATTAATGACCTAGACTTGGGTGTGCAGGGCACAATTTCAAAATTTGCAAATGACACAAAACTTGGAAGTATTGTGAACTGTGAGGAGGATAGTGATAGACTTCAAGACATAGACAGGTTGGTGGAATGGATGGCAGAAGAAAGTTCATGCAGAGAAGTGTGAAATGACAAATTTTGGTAGGAAGAACAAGGAGAGGAAATATATATAAATAGGTACAATAATAAAGTGGGTGCTGGAACACAGGGATCGGGGCGGGTATATGTGCACATATCAATGAAGGTGGCAGGGCAGGTTGAGAAAGCGGTTATTAAGCCATCGGGATCCTGATCTTCATAAATAGGGGCATCGAGACCAAAAGCAAGGAAGTTGTGGAGAACCTCTATAAAATACTGGTTCGGCTCAACTGGAGTATTAGTCCAACTCGGGGCACCACACTTTAGGAAGGATGTGAAGGCGTTACAGAGAGTGCAGAAAAAAATCATGAGAATGGTTCCAGGGATGAGGAACTTCAGTTATGTGGATAGGGTGGAGAAGGTTGTTCTCTTCAGAGAAAAGAGATGAAGAGGAGATTTGATAAAAGTGTTCATAATCATGAAGGATCTGGACAGAGTAGATAAAGAGAAACTGATTCCCTTGGCAAAAGGATCGGGAACCAGAAGACACTGATTGTAGGTGATTGGCAAAACAAGCAACAGTGACATACAGAAAAACTTTTTTATGCAGCGAGTGGTTAGGATCTGGAATGTACTGCCTGAGAATGTGGTGGATGCAGATTCAATCGTGGCTTTCAAAAGGGAATTGAATAATTAGCTAGAGAAAAATTTTCAAGGCTATGGGGAAAACATGGGAGAGTGGGTCTAGCTGAGTTGTTCTTGGAGAGCTAGCACAGACACAATCGGCCAAATGGCCTCCTTCTGTGCCGTAACCATTCTATGATTCTAAGAGACACCAAGGGAGAGAGAGGGAGCGAGACACTAATAGAGAAAAAGGGAAAGACAGCAACAGAGAGGAGGTTTGATACCAACAGAGAGAAGGAGGGAGATATAATCTTAAAATTACAGCGAGGCCATTTAGGACTGAGGTTAGGAAGCACTTCTTCACTCAAAGGTTAGTGGAAATCTGCAACACTCTCCCCAGTTGACTGTGGATCGGGGGGGGGGGGGCAGAAATTACTTGGGCAGCTCAATTCTGCGGTGTTTCGCCTCACAGCAAAAGTGAGAAACTTACAAATAATCGAAGGTCATTGTAACCAATCAGAATATAGGAGAAGGTTTTGCTCATTGATGTTTGTAACTAAGACTTGGCTTAAAATCGATGGAAAGTGACTTCTGGAAGCGAAGGTGGTCAGAAAACTGTGGCAGATGGATTTCCATGTGGGTAAGTGTAAGGATTTTGGATCTATGAAAGACAGAACAAAGTATTTTCCAAATGGCAAGAATCCAGGAACAGTGAATGAGCAGAGAGATTTAGGGATCCAAGGACAGAAATCAGTAAAAGCTCGTGGAAAAGCACAAAACATAATTTAAAAGGCGAATGTGACGCTGGCCTTCATCTTGAGGGCTGGAATACAAAGGGGTAGAAGTGATGTAACAGCTTTACAAAGCTCTGGTTAAATCCTCATCTGGAATCGCCTCCTCCTGTTCCTATAGTCCCAGGAAACTACACTAGAGGTCCTGGGTGATATTCTAGATCCTGTGCTGTGCAGTAACAATCAAAATAAACCCAGAATGGTCACATACAACAGATGTAACAGGCATGAGAACAGAAAGTGCCTGATGAAGGGTCGCAGACCTGAAACATTCTCTCCACAGATGCTGCCAGACCAGCTGAGTATTTCCGGCACTTTCTGTTCCCATTTCAGAGTTCCAGCATCTGCTTAATTTTGCTCTTATTTTAGATGAAACAGGCACCTCCCCAACCATTCTGGGCTGACAGGAGCAGAGGAACGAAAGCAGGTGGTGGCGTAGTGGTATTATCACTGGACTAGTAACCCAGAGACCCAGGGTATTTCTCTGGGGACATGGGTTCGAATGCCACCACAGCAGAAGGTGGAATTTGAATTCAATTAATCTGGAATTAAAAGCTAGTCTAATGTTGGCCATGAAACCATTGTCGATTATTGTAAAAACCCATCTGGTTCACTAATGTCCTTTAGGGAAGGAAATCTGCCGTTCTTACCTGGTCTGGCCTACATGTGACTCTGGACCCACAGCAATGTGGTTAACTCTTACATGCCCTCTGAAATGGCCTAGCAAGCCACTCAGTTGTACCTAACCGCTACGAAGTCAATAAAAAGGAATTAAACCAGACGGACCACCCGGCATCGACCTAGGCACCGGAAACGACAATGCCAAACCCAGCCCTGTCGACCTTGCAAAGTCCTCCTTACTAACATCTGGGGGCTTGTGCCAAAGTTGGGAGAGCTGTCCCACAGACTAGTCAAGCAACAGCCTGACAGTCATACTCACGGAATCATACCTAAAAGACAATGTCCCAGAAACTGTCATCACCATCCCTGGGTATGTCCTGTCCCACCGGCAGGTCAGACCCAGCACAGTGGTATACAGTAGGGAGGGAGTTGCCCTGGGAGTCCTCAACATCGACTCCGGACCCCATGAAGTCTCATGGCATCAGGTCAAACATGGGCAAGGTAACCTCCTACTGATTACTACCTACCACCCTCCCTCAGCTGATGACTTAGTACTCCACCATGTTGAACACCACTTGGAGGAAGCACTGAGGGTGACAAGGGCACAAAATGTACTCTGGGTGGGGTACTTCAATGTCCATCACCAAGAGTGGCTCGGTAGCACCACTACTGACTGAGCTGGCCGAGTCCTAAAGGACATAGCTGCTAGACTGGGTCTGCGGCAGGTAGTGGGGGAACCAACACGAGGGCAAAACATACTTGACCTCGTCCTCACCAATCTGCTTGTTGCAGATGCTTCTATCCATGACAGTATTGGTAGGAGTAACCACCGCACAGTCCTTGTGGAGACGAAGTCCCGCCTTCACATTGAGGATACTGTCCGTCGTGTTGTGTGGCACTATCATCGTGATAAATGGGATAGATTTTGAACAGATCTAGCAATGCAAAACTGGGCATCCATGAGGCGCTGTGGGCCATCAGCAGCAGCAGAATTGTACTCAACCACAATCTGTAACCTCATGGCCTGGCATATCCCCCACTCTACCATTACCATCAAGCCAGGAGACCAACCCTGGTTCAATGAAGAGTGCAGGAGGGCATGCCAGGAGCAGCACCAGGCATACCTCAAAATGAGGTGTCAACCTGGTGAAGCTACAACACAGGACTATCTGCGTGCCAAACTGCGTAAGCAGAATGCGATAGACAGAGCTAAGAGATCCCATAACCAACGGATCAGATCGAAGCTCTGCAGTCCCGCCACATCCAGCCGTGAATGGTGGTGGACAATTAAACAACTAACTGGAGGAGGTGGCTCCACAAATATCCCCATCCTCAATGATGGGGGAGCCCAACACATCAGTGCCAAAGATAAGGCTGAAGCATTTGCAACAATCTTCAGCCAGAAGTGCCGAGTTGATGATCCATCTCGGCCTCCTCCTGAAGTCCCCAGCATCACAGATGCCAGACTTGATCCAATTCGATTCACTCCGCGTGATATCAAGAAACGACTGAAGGCACTGGATACTGCAAACGCTATGGGCCCTGACAATACTCCGGCAAGAGTACTGAAGACCTGTGCTCCAGAACTTGCCATGCCCCTAGCCAAGCTGTTCCAGTACAGCTACAACACTGGCATCTACCCTGCAATGTGGAAAATTGCCCAGGTATGTCCTGTACACAAAAAGCAGGACAAGTCCAACCCGGCCAATTACCGCCCCATCAGTCTACTCTCAATCATCAGTAAAGTGATGGAAGGTGTCATCAACAGTGCCATCAAGTGGCACTTGCTTAGCAATAACCTGCTCAGTGACGCTCAGTTTTGTTCCGCTAGGGCCACTCAGCTCCTGACCTCATTACAGCCTTGGTTCAAACATGGACAAAAGAGCTGAACTCAAGAGGTGAGGTGAGAGTGATTGCCCTTGACATCAAAGCAGCATTTGACCAAGTATGGCATCAAGGAGCCCTAGCAAAACTGGAGTCAATGGGAATCAGGGGGAAAACCCTCCGCTGGCTGGAGTCATACCTAGCGCAAAGGAAGATGGTTGTGGTTGTTGGAGGTCAATCATCTGAGCTCCAGGACATCATTGCAGGGGCTCCTCAGGGTAGTGTCCTAGGCCCACCCATCTTCAGCTGCTTCATCAATGACCTTCCTTCAATCATAAGCTCAGAAGTGGGGATGTTCGCTGATGATTGCACAACGTTCAGCACCATTCGTGACTCCTCAGATACTGAAGCAGTCCGTGTAGAAATGCAGCAAGACCTGGACAATATCCAGGCTTGGGCTGATAAGTGGCAAGTAACATTCGCGCCACACAAGTGCCAGGCAATGACTATCTCCAACAAGAGAGAATCTAACCATCTCCCCTTGACATTCAACAGCATTACCATCGCTGAATCCCCCACTATTAACATCCTAGGGGCTACCATTGACCAGAAACTGAACTGCAGTAGCCATATAAATACCATGGCTCCAAGAGCAGGTCAGAGGTTAGGAATCCTGAGGTGAGTAACTCACCTCCTGACTCCCCAAAGCCTGTCCACCATCTACAAGGCACAAGTCAGGAGTGTGATGGAATACTCTCCACTTGTCTAGATGGGTGCAGCTCCAACAACACTCAAGAAGCTCGACACCGTCCAGGACAAAGCAGCCCACTTGATTGGCACACCATCTACAAACATTCACTCCCTCCACCACCGAAGCACAGTGGCAGCAGTGTGTATCATCTACAAGATGCATTGCAGCAATGCACCAAGACTCCTTCGACAGCACCTTCCAAACTCCCAACCTCTACCAACTAGAAGGACAAAGGCAGCAGATGCATGGGAACACCACCACCTGCAAGTTCCCCTCCAAGTCACACACTATCCTGACTTGGAACTATATCGCCGTTCCTTCACTGTCGCTGGGTCAAAATCCTGGAACTCCCTTCCTAACAGCACTGTGGGTGTACCTACCCCAAATGGACTGCAGCGGTTCAAGAAGGCAGCTCACCACCACCTTCTCAAGGGCAATTAGGGATGGGCAATAAATGCTGGCCTGGCCAGCGTCGCCCACATCCCATGAATGAATGAAAAAAAAGGTCGACTCAGCTTCACAAATTACCACCTACAGCAGACTGCAGGCCTCCATTACCAGCTCTGGGCTGCCATTCAGTTCCAACCAGACAGTACAATGCACTTGGAGAAAAGCTGTGGCTCAGTGTGAACATGCCTGCCTCAGAGTCTTGGGAGCGGCATGTCATACAAACATACGAATTAGCTGAAGTAGGCCATTCGGCCCCTTCAGCCTGATCCAGCATTCAATAAGATCATGGCTGATCTGTTTGTGTATCGAATTCCATACTCCCAGCTACCCCCGATAACCTTTGATTCCCTTGCCTCCACCTTCTGAGGCAGAGTTCCAAAGTTGCACAACCTTCAGAGAAAAAATTTCTCCTAATCTCTCTCCTAAAAGGGTGACCCCTAATTTTAAAATTGCGCCCCCTAGTTCTGGACTCACCCACAAGAGGAAACATCCTCTCCACATCCACCTTGTCAAGACTGTTCAGGTTCTTATAAACTTCAATCAAGTCTCCCCTCACTCTTCTAAACTTGTGAAAACAAGCCCAGTCTGTCCAACCTTTCCTCATCAGACAACCCGCTCATTCCAGGTATCAATCTCGTAAATAAAAACAAGAAATGCTGGAACCACTCAGCAGGTCTGGCAGCATCTGTGGAAAAAGAAGCAGAGTTAACGTTTCGGGTTGGTGACCCTTCTTCGGAAGGGCCCTTGTTCCGAAGAAGGGTCACTGACCAGAAACGTTAACTCTGCTTCTCTTTCCACAGATGCTGCCAGACCTGCTGAGTGGTTCCAGCATTTCTTGTTTTCATTTCAGATTTCCAGCATCCGCAGTATTTTGCTTTTATATCAATCTAGTAAACCTCCTCTGAACTGCCTCCAACATAGTCACATCCTTCCTTAAATAAGGAGACCAAAACTGCCCGCAGTATTCAAGATGTGGTTTCACCAATGCCCTGTATAACTGAAGCATAACATCCTTACTTTTATTTTCAATTCCTCTCTTAATAAAGGATAGCATTCCATCAGCCTTATTTATGATTTGCTGTACCTGCATATTAACTTCTGTGACTAATGCACGAGAACACCTAAATCCCTCTGCACCTCAGAATTCTGTAGTCATTCTCCGTTTTAGTACTCTGCTTTTATATTCTTCCTGCCAAAGTGAACAACTTCACATTTTCCCACATTATACTCCATCTGCCAGATTTTTGCCCACTCACTCAACCTATCTATATCTGTCTGCAAGCTCCTTATGTCCTCATCACAACATACTTTCCTACCTATCTTTGTGTCATCTGCAAATTTAGCCTCCAGGCCATCTCTCCCCTCATCTAAGTCATTGAAATAAATTACAAAAGGTTGATGCCCCTGCGGAACTCCACTTGTCACATCCTGCCCATCAGAAAAGGACCCATTTATGCACATTCTCTGTTTTCTGCTAGCCAGCCAATCATCTATCCCTGCTAATGTGTTACCCCCTATACCATGAGCTCCTACTTTGCACAATATCCTTGTCAAATGCCTTCTGGAAATCCAAGTACAGTACATCAACAGGATCCCCTTTATCCACAGCGCATGTTACCCCTTAAAAGAACTCCAATAAATTGGTTAAACATGACCTCTCTTTCACAAAACCATGCTGACTATTCCCAATTACCTTGAATTTTTCGAAGTGCCCAGCAATAGCCTACTTAATATTCAATTCTAACACCTTCCCCACGATAGACGTCAAGCTAACTGGCCTATAGTTACCTGTTTTCTGCCTCTCCCTCCCCTCCCCTCACCCCACCCCTACCTTCTTGAATAGAGGGTTATATTTGCTACTTTCCAGTCTGATGGAATCTTTCCAGAATCTAGCATATTTTGAAAAATTAACACCAACGCATCTACTACCTCATTGGCCACCACTTTTAGGACCCTAGGATAAAGCCCATCAGGACCCGGGACTTGCCAGTCCGCAGCTCCATCAGTTTACTCAGTATCACTTCCCTGGTGATTGTAATTTCACCAAGTTCCTCTCTTCCCTCCACCTCCTGATTTACAACTATTTTTGTATCCTCTTTAGTGAAGACAGAAGCAAAATATTTGTTCATTTCATCTGCCATTTCCTTATTATCTACTATTAATTCCCCATTCTCACTCTCCAGAGGACCAACACTCACTTTACTTACTCTTTTCCTTTTTAAATACTTGTAGAAACTCTTGCTATCTGTTCTAACATTTCTCATCTCCTCTCATTCTCAAATTTCTTTCTCCTGATTAACCTATTAGTCCAAGTTCTGCAGGCCTCCGCTGTGCTCGGGCCTAGGCTATGTCTCCACCTCCTACCTGGAGCTGCGGATGGGGCTGCAGGTGAGTGAATCCACGGGTCCAGGCGAGAGTTTGGGCCGCTGATCTTTTTTAGATTAGAGATACAGCACTGAAACAGGCCCTTCGGCCCACCGAGTCTGTGCCGAACATCAACCACCCATTCATACTAATCCTACACTAATCCCATATTCCTACCAAACATCCCCGCCTGTCCCTATATTTCCCTACCACCTACCTATACTAGTGACAATTTATAATGGCCAATTTACCTATCAACCTGCAAGTCTTTTGGCTTGTGGGAGGAAACCAGAGGACCCGGAGAAAACCCACGCAGACACAGGGAGAACTTGCAAACTCCACACAGGCAGTACCCGGAATCGAACCCGGGTCCCTGGAGCTGTGAGGCTGCGGTGCTAACCACTGCGCCACTTTTTTGAATGGTTATGCAAGTTCAAGGGACCGAGTGGCCTACTCCTGCTCCTAATTCGTATGTTCATGAGTCCAGCGATGCCTTGAACTTAAAATTCATATCTCTGTTTTCAAATCCCTCCACAGCCTCGCCCCTCCCTTTCTCTGTAATCTCCTCCAGCCCCTAAAATCGTTCGAGATCTCTCATAGAGTCGTACAGCATAGAAACAGGCCCTTCGGCCCACCGTGTCCAGTCCAACCATGATTCCTATCTATACTAATCCCACCTGCCTGCATTAATTCCATATCCCTCTATGCCTTGCTCATTCAAGTACCTGTCCAGATGCCTCTTAAATGGCGCTACAGTTCCTGCCTCCACCACCTCCTCAGGCAGCTCATTCCAGATGCCTGATATACTTTGTGAAAAATTTACTCCTTTAGTTAGTTAGTTAGAGATACAGCACTGAAACAGGCCCTTCGGCCCACCGAGTCTGTGCCGACCATCAACCACCCATTTGTACTAATCCTACACTAATCCCATATTCCTACCACATCCCCACCTGTCCCTATATTTCCCTACCACCTACCTATACTAGGGGCAATTTATAATGGCCAATTTACCTATCAACCTGCAAGTCTTTTGGCTGTGGGAGGAAACCGGAGCACCCGGAGGAAACCCACGCAGACACAGGGAGAACTTGCAAACTCCACACAGGCAGTACCCAGAATTGAACCCGGGTCGCTGGAGCTGTGAGGCTGCAGTGCTAACCACTGCGCCGCCCTTTGATCCCCTTTAAATCTCCTCCCTCTCACCTTAAATCTATGCCCTCTAGTTTTAGTCACCCCTACCATGGGAAACAGACTCTGGCTATCTACCCTATCTATGCCTCTCATCATTTTATACACCTCTATCATGTCCCCTCTCAGCCTCCTTCGCTCCAGGGAAAACAGACCCAGCCTATCCAATCTCTCTTTATAACCCAAGCCCACCAAACCAGGCAACATCCTTGTGAATCTTTTCTGCACACTCTCTAGCTTAATCACATCTTTCCTGTAGTGCGGCGACCAGAACTGCACACAGTACTCCAAATGCGGCCTCACCAACGTTATGTACAACTGTAACATGACGTCCCAATTCTTGTACTCAATGCCTCAGCCGATGAAGACAAGCATGCCATATGCCTTCTTCACCACCCTGTCTACCTGTGTTGCCACTTTCAGGGAACTATGTACTTGCACTCCACGGTGTCTCTGTTCAACAACACTCCCCAGGGCCCTGCCATTCACTGTATATGTCCTGCCCTGGTTTAACTTCCCAAAATGCATCACTTCGCACTTGTCTGCGTTAAATTCCATTTGCCAATCCCTTGCCCACTTTCCCAGTTGATCTATAACCTGTTGTAACCTTAGACAACCTTCTTCACTGTCCACTATACCACCAATTTTGGTGTCATCTGCAAACTTACTAATCATGCCCCCTACATTCACATCCAAGTCATTAATATATATGACAAACAACAGAGGGCCCAGCACCGATCCCTGTGGTACACCACTGGTCACTGGCCTCCAATCTGAAAAACAACCCTCCACTACCACCCTCTGCCTCCTATCACCAAGCCAATTTTGTATCCAATTTGCTAGCTCACCCTGGATTCCATGTGTTCGAACCTTCTGGACCAGCCTACCATGCGGGACCTTGTCAAAGGCCTTGTTAAAGTTCATGAAGACAACATCCATCGCCCTGCCCTCGTCAATCCTCTTGGTCACCTCCTCAAAAAATTCAATCAAATTCATGAGACATGATTTCCCACGCACAAAGCCATGCTGACTATCCCTAATCCTTGCCTTTCCAAACGCATATAAATCCTGTCTCTCAGAATCCCTTCCAATAACTTTCTCACCACTGATGTAAGGCTCACCGGCCTGTAGTTCCCTGGCTTATCCCTGCTGCCCTTCTTAAATAAAGGCACAACATTAGCTATCCTCCAGTCTTTCGGTACCTCACCCGTGGCTTACAATGATACAAAAACCTCTGCCAGGGCTCCAGCAATCTCCTCCCTTGCTTCCCATAGCATCCTAAGATACACCTGGTCAGGCCCTGGGGATTTATCCACCTTAATGCGCTTCAAAGCCTCCAACACCTCGTCCTCTGTAATGTTGATATGCTCCAGGATATCGCTGTTCCCTCCCTTGAACTCACTAGCTTCCATGACCTTATCCACGGTAAATACAGACGAGAAGTATTCATTTAATACCTCACCCATTTCACATGGCTCCACACATAGATTACCACACTGATCCTTAAGGGGACCTACTCTCTCCCCAGCTACCATTTTACTCTTAATATACTTACAGAATCTTTTAGTATTCTCCTTTATCTTATCTGCCAGGGAAATCTCATGGCCCCTTTTCGCCCTCCTAATTTCCTTCTTGAGTGTACTCCTACATCCTCTATACTCCTCGAGGGACCCGCTTGATCCCAGCTGCCTATACCTGACATATGCCTCCTTCTTTGTCCTGACCAGAGCCGCAATATCCCTCATCAACCAAGGTTCCCTAAACTTGCCAGCCTTGCCCTTCCATCTAACAGGAACATGCTGGCCCTGAACTCTTCCTATCACACTTTTAAAAGCCTCCCACTTGCCAAACATCCCTTTACCTGTAAACAGCCTCTCCCATTCAACTTTTGAGAGTTCCTGTCTGATGCCATCGAAATTAGCCTTCCCCCAATTTAGGACTTCAATCTGAGGACCAGTCCGATCCATAACTATCTTGAAGCTAATAGAGTTATGGTCACTGGTCCCAAAGTGCTCCCCCACTGACACATCAACCACCTGCCCATCCTCATTTCCTCAGAGGAGGTCGAGTGTAGCCCCTTCTCTAGTACGGCCATCCACATACTGCTTCAGAAAACTATCCTGGACATACTTAATAAATTCTTCCCCATCTGATCCCTTATCACTAAGGCAGTACGGTCAATATTATGGAAGTTAAAATCACCTATTACAACCCTATAATTCCTACACCTATCTGTGATTTCCCTACATAGAACATAGAACATTACAGCGCAGTACAGGCCCTTCGGCCCTCGATGTTGCGCCGACCTGTGAAACCATCTGACCTAAACTATTCCATTTTCATCCATGTCTATCCAATGACCACTTAAATGCCCTTAAAGTTGGCGAGTCTATGACTGTTCCACGCCCCTACTACTCTCTGAGTAAAGAAACTACCTCTGACATCTGTCCTATATCTATCACCCCTCAACTTAAAGCTATGTCCCCTCGTGTTTGCCATCACCATCCGAGGAAAAAGACTCTCACTATCCACCCTATCTAACCCTCTGATTATCTTATATGTCTCTATTAAGTAACACATATATGCTCCTCCAATTCCCTCTGACTATTGGGGGGCCTATAGTATAATCCCATCAAAGTGATCACCCCTTTCTTATTTCTAAGTTCTACCCATATGGCCTCGCTGGACGTTCCCCCCGGGATATCCTCTCTAAGTACTACCGTGATGTACTCCCTAATCAATAGTGCAACTCCCCCTCCTCTCTTACCTCCACCTCTGTCACACCGGAAGCATCGGTACCCCGGAACATTGAGCTGCCAGTCCTGCCCAACCCTCAACCACGTTTCCGTAATAGCTATATCACAATCCCATGTACCGATCCATGCTCTGAGTTCATCTGCCTTACCTGTAAGGCTTCTTGCATTAAAGTAAATGCAGTTTAGCCTACCAGACCTTCCACGCTCCCTGTCCTGCCCCTGCCCGGCCTGCCTACTGGACTTGCTTGCTTTTTTTGCTTGCTACATTTGCCTCAACTATCTCATCTGAGAGACTACTACTGTGGGTCCCACCCCCCTGCAAGACTAGTTTAAACCCTCCCGAGTAGTACTAGCAAACCTCCCCGCAAGGATACCGGTCCCCTTCCAGTTCAAATGCAACCCGTCCCTCTTATACAGGTCACCTCTGCACCAGAAGAGATCCCAGTGATCCAAGTAGCTGAAGCCCTCCCGCCTACACCAGCTCTTCAGCCACGCATTCATTTGCCTTCTCCTCCTATTCCTACCCTCACTAGCACATGGCACAGGGAGTAACCCTGAGATTACAACCCTAGAGGTCCTGCTTTTTAACCTTCTGCCTAACTCCCTAAATTCACTATGCAGGACCTCATCTCTCTTCCTGCCTATGTCGTTAGTACCAATACGGACCACGACCTCTGGCTGCTCACCCTCCCCTTTCAGAATATCCTGCAGCCGCTCCAAGACATCTTTGACCCTAGCACCAGGGAGGCAACATACCATCCTGGAGTCTGGTTTGTGGCCACAGAAACGCCTAACTGCACCCCTTACAACAGAATCCCCTATCACTATAGCTCTTCCAAACCGTTTCCTCCCCTGCTGTGCAGCAGAGCCCTCCGTGTTGCCAAGAACTTACTTGGCTGTTGCTGCTTTCCCCTGGGAGGTCATTCCCCCCGCACCGGTATCCAAAGCCATATCTGTTTGAGAGGAGGATGACCACAGGGGACTCCTGCACTACCTGCCTGCGCCTACTACTCCGTCTGGTGGTCACCCATCTCTTTTCTGCCTGTGCAGCCATTACCTGCGGTGTGACCACCTCACTAAACGTGCTATCCACAACGTCCTCAGCATCGTGGATGCTCCACAGTGAATCCACCCGCAGCTCCAGCTCCGTAATGCGGATAGTCAGTAGCTGCAGATGGATACACTTCCTGCACACATGGTCGTCAGGGACACTGGAAGCGTCTCTGATTTCCCACAAAGTGCAGGAGGAGCATATCACGGATGCGAACTCTCCTGCCATGACTTACCTTTAGATTAATAAGTTACTCCCTGAATTAAAAAATACTAATTACACTCGGGGCCTTGTTCTACCCACTGCAATCTAAAGTCCTTAATAAGCTACGCTGAGTTAAAAAAAAACTTTAGTAGTACTCACCTTATCAGTTGAGGTTTTTTTTCAACAAAAAAAAACTTTCCCCTTTTTCTTTTAAGATCTCTGTACTCCTTCAATTCTGTGCAACCCTGATTTTGATCGTTGCGTAATTGGTGGCTGTGCCTTCAGCTGCCTGGGCCCTAAGCTCTGGGATTCCCTCCCTAAATCTCTCCATCCCTCTCTCCCTTTAAGATGTTCCTGAAAATCTATCTCTTTGAGCAAACCTTTGGTCACCTGTACTAATACCTCCTTACACACTGGTTCAGTGCCAGATTTTGTCTGATAATCGCTCCTGCGAAGCCCCTTGGGCACACTGCCTATCCCAATGCTATCAATTCTCAGTAAACAAATCCATTAGATCAAGGCCTGTCTAGGAAAGAGGTTTAGGAATCATCAAGTGGAAGTCTTCAGGATTATAGAAAGGTTCGAAAGAATGAAGATGCTATGTTAAAGAAGTTGTTGTTGAGTCAGAAGATTGTGGGTTCAAGGCCCACTCGAGCGGTTTGAGCCTATAATCCAGACTGACGCTCACAGTGCAGTACTGAGGGAGTGCTGCACTATCGGAGGGTCAGTACTGAGGGAGTGCTGCACTGTCGGAGGGTCAGTACTGAGGGAGCGCTGCACTGTCGGAGGGTCAGTACTGAGGGAGCGCTGCACTGTCGGAGGGTCAGTATTGAGGGAGCGCTGCACTGTCGGAGGGTCAGTACTGAGGGAGCGCCGCACTGTCGGAGGGTCAGTACTGAGGGAGCGCTGCACTGTCGGAGGGTCAGTACTGAGGGAGCGCTGCACTGTCGGAGGGTCTGTACTGTCGGAGGGTCTGTACTGAGCGAGCGCCGCACTGGCGGAAGGTCAGTACTGAGGGTGCGCCGCACTGTGGGAGGGTCAGTACTGAGGGAGTGTAGCACTGTCAGAGGGTCAGTACTGAGGGAATGCTGCACAGTTGGAAGGTCAGTACTGAGGGAATGTTGCACTGTGAGAGGGTCAATACTGAAGGAGCGCTGCACTGTCGGAGGGTCAGTACTGAGGGAGCGCTGCACCGTTGGAGGGTCAGTAATGAGGGAATGTAGCACTGTGAGGGTCAATACTGAAGGAGCACTGCACTGTCGGAGGGTCAGTACTGAGGGAGCGCCGCACTGTTGGAGGGTCAGTACTGAAGGAATGTAGCACTGTCAGAGGGTCAGTACTGAGGGAATGTAGCACTGTTGGAGGGTCAGTACTGAAGGAGCGCTGCACTGTCGGAGGGTCAGTACTGAGGGAGTGCTGCACTGTCGGAGGGCCAGTACTGAGGGAGTGCTGCACTGTCGGAGGGCCAGTACTGAGGGAGTGCTGCACTGTCGGAGGGTCAGTACTGAGGACGTACTGCACTGTCAGAAGTTCAGTATTGAGTGAGGCAGAGAGGAACGGAGCCCGAGGAGGAGCAGGACCGGAGGTTTGTGCGGGAGAGACACAGAGAAAGCGGAGCCCAAGGAGCAGCAGGACCGAAGGTATAAAAAGCATGCCAAAAATCTGTGTGGGAAGGAGGCAGAGAGGAGCGGAGAAAAAAAATCGAAAGTGACATCAGAGTGATGTCACATGGAACACAGAGCAGGGAAACAGAGAGCAGCTGGGATCAGTATTCTGGTACGTTTGTCATTTAACTTAATGAATCAACATAGAGTAAGACTTGATTGATTTATAAGTATATAAGCTAAAGACTAAAGCAGTTTAAAAAAAAACTAAAGACCAGTTAGAAATTTAAAAAACAAATTAAAATCTAATTATATAAAAGAGAAATGCAGGGCCAGGTGATGTGTTGTACCTGCATGATGTGGGAGCTGGTGGACCCCATTGTGGTTCCTGGTGAACACATCTGTAGCAAGTGTTAGCTGCTCGAGGAACTCCGGCTCAGAGTTATCGAGTCATAGAGATATACAGCACTGAAACAGGCCCTTCGGCCCACCGAGTCTGTGCCGACCAACAACCACCCATTTATACTAACCCTACATTAATCCCATATTCCCTACCACATCCCCACCATTCTCCCACCACCTACCTACACTAGGGGCAATTTACAATGGCCAATTTACCTATCAACCTGCAAGTCTTTGGTTGTGGGCGGAAACCCACGCGGTCACAGGGAGAACTTGCAAACTCTGCACAGGCAGTACCCAGAACCGAACCCGGTCTTTGGAGCTGTGAGCCTACGGTGCTAACCACTGCGCCACTTTAGTTGATGGGCTGAGCTTCAGGCACTGCAACACATCAGGGAGGGGGAGAGTTACCTGGACGCTGTGTTTCAGGAGGCAGTCACACCCTTGAGATTAACTACCTTGAATTCGGCCAGTGGTCAGGGACAGGAGGGTGTGACTATGAGTGAGGCAGGTAGAGGGATCCAGGAAATAGTGCTGCAGGAGCCTCAGCCATTGTCCTTGTCCAACAGGTTCGAGATTCTTGCTCCCTGTGTGGACGAGAGCAGGGACTGTAGGGAGGATGAGCAAACTAATCACAGCACCGTGGTACTGGGAGCCATTCAAGTTGGGGGAGAAAAGAGAAATGGAGTTGTAATCCAGGATAGTATAGTTAGGGGCATAGACACTGTTCTGTGTGGCCAGGATCGAGAGTCCCGAAGGCTCTGTTGCCAACCTGGTGCCAGAGTTCAGGATATCTCATCTGGGCTGCAGAGGAACTTGGAGTGGGAGGGGAAAGATTCAGTTGTCATAGAAACATAGAAAATAGGAGCAGGAGTCGGCCATTCGAGCCTGCTCCGCCATTCATTATGATCATGGCTGATCAACTCAGTAGCCTGTTCCGGCTTTCACCCATACCCTTTGATCACTTTAGACCTGTGGGGCCAGAACAATGGGGACATTTAAAGTGAACTAATCAATTAATTATAGACTACTAACAAACCAACCTCGGAGCTGCAGAGACAGCTTATCAGAAATAATAAAGTAACTTCAGTGCTGCAGAAACAGCTTATCAGTAGAAGCAGACTAACAAGCAGAAACTAAAAGGACAGCTGCAGACTGCTTAATAGTAGCCTACTGTATAGCAATCAGCCTAATGGTCCAAGGAGATAGGGGGATGAGAAACTGCTGGAGTAAGAAGGTGACAAGGCAGTACCCCAATCAGGCCCCGACACCAAGAAACTGCAAAGTTTGTAGACCAATTGGGAACAGAAAGGGGGTGTCACTGATTTGTATGAAGAACTATAAGAAAGGCTTGATTTCCCTGCGCAAGCAGGTGAGGAGAGGAGGTGAGGTGTGTGCATGTTCGCTTTGCTGATCTGATGTAACCATTACGTACTGCAATAAAGTTTCTTAAAGCTACAGTCGGACTTCGTCTCTATTTGTGCAACTAATGAGATCCAACAACTATATCTAACTCCTTCTTGAAAACATACAATGTTTTGGCCTCAACTGCTTTCTGTGGTAGCGAATTCCACAGGCTCACCACTCTCTGGGTGAAGAAATTTCACCTCATCTCAGTTATGAAAGGTTTACCCCGTATCCTTAGACTATGACCCCTGGTTCTGGACTCCCCCACCATCGGGAACATCCTTCCTGCATCTACCCTGTCAAGTCCTGTTAGAATTTTATAGGTTTCTATGAGATTCCCCCCTCACTCTTCTGAACTCCAGTGAATATAATCCTAACTGACTCAATCTCTCCTCACACGTCAGTCCCGCCATCCCAGGAATCAGTCTGGTAAACCTTCGCTGCACTCCCTCTATGTCGTGGTCCAAGTAAGCACCAACGATATAGGTAGAATGAGGTTAGAGGTTCTGCTGAGGAAATATTAGCAGCTAGGGGCTAAATTAAAAAGCAGAACCAAAAAAGTAATAATCTCCAGATTACTACCTGAGCCACGAGCAAATTGGCAAAGGGTCAATACATTATAGAGGTAAATACATGGCTCAAAGATTGGTGTTGAAGAAATGGGTTCGAATTCGTGGGACATTGGCACCAGTACTGGGGAAGGAGGGAGCTGTTCCAAAGGGACGGGCTCCACCTGAATCATGCTGGGACCCAGAGTCCTGGCGAATCGCAAAACTGGGGCTGTAGATCGGGCTTTAAACTAAATAGTGGGGGAAGGGTTCAGTTGCATGGAAAAACAGGAAGTTAAAGGAGAGGGTAGGAGTGCAGGTTAGTGGTGAGGCTGATTGTTACTATACTGAACCAGTAGAGAAATAATAAACAGGCGAACAAAGCATCAGTGCTGAAGGACAGGTTAGGGGGTAGAGCCCAAATAAGAGTTCTATATACAAATGCACGGAGTGTAAGGAATAAACTAGATGAGCTGCAGGCGCAAATTCAAATGGAAGATTATGATGTGGTGGCCATTGCGGAGATGTGGCTGCAGGATGGTCAAGACTGGGAACTAAATATACCTGGTTATAAAGTTTACAGGAGGGACAGGGAAAATGGCAGAGGGGGTGGAGTAGCCTTACTGATTAGAAATAATATCACCTCATTGGTGAAGGAGGATATAATGAGGGGAAAGCATCCAGTGGAGACCTTATGGGTGGAATTGAGGAACAGAACAGGATCTAAAACTGTAATAGGTGTTGTGTATTGATCTCCTGGCAGCAGTTCTGAGGTGTTAGATCGTATAAATGCACAAATTAGGCAACTGTGTAACAAAGGCAGAGTTATATTAATGGGGGATTTTAACTTGCATAAGATTGGGAGAGGCAGACTAGCACCTGTCAGAAAGGTAGTGAATTTCCGGAATGTGTCTGGGATTGTTTCCGACAGCAATATGTCCTAGATGTAACAAGGAAACAGGCAATATTAGATTTAGTTATGAGTAATGAGCCAAATTTAATTAGTAGCCTAACTGTGCATGAACATTTATCAAATAGTGATCACAAGATGATCGAATTCAAGTGTTTGAAAGTGAAAAGCATGAATCAGTTACTAGAATTTTAGACTTGGATAAGGCTGACTTTACCAGGATGAGACAGAGACTGTCCACAGTAAACTGGGTAGATCTGTTAATGGGTCAAATGACTGAAGGACAGTGGAGAATATTTAAAGAAACATTTACTGAAATACAGAGCGAGTATATACCCAAGAGGAAAAAGCTCCACTTCACAGAAAAAACAGCCATGGACAACTAAAGAGATTAGGGATAGCATAAAACAAAAAGGGCTTACAAAAATGCAAAACGCAGCACAGATCCGGCCAAATGGGATCGATACAAAGACCAGCAAAGGGTCACCAAGCAGCTTAAAAGAGCTACTAAAAGAGATTATGAAAGGAAACTTGCAAAGGACATCAAAATCAATAAGAAAAGTTACATAAGGGGAAAACGGGTGGTCAAGAGCAATGTCGGCCCACTAAAAGCTGAAAATGGAGATATTGTCATTGATAATGGGGAAATGGCAGACATGTTGAACAATTACTTTGCCTCAGTATTTACAGTTGAAAAGGAGGATAACTTGCCGGAAGTCCCGAAAAAATTAATAGCTGATAGGGGACAGGGACTTAATACAATTAACGGAAGTAAAACATCAGTAACAAGGAAATTAATGGAACTAAAGAGTGAGAAATCCCCAGGACCTGATGGTTTCCATCCGAGGGTGTTAAAGGAAGTAGGTGAGCACATTGTAGATGCCCTAACTATAGTCTTTCAGAGTTCCCTAGATTCAGGAGTGGTCCCTCTGGATTGGAAAGTTGCACATGTCACTCCACTTTTTAAGAAAGGGGGAACCAAGGAAATTACAGACCAGTTAGCCTGACATCTGTGGTGGGCAAGTTGCTGGAGTCTATAATCAAGGATAGGGTGACTGAACACCGAGAAAAATTTCAGTTAATCAGGGACAGCCAGCATGGATTCATGACGGGAAGGTCATGCCTGACAAATCTCATTGAATTTTTTGAAGAGGTGACTAAGGTAGTGGACAGGGGAATGTCTATGGATGTTATTTATATGGACTTCCAGAAGGCATTTGATAAAGTCCCACATAAGAGACTGTTAACTAAGGTAGAAGCCCATGGAGTTGAGGGAAAATTATTGACATGGCTCGGAAGTTGGTTGAGCGGTCGGCGACAGACAGTGGGGATAATGGGTTAAGTACTCTGATTGGCAGGATGTGACTAGTGGTGTCCAGCAGGGATCTGTGTTGGGGCCTCAATTATTCATTAACCACTTGGATAATGGCATAGTAAGTCATTTATCCAAATTTGCTGATGATACAAAGTTAGGTGGCATTGTAGACAGTCCAGATGAAAGCATCGTGGCGGCACAGTGGTTAGCACCACAGCCTCACAGCTCCAGCGACCCGGGTTCAATTCTGGGTACTGCCTGTGTAGAGTTTGCAAGTTCTCCCTGTGTCTGCGTGGGTTTCCTCCGGGTGCTCCGGTTTTCTCCCACAAGCCAAAAGACTTGCAGGTTGATAGGTAAATTGGCCATTATAAATTGCCCCTAGTATAGGTAGGTGGTAGGGAAATATAGGGACAGGTGGGGATGTGATGGAATATGGAATTAGTGTAGGATTAGTATAAATGGGTGGTTGATGTTCGGCACAGACTCGGTGGGCCGAAGGGCCTGTTTCAGTGCTGTATCTCTAAACTAAACTAAAATTGCAAAGAGATACTGACAGACTAGGTGAGTGGGCAAAACTGTGGCAGATGGATTTCAATGTGGGCAAGTGAGAGATTATCCAAAATAAAAGCAAAATACTGCGGATGCTGGAAATCTGAAATAAAAACAAGAAATGCTGGAATCACTCAGCAGGTCTGGCAGATTATCCAGTTTGGACCAAAAAAGGATAGAGCCGGGTACTTTCTAAATGGGAAGAGGTTAAGTACAGTGGATGTCCAAAGAGACTTGGGGGTTCGGGTGCATAGATCTTTAAAATGACACGAGCAAGTGCAGAAAATAATCAAAAAGGCTAATGGAATACTAGCCTTTATATCTAGAGGATTGGAGTATAAAGACACAGAGGTCATGCTGCAGCTGTACAAAACCCTGGTTAAACTCCACCTGGAGTACTGTGAGCAGTTCTGGGCACCACACCTTAGGAAGGATATATTGGCCTTGGAGGGAGTGCCACGTAGGTTTACAAGAATGATACCTGGACTACAGGAGTTAAGTTACGAGGAGAGATTACACAAATTAGGCCTGTTTTCACTAGAATTTAGAAGGTTAAGGGGGTGATCTGATCGAAGTCTTCAAGATATTAACAGGAAAAGACAGGCGAGATAAAAATAAACTATTTCCACTGGTTGGAGGTTCTAAAACTAGGGGGCATAGTCTAAACATTAAGACCAGACCGTTCAGGAGAGATGTTAGGAAGCACCTCTTCACACAAAGGGTGGTCGAGATTTGGAACTCTCTTCCACAAACAGCAGTTGAAGCGACAACAGTTGTCAAATCTAAATCTGAGATAGAATTTTGTTAAACAAAGATAATAAGGGATCTGGGCCAAACGCAGGTATATGGAGTTAGGTCGTGGATCTGCGATGATCTCATTGAACGGCGGGACAGGCTCGAGGGGCTGAATGGCCTACTCCTGTTCTGATCTTCCTATTTACCGCATTGTTGGAGGGTCAGTACTGAGGGAGTGCCGCACTGTCGCAGGGTCAGTACCGAGGGAGTGCCGCACTGTCGCAGGGTCAGCACTGAGGGAGTGCAGCACTGTCGGAAGGTCAGTACTGAGGGAGTGCTGCACTGTCAGTGGGTCAGTACTGAGGGAGTGCCGCACTGTCGGAAGGTCAGTACTGAGGGAGTGCCGCACTGTCGGAGGGTCAGCGCTGAGGGAGTGCCGCACTGTCGGAGGGTCAGCGCTGAGGGAGTGCCGCACTGTCGGAGGGTCAGTGCTGAGGGAGTGCCGCACTGTCGGAGGGTCAGCACTGAGGGAGTGCCGCACTGTCGGAGGGTCAGCACTGAGGGAGTGCCGCACTGTCAGAGGGTCAGTACTGAGAGAATGCTGCACTGTCAGAGGGTCAGTACTGAGAGAGTGCTGCACTGTCGGAGGGTCAGTACCGAGAGAGTGCTGCACTGTCAGAGGGTCAGTACTGATGGAGTGCAGCACTGTCAGAGGGTCAGTACTGAGAGAGTGCTGCACTGTCGGAGGGTCAGTACTGAGAGAGTGCTGCACTGTCAGAGGGTCAGTACTGATGGAGTGCAGCACTGTCAGAGGGTCAGTACTGAGAGAGTGCTGCACTGTCGGAGGGTCAGTACTGAGAGAGTGCTGCACTGTCAGAGGGTCAGTACTGAGGGAGTGCCACACTGTCGGAGGGTCAGTGCTGAGGGAGTGCCGCACTGTCGGAGGGTCAGCACTGAGGGAGTGCCGCACTGTCAGAGGGTCAGTACTGAGAGAGTGCTGCACTGTCAGAGGGTCAGTACTGAGAGAGTGCTGCACTGTCGGAGGGTCAGTACCGAGAGAGTGCTGCACTGTCAGAGGGTCAGCACTGAGGGAGTTTCGGAGGGTCAGTACTGAGGGAGTGCTGCACTGTCAGAGGGTCAGTACTGAGAGAGTGCTGCACTGTCAGAGGGTCAGTACTGAGGGAGTGCTGCACTGTCAGAGGGTCAGTACTGAGGGAGCGCCGCACTGTCGGAGGGTCAGTACTGAGGGAGCGCCGCACTGTCGGAGGGTCGGTACTGAGGGAGTGCCGCACTGTCGGAGGGTCAGTACTGAGGGAGCGCCGCACTGTCGGAGGGTCAGTACTGAGGGAGTGCTGCACTGTCGGAGGGTCAGCACTGAGGGAGTGCTGCACTGTCGGAGGGTCAGCACTGAGGGAGCGCTGCACTGTCGGAGGGTCAGTACTGAGGGAGTGCTGCACTGTCGGAGGGTCAGTACTGAGGGAGCGCTGCACTGTCGGAGGGTCAGTACTGAGGTAGCGCTGCATTGTCGGAGGGTCAGTACTGAGGGAGCGCCGCACTGTCGGAGGTTCAGTACTGAGGGAGTGCTGCACTGTCAGAGGGTCAGCACTGAGGGAGCGCTGCACTGTCGGAGGGTCAGTACTGAGGGAGTGCTGCACTGTCAGAGGGTCAATACTGAGGGAGTGCTGTACTGTCAGAGGGTCAGTACTGAGGGAGTGCTGCACTGTCAGAAGGTCAATACTGAGGGAGTGCCGCACTGTCGGAGGGTCGGTACTGAGAGAGTGCTGCACTGTCAGAGGGTCAGTAGTGAGGGAGTGCTGCACTGTCGGAGGGTCAGTACTGAGGGAGCGCTGCACTGTCGGAGGGTCAGTACTGAGGGAGTGCTGCACTGTCGGAGGGTCAGTACTGAGGGAGCGCTGCACTGTCGGAGGGTCAGTACTGAGGGAGTGCTGCACTGTCAGAGGGTCAGCACTGAGGGAGTGCTGCACTGTCGGTGGGTCAGTACTGAGGGAGCGCTGCACTGTCGGAGGGTCAGTACTGAGGGAGCGCTGCACTGTCGGAGTGTCAGTACTGAGGGAGTGCCGCACAGTCGGAGGTTCACTGCTGAGGGAGTGCTGCACTGTCAGAGGGTCAGCACTGAGGGAGCGCTGCACTGTCGGAGGGTCAGTACTGAGGGAGTGCTGCACTGTCAGAGGGTCAATACTGAGGGAGTGCTGTACTGTCAGAGGGTCAGTACTGAGGGAGTGCTGCACTGTCAGAGGGTCAATACTGAGGGAGTGCCGCACTGTCGGAGGGTCGGTACTGAGAGAGTGCTGCACTGTCAGAGGGTCAGTAGTGAGGGAGTGCTGCACTGTCGGAGGGTCAGTACTGAGGGGGTGCTGCACTGTCGGAGGCTCAGCACTGAGGGAGTGCTGCACTGTCGGAGGGTCAGTACTGAGGGAGTGCTGTGCTGTCAGAGGGTCAGCAGTGAGGGAGTGCAGCACTGTCGGAGGGTCGGTACTGTGGGAGTGCTGCACTGTCGGAGGGTCAGCACTGAGGGAGTGCTGCACTGTCGGAGGGTCAGTACTGAGGGAGTGCTGCACTGTCGGAGGGTCAGTACTGAGGGAGCGCTGCACTGTCGGAGGGTCAGTACTGAGGGAGTGCCGCACTGTCGGAGGTTCAGTACTGAGGGAGTGCTGCACTGTCAGAGGGTCAGCACTGAGGGAGCGCTGCACTGTCGGAGGGTCAGTACTGAGGGAGTGCTGCACTGTCAGAGGGTCAATACTGAGGGAGTGCTGTACTGTCAGAGGGTCAGTACTGAGGGAGTGCTGCACTGTCAGAGGGTCAATACTGAGGGAGTGCCGCACTGTCGGAGGGTCGGTACTGAGAGAGTGCTGCACTGTCAGAGGGTCAGTAGTGAGGGAGTGCTGCACTGTCGGAGGGTCAGTACTGAGGGAGCGCTGCACTGTCGGAGGGTCAGTACTGAGGGAGTGCTGCACTGTCGGAGGGTCAGTACTGAGGGAGCGCTGCACTGTCGGAGGGTCAGTACTGAGGGAGTGCTGCACTGTCAGAGGGTCAGCACTGAGGGAGTGCTGCACTGTCGGAGGGTCAGTACTGAGGGAGCGCTGCACTGTCGGAGGGTCAGTACTGAGGGAGCGCTGCACTGTCGGAGGGTCAGTACTGAGGGAGTGCCGCACAGTCGGAGGTTCAGTACTGAGGGAGTGCTGCACTGTCAGAGGGTCAGCACTGAGGGAGCGCTGCACTGTCGGAGGGTCAGTACTGAGGGAGTGCTGCACTGTCAGAGGGTCAGTACTGAGGGAGTGCTGCACTGTCAGAGGGTCAATACTGAGGGAGTGCTGTACTGTCAGAGGGTCAGTACTGAGGGAGTGCTGCACTGTCAGAGGGTCAATACTGAGGGAGTGCCGCACTGTCGGAGGGTCGGTACTGAGAGAGTGCTGCACTGTCGGAGGGTCGGTACTGAGGGAGTGCAGCACTGTCGGAGGGTCGGTACTGAGGGAGTGCTGCACTGTCAGAGGGTCGGTACTGAGGGAGTGCTGCACTGTCGGAGGGTCTGTACTGAGGGAGTGCTGCACTGTCGGAGGGTCGGTACTGAGGGAGTGCAGCACTGTCGGAGGGTCGGTACTGAGGGAGTGCTGCACTGTCAGAGGGTCAATACTGAGGGAGCGCTGCACTGTCGGAGGGTCAGTACTGAGGGAGTGCTGCACTGTCAGAGGGTCAATACTGAGGGAGTGCTGTACTGTCAGAGGGTCAGTACTGAGGGAGTGCTGCACTGTCAGAGGGTCAGTACTGAGGGAGTGCTGTACTGTCAGAGGGTCAGTACTGAGGGAGTGCTGCACTGTCAGAGGGTCAATACTGAGGGAGTGCCGCACTGTCGGAGGGTCGGTACTGAGAGAGTGCTGCACTGTCAGAGGGTCAGTAGTGAGGGAGTGCTGCACTGTCGGAGGGTCAGTACTGAGGGAGCGCTGCACTGTCGGAGGGTCAGTACTGAGGGAGCGCTGCATTGTCGGAGGGTCAGTACTGAGGGAGTGCTGCACTGTCAGAGGGTCAGCACTGAGGGAGTGCTGCACTGTCGGAGGGTCAGTACTGAGGGAGCGCTGCACTGTCGGAGGGTCAGTACTGAGGGAGTGCTGCACTGTCGGAGGGTCAGTACTGAGGGAGTGCCGCACAGTCGGAGGTTCAGTACTGAGGGAGTGCTGCACTGTCAGAGGGTCAGCACTGAGGGAGCGCTGCACTGTCGGAGGGTCAGTACTGAGGGAGTGCTGCACTGTCGGAGGGTCAGTACTGAGGGAGTGCTGCACTGTCAGAGGGTCAGTACTGAGGGAGTGCTGTACTGTCAGAGGGTCAGTACTGAGGGAGTGCTGCACTGTCAGAGGGTCAATACTGAGGGAGTGCCGCACTGTCGGAGGGTCAGTACTGAGGGAGTGCTGCACTGTCAGAGGGTCAGTACTGAGGGAGTGCTGCACTGTCAGAGGGTCAATACTGAGGGAGTGCCGCACTGTCGGAGGGTCGGTACTGAGGGAGTGCCGCACTGTCAGAGGGTCAGTACTGAGGGAGTGCCGCACTGTCAGAGGGTCAGTACTGAGGGAGTGCTGCACTGTCAGAGGGTCAGTACTGAGGGAGTGCTGCACTGTCAGAGGGTCAATACTGAGGGAGTGCCGCACTGTCGGAGGGTCGGTACTGAGGGAGTGCTGCACTGTCAGAGGGTCAGTACTGAGGGAGTGCCGCACTGTCGGAGGGTCGGTACTGAGAGAGTGCTGCACTGTCAGAGGGTCAGTAGTGAGGGAGTGCTGCACTGTGGAGGGTCAGTACTGAGGGAGCGCTGCACTGTCAGAGGGTCAGCACTGAGGGAGTGCTGCACTGTCAGAGGGTCAGCACTGAGGGAGTGCTGCACTGTCAGAGGGTCAGTACTGAGGGAGTGCTGCACTGTCAGAGGGTCAGCACTGAGGGAGTGCTGCACTGTCAGAGGGTCAGCACTGAGGGAGTGCTGCACTGTCGGAGGGTCAGTACTGAGGGAGCGCTGCACTGTCAGAGGGTCAGCACTGAGGGAGTGCTGCACTGTCAGAGGGTCAGCACTGAGGGAGTGCTGCACTGTCAGAGGGTCAGTACTGAGGGACTGCTGCACTGTCAGAGGGTCAGTACTGAGGGACTGCTGCACTGTCAGAGGGTCAGTACTGAGGGAGTGCTGCACTGTCAGAGGGTCAGCACTGAGGGAGTGCTGCACTGTCGGAGGGTCAGCACTGAGGGAGTGCTGCACTGTCAGAGGGTCAGTACTGAGGGACTGCTGCACTGTCAGAGGGTCAGTACTGAGGGAGTGCTGCACTGTCAGAGGGTCAGTACTGAGGGAGTGCTGCACTGTCAGAGGGTCAGCACTGAGGGAGTGCTGCACTGTCAGAGGGTCAGTACTGAGGGACTGCTGCACTGTCAGAGGGTCAGTACTGAGGGAGTGCTGCACTGTCAGAGGGTCAGTACTGAGGGAGTGCTGCACTGTCAGAGGGTCAGCACTGAGGGAGTGCTGCACTGTCGGAGGGTCAGCACTGAGGGAGTGCTGCACTGTCGGAGGGTCAGCACTGAGGGAGTGCTGCACTGTCGGAGGGTCAGTACTGAGGGAGTGCTGCACTGTCGGAGGGATTGGGGAGGACTGGTTGCTGATGGGCGGCTGTTCTCAGGTTATCAGACCCCGGTGTCCGCCCGCAGCCGAAGGCCGGACTATCCCCGGCCACTCAGCGGCCCCAACTCTCACCCGCGCCCAGGGGATTCACTTCCTTATGGCCTGTCCGCTCTTCCAGGCAGGAGGCGGTTACTCCTGCAGAACTCAGACATACTGCTCCCAAGCCCCGCTCTCGCCCCCTTTACCTTCTCCGATTTTCTCCAATTTCTCATATTTCTGCATCGCGGCAGCCGGAGTCAGAGAGGCGGGAAACTGAGACACAGCGCCACCCGCAGCCTGGGAGGGCTCACTGCACCTCCGGGCTGCACTGCCACCTGCAGCCTGGGAGGGCTCACTGCACCTCCGGGCTGCACTGCCACCTGCAGCCTGGGAGGGCTCACTGCACCTCCGGGCTGCACTGCCACCGGCAGCATGGGAGGGCTCACTACACCAACACAAACACAAGAAATGCTGGATTCACTCAGCAGGTTTGGCAGCATCTGTGGAAAGACCACTACACCTCCGGGCTGCACTGCCACCCGCAGCCTGGGAGGGCTCACTGCACCTCCGGGCTGCACTGCCACCCGCAGCCTGGGAGGGCTCACTATACCTCCGGGCCACCCGCAGCCTGGGAGGGCTCACTGCACCTCTGGGACACACTGCTGTCTGCAACCTCGGAGGGTTCATTGCACCCATGGGGCATCGCACCACCCATAGGACAGAAGTCGGTCTTTGGTTGATAAAAATCTATCTGCCTCACATTTAAAATTTATCGAGCATCAATTGCCTTTTGCGGAAAGAGCTCCAAACTTAGAGTCATATAGCATAGAAAGAGGCCCTTTGGCCCACCGCGTCCATGCTGACCATAATGCCTATCTATACTAATCCCACCTGCCTGCATTAATTCCATATCCCTCTATGCCTTTCTCATTCAAGTACCTGTTAAATGTCGCTACTGTTCCTGCCTCCACCACCTCCTCTGGCAGCTCATTCCAGATACCCACCATTCTTTGTGTGAAAAATTTACCCCTTTGTTCCCCTTGAAACCTCCTCCCTCTCACCTTAAATCTATGGCCTCCAGTTTGTCACCCCTACCATGGGAAACAGACGCTGGCTAACTACCCTATCTATGCCTTTCATAATTTTATATACCTCTATCATGTCCCTTCTCAGCCTCCTTCGCTCCAGAGAAAACAGACCCAGCCTATCCAATCTCTCTTTATAACTCAAGCCCTCCAAACCAGGCAACATCCTTGTGAATCTTTTCTGCACCCTCTCTAGCTTAATCACATCTTTCCTGTAGTGCGGCGACCAGAACTGAACACAGTACTCCAAATGCGGCCTAACCAACATTATGTACAACTGTAACATGACGTCCCAACTCTTGTACTCAGTGCCTTGGCCGATGAAGGCAAGCATGCCATACGCCTTCTTCACCACCCTGTCTACCTGTGTTGCCACTTTCAGGGAACTATGTATCTGCACCCCAAGGTCTCTCTGCTCAACAACACTCCCCAGGGCCCTGCCATTCACTGTATATGTCCTGCCCTGGTTTAACTTCCCAAAATGCATCACTTCACACTTGTCTGCGTTAAATTCCATTTGCCAATCCCTTGACCACTTCACCAGTTGATCTATAACCTGTTGTAACCTTAGACAACCTTCTTCACTGTCCACTATACCAACAATTTTGGTGTCATCTGCAAACTTATTAATCATGCCCCCTACATTCACATCCAAGTCATTAATATATATGACAAACAGAGGGCCCAGCACCGATCCCTGTGGCACACCACTGGTCACCGGCCTCCAATCTGAAAAACAACCCTCCACTACCACCCTCTCTGTCTCCCATCATCGAGCCAATTTTGTATCCATTTTGCTAGCTCACCCTGGATCCCATGTGTTCGAACCTTCTGGACCAGCCTACCATGCAGGACCTTGTCAAAGGCCTTGCTAAAGTCCACGTAGACAACGTCCATTGCCCTGCCCTCGTCAATCCTCTTGGTCACCTCCTCAAAAAACTCAACCAAATTCGTGAGACATGATCTCCCACGCACAAAGCCATGCTGACTATCCCTAATCAGACCATGCCTTTCCAAATGCATATAAATCCTGTCTCTCAGAATCCCTTCCAATAACTTTCCCACCACTGATGTAAGGCTCACCGGCCTGTAGGCTTATCCCTGCTGCCCTTCTTAAATAAAGGCACAACATTAGCTATCCTCCAGTCTTCCAGTGCCTCACCCATGGCTAATGATGATACAAAAATCTCTGCCAGGGCTCCAGCAATCTCCTCCCTTGCTTCCCAGAGCATCCTAAGATACACCTGCTCAGGCCCTGGGGATTTATCCACCTTAATGCGCTTCAAAACCTCCAACACCTCCTCCTTTGTAATGTTGATATGCTCCAGGATATCGCTGTTCCCTCCCTTGAACTCACCAGCTTCCATGACCTTCTCCACGGTAAATACAGACGAGAAGTATTCATTTAAGAGCTCGCCCCTTTCCTGTGGCTCCACACATAGATTGCCACACTGATCCTTAAGGGGACCTACTCTCTCCCTAGCTACCCTTTTACTCTTAATATACATATAGAATCTTTAGGATTCTCCTTTATCTTATCTGCCAGGGAAATCTCATGGCCCCTTTTCGCCCTCCTAATTTCCTTCTTAAGTGCAGTCCTACATCCCTTATACTCCTCGAGGGACTCGCTTGATCCCAGCTGCCTATACCTGACATATGCCTCCTTCTTTGTCCTGACCAGACCCCCAATATCCCTTGTCAGATGTGCTGGAGGATTGGAGAATTGCAAATATTGTTCTTTTGGGCCTCCTTATCTCGAGACACAATGGATACGCGCCTGGAGGTGGTCAGTGGTTTGTGAAGCAGCGCCTGGAGTGGCTATAAAGGCCAATTCTGGAGTGACAGGCTCTTCCACAGGTGCTGCAGAGAAATTTGTTTGTTGGGGCTGTTGCACAGTTGGCTCTCCCCTTGCGCCTCTGTCTTTTTTCCTGCCAACTACTAAGTCTCTTCGACTCGCCACAATTTAGCCCTGTCTTTATGGCTGCCCGCCAGCTCTGGCGAATGCTGGCAACTGACTCCCACGACTTGTGATCAATGTCACACGATTTCATGTCGCGTTTGCAGACGTCTTTATAACGGAGACATGGACGGCCGGTGGGTCTGATACCAGTGGCGAGCTCGCTGTACAATGTGTCTTTGGGGATCCTGCCATCTTCCATGCGGCTCACATGGCCAAGCCATCTCAAGCGCCGCTGACTCAGTAGTGTGTATAAGCTGGGGATGTTGGCCGCTTCAAGGACTTCTGTGTTGGAGATATAGTCCTGCCACCTGATGCCAAGTATTCTCCGAAGGCAGCGAAGATGGAATGAATTGAGACGTCGCTCTTGGCTGGCATACGTTGTCCAGGCCTCGCTGCCGTAGAGCAAGGTACTGAGGACACAGGCCTGATACACTCGGACTTTTGTGTTCCGTGTCAGTGCGCCATTTTCCCACACTCTCTTGGCCAGTCTGAACATAGCAGTGGAAGCCTTACCCATGCGCTTGTTGATTTCTGCATCTAGAGACAGGTTACTGGTGATAGTTGAGCCTAGGTAGGTGAACTCTTGAACCACTTCCAGAGCGTGGTCGCCAATATTGATGGATGGAGCATTTCTGACATCCTGCCCCATGATGTTCGTTTTCTTGAGGCTGATGGTTAGGCCAAATTCATTGCAGGCAGACGCAAACCTGTCGATGAGACTCTGCAGGCATTCTTCAGTGTGAGATGTTAAAGCAGCATCGTCAGCAAAGAGGAGTTCTCTGATGAGGACTTTCCGTACTTTGGACTTCGCTCTTAGACGGGCAAGGTTGAACAACCTGCCCCCTGATCTTGTGTGGAGGAAAATTCCTTCTTCAGAGGATTTGAACGCATGTGAAAGCAGCAGGGAGAAGAAAATCCCAAAAAGTGTGGGTGCGAGAACACAGCCCTGTTTCACACCACTCAGGATAGGAAAGGGCTCTGATGAGGAGCCACCATGTTGAATTGTGCCTTTCATATTGTCATGGAATGAGGTGATGATACTTAGTAGCTTTGGTGGACATCCGATCTTTTCTAGTAGTCTGAAGAGACCACGTCTGCTGACGAGGTCAAAGGCTTTGGTGAGATCAATGAAAGCAATGTAGAGGGGCATCTGTTGTTCACGGCATTTCTCCTGTATCTGACGAAGGGAGAACAGCATGTCAATAGTCGATCTCTCTGCACGAAAGCCACACTGTGCCTCAGGGTAGACACGCTCGGCCAGCTTCTGGAGCCTGTTCAGAGCGACTCGAGCAAAGACTTTCCCCACTATGCTGAGCAGGGAGATTCCACGGTAGTTGTTGCAGTCACCGCGGTCACCTTTGTTTTTATAGAGGGTGATGATGTTGGCATCGCGCATGTCCTGGGGTACTGCTCCCTCGTCCCAGCACAGGCATAGCAGTTCATGTAGTGCTGAGAGTATAGCAGGCTTGGCACTCTTGATTATTTCAGGGGTAATGCTGTCCTTCCCAGGGGCTTTTCCGCTGGCTAGGGAATCAATGGCATCACTGAGTTCCGATTTGGTTGGCTGTATGTCCAGCTCATCCATGACTGGTAGAGGCTGGGCTGCATTGAGGGCAGTCTCAGTGACAGCATTCTCCCTGGAGTACAGTTCTAGGTAGTGCTCAACCCAGCGGTCCATCTGTTTGCGTTGGTCAGTGATTATGTCCCCCGATTTAGATTTGAGGGGAATATTGTAGCTCTTTATAAATAGGGAGCTAAGGATAGACCGAATAATTACAGGCCAATCAGTCTAACCTCAGTAGTGGGCAAATTATTGGACTCTTTTCTGAGACACAGGATAAACTGTCATGTAGAAAGGCACAGGTTAATCAAGGATAGTCAGCATGGATTTGTTAAGGGAAGATCTTGTTTGACCAATTTGATCAAATTTTTTGAAGAAGTAACAAGGAAGATAGATGAGGGTATTGCATTTGATGTGGTTGACATGGATTTTAGCAAGGCTTTTAACAAGGTCCCACATGGCAGACTGGTGAAAAAAATAAAATCCCATGGGATCCAGGGAAATGCAGCAAGGTGGATACAAAATTGGCTCAGTGGCAGGAAACAAAGGGTAATTGTTGACGGGTGTTTTCGTGACTGGAGTGTTGCTTCCAGTGGTGTTCCACAGGGCTCAGTACTGGGTCCCCTGCTTTTTGTGGTGTATATTAACGATTTGGATGTAAATGTAGGGGGCACGATCAAGAAGTTTGCAGATGACACAAAGATTGGCCGAATGGTAGATAGCGAGGAGGCTGCAGGAAGATATTGATGGTCTGGTCAGATGGGCAGAAAAGTGGAAAATGGAATTCAACTTGGAGAAGTGTGAGGTGATGCATCTGGGGAGGTCAAACAAGGCAAAGGAATACACGATTAATGGGAAAATACTGAGAAGTGTAGAGGAAGTGAGGGACCTTGGAGTGAATGTCCACAGATCCCTGAAGGTAGCAGGACAGGTCGATAAGGTGGTTAAGAAGGCATATGGAATCCTTTCCTTTATTAGCCGAGGTATAGAATACAAGAGCAGGGAGGTTATGCTGGAACTGTATAACTCATTGGTTAGGCCACAACTTGAGTACTGTGTGCAGTTCTGGTCACCTCATTACAGAAAGGATGTAATTGCACTAGAGAGGGTACAGAGGAGATTTACGAAGATGTTGCCAGGACTGGAAAAATGCAGCTATGAGGAAAGATTGGATAGGCTGGGGTTGTTCTCCTTGGAACAGAGAAGGCTGAGGGGAGATCTGATTGAAATGTACAAAATTTTGAGGGGCCTGGATAGAGTAGAGGTGAAGGGTCTATTCACCTTAGCAGAGAGGTCAGTGACGAGGGGGCATAGATTTAAAGTGATTGGTAGAAAGATTAGAGGGGAGATGAGGAAAACCTTTTCACCCAGAGGGTGGTGGGGGTCTGGAACTCACTGCCTGAAAGGGTAGTTGAGGCAGAGACCCTCAACTCATTGAAAAGGAGTCTGGATATGCACCTCAAGTGCTGTAATCTGCAGGGCTACGGACCAAATGCTGGAAGGTGGGATTAGAATAGGTGGATCATTTTTCGGCAGGCACGCCAAGTGGCCTCTTTCTGTGCTTTAAACTTTCTATGAATCTATTAGTGTAATAACTTACCAATTATTTGCAATCAGCTTTATCCCCTGCTCCATGGAGGCTAAAAAGATAGAAAAGAAAGAGACCAAAGAGCACCTACCCCACCCCCACCCCCAGCCAGTGAAATCCCTCACATACAACTCACAGCCTCACTCTGTGCAAACAGCTCTATTCCATCTAGTAATCACTAATAAATTACAGGCAGCTATCCTCGGGCTTTATTTTAAAAGATTATGACAAGTTTAGATAAGGTAGACATTAGCTGATGGTACAAGAACTAGAGACAAAGATTTAAAGTTTTGGACAAGAGCTGCAGGGAGTATGTAGGGAAGAATATTCTTCCGCAGCGAGTGGTAATGACCTGGAACTCGCTGCTTGCGAGGGCTGTGGAAGCTGAGACAATGAATGATTTCAAAATGAAATTGAATGGGCACTTGAGAGAAATAAACTTGCAGGGAATAGAGTGGGGGAATAGGACTGATTGGATTGCTCTGCACAGAGTCAGCATGGACTAGAAGGGCTGACTGGCCTCCTTCTGTGCCATTATGACTCTATGACATCCAGGTCAAAGCAGCCAGCTTGATAGGCAAACCATCCATCACATTAAACATCCACTCCTTCCACCACCGGCGCACAGTGGCTGCACTGCACTGCAGCAACTCACCAAAGCATCTTCAACAATATCTCCCAAACCCACAACCGCCAGCATCTAGAAGGTCAGGGGCAGCGGGTGCATGAGAACATTACCACCTCCAAATTCCATTCCAAGCCACAAAATATCGCAACTTGGAAATATATCGTCCGTCCTTCATTGTCACTGCGTCAAAATCCTGGAACTCCCTCCCAACCGCACTATGGGAACACCGTCATTACACGGACTGTAGCGGTTCAAGAATAAGGCCCAAAGCTTTCCACGCCCAGTCTGACAAAATTCCCAAAGATCGTGTCTTGAATTTCAGTTTGTTTGACACATTTCCACACAAAACGACGCTTCAGAAATACTTTGCTGGCTGTGAAGCAGCTTGAGCCGTCATTTTTCAGTAGGTGTCCTCAGGATAATGACCCTCCTGCCTGTGCAAACAGTTTATCCAGAACATGAAAGAGTTTGTGACGGATGAGTATGTGAGAGTGCATGCACCCGTTTGATTCTGTATGCTCGTGTACAAACAAAAACACAATCGAGGCTCAACTAATGAAAGTATAATTTACAAAGAAAGTTGAACATCCAAAGAACAGGCCTCGCACAACTGAACAACTTCTCAGCATCCAGATAAATAACCATTAGCAGCATGTTCTGCCCAGCTCTGCGGGCTATCTATCCCCAATGTTAGAGTGACAGACCCATCCCCACCAGTACTGTACCCCAGTGTTATACAGTGTCAGACCTGTCCCCACCAGTACTGTACCCCAGTGTTATACAGTGTCAGATCTGTCCCCACCAGTACTGTACCCCAGTGTGAGACAGTGACAGACCCATCCCCACCAGTACTGTACCCCAGTGTTATACAGTGTCAGACCTGTCCCCACCAGTACTGTACCCCAGTGTTATACAGTGACAGACCCATCCCCACCAGTACTGTACCCCAGTGTTATACAGTGTCAGACCTGTCCCCACCAGTACTGTACCCCAGTGTTATACAGTGTCAGACCTGTCCCCACCAGTACTGTACCCCAGTGTTATACAGTGTCAGATCTGTCCCCACCAGTACTGTACCCCAGTGTTATACAGTGACAGACCTGTCCCCACCAGTACTGTACCCCAGTGTTATACAGTGTCAGACCTGTCCCCACCAGTACTGTACCCCAGTGTTATACAGTGTCAGATCTGTCCCCACCAGTACTGTACCCCAGTGTTATACAGTGACAGACCCGTCCCCACCAGTACTGTACCCCAGTGTTATACAGTGACAGACCCGTCCCCACCAGTACTGTACCCCAGTGTTACACAGTGTCAGACCTGTACCCACCAGTACTGTACCCCAGTGTTATACAGTGACAGACCTGTCCCCACCAGTACTGTACCCCAGTGTTATACAGTGACAGACCTGTACCCACCAGTACTGTACCGTATTATACAGTGACAGACCTGTTCCCACCAGCACTGAACCGTATTATACAGTGACAGACCTGTTCCCACAAGCACTGAACCGTATTATACAGTGACAGACCTGTTCCCACCAGCACTGTACCCCAGTGTTATACAGTGACAGACCTGTACCCACCAGCACTGAACCGTATTATACAGTGACAGACCTGTTCCCACCAGCACTGAACCGTATTATACAATGACAGACCTGTCCCCACCAGTACTGTACCCCAGTGTTATACAGTGTCAGACCTGTCCCCATCAGTACTGTACCCCAGTGTTATACAATGACAGACCTGTCCCCACCAGTACTGTACCCCAGTGTTACGCAATGACAGACCTGTACCACCAGCACTGTACCCCAGTGTTATACAGCTCACCAATTTCTCTGCAGGCATAGCCCAGATCTGGCAGGTACAAAATCTAGAATTGTGTGTCTTTCACAGTTCCAGTGAATAGTGTGGGGGAATCCCTCCCTCCCCACACCCAATCCTCTGTGCTGAAATATCAGTGCCCAATGCTTGGCTGTCAGAACTACAGTGAGGAGGTGTCATTGGATCCAAAGCTTCTCTCCATCTTTGTATGTTTGAATGAAGTTGTTCAATGTTGCATGGATGCCTGGAATCCATCATGCTCTCTCTCCCTTGCTCGTTTTCCTGCTGCTCACATGATGGTCTCCTCGGTGGTCTGTCTGCGGAACAGCTCTGCATACAGCCCTCCTCGTTTCAGCAGTTCAGCATGTGTCCCCACCTGTGGTAATGAGAGACGTTCACCATCACGGTTCAAGGAAAGACCTGCATTTAGATATTGCTGCAAAAGGCTGCGTTTGCTGACAACGCAACCACTAAGTGGCGCAGTGCTAGTACATGTGGAAATGCAGCCTCTTCCACAGGAATGTTACTCTCTGCGACGTGTCAGGCAGCTGCCAGGATTAAAAATGGCGCTGCTCAATTTATCACAGAAAAACAAATGGAACCGAAAATCCACTCAATAGCTGCCATTACTGCCCCCATCCAACCCCCAACAGCCCCCTGTTCCCCACTTGCCATTGAGCGTCTCTCTATCAGTCCTTCCTGCGCCCGTCTTCTCACCGCTGGCTCCCTTCTCTTAAGCCGGATACCCCCTCCGTCAGCCGGTCGCTCCACACCTCACCACTGCTCCCTCACCCCACTCCCCACCACCCCCCCCACCCCGCTCTCCAGCTGCTCGCTCTCCGCTTCCCCCCACTCTCCCACCCTCGCTTCCCCCCCCCCCCACCCCACCCCACCCCAGTTTCCCCCCACTTCCAGATGCTAGTTCTAGGCTGCACTGCTTCCCTCCTTGCATACATTGCTCCCACGTTTGATCATTCTCCATGTGCCGCTTGAAGAAGCAAGGCGGGCCGCAATGGGTGACAGGGCGAAGGAGTGAGTGGCTGAGAGGAGGAAAGAGGCGTGACCTAGAGCTAGCGGCTGGAGGGGAGGGGGGTGAAGTGGGGAGCGAGCAGCTGGAGAGCGGGGTGGGGTGGAAGCGAGGAGCGGGGAACAATCGGCCAAGGTGAGTGAGGGGGAGTATTGGCGAGGTCTGGAGCGAGCGGTTGAGGAGGGGGAAGCGGCTGGTGGGGAGGAGGGGGAAGGGGGAGAAAGTTTCAAGGCCTGTAGCGAGTTGCCGAGGCATCAAGTAGCCTGTGGGGCGGGAGCAAAAAGCTTGGTGGGGGGGGGAAATGAGTGGCGGGGATCGAGCTCCAGCCTCAAAGTCCCCATTCTGCTGCTCCCTCCAAAGAACACCAGGCACACGCGCGAAGACCGACCAGGCCCGGATACGCAGTGATGTTTTTCCCGCGCATGCGCCAATTAGTCCTGGCAAGAAGTAGGCTGCGCATGTGCAGAATCTCTCTGAGAGCAGGAGACCGTTTGCACATGTGTGCAGCTTGGAGCACTCTGATAATGTAGGCGGCTCACTGCGTTGTCAGGAGTCACTTTGTATCCTAATCCCATGTATCCGCCTTGTTCCCATATCCCTTTATCCCGGTTTTCCTCACCCACCTGTCTGACCTGTTGATAAATGTAGACATGGTCTCTGCTTCATTCACTATCTCTGTGAGTGAATTCCACAGCATCATAACCCTCTGTGTCAGTTTATCCTGCTCTCCACTAAATCTCTTGTGTTTAATCTTATTTCCATGTCCCCTCTTCCGAGAACACTGGAAACAGTCTGTTTCTATCTACTCTGTACCATTCATTCAGAATGCTAAACATCTCCATTAATCCCTTATTTCCTTGTGTTGTCATGAAAACAGCCTCAATATTTCAAATATTGATGAGTGACCCAGTTATTCAGTTTCAGTGACATTGACTGAGGGCAAACATTGGCCCAGGGCATCAAAACTTTACATCAACTCCTCTCCCCCACAATATCCCTCACCCCCACCTCCCCCCATATCCCTCACCCCCCCCATTACCCTCACCCTCACCTCCCCCATTACCCTCACCCCCACCTCCCCCCATATCCCTCACCCCCACCTCCCCCCATAACCCTCACCCCCACCACCTCCCCATATCCCTCACCCCCACCTCCCCCCATATCCCTCACCCCCCCATTACCCTCACCCTCACCTCCCCCCATATCCCTCACCCTCACCTCCCCACATTACCCTCACCCCCACCTCCCCCCATAACCCTCACCCCCACCTTCTCCCCGTATCCCTCACCCCCACCTCCCACGAAATCCCTCTCCCCATATCCCTCACCACCTCCCCATATCCCTCACTCCCACACCTGTCCATATAATTCCCCCAACCTCCCTCATATCCCTCACCCCCAGCTCCCCACATACCTCCCTCCATATACCTCACCCCTACCATTCCCCATATCACTCACCCCCACCTTTGTCCCATATCTCTCACTCCCTCCTTCTCTCCATATCCCTTACTCACACCTTCCCCCATATCCCTCACCCCCACCTACTCCCCATATCCCTCACCCTCACCTACTCACCTTCTCCCTATATCCCTCAATCCCCCTACCTACCTTTTCACCATATCCTTCTCCCCTACCTACCCACCTCCTCCCCATATCCCTCACCCCCACCTACGCACTTTGTCACCATATCCCCAACCTGTTTACCAACGTCATCCTAAGATCCCTCAATCCCACAACCCTACCAATCCACCTTCTTCTCTCATCTCTCAATCCTTCCTCTCTCGCTTGAACATGTCCACATTTACACAATCGATGTCAGTGCCCTTCTCTGGTTTCATATTCTCCAACTGGATGGCTGTTGGAGTGAAAATTTTCCCTGATGACTGCGAGCATTTTTAATGCAGTTCCCCTGGGCCCTCGCCACAGGACACAATTTGCCTGGACCAGCTTTGCCAATTCCAGTTCCTTGTACTGACATAATGCTAGTCAGGGACTGATTGTGGGGAGCAGAAGATAAATCTCAAGGATAGTGAACTTTACTGACCTCCTTCACGCGGCCGTTAGCAAGGACACAGATGATGTCAGCCGCCTTGATGGTGCTCAGCCTGTGCGCAATGACCAGCACTGTGCGCCCTCTCTGTATGCGGTCCAGCGCTTCCTGTACCACTCTCTCCGATTCTGCGTCCAGTGCACTTGTGGCCTCATCCAGGACCAGGATGCGAGGATTTTTAATCAGGGCACGGGCGATGGCAATTCGCTGCTTCTGTCCCCCAGAGAGAGAGATTCCCCGCTCGCCTGGCCAAGAAATGAGGGCCATTAATAAACACATTTATTAATCTGTTAATTTACTGATGATTGTGTCCATCCCTCTCCCTTGAAGGTGGCACTTAATTCTCCTACATGAATTACAATCAAACTATCAGCTTTGATAATTAGACGTGTGCTCTGTGTGTGTGTTCTGTTTGATGATTTGAGGTGAACAGTTCCTACAGATTGGAGGGCAGCTAATGTAACCCCATTATTTAAAAAGGGAGGTAGAGAGAAGGCAGGGAATTATAGACCAGTCAGCCTGACGTCGGTAGTGGGGAAAATTCTAGAGTCCATTATCAAAGATTTTATAGCAGAGCACTTGGAGAACAGTGGTAGAATCGGGCAGAGTCAGCATGGATTTACAAAAGGGAAATCATGCTTGACAAATCTACTAGAATTCTTCGAGGATGTAACTAGTAGAGTTGATGAGGGGGAGCCTGTGGATGTGGTTTATTTGGACTTTCAGAAGGCTTTCGACAAAGTCCCACACAAGAGATTAGCATGTAAAATTAAAGCCCATGGGATTGGGGGTAGTGTATTGTGATGGATAGAAAATTGGTTGGTGGACAGGAAACAAAGAGTAGGGATAAATGGGTCTTTTTCCAAATGGCAGGCAGTGACCAGTGAGGTACCGCAGGGATCGGTGCTAGGACCCCAGCTATTTACAATATATATTAATGATTTAGATGAGGGAACTAAATGTAATGTCTCCAAATTTGCAGATTGGACAAAACTGTATGGGAGGGTGAGTTGTGAGGAGGATGCAGAGAGGCTTCAGGGTGATTTGGACAAGTTGAGTGAGTGGGCAAATGCATGGCAGATGCAGTATAATGTGGATAAATGTGAGGTTATCCACTTTGGTAGCAAAAACAGGAAGACAGATTATTATCTGAACGGCTACAAACTGAGAGGGGGGAATATGCAGCGAGACCTGGGTGTTCTCGTACACCAGTCACTGAAGTTAAGCATGCAGGTGCAACAGGTGGTAAAAAAGGCAAATGGTATGTTGGCCTTCATAGCAAGAGGATTCGAGTACAGGAGCAGGGATGTCTTACTGCAATTATACAGGGCCTTGGTGAGGCAACACGTGGAATATTGTGTAGTTAAGGTCTCTGTATCTGAGGAAGGATGTTTTGCTATAGAGGGAGTGCAGTCCCAGACTGATTCCTGGGATGGTTGGACTGACGTGTGAGGAGAGATTGAGTCGGTTAGGATTATATTCGCTGGAGTGCAGAAGAATGAGGGGGGATCTCATAGAAACCTATAAAATTCTAACAGGACTTGACAGGGTAGATGCAGGAATGATGTTCCCGATGGTGGGGGAGTCCAGAACCAGGGGTCATAGTCTAAGGATATGAGGTAAACCTTTCAGGACTGAGATGTGGAGAACTTTCTTCACCCAGAGAGTGGTGAGACTGTGGAACTCACTACCACAGAAAGCAGTTGAGGCCAAAACATTGTATGTTTTCAAGAAGGAGTTAGATAGAGCTCTTGGATCTAAAGGGAGCAAAGGGTATGGGACGAAAGCGGGAACAGGTTACTGAGTTGGATGATCAGCCATGATCATAATGAATGGCGGAGCAGGCTCGAAGGGCCGAATGGCCTACTCCTGCTCCTATTTTCTGTGTGTGTGTGTGTGTGTGTGTGTGTGTGTGTGTGTGTGTGTGTGTGTGTGTGTGTGTGTGTGTGTGTGTGTGTGTGTGTGTGTGTGTGTGTGTGTGTGTGTGTGTGTGTGTGTGTGTGTGTGTGTGTAAGATGATTTGAGGTATGTTCCCTGGGTGTGTGTAAGATGATTTGAGGTATGTTCCCTGGGTGTGTGTTTGATGATTTGAGGTATGTTCCCTGGGTGTGTGTTTGATGATTTGAGGTGTGTTCCCTGGGTGTGTGTTTGATGATTTGTGGTATGTTCCCTGGGTGTGTGTTTGATGATTTGAGGTGAGTTCCCTGGGTGTGTGTTTGATGATTTGTGGTATGTTCCCTGGGTGTGTGTTTGATGATTTGAGGTATGGTCCCTGGGTGTGTGTTTGATGATTTGAGGTGTGTTCCCTGGGTGTGTGTTTGATGATTTGTGGTATGTTCCCTGGGTGTGTGTTTGATGATTTGAGGTGAGTTCCCTGGGTGTGTGTTTGATGATTTGTGGTATGTTCCCTGGGTGTGTGTTTGATGATTTGTGGTATGTTCCCTGGGTGTGTGTTTGATGATTTGAGGTGTGTTCCCTGGGTGTGTGTTTGATGATTTGTGGTATGTTCCCTGGGTGTGTGTTTGATGATTTGAGGTATGTTCCCTGGGTGTGTGTTTGATGATTTGTGGTATGTTCCCTGGGTGTGTGTTTGATGATTTGTGGTATGTTCCCTGGGTGTGTGTTTGATGATTTGAGGTGTGTTCCCTGGGTGTGTGTTTGATGATTTGAGGTGTGTTCCCTGGGTGTGTGTTTGATGATTTGTGGTATGTTCCCTGGGTGTGTGTTTGATGATTTGTGGTATGTTCCCTGGGTGTGTGTTTGATGATTTGAGGTATGTTCCCTGGGTGTGTGTTTGATGATTTGTGGTATGTTCCCTGGGTGTGTGTTTGATGATTTGTGGTATGTTCCCGGGGTGTGTGTTTGATGATTTGTGGTATGTTCCCTGGGTGTGTGTTTGATGATTTGAGGTATGTTCCCTGGGTGTGTGTTTGATGATTTGAGGTATGTTCCCTGGGTGTGTGTTTGATGATTTGTGGTATGTTCCCTGGGTGTGTGTTTGATGATTTGTGGTATGTTCCCTGGGTGTGTGTTTGATGATTTGTGGTATGTTCCCTGGGTGTGTGTTTGATGATTTGTGGTATGTTCCCTGGGTGTGTGTTTGATGATTTGAGGTGTGTTCCCTGGGTGTGTGTTTGATGATTTGAGGTGTGTTCCCTGGGTGTGTGTTTGATGATTTGTGGTATGTTCCCTGGGTGTGTGTTTGATGATTTGTGGTATGTTCCCTGGGTGTGTGTTTGATGATTTGTGGTATGTTCCCTGTGTGATCTCGAGTTCTCTCTGAGTACACGTTGTACAGCTGGTTTAAGATGTTCTGCCACACATACCTACAATGGTCATGTATCCATCAGGAAAGGTCTGGATGAAGCCATCTGCATTTGCCTGCCGGGCCGCCTCATAAACCTCCTCATCTGAGGCATCTGGTTTTGCATATCGAATGTTCTCCTTGATGGTGGTGCCAAAAAGCACTGGCTCCTGCAATTCATACAGATGGCTGAGAGAACACTAACAACAACCCCACCTCGGGGTGAAACACTAACAACAGCCCGAACCCGGGGAATATTTAACAGCCCCACCCCAGGGTGGGGGGAATCAGTAACAACAGCCCCACCCCAGGGTGGGGGGGAATCATTAACAAAAGCCCCTCCCTGGGGTAGGGGGAATCATTAACAACAGCCCCACCCCAGGGTGGGGGGAATCATTAACAAAAGCCCCACCACGGGGAACACTAACAACAGCTCATCCCGGGGTGGGGGGAATCATTAACAACAGCCTCACCCTGGGGTGGGGGGAAATCATTAACAACAGCCCCACCACAGGGTGGGGGGAATCATTAACAACAGCCTCACCCTGGGGTGGGGGGAATCATTAACAACAGCCCCACCACAGGGTGGGGGGAATCATTAACAACAGCCTCACCCTGGGGTGGGGGGAATCATTAACAACAGCCTCACCCTGGGGTGGGGGGAAATCATTAACAACAGCCTCACCCCGGAGTGGGGGGAAATCATTAACAACAGCCCCACCACAGGGTGGGGGGAATCATTAACAACAGCCTCACCCTGGGGTGGGGGGAATCATTAACAACAGCCTCACCCTGGGGTGGGGGGAAATCATTAACAACAGCCCCACCACAGGGTGGGGGGAATCATTAACAACAGCCTCACCCTGGGGTGGGGGGAATCATTAACAACAGCCTCACCCCGGGGTGGGGGGAAATCATTAACAACAGCCTCACCCTGGGGTGGGGGGAAATCATTAACAACAGCCCCACCACAGGGTGGGGGGAATCATTAACAACAGCCTCACCCTGGGGTGGGGGGAAATCATTAACAACAGCCTCACCCTGGGGTGGGGGGAAATCATTAACAACAGCCCCAGCCCGGGGTGGGGGGAATCATTAACAACAGCCCCACCCCGGGGGGGGGGGGGAATCATTAACAACAGCCTCACCCTGGGGTGGGGGGAATCATTAACAACAGCCTCACCCTGGGGTGGGGGGAATCATTAACAACAGCCTCACCCTGGGGTGGGGGGAATCATTAACAACAGCCTCATCCCGGGGTGGGGGGAATCATTAACAACAGCCTCACCCTGGGGTGGGGGGAATCATTAACAACAGCCCCACCCCGGGGGAACACTAACAACAGCTCATCCCGGGATGGGGGGATTCATTAACAACAGCTCATCCCGGGGTGGGGGGATTCATTAACAACAGCCTCACCCCGGGGTGGGGGGAAACACTAACAACAGCCCCACCACAGGGTGGAACACTAACAACAGCCCCACCCTGGGGGGGGGGATTCATTAACAACAGCCCCACCCCGGGGGGAAACACTAACAACAGCCTCACCCTGGGGTGGGGGGAATCATTAACAACAGCCCCAGCCCGGGGTGGGGGGAATCATTAACAACAGCCTCACCCCGGGGTGGGGGGAAACACTAACAACAGCCTCACCCTGGGGTGGGGGGAATCATTAACAACAGCCTCACCCCGGGGTGGGGGGAATCATTAACAACAGCCTCACCCCGGGGTGGGGGGAAACACTAACAACAGCCTCACCCTGGGGTGGGGGGAATCATTAACAACAGCCTCACCCCGGGGTGGGGGGAATCATTAACAACAGCCTCACCCCGGGGTGGGGGGAAACACTAACAACAGCCTCACCCTGGGGTGGGGGGAATCATTAACAACAGCCCCACCCCGGGGGGAAACACTAACAACAGCCTCACCCTGGGGGGGGGGATTCATTAACAACAGCCCCACCCCGGGGGGAAACACTAACAACAGCCTCACCCTGGGGGGGGGGGGGAATCATTAACAACAGCCTCACCCTGGGGTGGGGGGAATCATTAACAACAGCCTCACCCTGGGGTGGGGGGAATCATTAACAACAGCCTCACCCTGGGGTGGGGGGATTCATTAACAACAGCCCCACCCCGGGGGGAAACACTAACAACAGCCTCACCCTGGGGGGGGGGATTCATTAACAACAGCCCCACCCCGGGGGGAAACACTAACAACAGCCTCACCCTGGGGGGGGGGATTCATTAACAACAGCCCCACCCCGGGGGGAAACACTAACAACAGCCTCACCCTGGGGTGGGGGGAAACATTAACAACAGCCCCACCCTGGGGGGGGGGATTCATTAACAACAGCCCCACCCCGGGGGGAAACACTAACAACAGCCTCACCCTGGGGTGGGGGGAATCATTAACAACAGCCCCAGCCCGGGGTGGGGGGAAACACTAACAACAGCCTCACCCTGGGGTGGGGGGAATCATTAACAACAGCCTCACCCCGGGGTGGGGGGAATCATTAACAACAGCCTCACCCCGGGGTGGGGGGAAACACTAACAACAGCCTCACCCTGGGGTGGGGGGAATCATTAACAACAGCCTCACCCCGGGGTGGGGGGAATCATTAACAACAGCCTCACCCCGGGGTGGGGGGAAACACTAACAACAGCCTCACCCTGGGGTGGGGGGAATCATTAACAACAGCCCCACCCCGGGGGGAAACACTAACAACAGCCTCACCCTGGGGGGGGGGATTCATTAACAACAGCCCCACCCCGGGGGGAAACACTAACAACAGCCTCACCCTGGGGTGGGGGGAATCATTAACAACAGCCTCACCCCGGGGTGGGGGGAATCATTAACAACAGCCTCACCCTGGGGTGGGGGGAATCATTAACAACAGCCCCAGCCCGGGGTGGGGGGAATCATTAACAACAGCCTCACCCCGGGGTGGGGGGAAATCATTAACAACAGCCCCACCACAGGGTGGGGGGATTCATTAACAACAGCCCCAGCCCGGGGTGGGGGGAAACACTAACAACAGCCTCACCCTGGGGTGGGGGGAATCATTAACAACAGCCTCACCCCGGGGTGGGGGGAATCATTAACAACAGCCTCACCCCGGGGTGGGGGGAAACACTAACAACAGCCCCACCCCGGGGGGAAACACTAACAACAGCCTCACCCCGGGGTGGGGGGAATCATTAACAACAGCCCCAGCCCGGGGTGGGGGGAATCATTAACAACAGCCCCACCCCGGGGGGAAACACTAACAACAGCCTCACCCTGGGGTGGGGGGAATCATTAACAACAGCCTCACCCCGGGGTGGGGGGAATCATTAACAACAGCCCCAGCCCGGGGTGGGGGGAATCATTAACAACAGCCCCACCCTGGGGTGGGGGGAATCATTAACAACAGCATCACCCCGGGGTGGGGGGAATCATTAACAACAGCCCCAGCCCGGGGTGGGGGGAAACACTAACAACAGCCTCACCCTGGGGTGGGGGGAATCATTAACAACAGCCTCACCCCGGGGTGGGGGGAATCATTAACAACAGCCCCAGCCCGGGGTGGGGGGAATCATTAACAACAGCCCCAGCCCGGGGTGGGGGGAATCATTAACAACAGCCTCACCCCGGGGTGGGGGGAATCATTAACAACAGCCCCAGCCCGGGGTGGGGGGATACATTAACAACAGCCCCAGCCCGGGGTGGGGGGAATCATTAACAACAGCATCACCCCGGGGTGGGGGGAATCATTAACAACAGCCTCACCCCGGGGTGGGGGGAATCATTAACAACAGCCCCAGCCCGGGGTGGGGGGAATCATTAACAACAGCCCCACCCCTGGGTGGGGGGAATCATTAACAACAGCCTCACCCCGGGGTGGGGGGAATCATTAACAACAGCATCACCCCGGGGTGGGGAGGGAATCATTAACAACAGCCCCACCCCTGGGTGGGGGGAATCATTAACAACAGCCCCACCCCGGGGGGAAACACTAACAACAGCCTCACCCCGGGGTGGGGGGAATCATTAACAACAGCCCCACCCCGGGGGGAAACACTAACAACAGCCTCACCCCGGGGTGGGGGGAATCATTAACAACAGCCCCACCCCGGGGGGAAACACTAACAACAGCCTCACCCCGGGGTGGGGGGAATCATTAACAACAGCCCCACCCCGGGGGGAAACACTAACAACAGCCTCACCCCGGGGTGGGGGGAATCATTAACAACAGCCCCACCCCGGGGGGAAACACTAACAACAGCCTCACCCCGGGGTGGGGGGAATCATTAACAACAGCCCCACCCCGGGGGGAAACACTAACAACAGCCTCACCCCGGGGTGGGGGGAATCATTAACAACAGCCCCACCCCGGGGGGAAACACTAACAACAGCCTCACCCCGGGGCGGGGGGAATCATTAACAACAGCCTCACCCTGGGGTGGGGGGAATCATTAACAACAGCCTCACCCCGGGGTGGGGGGAATCATTAACAACAGCCTCACCCCGGGGTGGGGGGAATCATTAACAACAGCCCCACCCTGGGGTGGGGGGTAATCATTAACAACAGCCTCACCCCGGGGTGGGGAGGGAATCATTAACAACAGCCCCACCCCTGGGTGGGGGGAATCATTAACAACAGCCCCACCCCGGGGGGAAACACTAACAACAGCCTCACCCCGGGGTGGGGGGAATCATTAACAACAGCCCCACCCCGGGGGGAAACACTAACAACAGCCTCACCCCGGGGTGGGGGGAATCATTAACAACAGCCCCACCCCGGGGGGAAACACTAACAACAGCCTCACCCCGGGGTGGGGGGAATCATTAACAACAGCCCCACCCCGGGGGGAAACACTAACAACAGCCTCACCCTGGGGTGGGGGGAATCATTAACAACAGCCTCACCCCGGGGCGGGGGGAATCATTAACAACAGCCTCACCCTGGGGTGGGGGGAATCATTAACAACAGCCTCACCCTGGGGTGGGGGGAATCATTAACAACAGCCTCACCCCGGGGCGGGGGGAATCATTAACAACAGCCTCACCCTGGGGTGGGGGGAATCATTAACAACAGCCTCACCCCGGGGTGGGGGGAATCATTAACAACAGCCCCACCCTGGGGTGGGGGGTAATCATTAACAACAGCCTCACCCCGGGGTGGGGGCAATCATTAACAACAGCCTCACCCTGGGGTGGGGGCAATCATTAACAACAGCCTCACCCTGGGGTGGGGGGAATCATTAACAACAGCCCCACCCCGGGGGAAATCATTAACAACAGCCTCACCCCGGGGGATTCATTAACAACAGCCCACCCCGGGGAAAATCATTAACAACAGCCCCACCCCGGGGGAAATCATTAACAACAGCCTCACCCCGGGGGAAATCATTAACAACAGCCCCACCCCGGGGGAAATCATTAACAACAGCCTCACCCCGGGGTGGGGGGAATCATTAACAACAGCCCCACCCCGGGGGAAATCATTAACAACAGCCTCACCCCGGGGGATTCATTAACAACAGCCCCACCCCGGGGGAAATCATTAACAACAGCCCCACCCCGGGGGAAATCATTAACAACAGCCTCACCCCGGGGGATTCATTAACAACAGCCCCACCCTGGGGGAAATCATTAACAACAGCCCCACCCCGGGGGATTCATTAACAACAGCCCCACCCCGGGGGAAATCATTAACAACAGCCCCACCCCGGGGGAAATCATTAACAACAGCCTCACCCCGGGGGATTCATTAACAACAGCCCCACCCCGGGGGAAATCATTAACAACAGCCCCACCCCGGGGGAAATCATTAACAACAGCCTCACCCCGGGGGATTCATCAACAACAGCCTCACCCCGGGGTGGGGGGAATCATTAACAACAGCCCCACCCTGGGGGAAATCATTAACAACAGCCCCACCCCGGGGGAAATCATTAACAACAGCCTCACCCCGGGGTGGGGGGAATCATTAACAACAGCCCCACCCCGGGGGAAATCATTAACAACAGCCCCACCCCGGGGGAAATCATTAACAACAGCCTCACCCCGGGGGATTCATTAACAACAGCCCCACCCCGGGGGAAATCATTAACAACAGCCTCACCCCGGGGGAAATCATTAACAACAGCCTCACCCCGGGGTGGGGGGAATCATTAACAACAGCCCCAGCCCGGGGGAAATCATTAACAACAGCCTCACCCCGGGGTGGGGGGAATCATTAACAACAGCCCCACCCCGGGGGAAATCATTAACAACAGCCCCACCCCGGGGGAAATCATTAACAACAGCCCCACCCCGGGGGATTCATTAACAACAGCCCACCCCGGGGGGGGGGAATCATTAACAACAGCCCCACCCTGGGGTGAAACACAAACAACAGCCCCACCCCGGGGTGCGGGGAATAATTAACAACAGCCCCACCCCAGGGTGCGGGAAATAATTAACAACAGCCCCACCCCGGGGTGAAACACAAGCAACAGCCCCACCCCGGGGTGAAACACAAACAACAGCCCCACCCCGGGGTGCGGGGAATCATTAACAACAGCCCCACCCCGGGGTGGGGGGAATCATTAACAACAGCCCCAGCCCGGGGTGCGGGGAATCATTAACAACAGCCCCAGCCCGGGGTGGGGGGAATCATTAACAACAGCCTCACCCCGGGGGGGGAAATCATTAACAACAGCCCCACCCCGGGATGGGGGGAATCATTAACAACAGCCCCACCCCTGGGTGGGGGGAATCATTAACAACAGCCCCACCCCGGGGTGGGGGGAATCATTAACAACAGCCTCACCCTGGGGTGCGGAGAATTATTAACAACAGCCTCACCCCGGGGGGGGATTCGTTAACAACAGCCCCACCCCAGGGTGCGGGGAATCATTAACAACAGCCCCACCCCAGGGTGAAACATTAACAACAGCCCCACCCCGGGGTGAAACACAAACAACAGCCCCACCCCGGGGTGCGGGGAATCATTAACAACAGCCCCACCCCGGGGTGCGGGGAATCATTAACAACAGCCCCACCACGGGGTGAAACACAAACAACCCCACCCCGGGGTGCGGGGAATCATTAACAACAGCCCCACCCCAGGGTGAAACATTAACAACAGCCCCACCCCGGGGTGAAACACAAACAACAGCCCCACCCCGGGGTGCGGGGAATCATTAACAACAGCCCCACCCCAGGGTGCGGGGAATAATTAACAACAGCCCCACCCCGGGGTGAAACACAAACAACAGCCCCACCCCGGGGTGAAACACAAACAACAGCCCCACCCCAGGGTGCGGGGAATCATTAACAACAGCCCCACCCCGGGGTGCGGGGAATAATTAACAACAGCCCCACCCCAGGGTGAAACATTAACAACAGCCCCACCCCGGGGTGAAACACAAACAACAGCCCCACCCCGGGGTGTGGGGAATAATTAAAAACAGCCCCACCCCAGGGTGAAACATTAACAACAGCCCCACCCCGGGGTGGAACACTCTCAACAGCCCCACCCTGGGGTGGGGGGAATCATTAACAACAACCCCACCCTGGGGTGGGGGGGAATAATTAACAACCTCATAAGGAGTCAGGTGGGGAGAAGAGAGAATTACAGGGGGAAGGGAGGAGGTGAGGTTGAGGGTATGGGCAAAGGTGAGGAAAGAGGAGGGGACAGGGAGGAGAGGAGTTAGGGGAAGGGTGGGGGAGGAAAAGGAAGGGGTAGAGGAGAGGAGGAGGGCAATGGAGAGAGAGGGGAGAGGCGCTAACCTGGCTAATGTATCCAATAACATGACTACGCAGCCAATTTGGATCCAAAGTCCTGATGTCATATCCATCTAAGGTGATAACTCCATTGACTGGGTCGTAAAACCTTTCCAGCAGAGATGCCACTGTCGACTTGCCTTCAAATCATTTAAATTTTATGTTAGTAAACAGTTTAACAGCAGATCTCCTATCCTCCTCCACATGAACTGACTGATGTTTTCATTCAAAGGACAGGTGCACCCATTCCTATCTCAGGCACAGCAGCCTACCAAGTAACACAGGACTTGGACAATCTGATCTCTTACTCTCGGTTCAATCATCTAGGAGGGTTGGAGAGGAACTTTCCCAGATTTTGTTGGCCTAGATTACTTTATATCTGTTTCTTCACCTCTTCCAGAAGATAACATGGCTGCTGGTGGACTGCAGTATCTGAATCATGATGCGTAAAGGATCACTACAATACAGGACAGGCTGGATAAGAACATAAGAATATAAGAAATAGGAACAGGAGTAGGCCATTCGGCCCTTGAACCTGCTCCTCCATTCAATAAGATCAAGACTGGTCTGATTGTGGCCTTAATTCCACTTTCCTGCCTGTCCCCCCGATAACCCTTGACTCCCTTGTAGATCAAAAATCTGTCGAACGCAGGCTTGAATATATTCAATGACCCAGCCTCTACTGCTCTCTGGGGTAGAGAATTCCAAACACTAACAACCCTCAGAGAAGAAATTCCTCCTCATCTCTGTCTTAAATAGGAGACCCCTTAATTTGAAACTGTGCCCCCAGTTCTAGATTCCCCCAAAAGACAAACCCCTCATCCCAGGAATCAGCCTAGTGAACGTTCTCTGAACTGCTTCCAATGTAAGTATATGCCTCCTTAAATAAGGTGACCAAAATTGTACACTGTACTCTAGGGTTGTTCTCACCAATGCTCTGTGCAGTTGTAGCAAGCCTTCCATACTTTTATACTCCATCCCTCTTGCAATTAAGGCCAACATTCCATTTGCCTTCCTAATTACTTGCTGTATCTGCATGCTAACTTTTTGTGATTCATGTAAAGAACATCCAGATCCCTCTGTACCGCAGCATCCTGCAGTCATTCTCCATGTAAATAATATACTGCTTTTCTATTCTTCCTGCCAAAGTGGATAACCAAACATTTTCCCACATTATACTCCATCTGCCAAATTTTTGCCCACTCACTCAAACTCTCTATATCCCTTTGCAGACACTTTGTATCCCCCTAACAAGTTGCTTTCCTACCTATCTTCTTATTATCAGCAAATTTGGCTGCAATACACCTAGTCCCTTCATCCAAGTCATTAAGATCGTAAATAGTTGAGGCTCCAGCACTGATTCCTGTGAAACCCCACTAGTTACAGTTTGCCATCCTGAAAAGGACCCATTTATCCCGACTCTCTGTTGCCTGTTAGTTAGCCAGTCCTCTGTAAGATTATTAGGCCACTAAAAAGTTACGAACCCGAGTGCCAATTATTAAAATCTAGCTATTATAAACTAACAACTAATTTCTTATTATAAACTAACATTTAGCTTTATTAGAACCCTTCTTTGTAGTATGCAAAGCAGGAAAACTTAGGAAATAGGGCACAGTATAGCCAAGATGTCATAGTAGAGGGATTCTGGGAGATTATGTCAAGTTTTAAACTGCATACTTGCAGTAAAACAGTGAGACCTTGAGAGCAGACAGTAAAAACAGCTTCTGTAACTTAATGTAGATTTGTCTCGTAATGAGATGAGGAACCTCGGAATGTAAAAGCATGGAAGATAATAGTCAATAAAAAGGGGTATTACCAACTGAAAGGTTAGCAACAGCAGTTGATGTAGTTTACATGGATTTCAGCAAAGCCTTTGACAAGGTCTCACATGGGAGACTTATCAAGAAAGCAAATGCACATTGGATACAAGGTAACTTGATAAGGCGGATTCAAAATTGGCTTAGCTGTAGGAGACAGGAGAGTGATGACAGACGGCTGTTTTAGTGACTGGAAGCCAGTGTCCAGTGGCGTACCACAGGGATCTCTGCTGGGTCCCCTATTGTTTGTCATTTATATAGACGACAGAGATGACTATGTGGAGGGTAGGATCAGTAAGTTCGCGGATGACACAAAGATTGGCCGAGTGGTTAACAGTGAGGTTGAGTGTCTTAGGTTACAGGAAGACATAGACGGGATGGTCAAAGGGGCAGAAAAGTGGCAGATGGAATTTAACGCTGAAAAGTGTGAGGTGATACACTTTGGAAGGAGTAATGTGACACGGAAGTATTCAATGAGTGGCCTGACACTGGGAAGTTCCGAGGAACAAGGGGACCTTGGCGTGTTTGTCCATAGATCTCTGAAGGCAGAAGGGCAGGTTAATAGGGTGGTGAAAAAGGCATATGGGACACTTGCCTTTATCAATCGAGGCATAGATTACAAAAAGCAGGGAGGTCATGTTGGAGTTGTATAGAACTTTGGTAAGGCCACAGCTGGAATACTGTGTGCAATTCTGGTCGCCACATTATAGGAAGGATGTGATTGCACTGGAGGGGGTGCAGAGGCGATTCACCAGGATGTTGCCTGGGATGGAACATTTAAGCTATGAAGAGAGGTTGGATAGGCTTGGGTTGTTTTCGCTGGAGCAGAGAAGGCTGAGGGGTGACCTGATCGAGGTGTACAAGATTATGAGGGGCATGGACAGGGTGGATAGGGAGCAGCTGTTCCCCTTAGTTGAAGAGTCAGTTACGAGGGGACACAAGTTTAAGGTGAGGGGCAGGAGGTTTAAGGGGGATTTGAGGAAGAACTGTTTTACCCAGAGGCTGGTGACGGTCTGGAATGCCCTGCCTGGGAGGGTGGTAGAGGCGGGTTGCCTCACATCCTTTAAAAAGTACCTGGATGAGCACTTGGCAGGTCATAACATTCAAGGCTATGAGCCAAGTGCTGGCAAATGGGATTAGGTAGACAGGTCAGGTGTCCTCAATGCATCGGTGCAGACTCGATGGGCCGAAGGGCCTCTTCTGCACTGTATTATTCTGTGAACAGCCAAAGAATGATCTTTGATTAGTTCAGAAAGATCCTTTGAACACAAAGCTAAAGATGATTGGGGGAAGGGAGGATTCATTGGAAAGCAGCCAATATGAAAAAAGCCTTGACTTTTCCCTGTATGGCAGAGAATTTTCAAATAACAACAAGAGAGAGAGACACACCGAACAAAAACTTGAAGACCAAAAGCTGCAAGAGAAAGAGTTGCGTGCTCTGCCGTCCAGTCTCTAATACGGGTAGTATCTGTGTTAGACTGTTAATCACTGCCTGAATTTGTGACTATGGTTTATCTGAAAACTTAACAAACTTGTCCTTACCTTTATCTCAATAAAGTCGATTCGCAGATTTTCTGCCAAGTCTGATCCTACCTTAGAAGGCAGCATTAAAGCCCCACTATCTTATCTAATCATACATCTTTATCCATACTAATATATCTCCCCCAACATCATGCGCTCTCATCCTGTGTAGTAACCTTTTATGTGGCACCTTATCGAATCCCTTTTGGAAATCCAAATATACTACATCTACTGGTTCCCCTTTATCCACCCTGCTTGATACATTGAACAGCTGGTCTTTTCCTGTCTGACCTTTTCATATCTTCATATAACTCTTCCTCTTCACCTGTCCCACACTGTCCCGCATGGATCGTTATCACAGACCCATCAAACTGTGCTACACTGACCCACACATTCCCAAATATATCGCTAGCAGAGACCCATCAAACTGTCCTCACCTGTCCCGGATTGTCCCACAATAGCCACCATCTTAGAGGCTGGCAGGGTGAGGTTGAAGTTGTGTAGCACCACGTGACCAGGTCTGGTTGGGTAGCTAAGGGCAGAAAGAGAAACAGTTTGATTTCTTTAACAAAAGGGCCCAGTCAGTGTCAGCCGTGGTTCAGTGGGGAGCACTCTCACCTCTGAGTCAGCAGGTGTGGGGGTTGAGTCCCACTCCAGAGACTTGATCCCATAATCCAGGCTGACACTCCAGTGCAGGACTGAGAACCCACTTGCCCTCTCAGGTAAGATTGCTTTCAAGTATTATGAAGAAGAGCAGGGGTGATCTCCTCAATGCCCTGGTCAAAATTTATTCCTCAAGAACAGATATGCCGCGGTTAAAGAAACAGACCCATCATATCCACAAGGGCAGAGATTGCCAATATATACCAGCTTTCCCATGATACCTACAGCTCTGAAATGAGTTATAAAAAAACTGCCACTAATGTGGCACAAAGTGGCATTCTGACTGAAACAGGGTATGAAACGGCTGGCTCAGAAAATGAAAAATATCACTGTAGGGGAAGGGGAGAGTCAGGGCGGATCTTCTGAGGTTGGGGCACACTGTCCCTGTCCTGGGAGTGTTTGATGGGACAGTGTCGAGGGAGCTTTACTCTGTATCTAACCCCGTTTTCTTTTAACTCTGTATCTAACCCCCCGTACTGTACCTGTCCTGGGAGTGTTTGATGGGGACAGTGTAGAGGAAGCTTTATTCTGTATCTAACCCCCCCGTACTGTACCTGTCCTGGAAGTGTTTGATGGGATAGTGTAGAGGGAGCTTTACTCTGTATCGAACCCGTGCTGTACCTGTACTAAAGTGATGAAAGGTTACAGACCTGAAACGTTAACTCTGCTTCTCTCTCCACACATGCTGTCAGACCTGCTGAGTATTTCCAGCACTTTCTGTTTTTATTCCTGTATTAAAGTGTTTGATGGGGACAGTGCAGAGGGAGCTTTACTCTGTATCTAACCCCATGCTGTACCTGCACTGGGAGTGTTTGATGAGATAATGTAGAGGGAGCTTTACTCTGTATCTAACCCCGTGCTGTATCTGTCCTGGGAGTGTTTGATGGGGACAGTGTAGAGGGAGCTTTACTCTGTATCTAACCCCATGCTGTACCTGCACTGGGAGTGTTTGATGAGATAATGTAGAGGGAGCTTTACTCTGTATCTAACCCCGTGCTGTATCTGTCCTGGGAGTGTTTGATGGGGACAGTGTAGAGGGAGCTTTACTCTGTATCTAACCCCGTGCTGTACCTGTCCTGGGAGTGTTTGATGGGGACAGTGTAGAGGGAGCTTTACTCTGTATCTAACCCCGTGCTGTACCTGTCCTGGGAGTGTTTGATGGGGACAGTGTAGAGGGAAGAGGGTTGGTGTGATAACACAGTCTTGACTGAGACAGGGCCTGTGGTGGTTCCGTTGGTAAGGATCACGGCTTGCATGTCATCGTGGAATAGCCAGAGGATGGTGACAAACGTCTGACGGCAGCCAAATTTGAGCAGGATGCTCCCAGAAGCCTTCGTTGTTGACAGAGTCTGGCTTTTGTGAGGTTGAAAAAAGACCATGTAGAGCGGTTTAATTGTTCCCTGCATTTTTCTTGGATTTGCAGTGCAGCGATGATCATCTCTCTTGGGGCCTCTTGTTAGGCGAAAGCCACACTGTGATTCTAGAAGGAGTTCTTCAGCCACTGCAAGGAGGCAATTGCGGAGGATCCTTGCAATGATCCTCCCTGTGGCAGACAGCAGGGAGTTTCCTCTGTATTCACTACAATCGGCCTTGTTTCCCTTCTTGAATACAGTCTGGATCACAGCATCCTTGAAGTCCCCTGGCAAGCACGCCTCAGCCCAGATGAGGGATATAAGGTTGTACTGTCATGCCAGGAGTGTATCTCTGCCATGTTCCAGGATTTCAGCAGGAATTCCATCTGCTCCAGAGGCCTGGTTTATACTGAGCTGTTGAATGGCTTTTTCGACCTTTCTCTGGATTGAGGTAGCACTGGGAGTGAGCCGGACGGGGTGTTGAGGGATGGAGTTGAGGACATTGAAGTCAAATATGGGGTCTCTGTTGAAGAATTCTTCAAAATGTTCCCTCCAGCGAACAGTGACTGCTGCTCTGTCCTTGATGAGTTCTCCTCCAGTGGGGCTCCCAGTGGGGTGGGCCCCTCAGAACTTGGGGCGTAGATCGCCTTGATACCACTGAGGAAACTGCACATGTCGTGGGTTCTTCAAATTGCTGGATGTTTTGTGCTCTTTCTATCCACCATTCATTTTTAATGTCAGAAAGTCACAGTCATTTACGGCACAGAAGGAGGCCATTCGGCCCACTGAGTCCATGCTGGCTCTCCATGGAGCTATGCAGTCAGTCCCACTCCCCATCTCGATCTCTGTAGCCCTGCAAGTCTATTTCTCTCAGGTGGTCATCCAACTTCCTCTTGAAGTCATTGACCGTCTCCGCTTCCACCACCCTTGTGGGCAGCAAGTTCCAGGTCATTACCACTCAGTGCGTAAAAAAGTGCTTCCTCATATTCTGCCTGCATCTTTTGCCCAAAACTTACAATCTGTGTCCCCTAGTCCTTGTATCATTAGTTAATGGGAACAGTGCCAGGTTTTATGCTGTACTGCTGCCTTCAAGAGCTGCTTTACCTTGGATGTGTGGTGAAGTTTCCAGTTTGTGAAGGCTTTGTGCTTACGCTCGATTAGGTCCTGTATTTCTTGGTCGTTCTCATCAAACCAGTCACGATGCTTCCTGGTGGAGAAGCCTGGGGCCTCTTTGCAGGTGTTTGTTATGGTGGTCTTTTGGGTCGACCAGGCAGTAATGGCACACACTGGCTCCTGGAGGTTGGAGGTTGACGGTAAGGCATTGACTGAGAAGGCCCACTTTAGCGGGATCTTTGAGGCCTTCAATATTAATTTTCTTGCTGTATTACTTTTGTTGCTTCCACTACTTGGGGGTTAGGCTGATGGAGATGATAGATCAGATGAGGCAGTGGTTGGTCCAGCAGTCCTTGGTACCTGTCACAGCATGGGTGATGTGGAGATCTCTGTGGTCCCATTTTCCTTGCTGCAATGCTACACCTCACCTTGAGCAAACTACCCGCAGGCATGGAGATAATCTACAGAACAGACAGGAAATTGTTCAACCTACGTGGCCTTCAATCCAAAACCAAAATTACCCAAACCTCGGTTGTAGAGCTTCAGTATGCAGATGATGCTTGCATGTACACTCACTCTGAAATGGTGCTTCAGATCATTGTCGACTCCTTCTCTGAAGCATATGAGAAAAAGAGTCTTTCACTAAACACTCAGAAAACAAAGGTCCTCTTCCAACCAGCTCCCACGGCAAAACAGCCTCCCTGCATCAATCAAAATCAATAGCAAGATCCCGGAAAATGTGGACCATCTTCCATATCTTGGGAGCATCCTCCCATCAAAGGCAGACATAGACAGCAAGGGTTCATCATCGTCTCCTGTGCCAACTCAGCCTTCAGCCAACTGAAGAACAGAGTATTTGAGGATCAGGGTCTCAAATCCGAGACTAAGATCAGGATTTACTAGGCAGCAGTGATTCCTGTGCTCCCATATGCTTCAGAGACTTCAGCACCTCAAAGCACTGGAGAAGTACCACTTGAGGTGCCTCCACAAGATCCTCCAAATCCGGTGTCAAGAAAGGCGGTCCAACAGCAGTGTCCTCTCCCAAGCCAACCTGCCCACAATCGGGGCATGAATCACCCAAAACCAGCTCTGCTGGGCAGGACATGTCGTTCACATGCCTAACATCAGACTTCCAAAGGACTTGGTTGTGGCAGGAGACTCCTAGAAGGACAACAGAAACACTGTCCTCAAAGCATCCCTGAAGAGACCAAACATTCCGGTTGACTCGTGGGAGTCCCTGGCTCGTGACCGTCCTAGATGGAGAAAGCTCATTCGGGAAGTCATCGTACACCTTGACAGACTTCATCGGGAACATGTGGAGGCGAAGTAAAGGTGTTGGAGGGAGCACACAAGCCTCCAAAATACTCGTCTACCTGACCTTTCAAGCACCACCTGCCCCTCATGTGGCAGAGTCTGCAGATCACGCATTGGACTGATCAGCCATCTCAGAACCCATTGAACTGGAGTGGAAACAAGTCATCCTTGACCCCAAGGGACTGCCTAAGAAGAAGAGTAAGAGTGTAGAGGGAGCTTTACTCTGTATCTAACCCCGTGCTGTACCTGTCCAGTGAGTGTTTGATGGGGACAGTGTAGAGGGAGCTTTACTCTGTATCTAACCTCATGCTGTACCTGTCCTGGGAGTGTTTGATGGGGACAGTGTAGAGGGTGCTTTAATCTGTATCTCACCCCGTGCTATACCTGTCCTGGGAGTGTTTGATGGGACAGCGTAGAGGGAGCTTTACTCTGTATCTACCTGTTCTGTACCGATCAAGTTGCAGTATTGGTGGGTTGAACATTAACAACTTGAGATACGCAGATGACACTGCACTGACTGCAGAGTCAGAAGAGACACTACAGGAAATTGTGAACAAAGTGAATGCAAGGAGTGTGGAATATGGATTAAGAATGAATGTGAAGAAAACCAAGACAATGGTGATAAGCAGGGTCCTAATACTGGAAGTGAAAATTGAAGTAAATGGACAAGTGCTGGAGGTTATCACAGATGATGAGAGATTTGACTGTGAGATCCAAAGGAGAATTGAGATAGCCAAGACCAGCTTTGTCAGAATAAAGGACATTATAACATCAAAGAAACAGACCCTGAATCTTAGGAAAAGAATGCTGAGATGCTACATTTTGTCATCTACGTTATATGCCTCGGAGATATGGACAATAAATAAAAAGACTGTTGATAAGCTGAATGCATTTGAGATGTGGACATAGGAACATAGGAGAAGGTGTAGGCCATTCAGCCCATCGAGTCAGTACGATCATGGCTGATCATCCACTTCAATGCCTTTTTCCCACACATGGGTATTTAGAAATCTATCAATCTCTACTTTAAACATACTCAATGACTGAGCTTCCACAGCCCTCCGGGGTAGAGAATTCCAAGATACACAACCCTCTGAGTAAAAAAAATTCTCCTCATCTCTGTCCTAAGTGTCTTTCCCCTTATTTTGAAATTGTATCCCCTGGTTCTAGACTCCCCAATCAGGGGAAACATCTTAGCTGCATCTACCCTGCCTATCCCTTTAAGTATTTTGTAGGTTTCAATGAGATCACCTCTCATTCTTCGAAACTCTACAGAATACAGGCCCAGTTTCCCCAATCTCTCTTAATAGGACAGTCCTGCCATCCCGGGAACAAGTCCAGTGAACCTTCGTTGCACTCCCTCTATGGCAATAATATCCTTCCTAAGGGAAGGGGACCAAAACTGCACACAGTACTCCAGGTGCGGTCTAACCAAGGTTCTGTATAATTGAAGCAAGACTTCACTACTCCTGTACTCAAATCCTCTTGCGATAAAGGCTAACATACCATTAGCCTTCTTAATTGCTTGCTGCACCTGCATGTTAGCTTTCAGTGACTTATTGATGAGGACACCCAGGTTCCTTTGTACATCTACACTTTCTAATCTCTCACCATTCAAGAAATATTCTGCACATCTATTCCTCCTACCAAAATGGATAACCTCACATTTTTCCACATTATATTCCATCTGCCACGTTCTTGCCCACTCACCAAGTCTGTCCAAATCCCCTTGATGCTGCTTTGCATCTTCCTCACAACACACATTGCCACCTAGTTTTGTATCATCCGCAAACTTGCACATATTACATTTGGTCCCCACATCCAAATCATTGATATGTATTGTGTATGGCTGGGGCCCAAGCACTGATCCTTGCAGTACCCCACTAGACACAACCTGCCAATGTGAGAATGACCCATTTATTCCTACTCTCTGCTTTCTGCCTGTTAACCAATCCTTAATCCATGCCAGTATATTACCTCCTATCCTATGTGCTTTTTAATTTTGCTAACCAACCTCCTGTGGGGGACTTTATCAAAAACCTTCTGAAAATCCATATGCACAACGTCCACCAACTCCCCTTTATCAATTCTGTTAGTAACATCCTCAAAAAACTCCAACAGTTCCGTCAAACATGATTTCCCATTCATAAATCCATGTTGACTATGCCCAATCAGATCATTACCAAAAACAAAGCCAAAACATTGTATGCTTTCAAGAAGGAGTTAGGAGCTTTTGGGTCTAAAGGGATCAAAAGATATGGGGCGAAAGCGGGTACAGGTTACTGAGTTGGACGATCAGCCATGATCATAATGAATGGCAGAGCAGGCTCGAAGGGCCTACTCCTATTTTCTATGTTTCTATATTATTATCCAAGTGTCCATTTATCACATCCTTTAGAATAGATTCTAGCATTTTCCTTACTACTGATGAAAAGCTAACAGGTCTGTAATTCCCTGTTTTCTCTCTCCCTCCCTTCTTCAATAGTGGGGTGACATTTGCTACCTTCCAGTCTGCAGGAACTTTAATTTTGGGGTTTTTGTGCCTTGAAGGAATGTATAGTTGGTGGAAACTATGTAATATTTCTTTAAAGACTATTGTCTATGCACCTTTTAATGTACTTTCTCAATCACCTCAGCCAATTTGCCCCTCATACCTTCACAAAAATGTCCTTTGTTCAAATTTGACACACTTCAGATTGAACTCTCACTTTCAAACATAATGTAAAGTTTTATCATATTATGGTCACTCATCCCTAAATGTTCTTCTACAACATTTATTTATTTACTTAGAGATACAGCACTGAAACAGGCCCTTCAGCCCGTCGAGTCTGTGCTGACCATCAACCACCCATTTATACTAATCCTACATTAATCCCATATTCCTACCACATCCCCAACTTCCCTCAATTCCCCTACCACCTACCTACACTAGGGGCAATTTACAATGGCCAATTTACCTATCAACCTGCAAGTCTTTGGCTGTGGGAGGAAACCAGAGCACCCGGCGGAAACCCACGCAGTCACAGGGAGAACTTGCAAACTCCGCACAGGCAGTACCCAGAATCGAACCCGGGTCACTGGAGCTGTGAGGCTGCGGTGCTAACCACTGTGCCACTGTACCACCCAGTATTAATTAACCCTTTTGCATTACATAATACTAGATCTAAAATAGCCTGTTCTCTAGTTGGTTCCTCAACATACTGCTCTAGAAAACCATGCCTAACACACTCCAGAAACTTGTCCTCCACAGTATTAGTGCTCATGAGGTTTACCCAGTCAATGTGCAGATTGAAGTCACCCATGATTACTGTATTACCCATGCTACATGCTTCTCTAATCTCCTGATTAATACCATGCCCCATTATACCACTATTGTTCAGTGGCCTATAAACAATTCCTACCAATGTTTGATGCCCCTTGCTGTTTCTTAGCTCCAGCCAAACAGAGCCCACATTTTGTTCTTCCAATCTGAGATCCTCCCTCCCTATCAGTGCGAATGATAAGGCTGAAGCATTTGCAACAATCTTCAGCCAGAGGTGCCGAGTTGATGATCCATCTCGGCCCCCTCCTGAAGTCCCCAGCATTACAGATGCCAGACTTCAGCCAATTCGATTCACTCCGCGTGATATCAAGAAACGACTGAAGGCACTGGATACTGCAAAGGCTATGGGTCCTGACAATATTCCAGCAATAGTACTGAAGACATGAGCTCCAGAACCTGCCGCACCCCTAGCCAAGCTGTTCCAGTACAGCTACAACAGTGGCATCTACCCAGCAATGTGGAAAATTGTCCAGGTAAGTGCTGCACACAAAAAGCAGGACAAGTCCAACCCGGCCAATTATTGCCCCATCAGTCTACTCTAAAGTGATGGAAGGTGTCATCAACAATGCCATCAAGCAGCACTTGCTTAGCAATAACCTGCTCAGTGACGCTCAGTTTGGGTTCCGACAGGGCCACTCAGCTCCTGACCTCATTACAGCCTTAGTTCAAACATGGACAAAAGAGCTGAGCTCAAGAGGTGAGGTGAGAGTGACTGCCCTTGACATCAAGGCAGTATTTGATCGAGTATGGCATCAAGGAGCCCTAGCAAAACTGGAGTCAATGGGAATCAGGGGGAAAACCCTCTGCTGGTTGGAGTCATACCTAGCGCAAAGGAAGATGGCTGTGGTTGTTGGAGGTCAATTATTTCAGCTCCAGGACATCACTGCAGGGGTTCCTCAGGGTAGTGTCCTGGACCCAACCATCTTCAGCTGCTTCATCAATGACCTTCCTTCAATCATAAGGTCAGAAGTGGGGATGTTCGCTGATGATTGCGCAATGTTCAGCACCATTCACAACTCCTCAAATACTGAAGCAGTCCGCGAAGAAATGCAGCAAGACTTGGACAATATCCAGGCTTGGGCTGATAAGTGGCAAGTAACATTTGCACCACACAAGTTCCAGGCAATGACCATCTCCAACAAGAGAGAATCTAACCATCTCCCCTTGACATTCAATGGCATTACCATCACTGAACCCCACACTATCAACATCCTAGGGGCTGCCATTGACCAGAAACTGAACTGGAGTAGTCATATAAATACCGTGGCTACAAGAGCAGGTCAGAGGCTCGGAATCCTGACGCGAGTAACTCACCTCCTGACTCCCCAAAGCCTGTCCACCATCTAGGAGTGTGATGGAATACTCTCCACGTGCCTGATGGGTGCAGCTCCAACAACAGTCAAGAAGCTCAACACCATCCAGAACAAAGCAGCACGCTTGATTGGCACCCCATCGACAAACATTCACTCCCTCCACCACCGACGCACAGTGGCAGCAGTGTGTATCATCTACAAGATGCACTGCAGCAACGCACCAAGGCTCCTTAGACAGCACTTTCCAAACCCGCGACCTCTACCACCTCGAAGGACAAGAGCAGCAGATGCATGGGAACATCACCACCTGCAAGTTCCCGTCCAAGTCACACACCATCCTGACTTGGAACTATATCGCCGTTCCTTCACTGTCGCTGGGTCAAAATCCTGGCACTCCCTTCATAACACCAGTGTGGGTGTACCTACCTCACATGGACTGCAGCGGTTCAAGAAGGCAGCTCACCACCACCTTCTCAAGGGCAATTAGAGATGGTCAATAAATGCTGGCATAGCCAGTGACGCCCTCATCCCATGAATGAATAAAAAAAATTAATGTACTGATCCCATCCCTCATTATCAGTGGAATACCACTTCTTTTTCCTTTTTGCCTGTCCTTCCTAAATGTCGAATATTCTTGAATATTCAGTTCCCAGTCTTGGGGTCACCCTGTAGCCACATTTCTGTAATGGCAATTAGACCATACCCATTTACCTCTATTTGGGCCTTTAAATCATCTAGCTTGTTGTGAATGCTGTCTGCATCAGGCAGAGTGCCCTTAACCTTGTCTTCTTGACATTCTGCATTCTAAGACTAGTTGATGATTGCCTTTGTTTCACCTGTCTTCTAATGTTGCTTGCTGCTTTTCTACCTCCTATTACCAGCTTTACTTCCTTCCAATTTGAGCAACTCCTCAGGTTACCATCCCCCTGACAAGCTAGTTTAAACCATCCCCAACAGCACCAGCAAATCTCCCTGCCAGGATATTCGTTCCAGTCCTGTTAAGGTGTAGCCCATCCATCTTGTACAGGTCCCACCTGCCCCAGAACCAGTCCCAATGCCTCAAAAATCTGATGCCCTCCTTCCGACACCAATCCTTCAGTCACCTGTTCAATCGATCAATCCTCCTATACTCACTAGCATGTAGCACTGGGAGTAATCCTGAGATTTCTGCTCTTGAGGGCCTGCTTTTTAATTTCCTTCCTAACTCCCTAAAATCCGCTTTCAGAACCTCATCCCCCTTCCTACCTATGTCATTGGTACCAATGTGGACCACAACCTCTGGCTGTTCACCCTCCCCAGAAGGATGTCCTGCAGCCACTCTGTGACATCCTTAACCCTGGCACCAGTGAGGCAATGCACCATCCTGGAGTCACATTTACTGCCGTAGAAATGCCTCTCTGATCCCCTGATTATCAAATCCCCAATCACTATTGCTCTTCCACTCCTCTTCCTGTGCAGCTGATCCACCTGTGGTGCCACAGACTTTGCTCTGGCTGCACTCCCCATCTCCCTCACCAGCATCCAAAATGGAAAACCGATTAGCAAGCAAGATACACTCAGGGGAATCCTGCACTGCCTGCCTGGTTCTCCTAGAGTCACACAGCACAGAAACAGGCCCTTCAGCCCATCATGTCCATGCCGGTCGTCAAGCACCTATCTATTCTATCTACTCCCAGAGCACTTAAGAAAGTGGCCTCCCAGAGTACTTAAGGAAGTGGCCCGAGAAATAGTAGATACATTGCTGGTCATTTTTCAAAATTCTATAGACTCTGGAAAAGTTCCAACGGATTGGAGGATAGCTAATGTAACCCCACTATTTAAAAAAGGAAGCAGAGAGAAAACAGGGAATTATAGACCGGTTAGCCTGACATCAGTCATGGGGAAAATGCTAGAGTCCATTATAAAAGATGTAATAGCAGAGCACTTGGAAAACAATGACAGGATCGGACAAAGTCAACATGGATTTACGAAAGGGAAATTATACTTGACAAATCTACTGGAATTTTTTGAGGATGTAACCAGTCGAATAGATAAGGGAGAACCAGTGGATTGGTGTATTTGGACTTTCAGAAGGCTTTCGATAAGGTCCCACATAAGAGATTAGTGTGCAAAATTAAAGCACATGGGATTAGGGGTAGAGTACTGATATGGATAGAGAACTGGTTGGCAGACAGGAAACAAAGAGTAGGAATAAATGGGTCTTTTTCCAAGTGGCAGGCAGTGACTAGTGGGGTACCACAGGGATCAGTGCTAGGACCCCAGCTATTCACAATATATATTAATGATATAGAAGAGGGAATTAAATGTAATATATCCAGGTTTGCAGATGACACAAAGCCGGGTGGGAGTGTGAGCTGTGAGAAGGATGCAGAGAGGCTAGAGTGTGATTTTGAGTGAGTGGGCAAATACATGGCAGATGCAGTACAATGTGGATAAATGTGAGGTTATCCACTTTGGTGGCAAAAACAGGAAGGCAGATTATTATCTGAAAAGCGATAGATTGGGAAAGGGGGAGGTGCAGCGAGACCTGGGTGTCCTTGTGCACCAGTCGCTGAAAGTAAGCATGCAGGTGCAGCAGGCAGTTAAGAAGGCAAATGGTCTTCATAGCGAGAGGATTCAAGTACAGGAGCAAGGATGTCTTGCTGCAATTATACAGGGCCTTGGTGAGACCACATCTGGAGTATTGTGTGCAGTTTTGGTCTCCTTATCTGAGGAAGGATGTTTTTGCTGTAGAGGGAGTGCAGCGAAGGTTTACCAGACTGATTCCTGGGATGATGGGACTGACGTATGAGGAGAGATTGAGTCGGTTAGGATTATATTCGCTAGAGTTCAGAAGAATGAGAGGGGATCTCATAGAAACCTACAAAATTCTAACAGGACTGGACAGACTAGATGCGGGAAGGATGTTCCCGATGGCTGGGGAGTCCAGGACGAAGGGTCACAATCTAAGGATAAGGGGTAAGCCATTTAGGACTGAGATGAGGAGGGATTTCTTCACCCAGAGAGTGGTGAACCTGTGGAATTCTCTACCACAGAAAGCAGTTGAGGCCAAATCATTAAATATATTCCAGAAAGAGTTAGATATCGTTCTTAGGGCTAATGGGATCAAGCGATATGGGGAGAAAGCGGGAACAGGGTACTGAGTTTTAACGATCAGCCATGATCACATTGAATGGCGGTACTTGAAGGGCCGAATGGCTTACTCCTGCTCCTATTTTCTACGTTTCTAACCCCATTTTCCAGCACTCGGCACGTAGCCTTGTATGCTATGGCGTTTCAAGTGCTCATCTAAATACTTCTTAAATGTTGTGAGGGTTTCTGCCTCTACCACCCCTTCGGGCAGTGTGTTCCAGATTCTAATCACACTCTAGGTGAAATTTTTTTTCCTCAAATCCCCTCTAAACCTCCTGCTCCTTACCTTAAAACTAAGCCTCCTGGTTATTGATACCTCCGCTAAGGGAAAAAGTTTCTTCCTATCTACCCTATCTATTCCCCTCATAATTTTGTATAGTTCAATCAGGTCCACCCTCAGCCTTCTCTGCTCTAAGGAAAACAACCCTAGCCTATCCAGTCTCTCTTCATAGCTGAAATGCTCCAGCCCAGGCAATATCCTGGTGAATCTCCTCTGCACCCTCTCCAGTGCAATTACATTCTTCCTATAGTGTGGCGACCAGAACTGTACACAGTATTCCAGCTGTGGCTGAACTAGCATTTTATACAGCTCCATCATAACCTCCCTGCTCTTATATTCTATGCCCCAGTTAACCACCTTATCTACTTGTGCTGCTGCCTTCAGTGATCTATGGACAAGTACACCAAGGTCCCTCTGACCCTCTGTACTTCCTAGGGTCCTACCATCCACTGTATATTCCCTTGCCTTGTTAGTCCTCCCAAAATGCATCACCTCACACTTCTCAGGATTAAATTCCATTTGCCACTGCTCTGCCCATCTTACCAGCCCATCTATATAGTCCTGTAATCTAAGGCTTTCTTCCTCACTATTCACAACAGAACCAATTTTCGTGTCATCTGTGAACTTACTGATCATACCTCCTATATTCACGTCTAAATCATTAATGTACACTACAAACAGTAAGGGTCCCAGCACCGATCCCTACAGTACACCACTGGTCACAGGCTTCTAATCGCAAAAACAATGCTTGACCGTCACCCTCTGCCTCCTGCCACTGAGCCAATTTTGGATCCAATTTGCCAAATTGCCCTGGATCCCCCATAGGCTGGTATCTTCTTGACCAATCTCCCATGCGGGACCTTATCAAAAGCCTTACTGAAGTCCATGTAGACGACATCAACTGCTTTACCCTCATCTACACACCTAGTCACCTCCTCGAAAAATTCAATCAAGTTAGTTAGACACGATCTCTCCCTGACAAAGCCATGCTGACAATCCTTGATTAATCACTGCCTCTCCAAGTGGAGATTAATCTTGTCCCTGGCAGTCACCCATTCCCTCTCTGCCTGCATGTTCTTAACCTGCGTTGTGACCACCTCCCTAAACATGCTATCCACGTAGTCCTCTGCCTCACGGATGCACAACAGTGACTCCAGCCACCGCTCGAGTTCTAAAACCCAGAGCTCAAGCTTCTGCAGCCGGTGACACTTCCTGCAGATGTGTTCGTCTAGGACACGTGATGCGTCCATGACTTTCCACATACCGCAGGAAGTACATTCCACTTTGCCGAGCTGACCTGGCATTCCGTAACTTTAAAAACTATTTAGTCGAACTAGAAGTAGAATAACTTACCAGTTACTCACCAATCAGCTTCTTCCCCTGTACCAAAAAGAGAGGCAGCTACTGGAGGTTGAGAAATGGTAGAAAAAAAAAGAAAAAGGAGCCCCTCCCTCACACACCAAAACTCCCACTTTCCACTCTGCACTCAAAGTAGCTCTCAGTGCAGACAAATTTATTTTCTCTCTTAATTTATGGCTCCCCACCTTATTGAACTCCCTCACTTACCAAAATCCCATCTTCACAATCTGTGCCCTCCAGCAGCACTAGGTGCAGACATATCGGAAGATGTTCCGCATATCTTACACAGGAAAAAGACTAATGAAGAAGTGCTGGAAATGGCTGGAGAAAAGAGGGAATTAGTGCATAACATCAAAGAGAGAAAGATACAATACTTCGGTCATACCATTAGAGCAGAAGGTAGACAGAGACAATTATTGGAAGGAAAGATCGATGGAAAATGTAGGAGAGGGAAGCAGAGAAGAAAGTGGAACAGATATAATGGACTAGATGCAGCTGACCGCTGCAGAATGTTACGAATGCTTCCATTTTTTTTGTTAAATTATGAGGATTTGGGTTTTAAAACTGAAAATGATTCCATCGATGCTGGAACTTTGTGTTTTTTTTTTAAAAGAGGTCATCAGAAGGTCTTTTGGACTGAGCTCGTCAATAAACAATTACCGGAAGGCAGAAATAAAATCAGAAAGTGCTGGAAATACTCAGCAGATCAGGCAGCATCTGTGGAGAGAGAAACAGAGTTAACATTTCAGGTCTCTGATCTTTCAACAGAATTTCAGGTTTCCAGCATCTGCAGTATTTTGCTTTTTTACAGTCATAGAATTATACAGCACAGAAACAGGCTCTTCGGCCCATCGTGTCTGTGCCAGCCATCGAGCATCGAACTATTCTAATCCCATTTTCCAGCACTTGGCCGGTAGCCTTGTATGCTATGGCGTTTCAAGTGCTCATCTAAATACTTGTTAAATGTTGTGAGGGTTCCTGCCTCTACCACCCCTTCAGGCAGTGTGTTCTAGATTCCAACCACCTTCTGGGTGAAAAAGATTTTCCTCAAATAACCTCTAAACTTCCTGCCCCTTACCTTAAATCTATGCCCCCTGGTTACTGACACTTCCGCTAAGGGAAAAAGTTTCTTCCTATCTATCCTATCAATGCCCCTCATAATTATGTATACCTCAATCAGGTCCCTCCTCAGCCTTCTCTGCTCTAAGGAAAACAACCCTAGCCTATCCAGTCTCTCTTCATAGCTGAAATGCTCCAGCCCAGGCAACATCCTGGTGAATCTCCTCTGCACCCTCTCCAGTGCAATCACATCCTTCCTGTAGTGCGGTGCCCAGAACTGTACACAGTACTTCAGCTGTGGCTTAACTAGCATTTTATACAGCTCCTCATAACGTCCCTGCTCATGTATTCTATGCCTAGTCCTCCCAAAATGCATGACCTCACACTTCTCAGGATTAAATTCCATTTGCCACAGCTCTGCCCATCTTACCAGACCATCTATATCATCCTGTAATCTAAGGCTTTCCTCCTCACTATTTACGACACCATCAATTTTCGTGTCATCTGCAATCTTACTGATCATACCTCTTATATTCACATCTAAATCATTAATGTACACTACAAACAGCAAGGGTCCCAGCACTGATCCCTGTGGAACACTACCGGTCACAAGCTTCCACTCGCAAAAACCCTTGACCATCACCCTCTGCTTCCTGCCACTAAGCCAATTTTGGATCCAATTTTCCAAATTGCCCTGGATCCCATGGGCTCTTACCTTCTGAACCAATCTCCCATGCGGGACCTTGTCAAAAGAAGATAAGAAAAGATTTATGTTACTGGAAGACTCTGGAAGGAAATAGTGAGAGTTCAGGCCAACATGTATCCCAAAAGGTGAAGGGTAGGACCAAGAAGTCCAGGGAACCCTGGATGTCAAGGGATGTAAAGGATGGATAAGGAAAAAAAAGGAGGCTTATGGCAGATTCAGGGGCTGAAAACAGTGGAGGCCCTAGAGGAGTATAGAAAATGTAGGGGAGTACTTAAAAAAGTAATTAGGAGAGCGAAGAGAGGGCATGAAAAAACACTGGCGGGCAAGACAAAGGAAAATCCCAAGGCATTTTATCAGTATATTAAGGGCAAGAGGATAACCAGGGAAAGAATAGGGCCCATTCGGGACCAAAGTGGCAACCTGTGTGTGGAGCCGGAGGACGTAGGTGAGGTTTTAAACGATTGCTTTTCATTTGTGTTCACTATGGAGAAGGACGATGTAGGTGTCGAGATCAGAGAGAGGGATTGTGATATACTCGAACAAATTAGCATTGAAAGGGAGGAGGTATTAGAGGTTTTAGTGGGCTTAAAAGTGGATAAATCCCCAGGCCTAGATGAGATGTATCCCAGGCTGTTATGTGAGGCAAGGGAGGAGATAGTAGGGGCTCTGACACAAATTTTCAAATCCTCTCTGGCCACAGGAGAGGTACCAGAGGACTGCGAATGTGGTACCATTATTCAAAAAGGATAGCAGGGATAAACAAGGTAATTACAGGCCGGTGAGTCTAACATCAGTGGTAGGGAAACTATTGGAAACAATTCTGAGGGACAGGATTAATCTCCACTTGGAGAGGCAGGGATTAATCAGGGATAGTCAGCTTGGCTTTGTCAGGGGGAGATCATATCTAACAAACTTGATTGAATTTTTCGAAGCGGTGACTAGATGTGTAGATGAAGGTAAAGCAGCTGATATAGTCTACATGGACTTCAGTAAGGCTTTTGATAGGTCCCGCATGGGAGATTGATTAAAAAGGTGAGTCCATGGGATCCAGGGCAATTTGGCAAAGTGGATCCAAAATTGGCTTAGTGGCAGGAGGCAGAGGGTGATGGTTGAGGGTTGTTTTTGTGATTGGAAGCCTGTGACCAGTGGTGTACCACAGGGATCGGTGCTGGGTCCCTTGCTGTTTGTAGTGTACATTAATGATTTAGACGTGAATATAGGAGGTATGATCAGTAAGTTCGCAGATGATTTGAAACTTGGTGCTGTTGTGAATAGTAAGGAGGAAAGCCTTAGATTACAGGACTATATAGATGGGCTGGTAAGATGGGCAGAGCAGTGGCAAATGGAATTTAATCCTGAGAAGTGTGAGGTGATGCATTTTGGGAGGACTAACAAGGCAAGTGAATATACAATGGATGGTAGGACCCTAGGAAGTACAGAGGGTCAGAGGGACCTTGGTGTACTTGTCCATAGATCACTGAAGGCAGTAGCACAGGTAGATAAGGTGGTTAGGAAGGCATATGGGATACTTGCCTTTATTAGCCGAGACATAGAATATAAGAGCAGGGAGGTTATGATGGAGCTGTATAAAACGCGAGTTAGGCCACAGCTGGAGTACTGTGTACAGTTCTGGTCACCACTCTATAGGAAGGATGTGATTGCACTGGAGAGGGTGCAGAGGAGATTCAACAGGATGTTGCCTGGGCTGGAGCATTTCAAGCGATGAAGCGAGACTGGATAGGCTAGGGTTGTTTTCCTTAGAGCAGAGAAGGCTGAGGGGGGACCTGATAGAGATACACAAAATTATGAGGGGCATAGATAGGAAGAAACTTTTTCCCTTAGTGGAGGTGTCAATAACCAGGGGGCATAGATTTAAGGCAAGGGGCAGGAGGTTTAGAGGGGATTTGAGGAAATATATTTACACCCAGAGGGTGGTTGGAATCTGGAACACACTGCCTGAAGAGGTGGTAGAGTCAGGAACCCTCACAACATTTAAGAGGTTTTTAGATGAGCACTTGAAACGCCATAGCATACAAGGCTAAGGGCCAGGTGCTGGAAAATGGGATCAGAATAAACAGATGCTTGTTGGCCGGCACAGACACAATCAGCCGATGGACCTGTTTCTGTGCTGTATAACTCTATGACTCTATGATCTGTTTTCAGATAAATACCCAACAGGGGGCTTTTATGACTTGGGAAAGATGTTTACAAAAAAGTGACTGGTCAAGATTTATAGGGGTCAGGAGGCTTGACTCTTGTGACATTGTTTTTGGTTTCACATTGGACAGTGAGTTGGTGATATGGACAGTGTTAAAAAGACAGTTGGAGAAAACTTGACAAGGGAGCAAAACCCCAATTGAGCCTGTTGCAGCCCCTCGAAAGCCTGCCAGTTTTGTTCTGTCTCTTTGAGAAGCTCTGAGAAGCAAGTGTAAGAAACAGACTGAAAATGTTGATGCATTTTTCCTGGAAACCCTGCCCAAACTGATCTAGGAAGATCCCAGTGACAGCTGTCTGTGCGTATTTGGGACTCCAAATCAAAACGAAGGACAACTGACATCTTTTCATATCTTCTCTTTTTTCTTCAAGAATTATCAAGTATTTGGCTAAAGTATTCTTTTTGTCTTTTTTTTTGTAATAGAGCTCTAAAGAGTAAATCTCTTTTTTTGGTAAACCGGTGTGTGTGTGTGTGTGTGTGTGTGTGTGTGTGTGTGTGTGTGTGTGTGTGTGTGTGTGTGTGTGTGTGTGTGTGTGTGTGTGTGTGTGTGTGTGTGTGTGTGTGTGTGTGTGTGTGTGTGTGTGTGTGTGTGTGTGTGTGTGTGTGCGCGCGCGTGGGGAGCTAAGGTAAAAAGGAAACTTTTATATTTCAATCTGTGTGTTACTGTTTTGCATCATTACTTGTTTTATAATAAAATGATAATTCTGTTGTTTATTGAAGAAACCTGGTTAGTGTATTGTATTCTGGGATAAAAAATAGAGTTTATGATTGACCATATCGGTAACTGGGAAAAACATGTAAATATATGTTGTGACCTATGGAGAAGTGGAACTAGAAAAACAGTGCACTCTTCCTGCCTTGGTCATAACAAGAATGTGTAAGGACAGCACAGGATATACAGAAGTGGAGATCCATGACAGTCAACCTTCTGGGAAGATGACACCTACGACCGAACGAACGTACCTGCCCGGGAGTGTTTGATGGGACAGTGTAAATGGAGCTTTACTCTGTATTTAACATCACTGTATGATCAAATAAGGATCTGTGGCTGATTTTGCCCCCTCCCTAGCCTGGATGCACCATGTGTAATCACAGAACACTGAGGCTGTTGGACACATCTAAGGCTTACAGACCTGAAAATAACATCGTGGAACTGCACCTGTCCAATTAGAGCATGCAGTGGGATCTGGGTGCCCCCTTTTACGGGGATTAACGGTTCCAGCGTCATGAATTCAAACACTCGGCTTCCAGAGCTCATCCCACGAATAACCTGGTAAAAAAACAGACAGTGGGGGTTCACAGTCGTGCTGTTCACAGACACTGGACGGGTTCTCACACACACTGGGTGGGTTCTCACTCTCTCACACACACCGAGGGAGGGGGTGGGAGAGGTTTTCTCACAGACACACACACACCCGGGGCAAGGCGGTTCACACACACACACCAGGGGAGGGGGTGGGGAGGTGCATGCACGCATGGTGGCATAGTGGTATTGTCACTGGACTAGTAACCCAGAGACCCAGGGTATTTCTCTGGGGACATGGGTTCGAATCCCACCACAGCAGAAGGTAGAATTTGAATTCAATTAATAAATCTGGAATTAAAAGCTAGTCTAATGATGGCCATGAAACCATTGTTGATCGTTGTAAAAACCCATCTGGTTCACTAATGTCCTTTAGGGAAGGAAATCTGCTGTCCTTACCTGGTCTGGCCTACATTTAACTCCAGACCCACAGCAATGTGGTTGACTCTTACATGCCCTCTGAAATGGCCTAGCAAGCCACTCAGTTGTACCTAACCGCGACAAAGTCAATAAAACAGAATGAAACCGGACGGACCAGCCGGCATCGACCTAGGTACCGGAAACGACAATGGCAAACCCAGCCCTGTCGACCCTGCAAAGTCCTCCTTACTAACATCTGGGGGCTTGTGCCAAAGTTGGGAGAGCTGTCCTTTTGACTAGTCAAGCAACAGCCTGACATAGTCATACTCACAGAATCATACGTTACGATGTCCCAGACTCTGCCATCACTATCCCCGGGTATGTCCTGTCCCACTGGCAGGACAGACCCAGCAGAGGTGGCGGCACAATGGGATACAGTCAGGAGTAAGTTGCCCTGGGAGACCTCAACATTGACTTCGGACCCCATGAAGTCTCATGGCATCAGGTCAAATATGGGCATGGAAACCTCCTGCTGATTACCACCTACCGCCCTCCCTCAGCTGATGAATCACTACTCCTCCATGTTGATCACCACTTGGAGGAAGCATTGAGGGTGGCAAGGCTGTAAATGTACTCTGGCTGGGGGACTTCAATGCATCACCAAGAGTGGCTCGGTAGCACCACTACTGACCGAGCTGGCCGAGTCCTAAAGGATATATCTGCGAGACTGGGTCTGCGGCAGGTGATGGGGGAACCAACACGAGCGAAAAACACACTTGACCTTGTCCTCACCAATCTGCCTGCTGCAGATGCATCTGTCACTGACAGTACTGGTAGGCGTGACCACCGCACAGCCCTTGTGGAGATGAAGTCCCGCCTTCACATTGAGGATACCCTCCATCGTGTTCTGTGGCACTATCACCGTGCTAAATGGGATAGATCTTGAACAGATCTAGCAATGCAAAACTGGGCATCCATGAGGCGCTGTGGGCCATCAGCAGCAGCAGAATTGTACTCAATCACAATCAGTAACCTCATGGCCCAGCATATCCCTCACTCTAACATTACCATCAAGCCAGGAGACCAACCCTGGTTCAATGAAGAATGCAGGAGGGCATGCCAGGAGCAGCACCAGGCATACTTCAAAATGAGGTGTCAACCTGGTGAAGCTACAACACAGGACTACTTGCGTACTAAACTGCGTAAGCAGCATGCAATAGACAGAACTAAGCAATCCTATAACCAATGGATCAGATCAAGGCTCTGCAGTCCTGCCACATCCAGCCGTGAATGGTGGTGGACAATTAAACAACGAACTGGAGGAGGTGGCTCCACAAATATCCCCATCGTCAATGATGGGGGAACCCAGCACATCAGTGCGAAAGATAAGGCTGAAGGATTAGCAACAATCTTCAGCCAGAAGTGCCGAGTTGATGATCCATCTCGGCATCTTCCTGCAGTCCCCAGCATCACAGATGCCAGTCTTCAGCCAATTCGATTCACTCCATGTGATATCAAGAAACGACTGAAGGCACTGGATACTGCAAAGGCTACGAGCCCTGACAAGATTACGGCAATAGTACTGAAGACCTAAGCTCCAGAACTTGCCGCGCCCCTAGCCAAGCTGTTCCAGTACAGCTACAACACTGGCATCTACCCGGCAATGTGGAAAATTGCCCAGGTATGTCCTGTACACAAAAAGCAGGACAAGTCCAACCCGGCCAATTACCGCCCCATCAGTCTACTCTCAATCATCAGTAAAGTGATAGAAGGTGTCTTCAACAGTGTCATCAAGTGGCACTTGCTAGCAATAACCTGCTCAGTGACGCTCAGTTTAGGTTCCGCCAGCTCCTGACCTCATTACAGCCTTGGTTCAAACATGGACAAAAGAGCTGAACTCAAGAGGTGAGGTGACAGTGACTGCCCTTGACATCAAGGCAGCATTTGACCGAGTATGGCATCAAGGAGCACTAGCAAAACTGAGGTCAATGCGAATCAGGGGGAAAACTCTCCATTGGTTGGAGTCATACCTAGCGCAAAGGAAGATGGTTGTGGTTGTTGGAGGTCAATCATCTGAGCTCCAGGACATCACTGCAGGAGTTCCTCAGGGTAGTGTCCTAGGCCCAACCATTTTCAGCTGCTTCATCAATGACCTTCCTTCAATCATAAGGTCAGAAGTGGGGATGTTCGCTGATGATTGTACAATGTTCAGCACCATTCGTGACTCCTCAGATACTGAGGCAGTGTGTGTAGAAATGCAGCAAGACCTTGCCAACATCCAGGCTTGGGCTGATACGTGGCAAGTAATATTCGCAGCACACAAGTGCCAGGTAATGACCATCTCCAACAAGAGAGAATCTGACCATCTCCCCTTGATAGTCAATGGCATCACCATCGCTGAATTCCACACTATCAACATCCTAGGGGTTACCATTGACCAGAAACTGAACTGGAGTAGCCATATAAATACCGTGGCTACAAGTCAGAGGCTCGGAATCCTGTGGCGAGTAACTCACTTCTTGACTCCCCAAAGCCTGTCCACCATCTACAAGGCACAAGTCAGGAGTGTGATGGAATACTCTCCACTTGCCTGGATGGGTGCAGCTCCAACAACACTCAAAAAGCTCGACACCATCCAGGACAAAGCAGCCTGCTTGATTGGCACCCCATCTACAAACATTCACTCCCTCCACCACCGATGCACAGTGGCAGCAATGTGTACCATCTACAAGATGCACTGCAACAACGCACCAAGGCTCCTTCGACAGCACCTTCCAAACCCGCGACCTCTACCAACTAGGAGGACAAGGGCAGCAAATGCATGGGAACATCACCACCTGCAAGTTCCCCTCCAAGTCACACACCATCCTGACTTGGAACTATATTGCTGTTCCTTCACTGTCGCTGGGTCAAAATCCTGGAACTCCCTTCCTAACATCACTGTGGGTGTACCTACCTCACATGGACTGCAGCGGTTCAAGAAGGCAGCTCACCACCACCTTCTCAAGGGCAATTAGGGTTGGGCAATAAATGCTGGCCTAGCCAGCGACGCCCACATCCCATGAATGAATAAAGAAAAAACACACAGATCGGGCCGGGGGTGGGGGGAGGTTCACACACACACACGGGGCAGGCTCTCACTCACACACACACACAATGCAAGTTCTCACACAGAAACACACATACACCAGGCGGGTTCTCTCATATACACACACAGGGCAGGTTCTCACACACACACACACAATGCTAGATCTCACTCAGAAACACCCATACACCAGGCGGGTTCTCTCATATACACACACACACACACACACATTCATACACACACACAGGACAGGTTCTCACACACCCTTCGGGCAGGTTCTCACTCACAAACACATTGGGCGGGTTCTCACTCAGTCACACACACACACACACGGGGCAGGTTCTCACTCACACACATTAGGCGGGTTCTCGTTCTCACTCACTCACACTCACACACACACAGATCAGGGGGATGGGTTCTCTCACACTCACACTCACACTCACACACACACAGATCAGGGGGATGGGTTCTCTCACACACATACCCACACACACAGGGCACATTCTCACTCTCACACTGGGCTGGATTTTACAGCACCTCCCCCTCCTGACGTCAGGGGTTGTAGCGAGGGGATGGGGGTCCGGAAAATGCCTCCAGGAGAAGCCCACTATGGGCCTCGGCGCCGGGAAGGTCCCACCCCGCCAAAGTTTGTAAACTTTTAACTTCACCCCTTCCCACCATCTTCTACACCAATCAGATTAGTTTCACCTTGCTCCCCCCCCCCCACCGCACTGAAATATTTACCTGCTCCCCCTTCCCCACCAGTGTCCTGCATCAGATCTCTGAACGGCCACCGGCAGCAATGTGGAACGGACGGCGGGAGCAGTAAGTACTTAATTCCTTTATTTGAATAAATTAAAATATTTAGATGGGGCTCCCGCCGCCATGAGGCCTCGCCACCGCCGGCAATATGGGCGGGTTCTCACTCACACACACACTGGGCTGAATTTTATGTGGCCGCCGCTGATTTCGGCGGCGGGTGATAAAAATGGCCATGTTGCGGAGCCGCCGCGATCCTAAGCGCAGCAGCTCATTTAAATAGCCGGGGCAGGCCGCCTCTCCCCTGCACCCACCGCTGATCACATGGGGGGGGTTTGGCATTGACGCCATCTTTAAAGGGCTATTTTCCCTACCGCATAAATATTTAAAGATAGATTTAATTAAATTAAATAAATATATTTCTTTTATCCCTCCCCAATAGCAACTAAATTAATTATTTGCCCTTTTGCCCCCCAAAACACTTACCTTTACCATCTGACCTTCCCACCACCACCCCTTCCACCCCCCCCCCCCGGAAACTGCACAAACTTTAAACTACAACCCTTCCCACCATCTCCTACATCCATGACGTTAATTTGACCCCATTCTCCCCCCCCGCACTGATAAACGTACCTCCTCCCCCCTCCCCACCAGTGTGGAACCTCGTTTCCCCAGCAGGGGATCCGCAGGTGCGGGAGTGCCAGCCCCCGGGACAAAGATCACAGCGGGACATCTGGTGGCAACCTAGGTTTATTTAAATTAGTTATTTTAATTGATTTGCATATTAAAATTGTGGTCCTGTCACCCAGCAGGGAGGAGGCCCCCCCCCCCCCCCGCTGCCACCAGGAGGATCGGACATCGAGGTCCGTGGCAGCCCTCATCGGAGCCATCTTCAGGCCCCCCACCCCCACCACGGAACATGATGCTTGGGGGGTGGAGAACAAAATCCAGCCCACCCTGTGGGTTCTCACACACCAGGTGGATTCACAGACACGGGGGTGGAGGTGCTGCGCAAGGTGAGGTATTGGATAGGGAGGCACGGTAGGAAACGCAAGGGGTGGTGGAAGAGGAGGCAGTGGGGAGGGAGTTGCTGGCAGGCGGCATGTATTGGGGTGGGAGGTGTTGGAGGGTGGAGGTGTGGGTGGTAGGTGCTGGTGGCGGTAGAGGTGTTGGGGAATGGAGGTGTTGAGGGAGGATGTGCTGGATCTCTGCAGATTTTAGCAATGGGGAGAATGTGGAAATGGTTAACTGGGCAGGTGATAACTGTGGGTGAAAGGACTCACCTGTCCAAAGGTGATGGAGATATTCGCCAAAGACCTGCATTAATGGAGAAAAAAATCTTTACCTAAGCACGTCAGCTAAATAAACAGATTTTAATGCAGAGATTCATCATAGCGAACTGAATATATCATGCACAGGAGCCAATGGATCCTGGCCTGGGATACTGCAGTCACTGGAGTCTCTCAATCATGTCACCACAGGTCAGTGACAGGAGCATGGAGCTCAGCTCTGGTTGTCACCTCCTGCCAAACATTTAGGAGAAGGTCAGATGGAGGCTGTACCCATCAACCCAAGGCCAATTGGTTTTCTGTAAATGTGCTTTGTAAGGTAAATGTAATCAGTACTGCAACAGAGTATTATCCAAGGGTTAGACACAGAGTAAAGCTCCCTCTACACTGTCCCGTCAAAACTCCCAGGGCAGATACAGGAAAGGGTTGGCTGCTGCCTAATTGCTGCAATCAGCAGTCAGCAATCCAATGAGGAATAGCTGACTGTGTTGCAGTCAGTTGCTGCAGGTGCTGCTGGAAAGGGAGAGAGCTGCAACATTTTGAACAACTAACGCTACAGAGCAGGAAAAGACTTTTTAAACATAAGGATATGTTTCGAGCTGGGTATCGAGCACCAGATTTGAATTTGATTTGGACTGTTGGGAAAGGTAGGAGAGGCCAGAAGAATAAGGGGTGGGGATTGTACAATTCTGCAGGGAGCTGTGCAGTTGCACTAAACATCGGAGGAAGCTCCCTCCCCACCTCAATTGCCCAGCATAGGTCAGCTGAAGCTGCCTGGCTAACAATAAATCAGAAGACAGATAGTGCCTGGGCAGCTTTTGACTGACCCAGGTGAAGACACCTCTCCCAACCGGAAGACCAGAAGAGTTTGTGAAGGACTGTTTGATTGAACTGTGGTCTGTCATACCACCTCAGTGAAGCAAGTCATCACTCCCAGCCTCCCTAAACCTCTCCCCTACCTTATTACTCATTGCTTTATTTCAAATCTGTAGGCCGACCATTGTGGTGGGGTTTAGCTCTTGACCCATGGCAAGTCCATCGGTGCCAGTGGTGGCGCCCTCTAATACCTATGTGGCTGCAGCCTCTGTGGTTGCCCACGTGACCCCGTCACGTTTCAAGCTCATCACTTCTGGCCATGGAGTGAAGAGCTATGCCCACCCCAACATGTCTATTGAGGCTTGCGTGAAGGCAACCACTGAGGTTGTTGGCCCCTCTGCCATTGTGGCAGCCTTGAAGATGTACGGGAAGGCTGTGTTTGTCCTGAAGACCAAGTGGACGGTGTCTCTGGCCCTGAGTAAGGGGCTCACTGGGGGAGGGAACCTTCCTGCCGATGGACTCTCTGGGGGCCATCGCACAGCGGATAATGTTGTCAAATGTCCCGCCCTTCATTCCCAGTGAGATGCTCCTTCCCCAATGGCACCATCTAGGGAAGGTGAGGTCGGGGATAACCCCAGTCCCGCTCGGTCTTCGGCAGAACAGCCTCTGGCATGTCTACTCCTTCCACCGTCAGCTATTTATGCAGCTGGCGTGGGAGGAGGTCTTGGTGGGCCAATTTAATGTGGAGTTCCAGAGGACAGCCTACCACGTCTTCTGGACCTCAGACAGGGCGCGGTGCCATGCCTGCAAGGGGGTGGGGCACGTTCGTAAGAACTGCTCCAATCTCCCGGCTGCCAACTCAACCTCGCTGGCCCAGGGTGACGTTGTTGCACCTCCTTCCACTCCCCCTACACCACCAACAGACACCACTCAGGCGGTTCCGGAGACTGTGGTTTTCACGACCTATGGCGGGGAGGGGAGTGCCCGTCCGAGTGGAAGGAAGGCATGGAGAAAGAATAAACACTGAGAGAGGCACGCCCCCTGGACACCATGACACAACCCGAGCCTGAGCTCTGCCCAAGGCCCAATCCCAGGGCTGGGCTGAGGCCCAGGGTAACCAAGCAAAATAGAGTGATGAGGCGGAGGCCTCTGACGACATGGCGCCTTAGTGGGAAAAAGAGAAGGTACCCCTCCACAAAGATAACACAGGGTCCTGAGGCACAGAGCCCATCTGTTGGAGGGGAGCTGTCTCCTGGTTCGGGTCCCCAGGTTCCCCCTGCCACCACCACCATCAAGGCTGTAAAGCTTGGGCAGGAGCTCCCGAACCCTCAGGGTAGAGGGCAGGGGGAGACCCCTGTACATGTGGCCCCTCCTGAAGGAGCAAATGGAACCCTGCTTGTGGTGGGAGAGCCTGGGGACACCCCTGAAGAAGCCTCCCCTTCTGCCACTGGGTCGGGTGCCCTGAGTGGAGAGGAGGGTGAGGCCCCGAAGGGTCGGCCCTCCCAGCCAATATCCACTCCCGACCATGATGTACCCGACCTAGTTAGGGGTGAAAATGCTGCCCCATCTGCTGGGCCTGTGGACGTTGGCGGGGAGGGAGATGGCCTCTTCTCTCCGTCTCCGGGCCCGGCTGGATTTCCGGAGTCAGGAACTACCATCTCCCCTGGGCCGCTCATTGGCTGGGGACGGAGGTGGAGGGGGGTTCTGAACCACTGGCACCCATAGGCTCCAGTTCCAGAGTAGAACCCAGAGAGGACTCCTCCGCCAACAATCCTGGGGGTGGGATTGTGACAAAAGCAGGACCAGCTGCCGCGGCCAGTGTGTGGTGGGTGTGTCGGCTGCTGACGCGATGACCCGGAGGATGATGGGGACTCGATGTGGGGCACGGAGGACGACCTTGAATCCATCGCCAGTGCAGCAGTGGACTCCCTCGTGCCTCCCACCGAGTCTCCTCTCATCCCCACGGCGGACCTCCGGGACTTCCTTGCGGCATGCAGGGGTTGCCGCAATAAAGTGCAGCTGGCCCTCGACCGTTGATCGAATCTGGCGCTGATCATCCAGTCCATCCTCAAGAAAGTGGGCAAGGGCGCGGGCGTGAAACTGGTTGAGAGGCGCCGGTTTAAAGCGTTCCTCAATGGGTTGCTGGGGGAGTGGAAGGCCAGGTGCACTTCCGCTCCCTCCTCACAGTGAGGTGCTGGTGACAGGTTACTAAGTACTTTTGATACGAAGATAACCATAGCCAGCCTCAACATCAACGGCAGCAGGGGGTCTCACTGCAGATTACACAATCTTCAGTCCTCAGGGAAGGGAGATATGCGGAGAGCTTTCTGCAGGAAACTCACACCGTTCCGGGAAACAAAGCCACCTGGCTCCTGGAGTGGCGGGGTGGGGTCTACATGAGTCACCTCACCCCTATTTCTAGTGGGGTAGCTATCTTGTTGGCCCCAATGTTTCAGCCGGAGATCTTGGGGGTCAAGGAGATTGTGCCGGGCCACTTGCTCCACCTCGTCGTTCGCCTGGGTAGCGTGCCGCTCCACTTTGTGAATGTGTACGCGCCCAGGCCTAGCGCGTTGCAAGTGCACTTCTTTTAAGCTCCATCGATAGCGGCTAGTGCATCATCCTCAGGGGGATTTTAACTGTACCTTCGAGGTGGGGGAATCATCCGGTTCCCAGTGCGGCCAAGCGTCAGTGGAGAAGTTGAGGGAACTGATCAGCTCCCTTAACTTGGTGGACATCTGGCAGAATCTCCACCCTGAATCCAGCGCCTTTACAAGGAGGTCTGGAGGAGGAAGGTCCCGAATCGACCACCTCTACATTTCGCAGGCGTACGTCTCCCACGTCTCAGCGGCCTCCATGCGGCTGGTGCTGTACTCGGACCATCACCTGGTGTGGGCGGAGATTACTCCGCTCCGCACGCATGCGGGTCCGCGTACTGGCACTTTAACAACCAGCTGCTGGAGGATGAGTGATTCCGGGACTCGTTCCGTCAATTCTGGGCCGACTGGAGAAGGAAACAGGGGGGCTTCCCCTCCTTGAGGCTATGGTGGGATGTGGGCAAGACTCACATCCGTGTCTTCTGTCAGGAGTACGCGAAGGGGTCGACCAAGAGGTAGGAAGCCGAGATCGGGCGCCTAGAGAGGGAGTTCCGCCTTGGTCATGCCGTTGAGGACCCAGCCCTGAGGCAGGCGTACAAAGACAAGAAGGGCGCGCTGAGGGACATGCAGCTCATCGGGTCCCGAGGAGTGTACGTGAGGTCACGGATCCAGATCCAGGAAGATTTGGACCGCGCCTCACCCTTCTTCTAATCACTGGAAAAATGGCGGGGGGGTCCCTAAGCAGCTCGTTGATGGATCCTCCATCACAGATCTGGAGGGAATGGGCCTCCTGGCCCGTACCTGTTACAGTGCGTTGTTCTCTCCAGATCCGTCCTGCGAGGAGGCGCGCAGAGTTTTGTGGGAGGACCTGCCAAAGGTCAGTCCGGAGAGCGCCGAAGGATTGGAGGCTCCGCTCACATGACCAGTGCCTCCACCAGCTCTCGAGGGGCAAATCCCCGGGGCTGGATGGGCTGACCGTGAAGTTCCCAGTTCTGGGACGTCCTGGGGGACGATTATGCGTAGGTCCTGGGGGATAACCTTGCGACCGGGGAGATGCCCCTCTCGTGGTGCAGGGCGGTCATCGTCCTGCTGCCGAAGAGGGGTGATCTCCACCTCCTTAAGAACTGGCGTCTGGTCTCCCTGCTCAGCACGGATAATAAGATCTTTGCAAGGGCTTTGTCTCAGACCGCATTTTGTGGCCCGGGTCCGTCTTTTTTACGCCGCTGCAGAGTGTCTGGTTAAGTTAATGGGTCATTGATGCTGCCCCTTCACTTTGGGAGAGGAGTGGCGGAGGGATGACCCATGTCCGGCCAATTGTATATCATCTGCGTGGAGCCGTTCCTGTGCCTGCTTCGCAGGAGGTTGACAGGTCTGGCTCTACGTGGACCGGCCATGCGGGTCGTCCTCTCGGCTTACGCCAAACATGCTCCTCACGAACACAGGTCCCGTTGGCTTGCGAAGAATTCGCGATTGCCAGCAGACCTTTTCTGCCACGTCCTCCAAAAGGATCAATTTTGAGAGATGTTCTGGACTCCTGATGGGTCAGTGGCGGGTGAACTCCCTGCCGGAGGAGTTGACACCTTTTGCATGGGACGCCACATACCTCCACTATCTGGAAGTCCACCTTAGTCCCGATGAGGAAGCCTAGCCGGCAAATTGGGAGGAGTTGGAGGTGGAAGTCACCACTCGGCTGGGGCGCTGGACAGGACTGCTCCGAGTGCTTTCCTACAGGGGCCGCGTGCTGATCAGAAACCAATTTGTGGCCTCAATGTTGTGGTACCAGTTGGTCACTTTGGCCCCGCCCCCTGCATTTGCCACCGAGATCCAGAAGAAACTTGTCGATTTCTTCTGGGGCAAGAGGAAACACTGGGTCTCTGCCGCGGTCCTGAGTCTCCAGATTGAGGAGGGCGGCCAGGCGCTGGTGTGCGTCCGCACCCAGGCTGCGTCTCTCCGCCTTCGGACCCTGCAGAGACACCTGTACGTCGAGTGTCCTCCCAGATGGTGTGCGCTGGCGACTTATTTTTTCCACCGGGGCATTGTCATCAAGATGACACGCAGCTCCCGGCAGAGAACGTTAGCCACGCCTCTCTGAGTGAGTTGCCTGTCTTTTATCGGGATCTACTCCGAGTCTGGAACATGGTCGCCTCCAGTCAGGGCGCTCCCCCGCCGGCGAAGGAGAGCGCCTCGGCTGTCCGGACTCTGAGGACAGACCAACGGGCGGAGGAGTAGCCGAAGCCCCCGGGACACCCCTCACTGTGGGTGACAAGGGGGCTCGGGAGTGTGGAGCGGTCCCGGCTGAGCTGATCCCCGCTCGGCCGGAACTGCTCCTCGGACCCAGGCCCCGAAACCCTCCTCGGGAGCCAATCCCACACAACCCGAATCGCCTCTCTGAAATGCCCTCCTTGCCATTCCACACCACGTGAATGGGTTTCCTGTACAGGCTGCTCCTGCACAATCTCCACTTCTTCATCCTCGTCAGCTGCCCGGACACGGCAGTCCTTGTTTCTAGCTGGTGCCGAGGGGAAACCCCAGTGGAGGTCTCTCTACGCGGGAGTCCTCCCCCTTTACATCGGGGACCTGGAGTGGAGGGTGCGGCACAGGGCAGTCCCGTGCAATAGACTTTTAAGTAGGTTAAAGGACTCTGTCCGTTATTTCTGCCTGTAATTTCTGCGGCCTGGACGAGTCCGTGTTCCATGTATATTTGGAGTGTGCAAGGTTGCAGCCCCTCTTTGAGTATTTAAGGGGACTGCTCCTCAAGTTTTGGTTGCACCTCAGCCCCACGCTCCTGATCTTTGGGCACCCAGTGCGGAGGGGCATGGGCTGGGACGAGGATCTCCTCGTCAGTCTGCTCCTGGGCCTGGCCAAGGTGGCAATTCACAGGTCCAGGCAGGGGGCCATCGGGGGTTCAGTCCGCCATGATTGCCTGCCCCTCTTCCGAGGTTACGTTCGCGCCCAGGTGTCCAGCTGGTTTGGCTTCTGCGACTGGTAGGCACCGCAGGGGCTGGAGTGCATCATTGATGCCCTGAGGTATAAAGGCCTCCTCGACATAAAATACATAAAAGGGGCCTGGGGTATAAAGGTCACCTTATATAAAAAAAGGTTAGAAAAAAATGGGTTAGATACAGAGTAAAGCAAAGAAAGAAAAAATAACAGGTTAGATACAGAGTAAAGCTTCCTATAGACTTGAACAGCAGTTTAGGAGAAAAGGAGACTTTCCTCCACACACATGAGCACTTGATTTGAATGCAGGCCCCAGAGGGGGTAATTAATCTGTAACACACTGGCAGAGAATCACAGAATGGTTGCAGAAATAAGGAGGTCATTCGGCCATCAGACCTGTGCTGACTCTTTGCAAGAGCAACTCAGCTAGTCCCCCTCCCCTGCCCTTTCAGTGTCACCCTGCAATTTTTTTCTCTTCCGATAATTATCTTAGGCAATACATTCCAAGTCCTAACCAGTCACTGTGTAAAAATGTTTTTCCTTACGTCACCGTTGCTTCTTTTGCCGATCACCTTAAATCAGTGTCCTCAGTTTCTCGACCCTTCCGCTAATGGGAACGGTTTCTCCCTAGCTACTCTGTCTGGACTCCTCATGATTTTGAATAGCTCTATCAAATCTCATCTAAACCTTCTCTCCTCCAAGGAGAACAACCCTAGCTTCTCCAATCTATCCACATAACTGAAGCTCCCCCATCCCTGGAACTATTCTCATAAATCTTTTCTGCACCCGCTCTAAGGTCTTTGCATCCTTCCTAAAGTGTGGTGCCCAGAATCGGACACAACACCCAAGTTGAGGCTGAATCAGTGTTTTATAAAGGTTTATCATAACCACCTTGCTTTTGTATTCTATGCCTCTAATTATAAAGCCCAGGAACGCGTAATTTTTAACCACTTTTTCAAATTACCCTGCCACCTTCAACGATTTGTGCACATATATACCCAGATCTCTCTGTTCCTGCACCCCCTTTAGAACTGAACCCTTTATACTGCCTCTCCTTGTTCTTCCTACCAAAATGTTTCCCGTCACACTTCTCTGCATTAAATTTCATCTGCCACATGTCTGTCCATTCCACCAGCCTGTCTATGTCCTCTAGAAGTCTATCAATATCCTCCTCACAGTTCACAATACTTCCAAGTCTTGAGTCATTTGCAACTTTTGAGATGGTTTCCTGTACACGCAGGTCTAGGTCATTAATATTAATCAAGAAAAGCAGTGGTCCTAATGCCAACCCTGGGGGAATCCCACTATGTACCATCCTCCAGTCCGAAAATCAAGCATTCACCACTACTCTCTATTTCCTGTCACTCAGCTACATTCGTATCCATGCCGCCTCTGTCCTTTTATTCCATAGACATCAACTTTTCTGACAAGCCTTTTATGTGGAACTTTATCCAATACCTTCTGGAAGTCCATGTACACTACATCACCACATTACCCTCATCAATCCTCTCTGTTACCTCATCAAAAAACTCAATCAAGTTAGTTAAACACGATTTGCCCTTCACAAATCCATGCTGGCTTTCCTTACTTAATCCACATTTTCCAAGTGACTGTCAATTTTTCCCTGATTATCATTTCTGAAAGCATTCCCCCCCCCCCCACCGAGGTTAAACTGACTGGCCTGTAGTTGCTGGGTTTATCCATACACACTTCTTTGAACAAAGGTTTTGAACATTTGCAATTCGCCAGTCCTCTGGCACCATCCCTGCATCTAAGAAGGATTGGAAGGTTATGACCAGGACCTCCACAATTTTTACTCTTACTTCCCTCAGTAACATCCCATCCGGGCAACTGTAAGTACAGCTAGCCTGTCCAGTATTTCAACAGTCTCTTTTTCTTTTATGACTTTGGCAGCATCTTCTTTCTTGTGTTACGCTCACCCGGTTCATTGTTTATATTAATATTTTAAGGTCATTTTTACTTTAGGGAAATTAAATGTGTAGCTGTAAGAATTTCAAAAGGTTGCAGACCGCCCAAGATTTAAAGTTCAAAAATCTCTTCATGACTGCTTACAGAGACAGAGTTCGAGGGGTGAGAGCCATAAAACTGCAGGTAGCTCGTTTAGTTGGGCAGTTGAAACCAGAAAGTTTAGAAGAAATTGCTCTGTCATTGTTAGCAATATCAATTATTCATGTGGATATCAGAAAATAAAAGATTAGTGAAGACAAATGTAGGTCCCTTACAGTCAGAAATGGGGGAAATTACAATGGGGAACAAAGAAATGGCAGAACAATTAAACACATACTTTGGTTCTATCTTCACAAAGGAGAACACAAATAACCTCCCAGAAATGTTGGTGAACCAAGGGTCTAATGAGAGGGAGGAACTGAAGGAAATCAGTATTAGTAAAAAAAATAGCGCTCTAAGGAAATTAATGGGGTTAAAGGCTGACAAATCCCCAGGGACTGATAATCTACAACAATAATAAAAACAAAACACTGCAGATGCTGGAAATCTGAAATCAAAACAAGAAATGCTGGAAATACTCAGCTTCTGACAGCATTAGAAGCAGAGTTAATGTTTCAGGTCAGTGACCCTTCATCAGAACCACCAGAACTGCTGGTTCTGATGAAGGGTCACTGACCTGAAACATTAACTCTGCTCTCTTCACAGATGCTGCCAGACCTGCTGAGTATTTCCAGCATTTCTTGTTTTTATTTCAGATTTCCAGCATCTGCAGTGTTTTACTTTTATTTTAGTGTTTAATTAACTAAAACTTCTCTTCCAGGAATGCCTACCTTGAAGAAGTTCTGCTCTTCTCTCCTGATAATCTACATCCCAGAGTACTAAAGGAAGTGGCCCTGGAAATAGTGGATGCTTGGTGGTTATCTTCCAAATTTCGATAGAGTCTGGAGCAGTTCCTACAGATTGGAGGGTGGCAAATGTAACCCCATTATTTAAAAAAGGAGGGAGAGAAAAAACAGGGAATTACAGACCAGTTAGCCTTACATCAGTAGTGGAGAAAATGCTAGAGTCTATTCCAAAGGATGTGATAGCAGAACACCTGGAAAGCATAAATGGACAAAGTCAGCACGGGTTTATGAAAGGGAAATCATGCTAACAAATCTACTGGAGTTTTTTGAGGATGTAACTAGTAGAGTAGATAAGGGAGAACCAGTGGATGTGGTGTATTTGGATTTTCAGAAGGCTTTTGATAAGGTCCCACATAAGAGATTAGTGTACAAAATTGAAGCACATGGGATTGGGGGTAAGGTACTGGCATGGATTGAGAATTGATTGACAGATAGGAAACAGAGAGTAGGAATAAACTAGTCTTTTTCCAGGTGGCAGACAGTGACTAATGGGGCACCGCAGGGATCAGTGCTTGGGGCCCAGCTATTCACAATATATATTCATGACTTGGGTGAGGGAACCAAATATAACATTTCCAAGTTTGCAGATGACACAAAGCTGCGAGGGGATGTGAGCTGTGAGGAGGATGCAAAGAGGCTCCAAAGTGATTTGGACAAGTTGCGTGAGTGGGCAAATGCATGGCAGATACAGTTTAATGTGAGGTTATCCACTTTGCTTGTAAAGCAGAAAGGCAGATTGTTATCTGAATACTGATAGATTGGGAAAGGGGGAAGTGCAACAAGACCTGGGTGTCCTTGTACACCAGTTGCTGAAAGCAAGCATTCAGGTGCAGCAAGCTGTTAGGAAAACGAATGGTATGTTGGCCTTCATTGCAAGAGGATTAGAGTACAGGAGCAAGGATGTCTTACTGCAGTTATACAGAGCCTTGGTGAGACCACATCAGGAGTATTGTGTGCAGTTTTGGTCTCCTTATCTGAAAAAGGATGTTCTTGACATGGAGGGAGTTCAAAGAAGATTTACTAGGCTGATTCCTGGGATGGCAGGATTGACGCATGAGGAGAGATTGGGTCGACTAGGCCTATATTCACTAGAGTTTAGAAGAATGAGAGGGGATCTCAAAGAAACCTATAAAATTCTAACAGGACTAGACAGGCTAGATGCAGAGAGCATGTTCCCGATGGCCGGGGAGTCCAGAACCAGGGGTCACAGTCTCAGGATACAGGGTGTGCTATTTAGAACCGAGATGAGGAGAAATTTCTTCACGCAGAGGGTGATGACCCTGTGGAATTCTCTACTGCAGAAGGCAGTTGAGGCCAAGTCATTAAATGTATTCAAGAAGGAGATAGATATATTTCTAAACGCCAAAGGGATCAAGGGATATGGGGAGAAAGCGGGAACAGGGTACTGAATTAGATGATCAGCCATGATCTTTTTTGAATGGCAGAGCAGGCCCGAAGGGCCGAATGGCCTACTCCTGCTCCTATTTTCTATATTTCTAAATCAGAGATGTTTTGAGAGTTGGAGGTAATTAGCTTAAATTGCTATCTGGTTCATCCCACATGTACCACATTGCTATGGAAATAGATGATGCAGGGGGTACCTGTTGGTGTGTTTGATGACAGGGAAGCAGTTGGCTTTTGGAAAGGGAGTTGGCTTTTGGAAAGCTGTTAGTCACAGAGAAAGCAGTTGGCTTTGAAAGCAGCTGGGCTCAGGAGCAAAGAGGCCATCAGGAATCAGGGGTGTTTCTATTTTGAGGCAGGCCCATGGTCAAACTGGGAAGTGCAGATTTGGGAGATATCACATCTCAGATGATAGATGAAAACGAAGGAATTGAAGTGAATTCCTAAGAGCTGTGGTGCACTTTGGATTGGTCCCAGGAGAAGTGAACCACCAAGATCCTGTAAAGTATAGGGGAACTCTTAGGGTGAAAGTAAAAGTCAAAAGGGGAGTGTTCAGTTAAGATTTTAAGTTTAAAGAATGTGATTTCAAGTTGTAGTCTTTTAGTAGTGTTTTATTTTGTTTAACTCGTGTACAAGTTTAAAATGTGAAATCTTGTGGCATAATTCTTTCAGTAATAACTGGGAATTCAACTTTCTCTTTTTAAAAGTTAAATGTATCTAATGGGATTGTAACACTTGGTGAAGACAGATGCAAAGTACATATTTAGTACCTCAGCCATGCCCTCTGCCTCCATGTTTAGATCCCCTTTTAGGTCCCTAATTAGCCCCTCCGCTGCTCTTACTACCCTTTTACTACTTATATGCCTATAGAAGAATCACAGAATTGTTACAGCGCAGAGGAGGCCATTTGGTCCATCGTGTCCACACTGGATCTCTGAAAGAGCAATTCCCTCAGTCCCATTCCCATTGCCTCTACCCCATAACCCTGCATATTCTTCCTTTTCATATAACTGTCTAATTTCCGTTTGAATGCTTCAATTGAACTTGCCTCCACCACTCTCCAAGGCAGTGCATTCCAGACCTTAATCACTCACTGCGTGAAAAAGTTTTTCCTCATGTCACTTTTGCTTCTCTTACCAAATACTTTAAATATGTGCCCTCTCATTCTCTATCCTTTCACGAGTGGGAACAGTTTCTCTCTATCTACTCTGTCCAGACCCCTCATAATTTTGAATACCTCTATCAAATCACCTCTCAGCCTTCTCTCCAAGGAAAACAGTCCTAACTTCTCCAATTTATGTTCATTCTCGTGAATCTCTTCTGTACTCCCTCCAATGCCCTCACGTCTTTCCTAAAGTACGGTGCCCAGAATTGGACACAATACTCTAGCTGAGGCCGAATTAGTATCTTATATAAGTTCAATATAACTTCCTTGCTCTTGTACTCTATGCCCCTATTAATAAAGCCCAGGATACTGTATGCTTTATTAACCGCTCTCTCAACCAGTCCTGCCACCTTCAATGACTTATGCACATATACACCTAGGTCCCTCTGCTCCTGCACCCACTTTAGAATTGTACTCTTTATTGTGTCTCCATGTTGTTCTTACCAAAATGAATCACCTCACATTTCTCTGCATTGAACTTCATCTGCCACCTGTCTGCCAATTCCACCAACTTGTCTATGTCCTTTTGAAGTTCTACACTATCCTCCTCACAGTTCACAATGCTTCCAAGTTTCGTATCATCTGCAAACTTTGAAATTGTGCCCTGTACACAAGGTCTAGGTCATTAATATATATCAGGAAAAGCAAGGGGCCCAACACTGATCCCTGGGGAACTCCACTACAAACCTTCCTCCAGCCCATAAAACATCCATTAACACTACTCCTTGTTTCCTGTCACTCAGCCATTTTCGTATCCATGTTGCTACTGTCCCTTTTATTCCATGAGCTATGCAGTTTGCTCACAAATCTCTTGTGTCGCACAGTATCAAATGCCTTTTGAAAGTCCATGTACACCACATCCACTACATTGCCCTCATCAACCCTGTCTGTTAACTCCTCAAAAAACTCCAGAGTTAGTTAAACATGATTTTCCCTTAAGAAATCCATGTTGGCTTTCTTTAATTAACTCGCATTTGTCCATGAGACTATTGATTTTGTCCCGAATTATTTTTTCGAGGTGTTTACCCACCACCGAAGTTAAATTGACTGGCCTGTAGTTGCTGGGCTTATCTTTTTATTTATTTATTTAGAGATACAGCACTGAAACAGGCCCTTCGGCCCACCGAGTCTGTGCCGACCAATAACCACCTATTTATACTAATCCTACATTAACCCCATATTCTCTACCACATCCCCACCATTCTCCTACCACCTACCTACACTAGGGGCAATTTACAATGGCCAATTTACCTATCAACCTGCAAGTCTTTGGAGGTGGGAGGAAACCGGAGCACCCGGCGGAAACCCACGCAGACACAGGGAGAATTTGCAAACTCCGCACAGGCAGTAGCCAGAACTGAACCCGGGTCGCTGGAGCTGTGAGGCTGCGGTGCTAACCACTGTGCCACTGTGCCGCCCTTTTTTGAACAAGGGTGTAATGTTTGCAATTCTCCAGTCCTCTGGCACTACCCCTGAGTCTAAGGAAGGCTGAGAAACTGTGGCCAGTGCCGCTGTGATTTCCACCCTCCCTTCCCTCAGTATCCTTGGATGCATCTCATCCTGCCCTGGTGCTTTATCCACTTGAAGTTCAGACGGCCCAAAAGACTTTTGGTTCCCTTTATGTTGACTGCCAGTCGATTCTCATACTCTCGCTTTGTCTCTCTTATTTTCTTTTTCACTTTCTATATTCAGCCTAGTTTTCACTTGTATTACCAACCTGACCTCTGTCATACAAGCCTTTTTTTGCTTCATCTTACTCCCTATCTCTTTCATCATCCAGGGGGCTCTGGTTTTGTTTGCCCTACCTTTCCCCATCGTGGGAATGTACCTCAACTGTTACCGAACGATCTTCTCTTTAAAGACAGCCCATTGTTCCATTACAGTTTTGCCTGCCAATCTTTGATTCCGATTTACCCGAGCCAGATCCGTTCTCACCCCACTGAAATTGGCCCTCCCTAATTTAGTATTTTTACTCTGGATTGCTCCTTGTCTTTTTCCATAGCTAACCTAGACCTTATGATACAATGATCACTGTCCCCTGAATGTTTCCCTACTGACACTTGATCCACTTGACCTACCTCATTCCCCAGAACTAAAGCCAGCAACTTCTCCTTCTTTGTTTGGCCAGAAACACACTGATCAGGAAAATTCTCCTGAACACACTTCACAAACTCTTCCACCTGCCTGCCCTTTATACTATTACTATCCTATTCTATATTAGTGCCCCCTCTGAGAAAGCTGACCCTCTCCCCTTCTGCCTAAACTGTTTTGGAATTCAGGCCCCAGAGAGTGGAGATGCAGCACCTCACCCAACGCCCCCAAGTCACCATCTCTTGGTGGTGGTGTTCAGCCTGCTCACTCTGCTGAGAGCAGGCACCAGTACAACCCACCACCCCAGCACAGTGGCCCCAAACCAACTGACCTCTGCACAGTCTGTGTGGCCACCAGGAAGGACATCATATCGCCAGCGCGGAGCTGCTCCTTCGCCAGCAACACTCCGCTAACACAGATGGTGCCCAGAACTATACCTGCAAGAGGTAGCAGTATTTCACATGTTACTGTAACCAATAAACCTGCATCTGCAAGAACAAGCATCAACAATTCACATATACAGAGTGCCTTTAACATGGTCAAATGTCCCAAGGCATTTTGCAGAGACATAATGAAGCAAAAGTGGATACTGAGCCAAAGGAGGAGATATTAGGGCAGGTGGTCAAAAGCTCGGCCAAAGAGGTGGGTATCAAAGGAGGAAGGGAGATGGAGAGGCAGAGGGGTGTAGGGAGGGAATTTCTGAGCATAGAAAAAGGTGGCTGAAGGCATGGGCGCCAATGATGTAGGAAATACAGCAGCTAATTCACGCACAGCAAGCTCCCACAAACAGCAACGTGATAATGATGAGATAATCAGCTGCTGGCATGTTAATTCAGGGATAAACATTGCCCAGGACACCAGGGATAACGCCTCTGCTCTTAGAAACAAAGATACAATGAAAGATAGGAGCAGGAGTAGGCCATTCGGCCCTTCGAGCCTTGTACCGCCATTCAATACGATCATGGCTGATCATCCAAACTCAGTAACCTGTTCCCGCTTTCTCCCCGTATCCCTTGATCATATTAGCCCCAAAAACTATATCTAACTCTTTCCTAAATATATTTAATGATTTGGCCTCAACTGCTTTCCGTGGTAGAGAATTCCACAGGTTCACCACTCTCCGGGTGAAGAAATCCCTCCTCATCTCAGTCCTAAATGGCTTACCCCTTATCCTTAGACTATGACCCCTGGTCTTGGACTCCCCCGCCATCGGGAACATCCTTCCTGCATCTAGTATGTCCAGTCTTGTTTGAATTTCGTAGATTTCTATGCGATCCCCTCTCATTCTTCTAAACTCTAGCGAATACAAGCCTAATGGACCCAATCTCTCTTCATATGTCAGTCCTGCCATCCCAGGAATCGGTCTGGTGAACTTTCGTTGCACTCCCTCTATAGCAAGAACATCCTTCCTCAGATAAGGAGACCAAAACTGCACGCAGTATTCCAGATGTAGTCTCACCAAAGCCTTGTATAATTGCAGCAAGACATCCTTGCTCCTGTACTTGAATCCTCTTGCTATGAAGGTCAACATACCATTTGCTTTCTTAACTGCCTGCTTCACCTGCATGCTTACTTTCAGCGACTGGTGCACAAGGACACCCAGGTCTCGCTGCACCTTCCCCTTTCCCAATCTATCGCCATTCAGACAATAATCTGCCTTTCTGTTTTTCCCTCCAAAGTGGATAACCTCACACTGCACAGTGGCGCAGTGGTTAGCACCGCAGCCTCACAGCTCCAGGGACCCGGGTTCGATTCTGGGTACTGCCTGTGCGGAGTTTGCAAGTTCTCCCTGTGTCTGCGTGGGTTTCCTCCGGGTGCTCCGGTTTCCTCCCACATGCCAAAGACTTGCAGGTTGATAGGTTAATTGGCCATTATAAATTGCCCCTAGTATAGGTAGGTGGTAGGGAAATATGTAGGACAGGTGGGCCTGTGATAGGAATATGGGATTAGTGTAGGATTAGTATAAATGGGTGGTTGATGGTCGGCACAGACTCGGTGGGCCGAAGGGCCTGTTTCAGTGCTGTATCTCTAAACTAAACTAAACTTATCCACATTATACTGCATCTGCCATGTATTTGCCCACTCACTCAACCTATCCAAATCACACTGGAGCCTTGTGTCGTCTGCAAACTTGAATATATTACATTTAATTCCTTCATCTATATCATTCATATATATTGTGAATAGCTGGGGTCCTAGTACTGATCCCTGTGGTACCTCACTACACACTGCCTGCCACTTGGAAAAAGACTAGTTTATTCCTGCTCTTTGTTTCCTGTCTGCCAACCAGTTCTCTATCCATGTCAGTACCTTACCCCCAATCCCATGTGCTTTAATGTTGCATGCTAATCTCTTATGTGGGACCTTATCGAAAGCCTTCTGAAAGTCCAAATACACCACATCCACTGGTTCTCCCTTATCTATTCTACTAGTTACATCCTCAAAAAATTCCAGTAGATTTGTCAAGCATGATTTCCCTTTCGTAAATCCTATCATTGTTTTCCAAGTGCTCTGCTATTACATCTTTTATAATGGACTCTAGCAGTTTCCCCACGACTAACCGTTCTATAATTCCCTGTTTTCTCTCTACCTCCTTTTTAAAATAATGGGGTTACATTAGCTACCCTCCAATCCATTGGAACTGTTCCAGAGTCTGTACCATTTTGAAAAATGACCAGCAATGCATCTACTATTTCTCGGACCACTTCCTTAAGTACTCTGGGATGTAGATTATCAGGCCCTGGGGATTTATCAGCCTTCAATCCCATCAATTTCCCTAACAACATTTCCCTACTAATACTGATTTCATACAGTTCTTCCTTCTCACTAGATCGTATGATCCCCAACATTTCTGGGAGGTAATTTGTACATTTCTGGGAGGTAATTTGTACATTTCTGGGAGGTAAGCTTACTCTCATACTCTATTTTCTCTTTCTTAATCAATCCCTTTGTCCTCCTTTGCTGAATTCTAAACTGCTCCTAATCCTCAGGTTTGCTTCTTCCAAGTAGTACCACTGGAACTTGTATGTCCACCTGAAGGAACAAATGGGGCCTCGGTTTAACATCTCACCCAAAAGACAGTGTAGCACTCCTTCAGTACTGCACTGAGTATCAGCCTTAATTTTTGTGCTCAAGTCTTGGAGTGGGATTTGAACCCACAACCTTCTGACTAAGAGGAAAGTGTGCTATCCACTGAGCCATGGATGAGACATTAAACCAAGGCCCTGTCTGCCCTCTCAGGTGGACATAAAAGATTCCGTGGCACTATTTCGATGACAAGCAGGGGAGTTATCCCCAGTCTCCTGGCCAATATTTATCCTTCAATCAATGATGGGATGAACTTGGGGAACTGGAGAAAGTACAAGAGTCTAGAGTCAGAGGAGCGCTGTGTTCTATGGGGATTGTACGGCCGGAGGTGGTTACAGAGATAGGCAGGGCGAGGCTACAAGAGGACTTGAACACAAGGATGAGGATTTTAAATTCTTGGGTGACTGGGAGCCAATGTAGGAGAGACTCACAGGAACAACATTCAAGAAGCTTGACAATATCCAGGACAAATCTTGATCAACACTTCAACTAGTTACCGAAATATCCGCTCTCTCCACCACTGGTGTACTGTGGCTGCAGTGTGTACCACTTATAGGCAGCAACTCACCAAGACCTCTTTGACAGCAACTTCGAGGACAAAGGTGCAAGGGAACACCACCACCTCCAAGTTCCCCTCCAAATCACACAACACCCTGACTTAGACATACATCGTCATTCCGTCATTGTCGCTGGGTCAAAATTCTGGAATTTAACTACACAGACTGCAGCGGTTCAAGAAGGTGGTTCACTACCGGCATGTAAATAGTAAGTGGGTAGTAAGAGGTGGGGTGGGGCCTATTAGGGACAAAGAGGGTGAAATATGCTTAGAGGAGCAGGGAAAGGCTGGAATACTTAATGAGTATATTATATTGGTGTTTACGAAGGAAGAGAATGTTGACAAAATATTGGTAGATGCAGAGATGGTCATAGTAATGGATGTGGTGAAAATTGATAGGAAGGAGGTACTGGAAAGGATGGCTATGCCTAGATTGGATAAGTTGCCTGGTCCGGTTGGCTTGTAGCCCAGGTTGCTAAAGGAAGTGGGAGTGGAGACAGCAGAAGGGCTGCCCCCCACGATATGGGAGAGGTGCCAGAGGACTGGAGAGTGGAAAACGCGACACACTTATTCAAGAAAGGGTGTCAGGAAGTCCTAGAAACTACAGGCTGGTCTGTTAACATCAGCTGTGGGTAAGGTTTTAGCAACAATAATCAGGGAAGAAAAGTCAACAGGCATTTGGAAAGGTTTGAGTGAATTCAGGAAAGCCAGCACAGATTTGTAAAAGGCAGATTGTGCTTGACTAATTGATTTTATTGATGAAGCAACCGAGAAGGATGTCACAGAGCGGCTGCAAGACATTCTGAAGGGACAGGGTGAACAGTCAGAGGTCTTGGTTCACATTGGTACCAACGACATAGGTAAAAAGAGGGATGAGGTCTTGCAACAAGAATTTAGGGAGCTAGGTAGCAGATTAAAAAGCAGGACCTCAAAGGTTGTAATCTCTGGATGACTCCCGGTGCCACATGCTAGCGAGTATAGGGATAGGAGGATAGAGCAGATGAACGCGTGGCTGAGGAGATGATGCAGGAGGGAGGGCTTTAGGTTCCTGGATCACTGGGTCTGTTTCTGGCAAAGGTGGGACCTGTACAAGTTGGACAGGTTGCACCTGAGCCAGAACGGGACCAACATCCTTGCAGGGAGGTTTGCTAGTGCTGTTGGGGGGAATTGAACTAATTTGGCAGGGGGATGGGATACAGAGTGGAGGTGCAGTAGGAGGTGATGCACAGTCAAATATAGAAGAGAAACTAAATCAGTTTGGAAGGCAGAGCAAATATAGACCTGGTAAGGCACAAGCGAATAATGCAAGGCTGGATTGCATCTATTTTAATGCAAGGCGTCTTACAAGTAAGGCAGATGAATGGGAGGGTGTTGATGAATACATGGGATTATGATATTATTGCTATCACAGAGACATGGATGAGGGAGGGGCAGGACTGGCAACTCAATATTCCAGGGTATAGAATCTTCAGGCGTGATAGGGGAAGGGATAAAAGAGGAGGTGGCATTGCATTGTTGATCAAGGAGTCAATTACTGCAGTAAGGAGGGATGATATCTTAGAAGGTTCCTCAAATGAGGCCATATGGGTAGAACTTAAAAACAAAAAGGGGGCAATCACTTGGCTGGGAGTGTACTACAGGCCTCCAAACAGGGAGAGATAGAGGAGCAGATATGTAGGCAAATCTCAGACAGGTGTAAAAATAATAGGGTAATAATACTCGGGGATATCAACTTCCCCCATATTAACTGGGACAGTCTTAGTGCAAAAGGCTTAAAGGGGGCGGAATTCTTAAATTGCATACAGGGGAGCTTTTGAGCCAGCACGTAGAAAGTCCGACAAGAGAATGGGCGGTACTGGGCCTAACCCTAGAGAATGAAGCTGGACAAGTGGTAGAAGTGTCAGTGGGGGAGCATTTCAGGGATAGTGACCATAACTCTGTAAGATTTAAGGTAGTTATGGAAAAGGACAAAGATGGGCCAGAAATAAAGGTACTGAATTGGGGGAAGGCCGATTTCAATATGATAAAACAGGATCTGGCCAAAGTGGACTGGGAGCAGCTACTTGTAGGAAAGTCTACCAGTGGGAGTCATTCAAAAAGGAAATTATGATAGCTCAGGGTCAACATGTTCCCATAAAGGGGAAGAGTAGGACCAACATGCCCAGGGAACCCTGGATGTCAAGGGATATAGAGGATTGGATCAGGAAAATAAAGGAAGCCTATGGCAGATTCAGAGGGCTGAAAACAGCAGTGGCACGGGAGGAGTATAGAAAGTGTAGGGGGGTACTTAAAAAGGAAATTAGGAGAGCAAAGAGGGGACATGAAAAAACATTGGTGGGCAAGACAAAGGAAAATCCCAAGGCATTTTTAAGGATATTAAGGGCAAGAGGATAACCAGGGAAAGAGTAGGGCCCATGAAGGACCAAAGTGGCAATGTGTGTGTGGAGCCAGAGGACGTAGGTGAGGTTTTAAATGATTACTTTTCATCTGTGTTCACTATGGAGAAGAATGACGTAGGTGTAGAGATCAGGGAGGGGGATTGTGATATTCTTGAACAAATTAGCATTGAAAGGGAGGAGGAATTAGCTGTTTTAGCGGGCTTAAAAGTGGATAAATCCCCAGGCCCAGATGAGATGTATCCCAGGCTACTATGTGAGGCAAGGGAGGAGATTGCAAGTTCTCTGACACAAATTTTGAAATCCTGTCTGGCCACAGGAGAGGTGCCAGAGGACTGGAGGAAAGCGAATGTGGTACCATTATTCAAAAAGGATAGCAGGGATAAACAAGGTAATTACAAGCCAGTGAGTCTAACATCAGCGGTTGGGAAACTATTGGAAAAAATTCTGAGGGACTGGATTAATCTCCACTTGGAGAGGCAGGGATTAATCAAGGATAGTCAGCATGGCTTTGACAGAGGGAGATCATGCCTAACAAATTTTTCGAGGAGGTGACGAGGTGTGTCGATGAGGGTAAAGCAGTTGATGTAGTCTACATGGACTTCAGCAAGGCTTTTGAGAAGGTCCCATATGGGAGATTGGTTAAGAAGGTAAGAGCCCATGGGATCCAGGGCAATTTGGCAAATTGGATCCAAAATTGGCTTAGTGGCAGGAGGCAGAGGGTGATGGTCAAGGGCTGTTTTTGCGATTGGAAGCCTGTGACCAGTGGTGTACCGCAGGGATTGGTGCTGGGACCCTTGCTGTTTGTAGTGTACATTAATGATTTAGACGTGAATACAGGAGGTATGATCAGTAAGTTCGCAGATGACACAAAAATTGGTGGTGTCATAAACAGTGAGGAGGAAAGCCTTAGATTACAGAATGATATAGATGGGCTGGTAAGATGGGCAGAGCAGTGGCAAATGGAATTTAATCCTGAGAAGTGTGAGGTGATGCATTTTGGGAGGGCTAACAATGGATGGTAAGACCCTGGGAAGTACTGAGAGTCAGAGGGACCTTGGTGTACTTGTCCATTGATCACTGAAGGCAGCAGCACAGGTAGATAAGGTGGTTCAGAAGGCATATGGGATACTTGCCTTTATTGGCCAAGGCATAGAATATAAGAGCAGGGAGGTTATGAAGGAACTGTATAAAACACTAGTTAAGCCACAGTTGGAGTACTATGTACAGTTCTGGTCACCACACTATAGGAAGGATGTGATTGCACGGGAGAGGGTGCAGAGGAGATTCACCAGGATGTTGCCTGGGCTGGAGCATTTCAGCTATGAAGAGAGACTGATAGATTAGATTAGATTAGAGATACAGCACTGAAACAGGCCCTTCGGCCCACCGAGTCTGTGCCGAACATCAACCACCCATTTATACTAATCCTACACTAATCCCATATTCCTACCAAACATCCCCACCTGTCCCTATATTTCCCTACCACCTACCTATACTAGTGACAATTTATAATGGCCAATTTACCTATCAACCTGCAAGTTTTTTGGCTTGTGGGAGGAAACCAGAGCACCCGGAGAAAACCCACGCAGACACAGGGAGAACTTGCAAACTCCACACAGGCAGTACCCGGAATCGAACCCGGGTCCCTGGAGCTGTGAGGCTGCGGTGCTAACCACTGCGCCACTGTGCCGCCCAGGCTAGGGTTGTTTTCCTTAGAGCAGAGAAGGCTGAGGGGGGACCTGATTGAGGTATACAAAATTATGAGGGGCATAGATAAGGAAGAAACTTTTTCCTTTAGCGGAGGGGTCAATAACCAGTGGGCACAGATTTAAGCTAAGGGGCAGGAGGTTTAGAGGAGATTTGAGGGAAAAAAATTTCACTCAGAGGGTGGTTGGAATCTGGAACACACTGCCTGAAGGGGTGGTAGAGGCAGGAACCCTCACAACATTTAAGAAGTATTTAGATGAGCACTTGAAACTCCATTGCATACAAGGCTATGGGCCAAGTGCTGGAAAATGGGATTAGAATAGATAGGCTTGAAGGCCGGTGTGGACACATGGGGCCGAAGGGCTTGTTTCTGTGCAGTATAACTCTACGACTGTAAAAGGCAGGTTAACAAAATTCAGGCTATTGGAATAGCTTGGATAAAAAAGTTAGCTCAAGGACAGAAAACAGCAAGTTGTGATAAATAAAAACAAGAAATGCTGGAAATACTCAGCAGGTCTGGCAGCATCTGTGGAGAGAGAAGCAGAATTAACGTTTCAGGTCAGTGACCCTTCTTCAGTTCTGAAACGTTGACTCTGCTTCTCTTTCCACAGATGCTGCCAGGCCTGCTGAGTATTTCCATTATTTCTTGTTTTTATTTCAGATTTCCAGCATCTGCAGTATTTTGCTTTAAGTCGTGATAAATGGTTGGTTTTCAGACTGCAGGATGGTAGACAGTGGTGTTCCCCAAGGCTCAGTGCTAGGACCAATGTTTTTTATCCAATATATAAATTACTTAGATATTGGAATACAGAGTAAAATTTCAAAATTTGGAGATGATACCAATTTTTATTTTATTCTTTCATGGGATGTGGGCGTCGCTGGCATGTCCAGCATTTGTTGCCCATCCCTAATTGCCCTTGACAACTGAGTGGCTCGTTAGGCCATTTCAGAGAGCAGTTAAGAGTCAACCACATTGCTGTGGGTCTGGAGTCACATGTAGGCCAGACCATGTAACGATGGCAGATTTCCTTCGCTAAAGGACATTCGTGAACCAGATGGGTTTTTAAGACAACCGATGATAGTTTCATGGCACCATTACAGAGACTAGCTTTCAGTCCAGATTTTTATTAATTAAATTTAAATTCCACCAGCTGCCACATTGGGGATTGAACACATGTCCCTAGGCCATTAGCCTAGACCTTGCCATTACTAGTTCAGTGACATTACCACTCTGCCACCATCTCCACCACTTGGAGGAGTACGAGAGGGTGAAGATGATACCAATCAACTGCAACAGGACATAAATAGGCTCGCAGAATGAGCAGACAAGTGGCAGAGGAAATTTAATACAGAGAAGTATGAGGTAATGCATTTTGGTAGAAGGAATAGGGAAAGGCAATATATACTTAATGGTACAGTTCTAAAGAGGGACCTGGGGATTCATGTGCATAGATCTTTGAAGGTGGCAGGACCTATTTAGAGAGTAGTTAGTAAACAAATAGGATCTTAGCCTTCATAAATACATGAGTACAAAATCAGTGAAGTTATGCTGAACTTTTACAAAGCTCTGGTCATGCCACAACTAGAGTATTGTGCCCGGTTCTAGTCACCACACTTTCGGAAGGATGTGAAGGTCCTTGAGAGGCTGCAGAGGAGATTTACCAGAATGATTCCAGGGATGAGGGGTTTTAGCTATGAGGTTAGGTTGGAGAAGCTGAGGTTGTTCTCCTTAGAGCAAAGGAGATTGAGGAGAGATGTGATAGAGGTGTGCAAGATTATGACAGGCTTAGATAAGGTAGACAAAGAAAAGCTGTTCCCATTAGCTGATGGTTCAAGAACTAGGGGACACAGGTTGAAGGTTTTGGGTAAGAGATCAGGTTTTGGGAAGAGATGTAGGCAGGATGCGAGGAAGAACTGTTTTTACGCAGCGAGTGGTAATGACCTGGAACTTGCTGCCTAGGAGGGTGGGGGAAGCAGAGATAATGAACGATTTCAAAAGGAAACTGAATGGGCACTTGAGGGAAATAAACTTACAAGGCTCCGGGGATACAGCAGGGATTGGGACTGATTAGACTGCTCTAGAGAGCTTGCATGGACTCAAAGGGCAGAATGGCCTCTGTCGGTGCCGTTATGATTCTATGACTACTTTCTGAAGGGCATCTAGGGATAGGCAATAAATTCTGTCCTTGCCACGCCATCTACATCCTGAGACTGATTACAAAAAAAGGTAATAAAAAAGGTAAGCAGTACAATATGCAGCAGTGTGTACCATCCACAAGATGCGCTGCAGCAACTCACTAAGGCTCCTTCGACAGCACCTTCCAACCAAACCCAAGACCTCTACCACCTAGAAAGACAAGGGAGCAGATGCATGGGAACACCACCACATGCAAGTTCCCCTCCAAGTCACACACCATCCTGACTTGGAACTATATCGCCGTTCCTTCACAGTCACTGACACAAAATTCTGTAACTCCCTTCCTGACAGCACTGTGGGTGTATCTACACCAGATGGACTGTAGCGGTTCATGAAGGCGGCTCACCACCACCTTCTCTAATTGGCAATTGGTCAGATTGGATTTATCCTGCTTTTTGTAGACACGACATACTGGCAGAAATTGGTAAATGTGTGAAGGTGAGGTGGAGAGTATCTGGATGTTATGCTCGAGTCCTGATTGCCAGGGAGTGCTGCTGGGTGAGTGATGAGGGTGTGGTATACTGAACAGCGTGAGAGATGGATGTTGTGGTGAGTCATGAAAAAATACACTCATTGACGTTGACCACCTGTATGAGGTCATCAGACCTGTTGTGGCACTGCTGCCAGGTCCTCGGGTCCAGAATCTGGGAATTGACCTCCCTGGTCACCTACTCCAACTCCCTTCTCAGGATGGTTCTTGAAGGTTTCATTAACTCTGTTATTTCTTTCCACAGATGCTACCTGACTTGCTGAGTATTTCCAGCATTTTCTGTTTCTGATTCAGATTTCTAGCAGCCGCTGTATTTTGCCTTTAAGAAGGGAAGGCTGGCTGCAACACATGTTTCCAAATAACACTGTCTGCCCCCCCTGCTGAGTGCAGAGGTTGTGGGTCACGTTTAGGAAAAGACAGCAGAATGGGTGCTGCTCAGGCCAAAGCCACAATCATTTAGAACCATTGAACCATAGAAAGATTATGGTACAGAAGGAGGCCATTCAGCCCGTCGTGTCTGTGCCCGAGAAACCTAGCTGCTCAATCTAATCCCACCTTCCAGCACCTGGTCCGTAGCCTTGCCGGTTACAACACTTCAGGTGCATGTCCAGGTACCTTTTAAAAGAATTGAGGGTTTCTGCCTCCACCACCGATCCTGGCAGTGAATTCCAGACACCCACCACCCTCTGGGTTAAAAAGTTTATCCACATGTCCTCTCTAATCCTTCTACCAATCACCTTAAATCTGTGCCCCCTGGTAATTGACCTCGCCGCTAGGGGAAACAGGTCCCTCCTGTCAGGTGTGACATTATGGTAAAGCAGGCAGGTGATTGGTTGGAGAAGAAGCTACCTGTTTGTTGAGTTTCTGGTCAGTGGTTGAGGTCCAATTTAATGCTAACGTTTAAAATAGTAGAGGAACTAGTGGTAAGCTTAATAAAATATATTTTTAAAAAATTAAATAAAATAAATAATTGAATAATATAATTAAGCAGTTAATTAAAACAAATTAAGGATGGCATGACAGGTGATGTGTCACAGCTACAGCATGTGGGAACTCCTGGATGCCAGTGTGATCCAGGGCAAACACGTCTGCAGTAAGTGTTTGCGGCTCGAAGAGCTTCGGCTCAGAGTCACTGAACTGGAGTCCGAGCTGCAGACACTGCGACACATCAGGGAGGGGGAAAGTTACCTGGACATTTTGTGCCAGGAGGCGGTAACATCCCTGAGGATAGGGTCTTCTGATTTGGTCAGTGGTCAGGGACAGGAGAGTGTGGCTGCAGCTGAGGCAGGTAAGGGGACCCAGAGGGCAGGAGTGCAGGAGCCTCAGACTTTGTGATTGTCCAACAGGTTTGAGGCTCTTTCAGCTTGTTTGGATGAGAGTGGGGGCTGCAGGGTGGATGAGCAACCTGACCATGGCACCATGGTACAGGAAGCCATTCAAGTGGAGGGAGAAAAAAGGAATGTAGTGGTAGCAGGGGACAGTATAGTTAGGGGGCTTGACACTGTTCTCTGCAGCAAAGAGCGAGAGTCCAGGCGGCTGTGTTGCCTGCCCGGTGCCAGGGTTTGGGACATCTGCTCAGGGCTGGAGAGGAGCTTACAGTGGGTGGGGGAGGATCCAGTCGTTGTGGTCCATGTAGGTACCAACGACATAGGCAGGATAAGGAAAGAGGTTCTGCATAGTCAGTATGAGGAACTAGTCACCAAATTAAGAAGCAGAACCTCAAAAGGTAATAATCTCTGGATTATTACCTGAGCCACGTGCAAATTGGCATAGGGCAAATAAGATTAGAGAAATTAATCTTATCAGCTCAAAGACTGATGTGGGTTCCGGTTCATGGAGCACTGGCACCAGTACTGGGGAAAGTGGTGGCTGTACCGATGGGACAGTCTGCATCTGAACCGTGCTAGGGCCAGTGTTCTAGCGAGCCGCATAACTAGGGAAGTACAGAGGGTTTAAAACTGAAAAGTGGGGGCAACGGATCACATTTGGGAAGATATGGTAAATCAAGAGTAGCAACAAGGCAAGAGAGAAAGGTATTAATATGGGAAATGATAACAGACTGTGAAAGGAAGGGACAGAGTGTGCAAATCTAAGAGTAAATCAACAGATAAGGCTAGAGGTTGCAAAAATAATAAAAGGACAAAACTAAAGGCTCTGTATCTGAATGCACATAGCATTCAAAACAAAACAGATGAACTGAGAGCGCAAATAGAAATAATAAAATACGATCTGATAGCCATTACAGAAACATGGCTGCAGGACGGCATAGATTGGGACCTGAATATTGAAGGGTACATAGTATTTAGGAAGAACAGGAAGCTAGGAAAATGTGGAGGGGTAGCGCTGTTAATTAATGATGGTATTAGCACAATAGAGAGGGATGACCTAAGTTCAGGAATGAAGGATGGAGAAGCAGTTTGGGTAGAGATGAGAAATCATAAAGGCAAGAAGTCACTTGTGAGAGTGGTGTACAGGCCACCCAACATTAACCAAATTTAGGATGGGGTATAAAAGGAAGAAATAATGCAGAAAGGTACAGCGATAATTATGGGAGATTTTAACCAACAGATAGAGTGGAAAAATCAGATGGGCAGAGGTAGCCTAGATGAGGAGTACATAGAATGTTTTTGGGATAATTTCTTGGAACAGCACGTTCTGGAATTAACCAGAGAGTTGGCAATACTAGACCTGGTATTGTGCAACGAGATAGGATTAATTAATTATCTGACAGTTAAATCACCCCGAGGTAGCAGCGATCATAATATGATTGAATTTTACATTCAGTTTGAGGGAGAGAAGAGTGGGTCCAAGATTAGTATTTTAAACTTAAATAAGGGCAATTATGAGGGCATGAAAGCAGAGCTAGCTAAAGTGAACTGGCAAATTAGGTTAAGGGATAGGTCAATAGAGATGCAGGGGCAGACATTTAAAGGGATATATCAGAATACACAGAATAGATACATTTCAACGAGAAAGAAAAATTCCAAGGGTGGGTCCTGCCATCCCTGATTAACTAAAACAGTTAAAGATAGTATCAAACTTAAAGAAAAAGCATATAATTTCATAAAGGTGGGAGGCAGGTCAGAAGATTGGACAGAATATAATAAACAGCAAAGAATGTCTAAAAGATTAATAAGGAAGGTACAATTAGAGTACCAGAGAAAGATAGCTAGAAATATAAAGACAGATAGTAAGAGTTTCTATTGATATTTAAAAAAGAAGAGTTAACAAAGTGAGCATTGGTCCTATAAAAGGTGAGTCTGGGGAATTAATGATGGATAATAAGGAGATGGCAGATGAACAGGTATTTTGCATCGGTCTTCACTATTGAGGATACAAGTAACATCCCAGTATTAGCTGTAAATCAGGAAATGGAAGGGAGGGAGGAACTCAAGAAAATTACAATCACCAGGGAAGTGGTAATGAACCAATTGTTGGAGCTGCAGGCTGACAAGTCCCCAGGTTCTGATAGGCTTCATCCTAGGGTGTTAAAAAAAGTGACTAGTGAGATAAAAACAAGAAACGCTGAAAATACCCAGCAGGTCTAGCAGCATCTGTGGAGAGAGAAGTAGAGTTTATGTTTCAGGTCAATGACCCTTCTTCAGAACACTGAGTTCTGAAGAAGGGTCACTGACCTGAAACATTAACTCTACTTCTCTCTCCACAGATGCTGCCAGACCTGCTGAGTATTTCTAGCGTTTCTTGTTTTTATTTCAGATTTCCAGCATCTGCAGTATTTTGCTTTTATTTGACTAGTGAGATAGTTGATGCGTTATTTTTAATTTTCCAAAATTCCCTAGATCCGGGGAAGGTTCCGTTAGATTGGAAAATAGCCAATGTAACTCCTTTATTCAAAAAGGGAGAGAGAGATAGAATGCAGGAAACTACAGGCCAGTTAGCTTAACATCTGTCTTAGGGAAAATGTTAGAAGCTATTATTAAAGATGTTATAGCAGGGCACTTAGAAAAATTCAAGACAATCAGGCAGAGTCAACATGGTTTTGTAAAAGGGAAATCATGCTTAACCAATTTATTGGAGTTCTTGAGGGAGTTACATATGCTGTGGATAAAGAGGAACCGGTGGATGTATTGTACTTAGATTTCCAGAAGGCATTTGATAAGGTGCCACATCAAAAGTTATTGCAGAAAATAAAAGCTCATGGTGTAGGGGGTAACATATTGGCATGAATAGAAGATTGGCGAGCTAACAGGAAACAGAGAGCAGGCATAAATGGGTCATTTTCAGGTTGGCAAGTTTTAATGAGTGGTGAGCCACAGGGATCTGTGCTGGGGCCTCAACTTTTTACAATTTATATAAATGAGTTAGATGAAGGGACTGAAGGTATGGCTGCTAAATTTGCTGATGGCACAAAGATAGGTAGGAAAGTAACTTGCGAAGAGGACCTAAGGGGGCTACAAAAGGATATAGATAGGTTAAGGGGGTGGGCAAAGATCTGGCAAATGGAGTATATTGTGGGAAAGTGAGAAATTGTCTACTTTGGCAGGAAGAATTAAAAAGAAGCATATTATCTATATGGCGAGAGATTGCAGAGTTCTGAGATGCAGTGGGATCTGGGTGTCCTAGCGCATGAATTGCAAAAGGTTAGTATGCAGGTACAGCAAGTAATTAGGAAAGCTAATAGAATGTTATTGTTTATCGCGAGGGGAATTGAATACAAAAGTAGGGAGGTTATGCTTCAGTTATACAGGGCATTGGTGAGACCACATCTGGAGTACTGAGGTCTCCTTATTTAAGGAAGGATGTAAATGCCTTGGAGGCAGTACAGAGAAGGTTTACGAGCCTGATACCTGGAATGGGTGGGCTGTCTTACAAGGAAAGATTGGACTAGCTAGGCTTGTATCTGCTGGAATTTAGAAGAGTAAGAGGCAACTTGAATGAAACATATAAGATCCTGAGGGGTCTTGACAGGGTGTATGTGGAAAGGATGTTTCCCCTTGTAGGAGAATCTAGAACTATGGGGCCACTGTTTAAAAATAAGGGGACACCCGTTTAAGACAGAGATGAGGAGAAATTTGTTCTCAGAGGGTTGTGAGTCTTTGGAATTCTCATCTTCAAAAGGCCGTGGAAGCAGAGTCTGAATATGTTTAAGGCAGAGGTAGATAGATTCTTGATAAGCAAGGGGGTGAAAGGTTATCGGGGGTAGGTGGAAATGTGGAGTAATCAGTTCAGCCATGAACTTATTGAATGGCGGAGCAGGCTCAAGGGGCCGAGTGGCCTACTCCTGCTCCTAATTCGTATGTTCGTATATACTCTATCTAGGCCCCTCATAATTCTGTACACCTCAATTAAGTCATCCCTTAGCCTCCTCTGTTCTCAGGAAAACAACCCTAGCTTATTCAATCTTACCTCAAAGCCAAGTTCCTGTGTTGCACACTTTTTAACCTTTGCTTCTTCTGTCAGAGTCACGCGCTAATTTTCTGCCTCCTATTCCCTGCCCTGAAATTATCCTATCTACAACTGTGCTCAGGTTCCCATCCCCAAAAGCACTAGCAAACCTTCCTGCAAGGATATTTGTCCCAGTCCTGTTCAGGTGCAGACCGTCTGGCTTGTACAGGTCTCATGTTCCTCAGAACCGGTCCCAATGCCCCAGAAATCTAAAGCCCTCCCTGCTGCACCATCTCTCCAGCCACGCATTCATCTGGTGTATTTTCCTATTTCTATACTCATGAGTACGTGACCTAGGGAGTAATCCGGAGATTACTACCTTTGAGGTCCTGCTAGATAATCTCGTCCCTAATTCCCTCAACTCAGCCTGCAGGACCTTATCCCTCTTTCTTCCTATATTGTTGGTACCAATGTGGGCCATGACCTCTGGCTGTACACCCTCGCCCTCCAGAACGATCTGTAGCCGTTTGGTGGTATCCATGATCCTTGCACCAGGAAGGCAACATACCATCCTGGAATCACATCTGCGACCGCCGAAACACCTATCTGTTCCCCCAACTATAGAATCCCCTATCACTATGGCTCTCTTGTCCTTTCTCCTCCCTCCCTGCACAGCTGAGCCACCCATGGTGCTCTGGTCATGACTCTCGCTGCACTCTCCAGAGGAACCCTCTGTCCCATCGGTGCTCAGAACTGAATACTGGTTAGAAAGTGGGATGTCCTCTGGGGACTCCTGCACGACCTGCCTTGACCTTCTTGTCAGTCTGGCAGCCACCCAGTCTCTCTCTGCCTGTGTTCTCTTAAGTTCCGGGAGTACCTTCTGACACGAGCGATCCACGTAGTTCTCTGCCTCGTGGATGCGCCACAGTGACTTCAGCCGACGTTCGAGTTCCGAAACCCGGAGCTCAAGCTTTTGCTGCCGGTGACACTTCCTGCAGATGTGTTTGTCAAGGGCACATGGTGTGTCCACAACTTCGCAGATACTACAGGAGCCACATTCTGCTTGGCTGAGCTGCCCTGCCATTACTTAGCTTTACAAACTAATTATTGCTAATGTGCTTTATATCAGGTTGGCACACCAAATTTGCACGTTACCCACCTTGATCTAAATGGGTGTGGGAGGTCACACATTGCGAACCCTGCACCCAAAAAATGGAGCTACCCACTTCTAGCCCTTATTATCTAAGCAGTATTTGGCCTCCTTATTCTTCCTCACAAAATGTAGTATTTCACACTTATCTACATGGAAATTCATTTGCCAATTACATGCCAATTCTCCAAATTTAGTATTTTCTTCTTGCATTTTGTTACAGTCCTCTCTCTTCTCTCTTTGGCCTCCTTATCTCGAGAGACAATGGGTAAGTGCCTGGGGTTGTCAGTGGTGTGTGGAGCAGCGCCTGGAGTGGCTATAAAGGCCAATTCTAGAGTGAAAGGCTGTTCCACAGGTGCTGCAGAGAAATTTGTTTGTCGGGGCTGTTGCACAGTTGGCTCTCCCCTTGCGCCTCTGTCTTTTTTCCTGCCAACTACTAAGTCTCTTCAACTCGCCACACTTTAGCCCCGCCTTTATGGCTGCCTGCCAGCTCTGGCGAACGCTGGCAACTGACTCCCACGACTTGTGATCAATGTCACAGGATTTCATGTCGCGTTTGCAGACGTCTTTGAAGCGGAGACATGGACGGCCGGAGGGTCTGATACCAGTGGCGAGCTCGCTGTACAATGTGTCTTTGGGGATCCTGCCATCTTCGATGCGGCTCACATGGCCAAGCCATCTCAAGCGCCGCTGACTCAGTAGTGTGTGTAAGCTGGGGATGTTGGCCGCCTCGAGGACTTCTGTGTTGGAGATACGGTCCTGCCACCTGATGCCAAGTATTCTCCAGAGGTAGCGAAGATGGAATGAATTGAGACGTCGCTCTTGGCTGACATACGTTGTCCAGGCCTCGCTGCCATAGAGCAAGGTACTGAGGACACAGGCCTGATACACTCGGACTTTTGTGTTCCGTGTCAGTGTGCCATTTTCCCACACTCTCTTGGCCAGTCTGGACATAGCAGTGGAAGCCTTTCCCATGCCCTTGTTGATTTCTGCATCTAGAGACAGGTTACTGGTGATAGTTGAGAGTCCTCCTCTGCATTAACTATACTTTGCAATTTGGTGTCGTCCGCAAATTTTGAAATCATACTTCCAATTCCCGAGAGGTACCAATCCCTGTGGAACACCACTTCCCGTCTTCCGCCAATCTGAGTAACTAACCTTAACTCTACTCTGTGTTTTCTGTTCTGCAACCAGTTTGTTATCCATTCTGTGACTTGTCCCCTGACTCCACATGCTCTGACCTTAGTCCTGAGCCTACCAGTACTTTTGAAAATCCAAGTATATTACATATACTGCACTACCATTGTCTACTCTTTCTGTTAATTCATAGAACCATTGAATGGTTACAGCACAGAAAGAGGCCATTTGGCCTGTCATGTCCATGCCGGCTCTCTGCAAGAGCAACTCAGCCAGTCCCACACCCCCAGCTTTTTCCCGTAGCCCTGCAAATTTTTTCTCTTCAGATAATTAATTAATTTCCTTTTGAATGCCTGAATTAAATTTGCCTCCACCATGCTCTCAGTTAGTGCATTCCAGATGCTAATCACTCGCTGCGCAAAAACATTTTTCCTGGTGTCGAGGTTGGTTCTTTTGCCATTCACCTTAAATCAGTGTCCCCGGGTTCTTGAACCTTCTGCCATTGGGAACAATTTCTCTCTATCTACTCTGTCCAGACCCCTTATGATTTTGAACACCTCTATCACTTCAAAAGTATTTCACTGGCTGTAAAGCACTTTAGGACATCCCAAGGTCATGAAAGGTGTTGTATAAATGTAGAATGGGCAATAAATAGGGCCATATCATCAGAGGGATCAGAATTCACTGTTCCCTCTTCTTCACCCACTCTTTAGAAATGAAAGTTGGGGTGGCTTACAAACTTCATTGGAAAGTCAGAGTTGTGCAGAGTAAGTTCTTTTGATTCTTTCATGGGATGTGGGCGTCGCAGGCCAGGCCAGCATTTATTGCCCATCCCTAATTGCCCTTGAACTGTGTGTTTTGCAAGGCCATTTCAAGGGCATGTAAGTGTCAACCACATTGCTGTGGATCTGGAGTCACATGTAGGCCAGACCAGGTAAGGACAGCAGATTTCCTTCCCTAAAGGACATTAGTGAACCAGATGGGTCTTTACAACAATCGATGATAGTTTCTGTTGAGTTTGAATTGCTGTCACATGATGATATGTACAAGTGGCAAGTCCTACCAAGGCTGCAGAAGAAACAGAAACTGGTATGGGTTACAGGAGGTCAGAGAGAGAAGACAGAAGAGAGAAATGTTCACGCTCCCCCACCCCATCTCCAACACCACCAACTCAAGGCAAAGGAAACACACAGCTACTGTTAGAATGTTGGGTTGCAATATGATTTATTCTAGTGGGCTAGTTGAGAAGGGGTGGGGAGGAAAGGGTGGAAAACAGAGGGAAATTAAAAAGAATTGGTAAATAAAAGCAAAATACCGCAGATGCTGGAAATCTGAAATAAAAACAGAACGTGCTGGAAATACTCAGCAGGTCAGACAACATCTGTAGAGAGAGAAACAGAGTTAACGTTTCAGGTCTGTGACCTTTCATCAGAATGTTCTGATTCACCCGCCCAATTTTATCTTAAATGTCTGAACACCTTTTTTATCATGTCCACTTTGTTAGTCTCCCTGGTAAATACTGAGGCGAAGCAATTGTTCAATATTTTGTTAATTTACTGTGAGTTTATCTTTGCATCCTTTAGTGGCGCTATTGCTATCTTGATATTTCTTTTGTTAATTTCAGGTCTGTAGAATCTTTACAATTTCTTTTTAGATCTGTTGATCATCTGTCTGTCTCTTTCTTTCTGTCTTCACACTCTATCCATCAGTCTCTATGTCCACGCTGTGGTTCTCTCAGGCACCTCTCTCTGTTTCTGCCACACTGAGTCGCTCAAAGCCTCCCTCTTTTTCTATCTGTCACTGCCCTTTCTCTCTCTCTCTCGCTCCCTCTTTCTCTCCAGCTGTTGAGGTGGGATTTACCAGTGAATAAAATGCCACAGTTACTTACAGTTCAATGTAAAGTTGGATAATCCTTGGAAGATGCCGATTCCGAACCCCAGGAACTGGCTCATGTTGCTGGATTTATCCACCTCCTTTGAGAAAAACCTTCCAATACAAAAATAATATCAGCAGTCTGTCTATCAGCTAAAAGTCAAAATGTTCTCAAAGGGGTACAAAAGCATAGTGCTATTCATTAGACTGGTAATCCAGGTGCCTGGATTAATGATTTGGAGACACAAGTTGAAATCCACTATGGCAGTTGGGGAAATTAAATTAAGTAAATAAATCTGAATAAAAAGCTAGTCTCCGTAATGGTGAACATGAAACTACTGGATTGTTGTAAAAACCCATTTGGTTCACTAATGTCCTTTAAGGAAAGAAATCTGCCACCCTTACCCTGTTTGGCTTACATATGACTACAGACCCAGAATAATGTGGTTGGCTCTTAACTGCCCAGTGAAATGGCCCAGCAAACCACTCAAGCTGTCCTGAAGGTGGCTCATTCACCACCACTTTATGGGCAATTAGGGATGGGCAATAAATGCTGGCCTAGCCAGTAATACCCACATTCCTAGAACGAACGATTAAAAAACAAAGCAATCTATCAAGTGCTAAACTATGCACTGCCTGCATTCTCACTGAAGATACTGCCAGTACTGTATGACCCATGTGTGTCTCAGTATCAGCTCCTATACATGTACAGCACGCAGCAGCTAAACAGGAATGATTTACTCCTGGCCAGTGTATGTCTCAGTGTCAGCTCCTGTACATGTACGAGAACACAGTGCGCAAAATGAATTGATTCACTCCCATCTCATACTGTACGGCCTATGCGTCTCACTGTCAGCTCCTGTACATGGACAGTACACACAGCGGATAAAAGATTTAGAGTCATAGAGTTATACAGCACAGAAACAGGCCCTTCGGCCCATCATGTCTGTGCCAGCCATCAAGCACCTAACTATTCTAATCCCATTTTATAGCACTTGGCCCATAGCCTTGTATGCTATGGCATTTCAAGTGCTCATCTAAATACTTCCTAAATGTTGTGAGGGTTCCTGCCTCTACCACCCCTTTAGACAGTGTATTCCAGATTCCAACCACCCTCTGAGTGAAAAATCTTTTCCTCAAATCCCCTCTAAACCTTCTGTCCCTTACCTTAAATCTATGCCCCCTGGTTATTGATCCCTCCGCTAAGGGAAAAAGTTTCTTCCTATTTAACCTATCAATGCCCCTCATAATTTTGTATACCTCAATCGGGTCCCCTCTCAGCCTTCTCTGCTCTAACGAAAACAACCCTAGCCTTTTCAGTCTCTCTTCATTTACTCCTGTCTGGTACTGTGAGGCTCTTGTGTGCATCAGTGTGCACTCCTGTATGGACCATGTGTCTCTCAGTGCCAGCTCTTGTACCGTGAATGCACACACCAGTGAAAGGGAGTGATGTGCTTAGAGTGGATTATAAGCAATGTGCCGTACAGAAATATACTGATGGAAAGTAATGCTTTCCCTTTACTGCTGCAATGCACATTACAGAATGGCTTAACTTAGTTCTGATCAGCTTTAATTTAGCATAATAACCATTATTCAGTAAGTCAACCCCTGTCTGGGCTCCATCAGAATGGCCTAGCCAGTAATACCCACATTCCTAGAACGAACGATTAAAAAACAAAGCAATCTATCAAGTGCTAAACTATGCACTGCCTGCATTCTCACTGAAGATACTGCCAGTACTGTATGACCCATGTGTGTCTCAGTATCAGCTTATGAGGGAACTGCAATTTAATCTTTGCTTTGTTTACATCATTTGTAGGTGTTTCTACATCTTGCTTATGCAATCATTCAGCGAATAGATGTGAGGAGAGAACTTCACGGACAAACTATGCAAATTTAGCACTAGTGAAAACTAACTATGAAATGTTATGTACAATAACAAGTGTTCAAAATATCTTGAACTAAATTTAACAGATCATGTTACTTACTCAATTTCCAGCTCTTCCATTGCAAATGCCTTCACCGTCCGTATGTTTCCCAGTGCATCATCTGCCACACATGTCGCCTTGGCAATCTGGAAATAATTTGTTAAAACAGATTTCACACTGACGTTCAGTAAAGTCAGAAACCCAGATCCAGAACTCCTGGTCCAACCAGAGTCCTGCACTTTGAAACGCAATGAATAAATCACTAATATCTGATTTATATCAACTCAATGCACTGCCTAATTAGCACAAAATGCTCCTTAACCTGGCACAGGCTGGCAGAGAGAACACAGGACAGCTCATATGGGAAATGGGAAAGTTCAACTCTGCTACAGTTGGGTTAGACCTTCCAAGACTGAGAATGATTGTTAAAAAGTGTAGAGGAAGCTTCACTCTGTATCGAACTCGCATTGTACTTTTATTTATTTATTCATTCATTCAAGAATGTGGATGTTGCAAGCAAGAGAAGGCGTCTCCTTCAACCACTAGAGTCTGTGTGATGCAGATGCTTCAACAGCGCTACTAGTTTGGGAGTTCCAGGATTTTGGTCCAGTGACGAAGAAGGAACGGCAATATATTTTCAAGTCAGGATGGTGTATGACTTGGAGAGGAACTTGCAGGTGCGGTGTTCTCATGGGTCGCTGCGCTTGTCCTTCCAGATGGTAAAGGTTGTGGGTTTTAGAAGGGCTGTTGATGAACCCATGCTGTACTTGCCCTGGGAGGGTTTGATGGGATGGTGTAAATGGAGCTTTACTCTGTATCTAACCCCATGCTGTACCTGTCCTGGGAGTGTTTGATGGGACAGTGTAGAGGGAGCTTTACTCTGTATCTAACCCCATGCTGTACCTGTCCTGGGAGTGTTTGATGGGACAGTGTAGAGGGAGCTTTACTCTGTATCTAACCCCGTGCTGTACCTGTCCTGGGAGTGTTTGATGGGACAGTGTAGAGGGAGCTTTACTCTGTATCTAACCCCGTGCTGTACCTGTCCTGGGAGTGTTTGATGGGACAGTGTAGAGGGAGCTTTACTCTGTATCTAACCCCATGCTGTACCTGTCCTGGGAGTGTTTGATGGGATGGTGTAGATGGAGCTTTACTCTGTATCTAACCCTTTTTTTTTTGCCTAGACATCAACACAATTTATCAATTTCACTCAAAGAAGGTTGGTGTAGGAATTGGAATTATCACAATTTCCAGTATTGTTGAGGCAACAATAGGTAACTTTTACTCTGTATCTAACCCATGCTGTACTTGCTCTGGGAGTGTTTGGTGGGACAGTGTAGAGGGAGCTTTATTCTGAATCTAACCCCATGCAGTACCTGTCCTGTGAGTACATGATGGTACAGTGGAGAGGAAGCTTTATGCTATATCTAATCCATTATTTTATATGTAGTGAATGAGAGACTAAGCTGCCTGTGTCTGCTTTGCCGCACATTTTGAAAATGGACATTATCCCAATCCAATACACCAGCCCTAGGATCCAGCAATTCCCTCATACTGTCAATGTCACATAAATTCCCTTCCTTGTCTCTCAGTACTCTGGGATATATACCACCTAACCGTGAAGATTTATTTGTTTGGACCTTTGCAATCCTGTCTCAGCCCACCATCTTATGACAATGTTATGTGGGTTAAAAAAATTTGGGAGTGAGTGCTCTGCTTGTGCCTTCCTCATTGCAAGCTGGGAAGATGCAAGTACTTAACTACCTTGTGATTATCCGAAGAAGGGTCACTGACCCGAAACGTTAACTCTGCTTCTCTTTCCACAGATGCTGCCAGACCTGCTGAGTGATTCCAGCATTTCTTGTTTTTATATACCTTGTGATTATGATCAGTTTTGGCCCAATTCAAATGTAGTCACTGTTATTGGAACATAAGAAATAGGAGCACGAGCAGGGCATACGTCCCTCCAGCCTGCTCTGCTATTCAAAACGATCATGGCTTCAACTCCACTTTCCCACCCCTTCCCTATCTTCCTTGATTTCCTGAGACACCAAACATCTGTCTATCTCAGCCTTAAATATATTCAATGATGGAGCATTTATAACCCTCTAGGGTAAAGAATTCCTAAGATTCACAATTTTCTGAGTGATGTCTTCTCATCTCAGTCTTTATTTATTTTATTTTATTTAGAGATACAGCACTGAAACAGGCCTTCGGCCCACCAAGTCTGTGCCAACCAACAACCACCCATTTATACTAAACCTACAGTAATCCCATATTCCCTACCACCTACCTACACTAGGGGCAATTTACAATGGCCAATTTACTTATCACCTGCAAGTCTTTGGCAGTGGGAGGAAACCGGAGCACCCGGCAAAAACCCATGTGGTCACAGGGAGAACTTGCAAACTCCGTACAGGCAGCACCCAGAATTGAACCCGGGTCGCTGGAGCTGTGAGGCTGCAGTGCTAACCACTGCGCCACTGTGCCGCCCTGTGCAGTCCTAAATGATTGGCCTCTTAACCTGAGACTATACCTCCATGTTCTAGATTATCCAGTCAGGGCAAACAACATCTCAGTGTTTATCCTATCCAGCCCCCTTAGAATCTTGTATCTTCAAATGAGATCACCTCTCATTCTTCTAAACTCCAGAGAATATAGACCCAATTTACTCAGCCTCTCATCATAGGAAAACCCCCTCATCCCAGAGATCAATCTAGTGAACCTTCACTGTACTGCCCCCAATGCAAGTATATCCTTCCTTAAATATGGAGATCAAAACGGCACACAGTACTCTAGTTGTGATCTCACTAAAGCCGTATACAATTGTAGCAAAATTTTCTTGTTATTGGACTCCAATCTCCTTACTATCAAGGCCAACACACAATTTGCCTTCCTAATTGCTTGGTGTACCAGCATGTGTTCTGTGTTCCTTGTACAAGTACACGCAAGTCCCTCTACTCCATTGGCCACCTATTTCCCCACTCACTTAACCTGTTTCTCTTAACCTTAATCTCTTTGTTGCCTCTTTGTGTCCTCACAGCTTGCATTCCTGCCTAGCTTTATAATGTCAGGAAACTTGTAAATAGCTAAGACCCCAGTGTTCAATTCCAGAAAGCTTGTTGTGGAAGGATGATGCTGGAACTTCTCTTTACTCAGCTTCACATTTATTGTACAGAGTAAAAAGGATTAAAAACAAGTAGCTCCTCACTCAAAACCTCCACCGGTCTCACTAAGAGTTTCCTTTTAAGTGCTCAGGTAAGATCCCAATCAACACCCTTCACCTGCATATAATTGATCCACAATTAATATCCAGCACTGATCCTTGCTGCACCCCACTAGTCACTGCCTGCCAACTTGAAAATGTCCCATTTATCCCTACTCTCTGCTTCCTGTCCATTAACCAATTCCTTTTGTAAAACTATGTTGACTTTGTCTGATCACACTATGATTTTCTAAGTGCATTGTTAAGACTTCCTTGATAATAGATTCCAGTACTTTCCTGACAACTGATGTCAGGCTAACTGGCCTGTAGTTCCCTGTTTTCATTGTCCCTTTTTTCTTGAAAACCAGTGTTACATTTGCTAATGTCCAATCCACTGGAACCATTCTAGAATCTCGGGAATTTTAGAAAATCATAACCAGCACATCCACACTCTCTGCAGATACCTCTTTTATAACTCTAGCATACAGGCCATCAGGTCCTAGGGATTTGTTGGATTCACTCCCTCTACCACCGATGCGCAATAGCACAGTGGCAGCAGTGTGTACCATCGACAAGATGCACTTCAGCAAATCACCACACCTCCTTAATCAGCATCTCCCAAATCTGCGATCTCTGCCACCTACAAGAACAAGGTCAGTAGATGCATGGGAACACCACCACCTGCAAGTTCCCCTCCAAGCTGCACACCATCCTGACTTGGAACTATATCGCCGTTCCTTCACCATCACTGGATCTACATCCTGGAACTCCCTTCCTAACAGCACTGTGAGTGTACCCGCACCAGATGAACTGCAGCAGTTCAAGAAGATAGCTCACCACCACCTTCTCAAGAGCAACAAATGCTGGCCTTGCCAGCAATGCCCACATCCCATGAAACAAATAAAAAAGTCCTTTAAGTTTCTCCAGTACCTTTTCTCTGTTGACATCAATTACATTAATTTCCTCCCTCTTGTTAGCCCCTAGGTTACCCTCTATTTCTGGTATGTAACTTGTGTCTCCTATGTGAAGACAGACACAAAATATTTTCAAAGTCTCCGCCATTTCCTCATTTCCATGATAATTTCTCCTGTCTCTGCTTCTAAGGGACCAACGTTTCTCTCTTCCTTTTTATATTCTTGGAAAAGCTCTTACATTTATATTTTGTTTTTATATTACTAGTTAGTTTACTCTCATTCTATTTTTTCTCTTTTTATCAACTTTTTGGTGGTCCTTTGCTAGTTTCTAAAACACGCCCAATCCTCAGGCTTACTACTATTCTTTGCAACATTATAAGCCTCTTCTTTTCATCTAATACTATCTTTAACTGTCTTAGTAAGCCACAAATGGATCTTTCTTGCTGAACATTTTGAATTGTTTATTTTATTTTTTATTTATTTAGAGATACAGCACTGAAACAGGCCCTTCGGCCCACCGAGCCTGTGCCGACCATCAACCACCCATTTATACTAATCCTACAACTACTGTGGAATCTCCCTGCTCAGCATAGTGGGGAAAGTCTTTGCTCGAGTCGCTCTGAACAGGCTCCAGAAGCTGGACGAGCGCGTCTACCCTGAGGCACAGTGTGGCTTTCGTGCAGAGAGATCGACCATTGACATGCTGTTCTCCCTTCGCCAGTTACAGGAGAAATGCCGTGAACAACAGATGCCCCTCTACATTGCTTTCATTGATCTCACCAAAGCCTTTGACCTCGTCAGCAGACGTGGTCTCTTCAGACTACTAGAAAAGATCGGATGTCCACCAAAGCTACTAAGTATCATCACCTCATTCCATGACAATATGAAAGGCACAATTCAACATGGTGGCTCCTCATCAGAGCCCTTTCCTATCCTGAGTGGTGTGAAACAGGGCTGTGTTCTCGCACCCACACTTTTTGGGATTTTCTTCTCCCTGCTGCTTTGACATGCGTTCAAATCCTCTGAAGAAGGAATTTTCCTCCACACAAGATCAGGGGGCAGGTTGTTCAACCTTGCCCGTCTAAGAGCGAAGTCCAAAGTACGGAAAGTCCTCATCAGAGAACTCCTCTTTGCTGACGATGCTGCTTTAACATCTCACACTGAAGAGTGCCTGCAGAGTATCATCGACAGGTTTGCGTCTGCCTGCAATGAATTTGGCCTAACCATCAGCCTCAAGAAAACGAACATCATGGGGCAGGACGTCAGAAATGCTCCATCCATCAATATTGGCGACCACGCTCTGGAAGTGGTTCAAGAGTTCACCTACCTAGGCTCAACTATCACCAGTAACCTGTCTCTAGATGCAGAAATCAACAAGCGCATGGGTAAGGCTTCCACTGCTATGTCCAGACCGGCCAAGAGAGTGTGGGAAAATGGCGCACTGACACGGAACACAAAAGTCCGAGTGTATCAGGCCTGTGTCCTCAGTACCTTGCTCTACGGCAGCGAGGCCTGGACAACGTATGCCAGCCAAGAGCGACGTCTCAATTCATTCCATCTTCGCTGCCTTCGGAGAATACTTGGCATCAGGTGGCAGGACTATATCTCCAACACAGAAGTCCTTGAAGCGGCCAACACCCCCAGCTTATACACACTACTGAGTCAGCGGCGCTTGAGATGGCTTGGCCATGTGAGCCGCATGGAAGATGGCAGGATCCCCAAAGACACATTGTACAGCGAGCTCGCCACTGGTATCAGACCCTCCGGCCGTCCATGTCTCCGCTATAAAGACGTCTGCAAACGCGACATGAAATCTTGTGACATTGATCACAAGTCGTGGGAGTCAGTTGCCAGCATTCGCCAGAGCTGGCGGGCAGCCATAAAGACAGGGCTAAATTGTGGCGAGTCGAAGAGACTTAGTAGTTGGCAGGAAAAAAGACAGAGGCGCAAGGGGAGAGCCAACTGTGCAACAGCCCCGACAAACAAATTTCTCTGCAGCACCTGTGGAAGAGCCTGTCACTCCAGAATTGGCCTTTATAGCCACTCCAGGCGCTGCTTCACAAACCACTGACCACCTCCAGGCGCATATCCATTGTCTCTCGAGATAAGGAGGCCCAAAGAAGAAGAAGTACACTAATTCCATATTCCTACCACATCCCCACCTGTCCCTATATTTCCCTACCACCTACCTATACTAGGGGAAATTTATAATGGCCAATTTACCTATCAACCTGCAAGTCTTTTGGCTTGTGGGAGGAAACCGGAGCACCCGGAGAAAACCCACGCAGACACAGGGAGAACTTGCAAACTCCACACAGGCATTACCCAGAATTGAACCTGGGTCGCAGGAGCTGTGAGGCTGCGGTGCTAACCACTGCGCCACCCTAAATGTTAAATGTTTCCTACTGTTTACTTACCGCCATTCCTTTTAGTCTATTTACCCAACCAAGTTAACCAGCTCTCCCCTCAATACCTAAATAATTGGCTTTGTTTAAGATTCGTGTTTGGGACTGGAGTATGTCACTTTCAAACTTAATATGGAATTCAACTGTATTATGATCACTTTTCCCAGCAGATCTCTTACTGTGCAATTACTAATTAACCATGTGTAGTAGATGCAAAATAGCTTTATCCCTGGTTGGTTCCACAACATATTGTTCCAGAAACTGTCATGAAAACATTCTAGACCACCTTTGCCAAATTGATTGGTCCAGTCTATATGAAGATTAAAGTCCCCCATAATTATTACACTGCCTTTGTTACAAGCTCCAATAATTTCTTGCTTAATGCTCAGTCCAATTGTGTAACTACTGTTAGGAGGCAAATAAACTACTCACACCAGTATTTTCTGATCAGGAGGCAACAACGTGTCCATACATCAGTGTCCGTGGTAAAAATCTTGAGGTCCGTGGTAATAAAACATAAGTTCAAAGGCTTGGAGCAAGACATTTATAATTATCAGCAGCGGAAGTAATTATGAAGGATTGGGTCATCGGGGCATCGGGCTAGTTCCTACAGCCCACCAAAGTTTTGTATCTGGCCCGCCAATCAAAAGCACGATTGGTTTGCCTGCGCGCAGACCTCCGTCCAATTGAAGCGCGGGGGAGGCGGGACTTGCTGGGAGCCATCAATCAGCCGCTCCCTGGCCATGTCAGAACAGACAGGATAGTGCACAGGTAAGCAATGCTAGAACTGGAAAATGTCCGTGGTGCAACATGTTGGTGCCTATCCCTGTTTCTGACCCTACCTATTCCTATTCTCCACCCATTCTGATTCTATTTCCTGATCGTCTGAGCCAAGATCCTTTCTCACTACTGTCCTTATGTCATCCTTTACTATCAGGGCTACTTCTGCTCCTTTTCCAGTCTGTCTGTCTTTTAGAAATGTTGTGTACCCTGGAATATTTATTTCCCAACCTTGGTCACCTTGTAACCATGTTTCTGCAATGGCAATTAGATATATATCATGTATCTCTATTTGTGCCACTAGTTCATCTATCTTATTGCGAATGCTTCGCGCGTTCTGATAAGTCACCTATAATTTTTTTTTTTACTACTATTGTCATGCTAGGCCCCAACCTACCAAGAATGAGGTACATTAATTTTGTCATGAACAGTGATTTTAAACTGTTACTGGAGTGAAAAAAGGACATGTTAAACAGATCAACCGTGGCTGGAAAAGACATTTGCATATTAACAGATGGTGACTGGAAGGACAAAGGACCATTCCCTGACACAGTCAACTCACAGTGGACCTTGATCACCAGGTATTGTGTGTAAGAGGAGCATTCCAGAGACTGCTGTAATCCAAGACGTGGTTAGACCAGTTAGTCACATGACTAACCTGCTTGGCAACCTGGGGTTTTTTTGAGTTGTACTAACACTTTGAACTGAGAAAGTCTGTTTGCTTCTGGACTCAGACAATCTCTCCAGTCTGCTCCCATCTCTTTCTCACAAGCTTCTGAATCTACTGAAGACACATGAACCCCAAAAGAGAAAAGTCTCCTACAGCGAACAAGGTTTAAGAAGAATCCTGGGCCCCAACGAAAAGCAGTATTTACTGTCACCGTCCTGTAGTTTTTTTGGGATTATGCGTTTTGCCTTTAAGGCTTGCAAGGGATCAGTGTTGTTTTAAGAAGCAGCAAGCCTTAGGAGTTACAGGAAGGTGCATTGCCGTTGCCTTAGAAACAGCCATTTGGAGACTGTGATTCGAAGGGTGCATTCTCGTTACCATAGATATAGCCACTAGGAGTGAGCCCGATGCGATACATTTGTTGCAATTCAGTTTTGAACTGGCTTATGAGTTGAAGACAGTTTGTTCGAACAGAACACTGACAGAGACAGACACAGAGGACAGTAGGCTATCCTCTCTTCCAGTTTGCCACTCAATTTTTGAGGACAGAATGTGGTATTCCACCAGTTTTTCAATAATTAACTCAGCAATTATAACTGCATCATTTGTGTTTTTGGAGACAAAAAAAAATTCACAACTCTGAAATGGAAAGAAAATTCTGAAAATGCTGGAGGTGCACTAGAAGTCAGTCAATGTCCAAAGAAAAAAGACTGCTTAAATGTGTTCCACATATGTGATGCAGGGTTACGCACCTGAAAAGTCATATATTGACTGACCTGTCTATCACTTACTGTTTACCGATTTCTGTTTTTCTTTATATTCTGCAATTGTCTTTTCTGATCTGTTATAGGACATCTGTTATAGACCCCTGGTGTAGGTATGTGGTAGGAGAATGGTGGGGATGTGGTAGGGAATATGGGATTAATGTAGGATTAGTATAAATGGGTGGTTGTTGGTCGGCATAGACCCGGTGGGCTGAAGGGCCTGTTTCAGTGCTGTATCTCTCTATGACTCTATGACAGCTGGTGTTAGCACCTGGAAAAAGAGCTCTCTACCAGTTAAACTGAAGGAATAGGATTTTAGACTGTTTATTATTATCTCTCAAAATTCTAAGAAAAAGTCAAGCCAAAATGGAGATCTCTGGTAATTTAAATTGAAGAAAGGGAAGTTGTACTGTGACAATCTTTTATCCCTCAAAAACTCCAAAGTCAGATTGATTTTGTTGAAAGTGTTTGCAAGTCGTTAATTGTTGAAATTCGCTGGAGAAGGAAAGCAACATCCTGTGAGGACTTCGAGCAACATCCTGTGAGGACTTTGAGCAACAGTGGACTGTAAATTTGCAATTTTCCTATTTTAAATGTTGTTTATATCTTCATAGTGTTTAAGAATTTAGTTCTTCTAATTAAAGAGTTAATTTATTGATTTAAAGACACCTGGTTTGGTTCGCCTCATTCAGGGTTAATAGATGGTACAATTTGGCTGGGTCTTTCTTTAATTTGGAAAGTTTTAAATGATATGTTAGGCGATCTGTGGAGCGAAGGGATTGAATCATTAGTGTATTTCTCCCACCACAATCAGAATTGTATATTTTGATTGGGGGCTTTGACTGGAGCGGTCAGTCGTAACACTACCTACAATCAAGGACTCTACAGTGAGCTCGAAGAACCGTAACAAAAACTCTTCAGATAGTGCCTCAGACTTTTCCACTTATTTTTCTTCTGCTCTTTTCTGTCTCTATTTGCATGTGTGTATCGCGTATGCATGCCAGCGTGGGCATGTCATGTATCCAAAGGTGTTAACCGAATTAGAGTTTAAGTTTAATAAATTTCAACTTTTCTTCTTTAAAACTAAGAAAGCCTGTTTGTGCTGGTTTTTATTGTTATTTAATTGGAAAGCGGTGAACAAGGATTCACCAAGGGGAGCTAAAAACAGTGTGTTTAAAATTAAATCCTGTTACCATAACACAAGGTGAAGGCTGAGAGGGACCCCTAGACACCTTTCTCAGCTGGTCGTAACACTATTCTTTGCATGGACTTTATTCGCTGCTGCACTATTACCGTTAAACTCTCCATCCCTTCCTCTCCCACTCTTCTTGTCTTTACCCACATTGCCACACTGTTCTATTGTCCCGATTTTCTCTTTGGATTTCTAAAACTACCTTCAATTGAAGCCTATCCCAACTCTGTTAATTTCAAGCCCTATCCACAGCCCTTGCTAAACAATTCGCCAGGACACTGATCCCAGCCCAGTTTAGGTGGAGCCCATCCCAACAGCTCCTTCTTTCCAGAATACTGGTGCCAGTGCCCCATGAATCGAAACTCCTTCTTGCCACACCAGTCTTTGAGCCACACATTTAATTCTTTAATCAGCTTGACCCTTTGGCAATTGGCTGTAATGTAGAGAAACAGCTTATTTGTGTATAACAGATTCCCAGAAACAGGAACAAGATAAATGACCAGATACCTGGTTTTTAGTAGTCTTCTTTCAGAGATAAATATTGGCCAGGACAGAGCAGTCCCATGCTCTTCTTCCAATAGTGCCATGGGATCTTTTACATCCACCTGAGAGGGCAGATGGGACCTCTGTTATTAGCTCATTTGAAAGACAGAACCTCTGACAGTATAGTACTCCCTCAGTACTGCACCGGAAGTGTCAGCCTGGATTGTGGGCTCAGGTCTCTGGTGTGGGGCTTGAACCCACAGCATCTGACTGAGGGTGAAATGGGCTATCAACTGAGGGAAGGAAAACATTGGGGGTAGAAATTCATTTCGGGCAGTGCTGCAAAATGGGCGTTATTGGATTGGCCACCCATTATACACAGCGCCTGATATTTAATTCTACTGGAACCGACATCAAGTGCTGCTTATAACTGGCAACCAATCCAATACTGCCTGTTTTGAGATACCCCCAAATAAATTTCTACCCCTTGGCATCTATTTCTATGCTGACCTCCTTCCTGACTGTTGTCTCACTGCTTCAGCACTCAAAGAATCTTTGTCCCTCTGACCCTCCTTTTAACCCGCTTCCCATATTCCTTCCAGTAAATTCAATCTCACCCTCCCAGAATTTCAACATTGCGATCTCCCCATTCCAATATATTGGTGCTTATTCAATGAAACAGGCTTCAATCATTTCCCCCCAACCCAGTCCAAGAATTGTTCTCCCTCTAAACAAATCCTGTGTCTGTCCAAAACTTGCGCTTTATATCCAGACACTGGTTCCTAATAAATTTCATGCATCCACCTGTACATCGGACTCATTCTCTAGGCTCCTGCCTGCCTCTTCGGACTCGCCTCACCCACACCTCCATTCCCCTCTAGTTTGTATTTGCTCAATGCTATGCAAACACCACATATTTACCCCCTCATACCTGCTCCTGTGCCTTTTGGGATAGTCTCCGAAGGTACGAGCCCAGATAGGCTCCGGTTCCAACCAGGACTGGCATCGCCACACACATCAGATTCGTTAGTTTAGGTGAAACGAAGTATAGAGACACCAGGCAACCGATAGTCTGTGCAGCACTCTTCAGGCCCTAGAGTTCAAACCAGACAATATCAGGGCAGTAAAAGCATGGGGTAGATACAAATTAAAGCTCCCTCTATACTGTCCCATTAAACACTCCCAGGGCAGTTAAAGCACGGAGTTGCCTGCCTGCCCCTCTTCCGCGGTTACATTCACACCCAGGTGTCCGTGGAGGAGCACCCAGGTGTCCGTCGGTACGCTTGAGGCCTTCTGCGACCGGTGGGCACCGTAGGGACTGGAGTGCATAATTGACGCCGAGAATGGCATTTTAATTTGAGTTTTGTATTATTTTTTAATAAAGTTATTTTAGTAAATGTATATAAGGGGGTCCTGAGGAATAAAGGCCCCTTGACATAAAATACATAAAAGGGGCCTGGCGTATAAAGGCCACCTTCAAAAAAAAATGAGGTTAGATACGGAGTAAAGCTCCCTCGACACTGTCCCCATCAAACACTCCCAGGACAGGTACAGCACTGGGATTGGCTCCTCTGTGATTGGGAATACTGAGTGCCTCAACGAGGTGCAGCTGACAGTGCTACAGTCAGTTGCTGGAGAGGGAGTGCTGAGGAGAAACTGCAAAAACTTTCAACATTTGCTGCAGAGAAAAGACTTTTGGAATAAGCCTGTATTTGGAGGTGGGTGTTGAGCACCAGACTCATTTCATTTGGACTGTTGTGGGAGGTGGAAGAGGCCAGAAGAACAAGGGGTGGGGGCTATACAATTCTGCAGGGAGCTGTGCAGTTGCACTAAAGTTGCAGGGAAGCTCCCTCCCCACCCCAATTGCCCAGCCTGACTCAGCTGAAGCTGCCTGGCTAATATACAGAAGGGGATAAATAGTGCCTGGGCAGCTTCAGCTTGCCCAGGTGAAGACGCCTCCCCCAACCAGAAGATCGGAAGACCAAGTGTGCTGGCAGAGACTGTTTTAAGTGTGCTGTGTGCACCACCTCCAGAAAGGAAAGAAAGTCATCACTTACAGCTTGTCTTTCCCTCTCTATTCCCTCAGCCTCTCCCCTAACCTGTTGTTTGTTTGTTTTGTGCATAAAGTTATTTTCAAGACTACAATTTGGGGTGGATTCGCTCTTAGACCCATGGCAAGCCCTTCATCACAGGTGGCAGGGCCCTCTACAACCTATGCAGCTGCAGCCTCTGTGGCTGCCCACGTGGCCCCGTCACCTTTTAAATTAATAACATCCAGCCATGGGGTGAAGAGCTATCCCCACCCCAACATGTCCATTGAGGCCTGTGTGAAGGCAATGACCGAGGTTGTCGGCCCCTCGGCCATTGTTGCGGCCTCAAAGATGTATGGGAAGGCGGTGTTTTTTCTAAAGACTGAGCGGGCCGTGTCCCTGGCCCTGAATAAGGGGCTCACTGTGGGGGGGGACTTTCCTGCTGGTGGACCCTCTGGGGCCACTGCGCAGCGGATAATGTTATCAAACGTCCCACCCTTCATTCCCAGTGAGCTCCTCCTCCCCCACCTACACCATCTGGGGGAGGTGAGGTCAGGGATCACCCCAGTCCGGCTTGATCTTCGGGAACACAGCCTCCAACACGTCTACTCCTTCCGCCGCCAGTTATTTATGCAGCTGGCGCGGGAGGAGGACTTGGAAGGCCATTTTAATGTGGAGTTCCAGGAGACGGCCTACCGCGAAGTTTGGACCTTGGACGGGGCGTGGTGCCACGTCTATAAGGGGGTGGGGCATGTTCGTAAGAACTGCCCCAACCTCCTGGCCACCAGCTCCACCTCGGTGGCTCAGAGTGGTTCCACAGCACCTCCTCCCACTCCCCCCCCCACCCCCCCCCACACATCCAACAAACACCGCTCAGTCGGTTCTGTGGTTTTCACAGCCTCCAGTGGGGAGGGGAGTGCCCGTCCGAGTGGAAGGAAGATGCGGAGGCAAAAGAAACATCAAGAGGCGCGTCCCCTGGACACATTGAAACGACCCAAGCCTGAGCTCAGCCCAAAGCCTGTTCTCACGGAATCCACCTTTTCCAGGGCTGGGCTCAGGCCTAGGGTGACTAAAAAGGAGGGTGCGGGGTCGGAGGCCTCTGATGACATGGAGGTCTCTGAGCCTCTGTGCCCTGGTGGGAAAAAGAGAAGGCACTCCTCCACAGAGGTAACGAGGGGCCCTGAGGCGCAGGGCCCATCTGTTCGAGGGGAGCTGTCTCCTGTTTCGGGTCCCCAGGTTTCCCCTACCGCCACCACCAAGGCTACAGAGTCCAGGCAGGAGCACCCTATTCCTCAGGATGCAGGGGAGGGGAAGGCCCCGGTACTCGAGGCCCCTCCTGAAGGAGTAAGTGGGGCCCTGCTTGTGGTGGGGGAGCCTGGGGACGCCACCCATTCTGCCACTGCTACTGGGTCGGGTGCCCTGAGTGAAGGGGAGGGCGAGGCCCCAGAGGGTCGCCCCTCCCAGCCGGAGTCCACCACCAACCAGGAGACACCCGACCCGGTTATAACCAAGAATGCTGCCCCATCTGCTGGGCCTGCGGGTGCTGGCGGAGCGGGAGATGGCCTCCTCTCTCCGCCTCTGGTCTCAGCTCCGGCTGGATTTCCGGAGTCGAGAACTTCTGTCTCCCCTGGACCACTCATTGGCCTGGGGGTGGAGGGGGGTCCTGGACCACTGGTGCCTACAGGCTCCAGTTTCACATTAGAACCCAGAGAGGACTCCTCCACCATCGATCCTGGGGGTGGGATCGTGACGGAGGCGGGTTCAGCTGGCGAGGCTGGGATGTCCGCCCCAGCGTGTGGTGGATGTGTCGGCCGCTGGCGGTGATGACTCGGAGGAGGATGGGGATTCGCTGTGGGGCACGGAGGATGATCTTGATTCCATCGCCAGTGAGGTGGTGGAGTCCCTCGTGCCTCCCACCGAATCTCCTCTCATCCCCACGGCGGAACTCCAGGATTTCCTCGCGGTTTGCAGGGGCTGCCGCAATAAAGTTCAGCTGGCCCTCGACCGCTGGTCGAATCTGGCGCTGATCATCCAGTCCGTCCGTGCTGCCCTGAAGATAACGGGCAAGCGCACGGGCGTGAAACTGGTTGAGAGGCGCCGGTTTAATGTGTTCCTCAATGGGTTGCTGGGGGAGTGGAAGGCCAGGTGCACTTCCACTCTCTCCTCATAGTGAGGTGTCGGTGACGGGTTTTAAGTACCTTTGACATGAAGCTAACCATAGCCAGCCTCAACATCAACGTCAGCAGGGGGTCTCACCGCAGATTTCACAATCTCTCAGTCCTTAGGGAAGGGAGATACGCGGTGAGCTTTCTGCAGGAAACCCACACCGTTCCGGGAGACAAAGCCACCTGGCTCCTGGAGTGGCAGGGTGGGGTCTACATGAGTCACCTCACCCCTATTTCTAGTGGGGTGGCGATCTTGTTGGCCCCAATGTTTCAGCCAGAGATCTTGGGGGGGGTCAAGGAGCTTGTGCCAGGCCACTTGCTCCACCTCACCGTTCGCCTGGGTAGCGTGCCGCTCCACTTTGTGAACGTGTACGCGCCCAGGCCCGGCGCGTTGCAAGCGCGCTTCTTTGAAGAAGTGTCCGCTCTCTTGAGCTCCATCGATAGCGGCGAGTGCATCATCCTCGGGGGGGATTTTAACTGCACCCTCGAGGTGGGGGATCGCTCCGGTCCCCAGTGCGGCCAAGCGTCGGTGGAGAAGTTGAGGGGACTGATCAGCTCCCTTAACTTGGTGGACGTCTGGCGGAATCTCCATCCCGACTCCAGCGCCTTCACGTGGAGGTCTGGAGGAGGGGGGTCGCGAATCGACCGCCTCTACATTTCGCAGGCGTACGTCTCCCGCGTCTCGGCGGCCTCCATGCGGCTGGTGCCGTGCTCGGACCACCTCCTGGTGTGGGCGGAGTTCTCTCCGCTACGCACGCGGGCGGGGTCCGCGTTCTGGCACTTTAACAACCGGCTGCTGGAGGACATGCGATTTCGGGACTCGTTTTGTCGATTCTGGGCCGACTGGAGAAGGAAGCAGGGGGGCTTCCCCTCCTTGAGGCTATGGTGGGATGTGGGCAAGACTCACATCCGCGTCTTCTGTCAGGAGTACGCGAAGGGGTCGACCAAGAGGCGGGAAGCCGAGATCGGGCGCCTTGAGAGGGAGGTGCTCGACTTGGAGTCCCGCCTCGGTCATGCCGTCGTGGACCCGGCCTTGTGGCAGGCGTACAAAGAGAAGAAGGGCGCGCTGAGGGACCTGCAGCTCATAGGGTCCCGAGGCGCATACGTGAGGTCGCGGATCCAGATCCTGGAAGATTTGGACTGCACCGCACCCTTCTTCTACTCGCTGGAAAAATGGCGGGGGGTCCGTAAGCAGCTCGTTGAGCTGCTGGCCGACGACGGATCCTCCATCACGGATCCGGAGGGAATGGGCCTCCTGGTCCGTACTTATTACAGTGCGTTGTTCTCTCCGGATCCGTCCAGCGAGGATGAGCGCAGAGTTTTGTGGGAGGACCTGCCGCAGGTCAGCCCGGGGGGTGCCGAAGGATTGGAGGCTCCGCTCACATTGGCGGAGCTGACTGGTGCCCTCCACCAGCTCTCGAGGGGCAAATCCCCAGGGCTGGATGGGTTGACCGTGGAGTTCCTCAGGGCGTTCTGGGACGTCCTGGGGGACGATTACGCGCGGGTCCTGGGGGAAAGCCTGGCGACCGGGGAGATGCCCCTCTCGTGGCGCAGGGCGGTCATCGTCCTGCTGCCGAAGAGGGGCGATCTCCGCCTGCTTAACAACTGAAATCCGGTCTCCCTCCTCAGCACGGATTATAAGATCTTTGCCTGGGCTATGTCTACCCGCCTGGGCTCCGTGCTGGCCCACATGATCCACCCCGACCAGTCCTACACGGTCCCGGGCCGGTCCATCCAGGACAACATCCACCTGGTCCGGGACCTGATCCATCTTTCCCAGAGGACTGGTCAGTCGGTCGCCTTTCTCTCCCTCAATCAGGAGAAGGCGTTCGACAGGGTGGATCACGATTACCTTTTCGGGACTCTGCGCGCTTTCGGACTCGGGCCGCATTTTGTGGCCCGGGTCCGACTTTAATACGCCGCCGCAGAGTGTCTAGTCAAAGTTAACGGATCCTGGTTGGTCAGTGGCGGGTGGACTCCCTGCCGGAGGAGATGACACCTTTTGCGTGGAGCACCACGCACCTCCTCTATCTGGGAGTCCACCTTAGCCCCGCTGAGGAAGCCTGGCCGGCAAACTGGCAGGAGTTGGAGGCGAAAGTCACCGCTCGGCTGGGGCGCTGGACAGGACTGCTCCGAGTGCTTTCCTACAGGGGCCGAGCGTTGGTCATAAACCAACTGGTGGCCTCCATGTTGTGGTACCAGTTGGTCACTTTGGCCCCACCCCCTGTATTTGCCACCAAGATCCAGAAGAAACTCGTCGATTTCTTCTGGGGCAAGAGGAAACACTGGGTCTCTGCCGCGGTCCTGAGTCTCCCGATTGAGGAGGGCGGTCAGTCGCTAGTGTGCGTCCGCACACAGGCTGCGACTCTCCGCCTTCGGACCCTGCAGAGATACCTGTACGTCGAGCGTCCTCCCAGATGGTGTGCGCTGGCGACGTATTTTTTCCGCCAGTGTCACTGCCTTCAAGACGACACGCAGCTCCCGGTGGAGTCCGTTAGCCGTGCCTCTCTGAGGGAGTTGCCTGTCTTTTACCGGGATCTATTCCGAGTCTGGAACATGGTCGCCTCCAGTCAGGGTGCTCCCCCGCTGGCGGAGGAGAGCGCCTCGGCTGTCCGGGCGGCCGACTCCGGGGACGGTCCGGCGAGCGGAGGAGTAGCCGAAACCCCCGGGACGCCCCTCACTGCGGGTGGCGAGGGGGCTCGGGAGTGCGGAGCGATCCCGGCCGAGCTGACCCCCGCTCGGCCGGAACTGCTCATCGGACCCAGGCCCCAAAACCTCCTCGGGAGCCGGTCCCGCACAACCCGAGCCGCCTCTCGGAAATGCCCTCCGTGCCATTCCAATCGGCGCGGAGGGGTTTCCTGTACGGGCTGCTCCTGCACACTCTCCACTTCCTCGCCCTCGTCAGCCGGCCGGACACGCCCTGGCAGTCCGCGTTGCCATCTGGCGGCGAGGGGAAACCCCGATGGAGGTCTCTCTACGCGGGAGTCTTCCCCCTTTACATCGGGGACCTGGGATGGAGGGTGCTGCACAGAGCAGTCCCGTGCAATAGACTTTTAAGTAGGTTCACGGACTCCCAGGCCGCCTGTACTTTCTGTGGCCTGGACGAGTCCGTGTTCCACGTTTACACGGAGTGTGCGAGGTTGCAGCCCCTATTTGAGTATCTGAAGGGGCTGCTCCTCAAATTCTGGCTGCACTTCAGTCCCACGCTCCTGATCTTTGGACACTCAGTGCGGAGGGGCTTGGACCGGGAGGAGATCTCCTCGTCGGTCTGCTCCTGGGCCTGGCCAAGATGGCTAGTCACAGGTCCAGGTTGCGGGCCGTCGGGGGGTCCGTTCTCCCCGATTGCCTGCCCCTCTTCCGCGGTTACGTTCGCGCCCGGGTGTCCCTGGAGAAGGAGCATGCGGTGTCCGCCGGTACGCTCGAGGCCTTCCGCGACCGGTGGGCACCGCAGGGACTGGAGTGCATTGTCGATGCCGAGAATGGCATTTTAATTTGAGTTTTTTGTTTATTTATCTGGTTTTAATAAAGTTATTTTAAAACTGTAAATATGTATATAAAGGGGGCCTGAGGAATAAAGGCCCCCTCGACGTGAAAAAAAAACGGGGTTAGATACAGAGTAAAGCGAAAAAAAAGGGATCGGCTACTGCCTAATTGGAACCACTGGCGTGCGCAACGAGTCTCAGCTGACTGCTGATTGTAGGCTGGAGGCTGTGTGACTGCTGCAAGAGGAAGACTGAGACTTTAAGGAGGGTTTTTCCCATCTATCCCTGTCTACAAAAGTGGAAAGCAGGAGGCCAAAAGAACTGACAGCTCTTGTGAGTTTGGCCTTTTGAAGCCCTTTCATTGATTGTTGTGGGGAGGGGGAAAGAAGAAGCCTGAAGACCTTGGGTGGGGCTGTTTTGTTTCAACAGGGAGCTCCTAAGCATTGAATAGGAGCTCCCTCAGCAACCCAATGACCTAGCCTGGGATAGCTGGAGCTGCCCAGGTGAAGAGACTTTCTCTTTCTGTTTTCCCTCAACACCAGAAGCCATGTCTGCCTGGGCAGCTTACAGCTGTCCCAGGTGAAGACATCGTCTCCACCCGTCCCACCCACCACCAACTGGAAGACCAGCGAAAGGACTGCCTTGAAACAAGATCTGCAAAGAGACTGATTCCTCCTGGCCTTCCTCTCCTTCAGCCCCCCTGTGATAAACCCCCCCCCCCCAGCAAAGTATTTGTGGGACAATTGTTTATTATTTATTTATTTTCTCTCTCAAACTCTATTTATTCAACGGTGGGTGTGACTCTTCTACCCCATGGCTTCACAGTCCTCTCCGGTGGCGGGGCTTTCCTATGCTGCTGTGGCAGCTACAGCCGCTCCTGTATCCCTTCATCATTTAAAATCTTGATGTCAAAGCATGGGGTGAAGAGTTACACCCACCCAACCATGGCTATTGACGCATGCGTTAAGGCAATGGCTGAGGTTGCCGGCCCCTTGGCCATTGTCGCAGCCTCAAAAATGTACGGGAAGGCAGTGTTTTTCCTGAAGACTGAGCGGGCGGTGGCCCTGACCCTGGCCCTGAGCAAGGGGCTCACAGTGGGCGGGACTTTCCTGCCACTGGATCCTCTGCAGGCTACTGCACAGCGTGTGATTCTATCAAACATCCCGCCCTTTATTTCCGATGAGCTCCTCCTCCACCACCTGCATCATCTGGGGAAGGTGAGGTCGAGGATCACCCCAGTCCCACTCGGTCTTCGGGAGAATAGCCTCCGACATGTCTACTCCGTCCACCGTCAGCCATTCATGCAGCTGGCGCGGGAGGAGGTCATGGAAGGCCACTTCAATGTGAAGTTCTGGGGGCAGCCTACCATGTCTTCTATCCTCGGACGGGGCATGGTGCAATGCGTGCAAGGGGGTGGGGCACGTTCGTAAGAACTGCCCCAACCTCCCGGCCGGCAGCTCCACCTCGGCGGCCCAGGGTGGCGCTGCTACACCTCCTCCCACTCCCCCTACACCTCCAACAGATGGTTCTGGAGGCTGTGGTTTTCACGGCCTCCAGCGGGGAGGGGACTGCCCATTCGAGTGGAAGACGCAAGAAAAAAAGAGAGACGCATCCCCTGAACACCGTGGAACAACCCGAGCCTGAGAGCCCAAGGCCCGATCCCAGGGAACCCACCTGCTTCAGGGCTGGGCTCAGGCCCAGGATAACCAAACAAAAGGATGGTGCGGAGGCGGACGCCTCTGATGACATGGAGGTCTCAGAGCCTCCGCACCCTAGTGGGAAGAAGAGGAGAAGGCACCCCTCAATGGAAGTAACACAGGGCCCTGAGGTGCCGGGCCCATCTGTTGGAGGGGAGCTGTCTCCTGGTTCGGGTCCTCAGGTTCCCCCTGCCACCACCACCATCAAGGCTGTAAAGCCTGGGCAGGAGCTCCTGAACCCTCAGAGTAGAGGGCAGGGGGAGACCCCTGTACATGTGGCCCCTCATGAAGGAGCAAATGGAGCCCTGCTTGTGGTGGGAGAGTCTGGGGACACCCCCAAAGAAGCCTTCCATTCTGCCACTGGGTCGGGTGCCCCGAGTGGAGGGGAGGGCAAGACCCCAAAGGGTCGGCCCTCCCAGCCAAAATCCACTCCTGACCAGGAGACACCCGACCCAGTTAAGGGTGAAAATTATGCCCTGTCTGGTGGGCCTGTGGGCGCTGGTGGGGCGGGATGGGATGGGATATCGCCTCCTCTCTTTGCCTCCGGTCTCGGCTCCGGCTGGATTTCCAGAGTCGGAAAATTCCATCTCCCTTGGCCTGGCCTGGGGACTGTGGTGGAGGGGGTGTCCTGAACCGCTGCCGCCATGGCCTCCAGTTCCATTCAAGAACCCAGTGAGAACTCCTCTGCCATTGATCCTGTGGGCAGGATTGAGACGGAGGCGGGACCAGCTGGCGCGGCCGGGAAGTCTGCCCACAGTGTGTGCTGGATGTGTCGGCCGCTGGCGCTGGAGGAGGTTAGGGACTCAGTGTGGGGAACGGAGGATGATCTTGAATCCATCGCCTGTGAGGCAGTGCAGTCCCTTGTGCCTCCCACCGAGTCTGCCCTCATCCCCATGGCGGAACTCCGGGACTTCCTCGCAGCATGCAGGGGTTGCCGCAATAAAGTTCAGCTGGCCCTCAGCCAATGCTTGGAACTGCGCTGATCATCCAGTCCGTCCGTGCCGCCCTCAAGAAAGCGGGGAAGGGTGCGGGTGTGAAACTGGTTGAGCGGCAGCGATTTAAAGCGTTCCTCAATGGGTTGCTGGGGGAGTGGAAGGCCAGGTGCACTTCCGCTCCCTCCTCACAGTGAGGTGTCGGTGACGGGTTTTAAGTACCTTTGACATGAAGATAACCCAAGCGATCCTCAACATCAACGGCAGCAAGGGGTCTCACCGCAGATTTCACAATCTCTCAGTCCAAAGGGAAGGGAGATATGTGGTGAGCTTTCTGCAGGAAACCCACACTGTTCCAGGAGACAAAGCCACATGAGTCACCTCACCCCTATTTCTAGTGGGGCGGCGATCTTGTTGGCCCCAGTGTTTCAGCCAGAGATCTTGGGGGGTCAAGGAGCTTGTGCCAGGCCACTTGCTCCACCTCGCCATCCGCCTGGGTAGCATGCTGCTCCACTTTGTGAATGAGTGCGTGCCCAGGTCCAGCGCGTTGCAAACGCGCTTCTTTGAAGAAGTGTCCACTCTCTTGAGCTGTATCGACAGCGCCAAATGCATCAACCTTGGGGGGATTTTCACTGTACGCTCGAGGTGAAGGATCACTCCGACCAAGCGTCGGTGGAGAAGTTGAGGGAATTGATCAGTTCCCTCAACTTGGTGGACGTCTGGCAGAATCTCCATCCCGACTCCAGCGTCTTCACGTGGAGGTCTGGAGAAGGAGGGTCCCGAATCGACCGCCTCTACTTTTCACAGACATATGTCTCTCGCGTCTCGTTGGCCTCCATGCGGCTAGTGCCGTGCTCGGACCACCACCGCTCCGCACGCAGGCCTGGGTCCGCGTACTGGCACTTTAACAACTGGCTGCTGGAGGACGAGCGATTCCGGAACCCATTCCGTCGATTCTAGGCCGACTGGAGAAGGAAACAGGGGGGCTTCCCCTCCTTGAGGCTATGGTGGAATGTGGGCAAGACTCACATCCGTGTCTTCTGTCAGGAGTACGCGAAGGGGGTCAACCAAGAGGCGGGAAACCGAGATCATGCGCCTAAAGAGGGAGGTGCTCGACTTGGAGTCCTGCCTTGGTCATGCCGATGTGGACCCAGCCCTGTGGCAGGCGTACAAAGACTAGAAGGGTGCACTGTGGGACATGCAGCTCACAGGGTCCCAAGACGCGTATTTGAGGTCGCGGATCCAGATCCTGGAAGATTTGGACTGCGCCTCACCCTTCTACTCGCTGGAAAAATGGCGGGAGGTCCATAAGCAGCTCGAACTGCTGGCCGACGACGGATCCTCCATCACGGAGCCGGAGAAAATAGGCCTCCTGGTCCGTACCTGTTACAGTATGTTGTTCTCTCCGGATTGATCCAGCGAGGATGCGCACACAGTTTTGTGGGAGGACCTGCTGAAGGTCAGCCCGGAGTGCGCCGAAGGATTGGAGGCTCCGCTCACATTGGCGGAGCTGACAAGCTCCTCCACCAGCTCTCGAGGGGCAAATCCCTGGGGCTGGACGGGCTGACCATGGAGTTCCTCAGGACATTCTGGGGGACGATTACGCGTGGGTCCTGGGGGAAAGCCTGGCAACTGGGAAGATGCCCCTCTCGTGGTGCAGGGCAGTCATTGTCCTGCTGCCGAAGAGGGGCGATCTCCACCTGCTTAAGAACTGGCGTCCAGTCTCCCTCCTCAGCACGGATTATAAGATCATTGCACTGGTTATGTGTACTGGCCTGGGCTCCGTGCTGGCCCACATAATCCACCCCGACCAGTCCTACACGGTCCCGGGCCGGTCCATCCAGGACAACATCCACCTGGTCCGGGACCTGATCCATCTTTACCAGAGGACTGGTCTATCGGTCACCTTTCTCTCCCTCGATCAGTAGAAGGCGTTCAACTGGGAGAAATGTTCCAGACTCCTGGTGGATCAGTGGCTAATGGACTCCCTAGCAGAGGGTTGACACCTTTTGCATGGAGCACCACGCACCTCTCCTATCTGGGAGTACACCTTAGCCCCGCTGAGGAAGTCTGGCCAGCAAACTGGCAAGCGTTGGAGGCGAAAGTCACCACTCAGCTGGGGCGCTGGACGGGACTGCTCTAAGTGTTTTCCTACAGGGGCTGAGCGCTGGTCAGAAACCAACCGGTGGCTTCAATGCTGTGGTACCGGTTAGTCACTTTGGCCCTGCCTCTTGCATTCGCCACCAAGATCCAGAAGAATCTCATCAATTTCTTCTGGGGCAAGAGGAAACACTGGGTCTCTGCCGCAGTCCTGAGTCTCCCGATCAAGGAGGGCAGCCAATCGCTGGTGTGCGTCCGCACCCAGGCTGCGACTCTCTGCCTTTGGACCTGCTGAGTGGTTCCAGCATTTCTTGTTTTTATTTTAGATCTGATCAGTTGGTTATGGGATTGCTTAGCTCTGTCTATCGCATGCTGCTTATGCAGTTTGGCATGCAAGTAGTCCTGGGTTGTAGCTTCACCAGGTTGACACCTCATTTTGAGGTATGCCCTCCTGCACTCTTCATTGAACCAGGGTTGGTCTCCTGGCTTGATGGTAATGGTAGGGTGGGGGATATGTCGGGCCATGAGGTTCCAGATAGTGGTTGAGTACAATTCTGCTGCTGCTGATGGCCCACTGCGTCTCATGGATGCCCGGTTTTGCATTGCTAGATCTGTTTGAAATCTATCCCATTTAGCATGGTGATAGTGCCACACAACACGATGGATGGTATCCTCAATGTGAAGGCGGGACTTCGTCTCCACAAGGACTGTGCGGTGGTCACTCCTACCAATACAGTCATGGACAGAAGCATTTACAGCAGGCAGATTGGTGAGGACAAGGTCAAGTATGTTTTTCCCTCGTGTTGGTTCCCCCACTACCTGCCGCATACCCAGTCTAGAAGCTATGTCCTTTAGTACCCGGCCAGCTCGGTCAGTAGTGGTGAAGTCCCCCACCTAGAGTACATTTTGTGCCCTTGCCACCCTCAGTGCTTCCTCCAAGTGGTGTTCAACATGGAGGAGTACTGACTCATCAGCTGAGGGAGGACGGTAGGTGGCAATCAGTAGGAGGTTACCTTGCCCATGTATGATCTGATGCCATGAGACTTCATGGGGTCCGGAGTCGATGTTGAGGACTCCCAGGGCAACTCCCTCCCTACCGTAGACCTCTGTCCCGCCACCTCTGGTGGGTCTGTCCTGCCGGTGGGACAGGACATACCCAGGGATAGTGATTGCAATGTCTGGGACATTGTCTATATGGTATGATTCCGTGAGTATGACTATGTCAGGCTGTTGCTTGACTAGTCTGTGGGCCAGCTCTCCCAACTTTGGCACAAGCCCCCAGATGTTAGTAAGGAGGACTTTGCAGGGTCGACAGAGCTGAGTTTGCCGTTGTCATTCCGGGTGCCTAGGTTGATGCCGGGTGGTCCATCCAGTTTCATTCCTTTTTATTGACTTCGTAGCGGTTCGGTACAACTGAGTGGCTTGCTAGGCCATTTCAGAGGGCATGTAAGAGTTAACCACATTGCTGTGGGTCTGGAGTCACATGTAGGCCAGACCAGGATAGGACAGCAGACGTCCTTCCCGAAAGGACATTAGTGACTCCGATTGCACTTCACTGAGGAACCATCACCCTCACCAGTATCCAAAATGGAAAACTGATACACGAGTAAGATCATATCAGGGGACTCCTGCACTACCTGCCTGGTTCTCTAAGACTGCCTGGTGGTCACCCATTCCCTCTCTGCCTGCATGCTCCTAACCTGGGGTGTGAACACCTCCCTAAACATGCTATCCGTGTAGTCCTCCGCCTCTCGGATGCACAACAGTACTGCCCCTTCGACAGTACAGCGCTCCCTCAGTACTGCCCCTCTGACAGTGCAGCCTTCCCTCAGTACTGGCCTTCTGAAAGTGCAGCCTTCCCTCAGTACTGGCCTTCTGACAGTGCAGCCTTCCCTCAGTACTGGCCCTCTGACAGTACACCGCTCCCTCAGTACTGCCCCTCTGACAGTACACCGCTCCCTCAGCACTGCCCCTCTGACAGTACACCGCTCCCTCAGCACTGCCCCTCTGACAGTACACCGCTCCCTCAGCACTGCCCCTCTGACAGTACACCGCTCCCTCAGCACTGCCCCTCTGACAGTACACCGCTCCCTCAGCACTGCCCCTCTGACAGTACACCGCTCCCTCAGCACTGCACTGGGGGTCTCAGCATAGATTCTGGAGTCAAGTCTCTGGAGTGTGGGCTCAAACTCATGATCATTTGAAGTCAGAGGTGAGAGTGAGTCAGGGCCGAAGATATGAAAAATAAATGCAATGTGAATGAGGTGAGGTAATGCAGGTAGATATAATCCCAACCTTTTTCAGGATTTTTTGGTAAATCTCAAACCAAATCCCAGCAGCCTACCTGAGACACCACCAGTTTGAAGGAGGATTTGAACTCCTGGATGTCGTTGGTTAAGCGGCTCACCATCTGGCCTGTCCGAGTGGCATCGAAAAACGCCACATCCTGCCTGTCACCACAAGAGGGAAAGAAACAGTAATTTTTTAAATAAATCTATTCACGGTGGAAGGAAGCACAGAAGGAGGCCAGCACTGACCGGGGGGCAGGGGAACTCCACATCCCACCCCGGGGGCAGGGGAACTCCACTTCACACCCTGGGGGCAGGGGAAATGCCAATTCCCACCCCGGGGGCAGGGGAACTCCACTTCACACCCTGGGGGGGCAAGGGAAACGCCACTTCCCGCCCCGGGGGGCAAGGGAAACGCCACTTCCCACCCTGGGGGGCAAGGGAAACGCCAATTCCCACCCTGGGGGGCAAGGGAAACGCCAATTCCCACCCCGGGGGGGCAGGGGAACTCCACTTCCCACCCCGGGGGGGCAGGGGAACTCCACTTCCCACCCCGGGGGGGCAGGGGAACTCCACTTCCCACCCCTTCTCCAGTGGGGCAACACCCCTACCTCATTTCCCTGTCTGTCAAACAACTTTTTATCCACACTTCTAAGAATTAGAATTAGAACATTACAGCGCAGTACAGGCCCTTCGGCCCTCGATGTTGCGCCGACCTGTGAAACCATCTGACCTACACTATTCCATTTTCATCCATGTGTCTATCCAATGACCACTTAAATGCCCTTAAAGTTGGCGAATCTACTACTGCTGCAGGCAGGGCGTTCCACGCCCTTACTACTCTGAGTAAAGAAACTACCTCTCACATCTGTCCTATATCTATCACCCCTCTACTTGAAGCTATGTCCCCTCGTGTTTGCCATCACCATCCGAGGAAAAAGACTCTCACTATCCACCCTATCTAACCCTCTGATTATCTTATATGTCTCTATTAAGTCACCTCTCCTCCTCCTTCTCTCCAACGAAAACAACCTCAAGTCCCTCAGCCTTTCCTCGTAAGACCTTCCCTCCATACCAGGCAACATCCTAGTAAATCTCCTCTGCACCCTTTCCATAGCTTCCACATCCTTCCTATAATGCGGTGACCAGAACTGCACGCAATACTCCAGGTGCGGTCTCACCAGAGTTTTGTACAGCTGCAGCATGACCTCGTGGCTCCGAAACTCGACCCCCCTACTAATAAAAGCTAACACACCATATGCCTTCTTAACAGCCCCATTAACCTGGTTAGCAACCTTCAGGGATTTATGCACCTGGACACCAAGATCTCTCTGTTCATCTACACTACCAAGAATCTTCCCTTAGCCCAGTACTCTGCATTCCTGTTACTCCTTCCAAAGTGAATCACCTCACACTTTTCCGCATTAAACTCCATTTGCCATCTCTCAGCCCAGCTCTGCAGCCTATCTATGTCCCTCTGTACCCTACAACATCCTTCGGCACTATCCACAACTCCACCGACCTTAGTGTCATCTGCAAATTTACTAACCCACCCTTCTACACCCTCTTCCAGGTCATTTTTAAAAATGACAAACAGCAGTGGCCCCAAAACAGATCCTTGCGGTACACCACTAGTAACTAAACTCCAGGATGAACATTTGCCATCAACCACCACCCTCTGTCTTCTTTCAGCTAGCCAATTTCTGATCCAAAGCTCTAAATCGCCTTCAACCCCATACTTCCGTATTTTCTGCAATAGCCTACCGTGGGGAACCTTATCAAACGCCTTACTGAAATCCATATACACCACATCCACTGCTTTACCCTCATCCACCTGTTTGGTCACCTTCTCGAAAAACTCAATAAGGTTTGTGAGGCACGACCTACCCGTCACAAAACCGTGCTGACTATCTCTAATGAACTTATTCTTTTCAAGATGATTATAAATCCTGTCTCTTATAACCTTTTCCAACATTTTACCCACAACCGAAGTAAGGCTCACAGGTCTATAATTACCAGGGCTGTCTCTACTCCCCTTCTTGAACAAGGGGACAACATTTGCAATCCTCCAGTCTTCCGGCACTATTCCTGTCGACAATGACGACATAAAGATCAAGGACAAAGGCTCTGCAATCTCCTCCCTAGCTTCCCAGAGAATCCTAGGATAAATCCCATCTGGCCCAGGGGACTTATCTATTTTCACACCTTCCAAAATTGCTAACACCTCCTCCTTGTGAACCTCAATCCCATCTAGCCTCGTAGCCTGAATCTCAGTATTCTCAACAACATTTTCTTTCTCTACTGTAAATACTGACGCAAAATATTCATTTAACACTTCCCCTATCTCCTCTGATTCCACACACAACTTCCCACTACTATCCTTGATTGGCCCTAATCGAACTCTAGTCATTCTTTTATTCCTGATATACCTATAGAAAGCCTTAGGGTTTTCCCTGATCCTATCCACCAATGACTTCTCGTGTCCTCTCCTTGCTCTTCTTAGCTCTCCCTTTAGATCTTTCCTGGCTTGTTTGTAGCTCTCAAGCGCCCTAACTGAGCCTTCACGTCTCATCCTAACATAAGCCTTCTTCTTCCTCTTGACAAGCGCTTCAACTTCTTTAGTAAACCACGGCTCCCTCGCACGACAACTACCTCCCTGCCTCACAGGTACACACTTATCAAGGACACGCAGTAGCTGCTCCTTGAATAAGCTCCACATTTCGATTGTTCCCATCCCCTGCAGTTTCCTTCCCCATCCTACGCATCCTAAATCTTGCCTAATCGCATCATAATTTCCTTTCCCCCAGCTATAATTCTTGCCCTGCGGTATATACCTGTCCCTGCCCATCGCTAAGGTAAACCTAACCGAATTGTGGTCACTATCACCAAAGTGCTCACCTACATCTAAATCTAACACCATGCCGGGTTCATTTCCCAGTACCAAATCCAATGTGGCATCGCCCCTGGTTGGCCTGTCTACATACTGTGTCAGAAAACCCTCCTGCACACACTGGACAAAAACTGACCCATCTAAAGTACTCGAACTATAGTATTTCCAGTCGATATTTGGAAAGTTAAAGTCCCCCATAACAACTACCCTGTTACTCTCGCCCCTGTCGAGAATCATCTTCGCTATCCTTTCCTCTACATCTCTGGAACTGTTCGGAGGTCTATAAAAGACTCCCAACAGGGTAACCTCACCTCTCCTGTTTCTAACCTCAGCCCATACTACCTCAGTAGACGAGTCCTCAAACGTCCTTTCTGTCGCTGTAATACTCTCCTTGATTAACAATGCCACACCCCCCCCTCTTTTACCATCTTCTCTGTTCTTAGTGAAACATCTAAATCCCGGAATCTGCAACATCCATTCCTGCCCCTGCTCTACCCATGTCTCCGAAATGGCCACTACATCGAGATCCCAGGTACCAACCCATGCTGCAAGCTCACCCACCTTATTCCGGATGCTCCTGGCGTTGAAATAGACACACTTTAAACCAGGTTCTTGCTTGCCAGTGCCCTCTTGCGTCCTTGTAACCATATCCCTGACCTCACTACTCTCAACATCCTGTACACTGGCACTACAATTTAGGTTCCCATTCCCCTGCTGAATTTCTACATTTCCTCTTGTAACATAGGGTCACAGAAAATTTAAGGCACAGAAAGAGGCCACTTGGCCCATCATCACATGTGCCTGAGTTTTCAAAACAAGCATCAAGAGACTCTTATCACCTTCTGAAAATCCATGTACACTACACAGGAATGTTAGGCACAGACGGATGCCGTACACCGCCTTGAGCTTATTCCACCGTTCAATTAGATCATGGCTGATCTGTGCCTCATCCCACTTACCCACCTTTGTTTCATATCCTTTGATACCCTTACCTCGCAAAAATCTATCAAGCTCAGTCTTTAAAGCTCCAATTATCACCCAGCATCCATTTGCATTTACACCTACTATATTCCCTCTATCAATCCAATCAATCGGTCACATCATTGAAAAAGTTCTATTAAGTCCATCAAACATGACATGCCTTTGCCAAAGTCATGCCAATTGTCTTGGATTATCATTATCTCTTCTGCATCCCTCACTGACTGATCAGTACAAGTTGGGCTGACAGCATTCTTACTGGGTTCAGTCAGCAAACTAGTATTACAGACGAAACACAAGAACAGCAGGAGGCCATTCAGCCCCTTGAACCTGTTTCACCATTCAATTACATCATTACCAATTTGTATCCTAACTCCATTTACCCGCCTTGGTTCCCTAACCGTTCATACCCTTACTCAACAAAAATCTATAAACCTCAATTTTGAAATTTTCAACTGATCCCCAACCTCAACAGCCTTTTGGAGAAGAGAGTTCCAAATTTCCATTTTCCTTTGTGCGAAGAAGTGCTTCCTGACACCAACCCAATTGCTATTTTTTTTTTTAAGGTTACGCCCCCTTTACTGGACTCCCCAGCTCTAGCACTTGTATATCACCTTTTCATATTAATCACAAACATCCCGTAGTACTTCACAATTATAAATTACTTTAAAATATAGTTACTGTGGATATGTAGGCAAATGCACAATCCCTTAAATGGCAATGAGATGAATGACTTGCCTTCTCAGGTGGATGATAAAGATCCCATTACTATAATCAAAGAAAAACGGTGGGGTTTTCCCCGATGTCCTTGCCAATATTTATCGCTCAATAAAGATCACCAAAAGCAGGTTAACTGGACACATATCTCATTTCAGTTTGTGGGAGATTGCTGTACACAATTTGGCTGCTATATTTCCTATATCATGAAATGACTACAGCTCAAAAGTACTTCATTGGCTGTGAAGCGTTTCTGCATATTGTGAGAGACTTAAATGGAATTTCTTTCCTTTCTATGGAATGGGTGGACAAGTGGCAGATGAATTTTAATGCAGAGAAATGTGAAGTGACTCATCTTGGTAGGAAGAACACGGAGAAACAATATAAGATAAAGGGTACAACTTATACAAGTTCAATATAACCTCCTTCCTCTAGTATTCTATGCCATTAATAAAACCTAGGATACTGTATTGTTTATTAACCGCACTCTCAACCTGTCCTGCCACCTTCAATGACTTACGCACATATACCCCAAGTCCCTCTGCACTTGTCCACCCATTTTATTCTGTATGTTCACAGAATCACAGAATTGTTACAGTGCAGAAGGAGGCCATTCGGCCCATCGTGTCTGCACCGGCTTTCTGAATGAGCGATTCTCTGAATGCCATTCTTCCGCCTTCTCCCCATAACCCTGCACAATCTTCCTTTTCATATAACCGTCTAATTCCCTTTTGAATACTTTGATTGAACCTGCCTCCGCCACGTTCTCAGGCAGCGCATTCCAGACCTTAACCACTCTCTGCGTTATAATGTTTTTCCTCATGTCACTTTTGCTTCTTTTGCAAATCACTTTTAATCTGTGCCCTCTCATTCTCGATCCTTTCACAAGTGGGAACAGTTTCTCTCTATCTACTATGTCCAGACCCCTCATGATTTTGAATACCTCGATCAAATCACCTCTCAGCCTTCTCTTCTCCAAGGAAAACCATCCTCACTTCTCCAATCTATCTTCAACTGAAATTCCTCATCCCTGAAACCATTCACGTGAATCTTTTCTGTACTCTCTCCAATGCCCTCATGTCTTTTCTAAAGTGCAATGCCCAGAACTGAATGCCAAATTCCAGCTGAGGCCGAACTAGTGTCTTATACAAGTTCAACATAACTTCCTTCCTCTTGTACTCTATGTCCCGATTAATAAAGCCTGGGATACTGTATGCTTTATCAACCGCTCTCTCAATCTGTCCTGCCACCTTCAATGACCTTTGTACCTAAACTCCCAGGTCCCTCTGCTCCTGCACCCCCTTTAGAGTAGTACCCTTTATCTTATATCATCTCTCCATGTTTTGCCAAGATGAATCACCTCGCATTTCTCTGCATTGAACTTCATCTGCCACTTGTTCACCCATTCCACCAACTTGTCTATGTCCTTTTGAAGTTCTACACTACCCTCCTCACAGTTCACAAATGTTTCAGGTTTCATGTCATCTGCAAACATTGAAATTGTGCCCTGTTACACCAAGGTCTAGGTCATTAATATATATCAGGAAAAGCAAGGGTCCCAACACTGACCCCTGGGGAACTCCACTACAAACCTTCCTCCAGCCCAAAGAACATCCATTAACACTATTCTCTGTTTCCTGTCACTCAGCCAATTCCACATCCATGTTACTACTGTCCCTTTTATTCCATGAGCTATAGTTTACAGCATTAGAGAGAGACACACCTGCAGCATAGAAGAATAGTGCATTGTGTGCAGCATGATATATTCCTCTTGTTATAAATCAGCAAATCCTCGAACTTAACATCAGCAAATCTAAATAAAAAGCTATGGATTACCAGTGTGAAAAGCACTGGGCTTAGCTCAGATGGTGGGAAGACCAAAAATTAACAAAAGTACTCACGGATTTAAATCTTTACCAAATCTCAGCTATTTATTTCATATCGTGAAATTCTGTAACATTTCTACGGCCCATGTCTCTTTGTTTGAGCTTAGGTCTAGGCTCGCAGGCATCACCACTGGCAGCTGACCATCTGACTGGATTCATAGACAGCATGTTACGATTTTATCTTAATATCAATAAACAGTACTGGGAAACTAGTTAGCACCTCAGCTAAGTTCAAACCTGAGCAGAGTTGCGAACAACTCCTTCCTTATGCTGGCAGCAACTCGTTCCCCGACTCTGGACAGGAGAGTGATGTAACAGCAGGTCAGGAGTGCCTAATAAGGAGAGGGTAGAAGTCATGTTAAAGTTTGATCCAGAGCAGAAGCTGGCAAACACTTATTGTATTAATGAATTTCATATTCAATGAAGGCAGAAATGTTTGGGCTGTGGAGCAACATTATTTGCATTTTGAACTTCCAGTTTCAGTGGCTCAGACTCCCAGATTCACCAAGCTCCCTCACTGCCCCATCAACACACCCAGGGCAGGTACAGCACGGGGTGAGACAAAAAAACGGGTTAGATACAGAGTAAAGCTCCCTCTACACAGTCCCATCAAACATTTCCACAGCAGGTACAGCACAGGTTAGATACAGAGTAAAGCTCCCTCGACATTGTGCCAGAAAGATGAGGGTGGTGCAGTTAATGTGGCCCACATGGATTTTAGCAAGGCTTTTGACAAGGTCCCACATGGCAGACTGGTTTAAAAATAAATAAATCCCATGGGATCCAGGGAAATGCAACAAGGTGGATACAAAATTGGCTCAGTAGCAGGAAACAAAGGGTAATTGTTGACGGGTGTTTTAGTAACTGGAGGGCTGTTTCCAGTGGCATTCTGCAGGGCTCAGTACTGGGTCCCGTGCTTTTTGTGGTGTATATTAACGATTTGGACTTAGATGTGGGAGGCATGATCAAGAAGTTTGTAGACAACACACAAGATTGGCCATGTGGTAGATAGCGAGGTAGATAGCTGCATGCTGCAGGAAGATATTGATGGTCTCGTCAGATGACAAATGGAATTCAACCCGGAGCAGTGTGAGGTGATACATTTGTCCCCAGATCCCTGAAGGTAGCAGGACAGGTCGATAAGGTGGTTAAGAAGGCATATGGAATCCTTTCCTTTATTAGCTGAGGTATAGAATATAAGAGCAGGGAGGTTATGCTGGAACTGTATAACTCATTGGTTAGGCCACAACTTGAGTACTGTGTGCAGTTCTAGTCACCTCATTACAGAAAGGATGTAATTGCACTAGAGAGACTTACTGGAGACCGGAGCGGCGGCAGGCGGACCTGGGAGGAGGCTGATCCACAGTGGGACCTGAAAAGGAAAGAACGGGTCTCGAGGCCCTTACTTACCTGGAGACAGGAGCGGCAGCAGGCTCTGTCTCGCTCTGTCTGTGTCTCCGCTTGCTGCGATTCAAAAGAGGAAAAAAAAACTTACAGTGACATCATGGAAAATCTGCAAGGTGATTGGTTGGGTAAGTAACAGCTGTTAGTGCATTTAAATAGCTTAAAAAAAAGGGGAAAGTTTTTTTTTGAAAAAAACCCTCAAAACCTATCATATAAGTGATAAGGTGAGTACTATTAAAGGGAGTTTTTTTAAATCTGAGTAATTTATTAAGGACTTTAGATTGTAGTGGGTAGTGTTTGGAGTAGAACAAGGCCCCTACTGTAATTAGTATTTCATAGGGATTAACTAAGTAATCTAAAGGTAAGTCATGGAAGGAGAGCTCGCACCCGTGATATGCTCCTCCTGCGCTATGTGGGAAATCAGAGACGCTTCCAGTGTCCCTGACGACCATGTGTGCAGGAGGTGATTCCGTCTGCAGCTACTGACTACCTGCATTACAGAGCTGGAGCTGCGGGTGGATTCACTGTGGAGCATCCACGATGCTGAGGACATCGTGGATAGCATGTTTAGTGAGGTGGTCACACCGCAGGTAATGGCTGCACAGGCAGAAAAGGGATGGGTGACCACCAGACAGAGTAGTAGGTGCAGGCAGGTAGTGCAGGAGTCCCCTGTGGCCATCCCCCTCTCAAACAGATATATCACTTTGAATACTGCTGGGGGGATGACATTCCAGGGCAAAACACCAACAACCAAGTTCGTGGCACCACGGATGGCACTGCTGCATAGCAGTGGGGGGAGAAAAGACTGGGAGAACCATAGTGATAGGAGATTCAATTGTAAGGGGAACAGACAGGCGTTTTTTGTGGCCGCAAACAAAACTCCAGGATGGTATGTTGATAGGGCCATTGTGCGAAATAATGCCAAGATGACTAAGAATGTTAAAAGACAAGCCTGAAGGCATTGTGTCTCGAGGTGCGGAGTATTCGCAATAAGGTATGCGAATTAACCGTGCACATAAATGTAAATAGATACGATATAGTTGTGATTACGGAGACATGGCTGCAGGGTGACCAAGGATGGGAACTGAACATCCAGGGGTATTCAATATTTAGGAAGGACAGGCAAAAAAGGAAAGGAGGTAGAGTGGCATTGTTAGTAAAAGAGGAAATCAATACAATAGTGAGAAAGGATATTAGCTCAGAGAATCCTGATGTGGAATCTGTATGGGTAGAGCTAAGAAACACCAAGGGGCAGAAAACGTTGCTAGGGGTTGTATATATACCCCCAAACAGCAGCGGTGATGTAGAGGATAGCATTAAACAAGAAATTAGAGACACATGCAATAAGGGTGCAACTGTTATTATGGTGACCTTAATCTACATATAGATTGGACAAACCAAATTAGCAATAATACTGTAGAGGAGGAATTCCTGGAGTGCATACGTGATGGACCAATATGTTGAGGAACCAACGAGAGAACAGGCCATCCTAGATTGGGTATTGTGTAATGAGAAAGGATTAGTTAACAATCTTGTTGTGCGGGGTCCCTTGGGGAAGAGCGACCATATCATGATAGAATTCTTCATTAAGATGGAGAGTGAAAGAGTTGATTCCAAAACTAGGGTCCTGAATCTAAATAAAGGAAACTATGAAGGTATGAGGCGCGAGTTAGCTATGATAGATTGAGGAACGTTACTTAAAGGGTTGACAGTGGATAGGCAATGGCTAGCATTTAAAGAGCACATGGATGAATTACAACAATTGTTCATTCCTGTCTGGCGCAAAAATAAAACAGGACGGGTGGCTCAACCGTGGCTTAACAAAAGAAATTAGGGATAGTATTAGATCCAAGGAGGAGAAATATAAAATGGCCAGAACAAGTAGCAAACCTGAGGAAGCAGGTTAGAATTCAGCAAAGGAGGACAAAGGGATTGATTAAGAAGGGGAAAATGGAGTATGAGAGTAAGTTTGCAGAGAAATGTGGGTCCCTTACAGTTAGAAATGGGGGAATTTATAATGGGGAACAAAGAAATGGCAGACCAATTAAATACAGACTTTGGTTCTGTCTTCACAAAGGAGGACACAAATTACCTCCCAGAAATGTTGGGGATCATACGATCTAGTGAGAAGGAGGAACTGTATGAAATCAGTATTACTAGGGAAATGTTAGGGAAATTAATAGGATTGAAGGTCGATAAATCCCCAGAGCCTGATAATCTACATCCCAGAGTATTTAAGGACATGGCCCTTGAAATAGTAGATGCATTGCTGGTCATTTTTCAAAGTTCTATAGACTCTGGAACAGTTCCAACGGATTGGAGGGTAGCTAATGTAACCCCACTATTTAAAAAAGGCGGTCGAGAGAAAACAGGGAATTATAGACCGGTTAGCCTGACATCAGTCGTGGGGAAAATGCTCGAGTCCATTATAAAAGATGTAATAGCAGAGCACTTGGAAAACAATGACATGATCGGACAAAGTCAACATGGATTTACGAAAGGGAAATCATGCTTGACAAATCTACTAACATTTTTTGAGGATGTAACTAGTAGAACAGATAAGGGAGAACAGTGGATGTTGTGTATTTGGACTTTCAGAAGGCTTTCAATAAGGTCCCACATAAGAGATTAGCGTGCAAAATTAAAGCACATGGGATTGGGGGTAAGGTACTGACATGGATAGAGAACTGGTTGGCAGGCAGGAAACAAAGAGTAGGAATAAATGGGTCTTTTTCCAAGTGGCAGGCTGTGACTAGTGGGGTACCCCAGGGATCGGTGCTAGGACCCAAGCTATTCACAATATATATTAATGATATAGATGAGGGAATTAAGTGTAATATATCCAAGTTTGCAGATGACACAAAGCTGGGTGGGAGTGTGAGCTGTGAGGAGGATGCAGAGAAGCTCCAGTGTGATTTGGATAGGTTGAATGAGTGGGCAAATCCATGGCAGATGCAGTAAAATGTGGATAAATGCAGTTGAGGCCAAGTCATTAAATATATTCAAGAAAGAGTTAGATATAGGTCTTGAGGCTAAAGGGGAGAAAGCAGGAACAGGGTACTGAGTTTGGACGATCAGCCATGATCGTATTGAATGGCGGTGCAGGCTCGAAGGGCCAAATGGCCTACTCCTGCTCCTATTTTTCTGTGTTTCTATGGTACAGAGGGGATTTATGAGGATGTTGCTGGGACTGGAAAAATGCAGCTTGAGGATAGATTGGATAGGCTGCGATTGTTCTCCTTGGAACAGAGAAGGCTGAGGCGGAGATCTAATTGAAATGTACAACATTTTGAGGGAGCTGGAGGTGAAGGGTCTATTCACCTTAGCAGAGAGGTCAATGACTCGGGGACACAGATTTCAAGTGATTGGTAGAAAGATTAGAGGGGAGATGAGGAAAAGTTTTTTCACCCAGAGTGTGGTGGGGGTCCAGATTCTTTATTTAGATTCAGGACCCTAGTTTCAGATTCAACTACTTCACTCTCCATCTTAATGAAGAATTCTATCATGTTGTGGTCGCTCTTCTCCAAGGGAGCCCACACAACAAGATTGTTAATTAATCCTTTCTCATTGCACAATGCTCAGTCTAGGATAGCCTGTTCTCCAGTTGGTTCCTCAATGTATTGGTCATTAAAACCATCACATACACACTCCAGGAAATCCTCCTCTACAGTATTATTGCTAATTTGATTTGACCAATCTATATGTAGATTAACATCACCCATGATTCCAATTGTACCCTTATTGCATGCCTCTCTAATTTCCTGTTTGATGCCATTCCTCATATCTCCATTACTGTTTGGGGGCCAAAAGACAACCCCCCACCAACGTTTTCTGCCCCTTGGTCTTTCTTAGCTCCGCCCATACAGATTCCACATCATGATTTTCCGAGCCAATATCCTTCCTCACTATTGCATTGATTTCCTCCTTTACGAACATCGCTACCCCTCCTCCTTTCCCTTTTTGCCCGTCCTTCCTAAATATTGAATACCCCTGGATGTTCAGTTTCCATCCTTGGTCACCCTGCAGCCACTATATCATAACCGTTTATATCTATTTGCGCTGTTAATTTCACCTACCTTATTGCGACTGCTCCGTGCATTAAGACACAATGCCTTTAGACTTGTCTTTTTAACATTGTTAGTCACCTTAGCTTTATTTTGCACCATGACCCCATTTGTTTCTCGCCCTTGTTTTCTCTGCCTTCCACTTTTGTTTCTTACCTTTCTGTCTTCCTTTTCTATCCTTGTTTCCCCCTCCTCTGTCTCCCTGTCAGATTCCCATCCCCCTGCCATTCTAGTTTAAACCCTCCCCGACAGCACTAGCAAACACCCCCCCGAGGAAATTGGTCCCAGTCCTGACCAGATGCAACCCGTACAGCTTGTACTGGTCCCACCTTCCCCAGATCTGGGCCCAATGTCCCAAGAATTTGTATCCCTCCCCCTACACCATTTCTCCAGCCATGTATTTATCTGATATATCCTGCTATTTCTGCTCTCGCTAGCACGTGGCACTGGTAGTAATCCTGAGATTACTACCTGTGAGGTCCTACTTTTTAATTTACGCCCTAACTCCCTATATTCAGCTTGTAGGACTTCATCCCTTTTTTTTCCCCTATGTCATTGGTTCCAATATGTACCACGACAACTGGCTGCTCGCCCTCCCCACTCAGAACTCTGGAGTCTGGAACTCACTGCCTGAAAGGATAGTTGAGGCAGAAACCCTCAATTTATTCAAAATAAGTCTGGATATGCACCTCAAGTGCCGTAATCTGCAGGGCTATGGACCAAATGCTGGAAGGTGGGATTAGACTGGGTGGAACATCTTTCAGCTGACACAGACACAATGGGCCAAGCGGCCCCTTTCTGTGCCATAACCTATGATTCTACATTGTCCCATCAAACACTCCCAAAGAAGGTACAGCACGGGTTAGATATAGGGTAAAGCTCCCTCTAGGGGTAGACGGTGGCGTAGTGGTAATGTCACTGACACTCGTAATCCAGAGGCCCAGGCCAATGCCCTGAGGATCTGGGTTCAAATCCCACCACGGCAGCTGGTGGAGTTTAAATTCAATTAATTGACAAGTTCAATTAATTAATAAAAAAATCTGGAATTGAAAGCGAGTCTCAGTAATTGTGCCAGGAAACTATCATCGATTGACATAAAGACCCATCTGGTTCACTAAGCCCTTGAGGGAAAGAAATTTGCCATCCTTACCTGGTTTGGCCTACATGTGCCTCCAGACCCACAGTGATGTGGTTGACTGTTAACTGCCCTCTGAAATGGCCGAGAAAGCCACTCAGTTGTCAAGGGCAATTCAGGATGGGCAACAAATGCTGGCCTTGCCACGTCCCATCAAAGAGTAAAAAAAAATCACTGTCCCATCAAACACTCCCAGGGCAGGTACTGCAAACAGATTGATCTTTACTCTGTACCTGACCAAACAAATTCAGCAGAAATTGTAAATTAAATGCACAAACCTCATGGTGGCTTGCTGGATCTTACCTGCAGGGTGTAGCTCACCAGTAATTTTACACCGGGTACTTTCATAGCCCTGAAGTAGCAGGCAGGGTTTGTCTGCAGGCACTGGACGATAGCATTCATCAGGTTTCCCAGCAACAGCGGGATCTGCGTATTCAGTAGTGCTGCACCACAGGCAAACTGGAATAGAGCGAAAGTACAGGAGTGTCAGCAACAGATCCCAGATATAGAGGGACAGAGAGAAGGAATGGGTGGGTCACTTCTGAAAGTTATTATTGAATCTGCTTCCACCGCCCTTTCAAGCAGCGCGGTCCAGATCACAACAACATGCTGTAGAAAAACGTTCTCCTCATAGCCTCTCTGGTTCTTCTGTCAATTATCTTAAATCTATGTCCACTGGCTACTGACCCTCCTGCTGGGAAACAGTTTCTCCTTAACTACTCTATCAAAACCCTTCATGATTTTGAACACCTCGATCAAATTTCCTCTTAACCTTCTCTGCTCTAAGGAGAACAATCCCAGATTCTCCAGTCTCTCCACTTAACTGAAGTCCCTCATCTGATACCATTCTATGAAATCTCCTCTGCACCCTCTCCAAGGCCTTGACATCCTCCCTAAAGTCTGGTTCCCAGAATTGGACACAATACTCCAGTTCGGGCTTAACCAGTGTTTTCTAAAGATTTCGCATAATTTCCTTGCTTTTGTACTCTATGTCTCTGTTTATGAAGTCAAGGATCCTGTATACCTTTTTAAACAAGCTTCTCAACTTGTCCTCCCACCTTCAAAGATTTGTGTACGTATACCCCCAGGTCTCCCTGTTCCTGCACCGGCTTTAAAATTGTACCATTTAGTTCATATTGGCTCTTCTCATTCTTCCCATCAAAATGAATTACTTCACACTTCTTTGCATTCAATTTCACCTGCCATGTGTCTGTCCATTTCACCAGCCCGCCTATATCTCCTGAAGCCTGCTATTATGCTCCTCATTGTTTACAACATTTCTGGGTCATCCGGAAACTTTGAAGTTATGCCCTGTATACCTAGGTAGAGGCATTAATATGTATCAAAAAAAAAAAGCAGTAGCCTCAACACCAATCCCTGGGTCAAGAGAGGATTCATAGAAAGTTTAAGGCACAGAAAGAGGCCACTTGGCCCATTGTGTCTGTACCGACTGAAAAATGATCCACCTATTCTAATCCCATCTTCCAGCATTTGGTCCGTACCCCTGAAGATTACGGCACTTGAGATGCATATCCAGACACCTTTTGAATGAGTTGAGGGTTTCTGCCTCAACCACCCATTCAGGCAGTGAGTTCCAGGCCATCACCACCCTTTGGGTGAAAAGGTTTTTCCTCATCTCCCCTCTAATCTTTCAACCAATCACTTTAAATCTATGCTCCCTCGTCACTGACCTCTCTGCTAAGGTGAATAGACCCTTCACCTCCACTCTATCCAGGACACTCAAAATTTTGTACATTTCAATCAGATCTCCCCTCAGCCTTCTCTGTTCCAAGGAGAACAACCCCAGCCTATCCAATCATTCCTCATAGCTGCATTTTTCCAGTCCTGGCAACATCCTCGTAAATCTCCTATGTACCCTCTCTAGTGCAATTACATCCTTTCTGTAATGAGGTGACCAGAACTGCACACAGTACTCAAGTTGTGGCCTAACCAATGAGTTATACAGTTCTAGCATAACCTCCCTGCTCTTGTATTCTATACCTCGGCTAATAAAGGAAAGAATTCCATATGCCTTCTTAACCACCTTATCGACCTGTCCTGCTACCTTCAGGGATCTGTGGACATTCACTCCAAGGTCCCTCACTTCCTCTACACTTCTCAGTATTTTCCCATTAATCGTGTATTCCTTTGCCTTGTTTGACCTCCCCAGATGCATCACCTCATACTTCTCCAAGTTAAATTCCATTTGCCACATTTCTGACCATGTGACCAGCCCATCAATATCTTCCTGCAGCCTACAGCTATCCTCCTCGTTATCTACCACACGGCCAATCTTTGTGTCGTCTACAAACTTCTTGATCGTGCCCCCTACATTTACATCCAAATTGTTAATATACACCACAAAAAGCAGGGGACCCAGTACTGAGCCCTGCGGAATGCCACTGGAATCAGCCCTCCAGTCGCTAAAACACCCGTCAACAATTACCCTTTGTTTCCTGCCACTGAGCCAATTTTGTATCCACCTTGCTGCATTTCCCTGGATCCCATGGGATTTTATTTTTTTAACCAGTCTGCCATGTGGGACTTTGTCAAAAGCCTTGCTAAAATCCATGTAGACCACATCAACTGCACTACACTCATCTATATTCCTTGTTACTTCTTCAAAAAATTTGATCAAGTTGGTCAAACAAGATCTTCCCTTAACAATTCCATGCTGACTATCCTTGATTAACCTGTGCCTTTCTATGTGACAGTTTATCCTGTCTCTCAGAATAGATTCCAATAATTTGCCCACCACGGAGGTTAGACTGACTGGCCTGTAATTATTCAGTCTATCCTTTGCTCCCTTTTTAAGCAGAGGTACAATATTAGCAATTCTCCGATCCTCCGGCACCACACCTGTATCCAGTGAGGACTGGAAAATGATGGTCAGACCTTCTGCTATTTCCTCTCTTGCTTCTAGAAACAGCCTGGGTCCATTTCAGCTGGCCCTGGTGATTTATCAACTTTCAAGGATGCTAATCCCATTCATATTTCCTCGCTCCCTATGTTTATCACATCCAATACTTCATACTCTTCCTCCTTAACTACAATATCTGCATCGTCCCCCTCTTTTGTGAAAACAGACACAAAGTATTCATTAAGAATAATACCAACATCTTCCGCCCCTACAACTAGGTTACCTTTTTGGTCTTTTATGGGCCCTACTCTTCCCTCAGTTATCCTCTTACTCTTAATGTATTGATAAAACATCTTTGGGTTCACCCTAATTTTGCTTGCCATTATTCTTTCATGCCCTCTCTTAGCTTTCCTAATTTCCTTTTTGATTTCACCCCTCCTCTCTCCATACTCTCGGCTTTCTGTATTATTGAGCTCTCGGTGTCAGACATAGGCTTTCCTTTTCTGTCTCATCTTATCCTGTAGGTTCCTTGACATCCATGGGGCTCTAGATTTGGCCATCTCACCCTTTTCCTTTGTGGGAAGATTTATTTATTTAGAGATACAGCACTGAAACAGGCCCTTCGGCCCACCGAGTCTGTGCCAACCAACAACCACCCATTTATACTAACCCTACAGTAATCCCATATTCCCTACCACCTACCTACACTAGGGGCAATTTACAATGGCCAATTTACCTATCACCTGCAAGTCTTTGGCTGTGGGAGGAAACCGGAGCACCCGGCGAAAACCCACGCGGTCAGGGAGAACTTGCAAACTGCGCACAGGCAGTACCCAGAACTGAACCCGGGTCGCTGGAGCTGTGAGGCTGTGGTGCTAACCACTGCGCCACTGTAAACATGTTTACTCTAAACCCCTTGAATCTCCCCTTTGAATGCCTCCCACTGTTCTGACACTGATTTACCTTCAAGTAGCTGTTTCCAGTCCACTTTCACTAAATCACTCCTCAGTTTAGTAAAATTGGCCATGCCCTAATTGAGAACTCTAACTCCTGTTCTATCTCTGCCCTTTACCATAATTATTTTAAAACTGACTGAATTATGATCACTACCACCAAAATGCTCTCCCACTGCTACTCCTTCCACCTGCCCATCTTCATTTCCGAAAACTAAGTCTAAAACTGCACCCTCTCTTGTTGGACTTGCTACATACTGGCCAAAAAAGGTTCTCCTGAATGCACCTAAAGAATTCTGCTCCCTCAATTCCTTTCACACTAAAACAATCCCAGTTAATATTGGGGTAGTTAAAGTCCCCTACTATTATTACTATTCAGAATATTGGACAGAGAGAAGGAACAGGAGAGTTTTAAACCTTAGATCTCTATTTGTTCATCACAGTCTCACTGTTCCAGTTGATGTTTAATCCTCATTATTAACTTATTTATTCTCTAACAGGTGATATGATGCTGTGCTCAGTCCCACAGTTTACCTATGGTTATAAAAGCAGACCTAAAGTGTAGTGCTCAAAGATCCTTGATCTCCAAGTACCCTTCACCCCATTTAATTTTCTTCCTATGTCTATTTCAAATTAAGGCTGATTAACATTCTCATAAGGAAGGAAATCATGCTCAATGCTTTTATATTTGTTAGTTCTGCAATTTTAGTCATCAGAGACTGAACTCTGTGCATTGGCTCCCTCAGTTAACATTGCTGAAACTGTCTTTATTATCCCATCAGCTGATTTATAGACTCAGACTTTCGTGGACCCATGTTTCTATTGCTGGGTTATATTAGTAGATTTTACAATGTAAACACAGGAAGCCAAGGTACAGATTTCACTTTCCTTTCATGAGAACTGCAAAATCACCAATAATTTAGTTGTGAATGGAGATCTGGATAGCACCGAGACTCAGAACAAACTAGAACTCCAGATATTTTTTAATTATTCGTTCATGGGATGTGGACATCACTGGCAAGGCCAGCATTCATTGTCCCTCCCTAATTGCTCTTGAGAAGGTGGTGGTGAGCTGCCTTCTTGAACCGCTGCTGTCCATGTGGGGTAGGTACACCCACAGTGCTGTTATGAAGAGAGTTCCAAGATTTTGACCCAGCGACAGTGAAGGAACGGTGATATAGTTCCAAGTCAGGATGGTGTGTGGCTTGGAGGCGAACTTACAGGTGGTGGTGTTCCCATGTATCTGCTGCCCTTATCCTTCTAGGTGGTAGAGATCGTGGGTTTGGAAGCGAGATACTACAGGCACAGTGTACGCATGTCCCCACAAAGATAAAGGGCGGTACTGCCAAATATAGAGCCCCCTGGTTATCTAGAATCTTACAGGGTAAGTTAAAGCAGAAAAAAAAAAGCTTATGACGATCACAAAAATCTTAATACTTTAGAAAGCCGAGAAGAGTATAGAAAATACAGGGGTGAAGTAAAAAAGGCCAATGTTGTTCCTTTGTTTAGGAAGGGTAGCAAGGATAATCCAGGAAATTGCAGGCCGGTGAGCCTTACATCAGTGGTAGGGAAAGTATTGGAGAGGATTCTTCGGGACAGGATTTACTCCCATTTGGAAACAAGTGGACTTATTAGCGAGAGGCAGCAAGATTTTGTGAAGGGGAGGTCGTGTCTCACTAACTTGATCGAGTTTAAGGAAGTGACGAAGATGATTGATGAAGGAAGGGCAGTGGATGTTATCTATATGGACTTCAGTAAAGCCTTTGACAAGGTCCCTCATGGCAGACTGGTACAAAAGGTGAAGACACATGGGATCAGAGGTGAGCTGGCAAGATGGCTACAGAACTGGCTCAGTCATAGAAGACAGAGGGTAGCAGTGGGAGGGTGCTTTTCTGAATGGAGGAATGTGACTAGTGGTGTTCCACAGGGATCAGTGCTGGGACCTTTGCTGTTTGTAGTATATATAAATGATTTGGAGGAAAATGTAGCCGGTCTGATTAGTAAAAAAAAATGACACAAAGGTTGGTGGAGTTGCGGATAGTGATGAGGATTGTCACAGGATACAGGTCGGTTGGAGACTTGGGCGGAGAAATGGCAGATGGAGTTTAATCCGGACAAATGTGAGGTAATGCATTTTGGAAGATCTCATACAGGTGGGAAGTACACAGTAAATGGCAGAACCCTTAGGAGTATTGACAGGCAGAGAGATCTGGGCGTACAGGTCCACAGGTCACTGAAAGTGGCAACGCAGGTGGATAAGGTAGTCAAGAAGGCCTTCATCGGTCGGGGCATCGAGTATAAAAATTGGCAAGTCATGCTGCAGCTGTACAGAACCTTAGTTGGGCCACACTTGGAAGATTGCGTGCAATTCTGGTTGCCACACTACCAGAAGGACGTGGAGGCTTTGGAGAGGGTACAGAAGAGGTTTACCAGGATGTTGCCTGGTCTGGAGGGCATTAGCTATGAGGAGAGGTTGGATAAACTCGGATTGTTTTCACTGGAACGACGGAGGTGGAGGGGCGACATGATAGAGGTTTATAAAGTTATGAGTGACATGGACAGAGTGGATAGTCAGAAGCTTTTTCCCAGGGTGCAAGAGTCAGTTACTAGGAGACATAGGTTTAAGGAGCGATGGGCAAAGTTTAGAGGAGATATGCAAGGCCTGTTCCTGTGCTGTTCTTTGTTCTTTGTACATAGTTCCCTGAAAGTGGCAACACAGGTAGACAGGGTGGTGAGAAGGCGTATGGCATGCTTGCCTTCATCGGCCGAGGCACTGAGTACAAGAGTTGGGACGTCATGTTACAGTTGTACATAACATTGGTTAGGCCGCATTTGAAGTACCGTGTGCAGTTCTGGTCACCGCACTACAGGAAGGATGTGATTAAGCTAGAGAGGGTGCAGAAAACATTCACAAGGATGTTGCCTGATTTGGAGGGCTTGAGTTATAGAGAGATTGGATGGGCTGGGTCTGTTTTCCCTGGAGCGAAGGAGGCTGAGAGGGGACGTGATAGAGGTGTATAAAATGATGAGAGGCATAGATAGGGTAGATAGCCAGAGTCTGTTTCCCATGGTAGGGGTGACTAAAACTAGAGGGCATAGATTTAAGGTGAGAGGGAGGAGATGTAGGGGGGATCAAAGGGGAAAATTTTTCACACAAAAAATAGTGTACATCCGGAATGAGCTGCCTGAGGAGGTGGTGGAGGCAGCAACAGTAGCAACATTTAAGAGGCATCTGGACAGGTACTTGAATGAGCAAGGCATAGAGGGATATGGAATCAATGCAGGCAGGTGGGATTAGTATAGATAGGCATTTTGGCGGCATGGACGCGGTGGGCCGAAGGGCCTGTTTCTGTGCTGTATGACTCTTTGACTTGTGCCTTGTAGATGATGGACAGGATGATGGAGATTTGGGTCATTTATATGAAAGTATCATCAATGGTGCTCCAAACCCATCAATACAAATCATCCTTGTAACAGGAAGCCATATCAGCAGATGGAAATAACACTGACAATGACCATACTTCAGCATTTAATCAGCTGGACACTAAAATAATTATCTTCCTTGTGTTTAGATGAATATTTTGGCAGGAAAATCATATTCAGCATTTTACCATTTTAAATTATATAAATGGAGTCAAATTAAATGAACTTGAGTATTGACGAAAACAGAGACACTTTGTCGAAGCTTTTCGTCTTGCACTCAGCAGGACAATTCACAAGAATACCAATGTAAGGGAAAGGAACAAATTGTCCCTTCCGCTGTTCGCAACGGGCAAGGTACAGATCATACCCACCAGACAGAAAGAACATGTACACATACTGCGCCTGTTTCAACTCAACAAAATGTTGCTGAAAATAGAGACATGTTGTCAAAGCTTTTCATCTTGCATGCATCAGGACAAATTGCAAGAATACCAATGTAAGGAAAAACAATAACTTTATACTGTATGAGAAGAGAGTGCTGAATGGTTGGCAAGTGAACTCTGATTGGTGGAGGCATTGCCATGGAGAATGCACCAGTTTAAGGTGACTAACAGTTAATTGCCAAGTTTTGTTTGAAATTTAACCCAGACAGCTTGACACTGATTGGTCAAGGCATTGCCCTGAGGAATGAACCAGCGAATGGCTGTCACTTATTTTGTTTAGCTGGAACAGGCGCAATGATTGTACATGTTCTTTCTGTCTGCAAAGGACAGGGCACTATGTATTAATATAAGTAGCTTCCAGTACGTGCAAATGCGCCACACTGTGAGCCCTACTGACGATCTTAAATTCATTGTCAGTATAATTCTTAGCATACTAAGAATTATTTAGCAAATGTTGTCCAACAAAATAAGTGATAGCTGGTTCATTCAGGGACCAGCACTCGGCTTCCCAGGGTCAGTACATTTTGATACCACTTGGGGCCCCTTTGCCACACTAGCACTGACCATGGTCAGCTTCTGGCCCGCCAAGTTAGAGGACAGAATGTGGTCTGGCAGAATTCCACTGCAACATGGCTGGGCAGTAATGCACACCCATCAGCTCGGTACTGCCTGCCACGTCCCTTCCCACTAGTTCGAACCAGCCATACCCGGAGGGAACAGGACTCGGCACTCCAGTGATACAAGCCTTCTGTGCTATAATGCCTCTGACTCTAACTGGGACTGTCGCATCAGGACGATGGATAACTGGAAATCATTAATCACAGACTTCCACCACCAGAGGGCAGCGCTGGTTTCTGCATTTTAAACTATCCAACCTCACTCTGGAACTGGCACTCGGCTCTCAGAGCAGCAATCAAATGGAAAATACTATTCAATTTAAAGTAATGTCTCCAGAAAATAAATACAATCTAAGGAGTCTCCTACCTGAAAGTAACTCACCTCCTGATTCCCCAAGGTCTGTCCACCATCTACAAGGCACAGGTCAGGAGTGTGATGGAATACTCTCCACTTGCCTGGATGGGTGCAGCTCCAACAACACTCAAGAAGCTCGACACCATCCAGGACAAAGCAGCCTGATTAATTGGCACCCCATCGACAAACATTCACTCCCTCCACCACCGACGTACAGTGGCAGCAGTGTGTACCATCTACAAGATGCACTGCAGTAATGCACCAAGGCTCCTTTGACAGCACCTTCCAAACCAGTGACCTCTACCAACTAGAAGGACAAGGGCAGCAAATATATGGGAACACCACCACCTGCAAGTTCCCCTCCAAGCCACACACCATCCTGACTTGGAACTATATCGCCGTTCCTTCACTGTCACTGGGTCAAAATCCTGGAATTCCCTCCCTAACAGCACTGCGGGTGTACCTACCCCACATGGACTGCAGCATCAAGGCGGGGGCTCACCACCACCTTCTCAAAGGCAATTCACGCTGGGCAATAAATGCTGTTCTGGCCAGTGATGTCCATATCCCATGAATGAATTTTTTTAAAAACTCACAATCTCTGAGCTGTGCTCGTCCAGGAGCAGAACCACAACACTGTTGTACCCAATTAAGGAACAAATTAATGCAATCTATTCTGGATAACTCAAAGTATATTTATGTGCTAAAAAATTTAAATAGCTTGTATTAAATGACTGAATTAAGAGTAGACCAGAAACAAAACAAGTAGAGGAATATCTGGAGTTCTGGGCAACAGTGGGATTAATATTGCATTGGGTCTGGCACAGTGGGCTGAATTCGGCTGTGCTGTAAATGTCTCTCTGATCTTCTTTTGAATCTGGCCTTTTCTCTAAATCGCTTTCTGCTCTTTGCTTTCTCAGCTTGTTCTCTTCCCAGAATGTACAAGCTGGGAAAGTTATAGCAAAGCCAACATCAGTGTACCATTAATCATTTATAGCTACAACCTCTAATATAAGAAGGAAAAGAGAAACAATGGTGTTTGGAAAATCATCATCTCCAAGCTCCCCCTTTAAGTCACACCTCATTCTGACTTGAGCATATATTGCCATTGCTTCATCGCCACTGGGTTATGATCCTGGAATTCCCTCCCGAAACAGCACTGTGGGAGCATCTTCACCGCATGGACTGCAGCAGTTTAAGAAGGCAGCTCACCACCTACTAAAAGATGGCTAGGGATGCATAATAAATGTTGGCCTTGCCCACATCCTGACAGCAAGATGAAAACGCCTGTTGGGTTTAGCCTAGGAACATCTAACATTTCCTCAGTTTACCTCTCCGAGCCCCATTATAGATTCTTTTTCCCTTCATTAATTTCTACCCCTGATTTTCTTCCCTTATGGGTGGTGATGACTCACCTTGGTGGCCATTTGTCCTGCCTTAGCTGGGACAGCTGGGCTGGGGATTAAACCTGGCATCTTCCCGGCCCCCGTGGCTCAGTATTACACAACGTGCAGTGTCAATAGCACTGAGGCCAGCTTTCAGAGGGGGTGGGGAACATGGGGAACTGGACCTCAAAACGCTCCAGATCACATTTGATCAGCGAATCCCAGAATACAGCTACTTACGATTACAGCCCAGATCAGAGCAGTGAGTTCAGGGCGAAGGAACTTCCAAAACACTTTCCAGTTGAATTCAGGTACAGGCTGCTTGGAGTTTTGAACTTTACAGCTGTGGTCCTCTTCGCAGTGAGCTCTGGTGTTGTGGAGCCTCAGTCCTAGAGTTATTAGCCCAGGCGTGGCCACCAACAGGAAGGCACTCTGAGTCCTCACTGGGTGCTTCCGCCAGCCACATGCTCGCTGTCTAATGCTGTTTCGAGACTGGTTCAACAGCTGAAAGAAGAAGCTATATTCTGAGATCTTCATACCTGGAGGGAATCTCCAACATTGCTGGCCCCAGCTCAGACAGCATCTGCAAAGAGATAGAATTCACAACTGAAACATCAAGAAGTTAATTCAAAGAAAAACAATGCAGGTTCAACAAAATTGCTAACCTTTTGAGTGATCACATCCCCACCTCCTCATCGTATCCCCTCCTTCAGCCCTGCCTCACTGTGTCCCCTCCCACAGCCCCACCTCCTCTTCATATCCCCTCAGCCCCACCTCCTCACTGTATCCCCTCAGCACCACCTCCTCACCGTATCCCCTCACACATCCCCACCTCCTCACCTTATCCCCTCAGCCCCACCTCCTCACCGTATCCCCTCACACATCCCCACCTCCTCACCATAACCCCTCACATAACCCCACCATATCCCCTCAACCCCACCTCCTCACCGTATCCCCTCACACATCCCCACCTCCTCACCTTATCCCCTCAACCCCACCTCCTCACCGTATCCCCTCACACATCCCCACCTCCTCACCTTATGCCCTCAGCCCCACCTCCTCACCGTATCCCCTCCCAGAGCCCCACCTCCTCACCGTATCCCCTCCAAAAGCCCCACCTCCTCACCGTATCCCCTCCAAAAGCCCCACCTCCCCACCACATCCCTTCCCATGGTCTCACCCCCTACCTTCACACCATGTCTCTACCTCCCATATAATCACCTCTTCAACATCATGATAAATCTTACATCAGTGTGAACTTGCTGTCAACATTTCCCACTTTATTTATTAATTTTCAGGGTGTGTGCCATTGGCAAAGCTGGCATTTTTTTATCCATCCCTACCTGCCCTTGAGAAGATGATGGTGGTCCTTCTTTAAACTTTGCACGACTAAGGTTTTAGTTGGTGTAATTTATCAGTAATTACTTACTTTGAAGACTACAAAGGCAGCTGACCTGGGAGGAATCGCAACCGGAGAGGTAGAGTATAAATCCAGCCTGAGGCTCAAGGCCCACACCTTACCTGGAAGACCGGAGAGGCAGGCTGCAGCTGTGACTGTAGCTGTGGCTGGAAGTCAGCACACGCTGGGTTTTAAAAGTGATAAAAACCTAAGTGACATTATGGGAAAACCGTAAGCTGATTGGGTGGTGAGTAACTGTTGTTAGAGTGCCTGTAACTAGCTGGAAAATCAGGAAAAAAAGGTGCTTTTTTTAACCCTCAACTAGCTACCTTATAAGTGGTAAGGTTAGCACTACTAAGGTTTTAGTTGGTCTAATTTATTAGTAATTACTAATTAGAAAGTGCTGTTTGGACAGAGTGTGAAGCTGAGAGTTTGGGTGTGAGGGAGTTCAGTGACAAGGGCAAAGAGTGCTCCTATGTCTCTTTCTTTTCTTTTCAGCCTCCACTATTTGGTTCTTACTTCGGTAGAGGGAAGGAGCTAATTGGCAAGTAATTGGTAAGTTATACTTATTACACTAGCAATAATTAGTTTGTAAAGCTAAGGTATGGTAGAGCAGCTCAGCCAGGTGGAATGTGCCTCCTGTGGTATGTGGGAAGTCATGAACACACCATGTGTCCTTGACAAACACACCTGCAGGTCGTGTCACCGGCTGCAGAAGCTTGAGCTCCGGGTTTCAGAACAGCAACTGGAGTCACTGTGGTGCATCCACGAGGCAGAGAAGTACATGGATAGCACATTTACTGAGGTGGTCAAACCACAGCTTAGGAATGTGCAGGCAGAGAGGGAATGGATGACTGAAAGGCAGTCTAAGAGAATCAGGCAGGTAGTGCAGGAATTTTCTGAATCGATCTCACTTGCTAACCAGTTGTCCATTTTGGATACTGGTGAGGGCGAGGGTTCCTCAGAGGAGTGCAGCAACAGCCAAGTCTGCGACACCACAGGTGGCTCAGCTGCACAGAAGGGGAGGAAGAAGAGTGGAAGAGCCGTAATGATAGGGCAGACAGGCCTTTCTGCGGCCACAGACGTGACTCCAGGATGGTATGTTGCTTCCCCGATGCCAGGGTCAAGGATGTCACAGAGCGGCTGCAGGACATTCTTCTGGGGGAGGGTGAACAGCCAGAAGTTGTGGTCCACATTGGTACCAATGACATAGGTAAGAAGAAGGAAGAGGTCCTGAAAGCAGAGTTTAAGGAATTAGGAAATCCCAGGATTACTCCCAGTGCCACGTGCTAGTGAGCATAGGAATAGGAGGATTAAGCAATTGAACAGGTGGCTGGAGAACTGGTGCAGGAGGGAGGGCATCAGATTTCTGAGGCATTGGGATCTGTTCTGGTGTGGTTGGTACCTGTACAAGATGGACGGGTTGCACCCTAGCAGGACCGGGACTAACATCATCACAGGGATATTTGCTAGTGCTGTTGGGGAGGGTTTAAACTAAATTGTCAGGGGTTTGGAAACCTAAGTGGAAGCTCAGATTGGAGGGAAACAAAACTGGTAACTGGAAGTAGAGAAGTAGTAGGCAAAATTGGAAGGCGGACGAGACGAAGGCAAACAGCAAAGATGATCGGAATGAGGAATAATGTCAAGACAAAGTTAAGGGAACACGATCTGAAAGCAGACAGCATTCGCAACAAGATAGATTATTTGAAGGCACAAATAGAGGTAAATGGGTAAGATTTAATTACCATTACGGAGACGTGGTTACAGGATGACCAGGACTGGGAACTGAATATTCAGGGATATTCGTCATTTAGGAGGGAATGACGGAGGGGAAAAGGAGGTCAGGTAGCGCTGTCAATAAGGGACGAGATCAGTACATTAGTGACAGAGGATCTTAGATCAAAGGAGCAAGATGTAGAATCAGTTTGGTTAGAGCTACGAAACAGCAAGGGACAGCAAACATTGGTGGGAGTACTGTAGTGATAATGTCGGGCATCGTATATATCAGGAAATTACAGCCGCAAATAACATGAGCAATATTGATCTCACCAAAGCCTTTGACCTCGTCAGCAGACGTGGTCTCTTCAGACCACTAGAAAAGATTGGATGTCCACCAAAGCTACTAAATATCATCACCTCATTCCATGACAATATGAAAGGCACAATTCAACATGGTGGCTCCTCATCAGAGCCCTTTCCTATCCTGAGTGGCGTGAAACAGGGCTGTGTTCTCGCACCCACATTTTTTGGGATTTTCTTCTCCTGTCCTCTGAAGAAGGAATTTTCCTCCACACAAGATCAGGGGGCAGGTTGTTCAACCTTGCCCGTCTAAGAGCGAAGTCCAAAGTACGGAAAGTCCTCATCAGGGAACTCCTCTTTGCTGACGATGCTGCTTTAACATCTCGCACTGAAGAGTGCCTGCAGAGTCTCATCGACAGGTTTGCGGCTGCCTGCAATGAATTTGGCCTAACCATCAGCCTCAAGAAAACGAACATCATGGAGCAGGACGTCAGAAATGCTCCATCCATCAATATTGGCGACAACGCTCTGGAAGTGGTTCAAGAGTTCACCTACCTAGGCTCAATTATCACCAGTAACCTGTCTCTAGATGCAGAAATCAACAAGCGCATGGGAAAGGCTTCCACTGCTATGTCCAGACTGGCCAAGCGAGTGTGGGAAAATGGCGCACTGACACGGAACACAAAAGTCCAAGTGTATCAGGCCTGTGTCCTCAGTACCTTGCTCTATGGCAGCGAGGCCTGGACAACGTATGTCAGCCAAGAGCGACGTCTCAATTCATTCCATCTTCGCTGCCTGCGGAAAATACTTGGCATCAGGTGGCAGGACCGTATCTCCAACACAGAAGTCCTCGAGGCGGCCAACATCCCCAGCTTATACACACTACTGAGTCAGCGGCACTTGAGATGGCTTGGCCATGTGAGCCGCACGGAAGATGGCAGGATCCCCAAAGACACATTGTACAGCGAGTTCGCCACTGGTATCAGACCCACCGGCCGTCCATGTCTCCGCTTTAAAGACGTCTGCAAACGCGACATGAAATCCTGTGACATTGATCACAAGTCGTGGGAGTCAGTTGCCAGCGTTCGCCAGAGCTGGCGGACAGCCATAAAGGCGGGGCTAAAGTGTGGCGAGTCGAAGAGACTTAACAGTTGGCAGGAAAAAAGACAGAGGCGCAAGGGGAGAGCCAACTGTGTAACAGCCCCGACAAACAAATTTTTCTGCAGCACCTGTGGAAGAGCCTGTCACTCTAGAATTGGCCTTTATAGTCACTCCAGGCGCTGCTTCACAAACCACTGACCACCTCCAGGCGCTTATCCATTGTCTCTCGAGACAAGGAGGCCAAAGAAGAAGAAACAGTAATAATGGGCAACTTCAATTTACATATGGATTGGGTAAAGCTAATTAACACTAATGCTGTGGAGGATGAATTCCTGGATTGTGTACAAGATGGGTTTCTGGAGCAGTATGTTGAAGAACTAACTAGGGATCAGGTTATTTTAGATTTAGTATTATGCAATGAGAAAGGGCTAATTAATAATCTTGCTGTAAAGAGGCCATTAGAAAACAGTGTCCACAATACGATGGAATTTTGCATTAAGTTTAAAAGAGATACAGGGGAGGCGATGGCGTAATGGTATTGTCACTGGACTAGTAACCCAGAGAGCCAGGGTACTGCTCTGGGAACTGGGGTCGAATCCCACCACAGCAGAAGATGGAATTTGAATTCAATTAATAAATCTGGAATTAAAAAGCTAGTCTAATGATGGCCATGAAACCATTGTCGATTGTTGTAAAAACCTATCTGGTTCACTAATGTCCTTTAGGGAAGGAAATCTGCTGTCCTTACCTGGTCTGGCCTACATGTGACTCCAGACCCACAGCAATATGGTTGACTCTTAAATGCCCTCTGAAATGGCCTAGCAAGCCACTCAGTTGTATCTAACTGCTATGAAGTCAATAAAGAATGAAACTGGACAGACCACCCGGCATCGACCTAGGCACCGGAAACGACAATGGCAAACTCACCTCCTGACTCCCCAAAGCCTTTCCGCCATCTACAAGGCACAAGTCAGGAGTGTGATGGAATACTCTCCACTTGCCTGGATGGGTGCGGCTACAACAACACTCAAGAAGCTCAGCACCATTCTGGACAAAGCAGCCCGCTTGATTGGAACCCCATCCAACACCTTCAACATTCACTCCCTCTACCACCGACGCACAGTGACAGCAGTGTGTACCATCTACAAGATGCACTGCAGCAACGCACCAAGGCTCCTTAGACAGCACCTTCCAAACCTGCGACCTCTAACACCTGGAAGGACAAGGGCAGCAAATGCATGGGAACACCACCACCTGCGAGTTCCCCTCCATGTCACACACCCAGCCTGACTTGGAACTATATCGCCATTCCTTCAATGTTGCAGGGTCAAAATCCTGCAACTCCCTTCCTAACAGCACTGTGAGTGTACCTACATCACATGGACTGCAGTATTTCAAGAAGATAGCTCACCACAACCTTCTCAAGGGCAATTAGGGATGAACAATAAATGATGGTCTAGCCAGCGACATCCACATCCCATGAATGATTTTTTTAAAATTCTGAAACTAGGGTCTTAAATCTGAACAAAGGAAACTATGCAGGTATGAGGGGCAAGTTGGCTATGGTGGATTGGGAAAATACATTAAAAGATTTGATGGCTAGTATTTAAAGAAGTATTACACGGTTTACAACAAATATACATTCCTCCAAGACAGAAAAGAAAAACAGGAAAGGTGAATCAACCGTGGCTAACAAAAGAAGTTAAGGATTGCATTAGGTCAAAGGAAGTGACTTATAAGGTCACCAGAAAAAGTGGTAAGCCCGAGGATTGGGAGCAATTTAGAGTCCAACAAAGGAGGACCAAGAAACTGATAAAGAAAGGGAAAAAGAGATTATGAATCTAAGCTAGCGAGAAACATAAAGGTGAACTGTAAAAGCTTCTTTAGGTATATGAAAAGGAAAAGATTAGCAAAGACGAATGTGGGTCCATTACAGGTGGAGACAGAAGACTTTGTGGTGAAGAATGAGGAAATGGCAGAGAGACTAAACAATTACTTTGTGTCTGTCTTCACGGAGGAAGACACAAAATCTCCCAGAAATACTGGGGAACCAAGGGACTTGTAAAAATGAGGAACTGAAGCTAGTTAGCATCAATAAAAAGGTAGTGCTCGAAAAATTAATTGGATTGAAAGTTGATGAGCTACATCCAAGGGTATTGAAGGAGGTGGCTACAGAGATAGTGGATACATTGGTGGTTATCTTTCAAAATTCTGTACATTCTGGAAGGGTTCTGCAGAGTGAAAAGTCGCAAATATAACCCCACTACTTAAGAAGGGAGCGAAAGAGAAAACGGAGAACGACAGACATGTTAGTTTGACGTCAGTAGTAGGGAAAATTATAGAATCTATTATATAAAGGATGAGATTACTGGACACTTGGAAAATAATGATATGATTGGGCAGAGTTAACATGGATTTATGAAAGGGAAATCATGTTTGACAAACCTGTTGGAGTTTTTTGAGGATGTTACTTGTAGCATAGATAAAGGAGAACCAGTGGATGTGGTGTATTTGGATTTTCAGAAGGCTTTTGATAAGGTCCTACACAGGAGGTTAGTAAACAAAATTAGAGCACATGAGATTGGGGGTAATATCCTGCAATGGATTGAGAAATGGCAAACAGACAGAAAGCAGAGAGTAGGAATAAATGGGTCATTCTCAGGATGACAGGCTGTTACTAGTGGGGTACCACAAGGATCAGTGCTTGGGCCACAGCTGTTCACAATCTATATAAATGATTTGTATATGGGGACCAAATGTAATATTTCCAAATTTGCTGATGACACAAAACTAAGAGGGAATGTAAGTTGTGGGAAGGATGCAAAGAGGTTTCAAGGGGATTTGGACAGGCTAAGTGAATGGGCAAGAACATGGCAGATGGAATATAATGTTCTTCTTCTTTGGCCTCCTTATCTCGAGAGACAATGAATAAGCGCCTGGAGGTGGTCAGTGGTTTGTGAAGCAGCGTCTGGAGTGGCTATAAAGGCCAATTCTAGAGTGACAGGCTCTTCCACAGGTGCTGCAGAAAAATTTGTTTGTCGGGGCTGTTACACAGTTGGCTCTCCCCTTGCGCCTCTGTCTTTTTTCCTGCCAACTGCTAAGTCTCTTCGACTCGCCACATTTTAGCCCCGTCTTTACGGCTGCCCGCCAGCTCTGGCGAACGCTGGCAACTGACTCCCACGACTTGTGATCAATGTCACAGGATTTCATGTCGTGTTTGCAGACATCTTTAAAGCGGAGACATGGACGGCCGGTGGGTCTGATACCAGTGGCGAGCTCGCTGTACAATGTGTCTTTGGGGATCCTGCCATCTTCCATGCGGCTCACATGGCCAAGCCATCTCAAGTGCCGCTGACTCAGTAGTGTGTACAAGCTGGGGATATTGGCCGCCTCGAGGACTTCTGTGTTGGAGATATAGTCCTGCCACCTGATGCCAAGTATTCTCCGGAGGCAGCGAAGATGGAATGAATTGAGACGTCGCTCTTGGCTGACATACATGGTCCAGGCCTCCCTGCCATAGAGCAAGGTACTGAGGACACAGGCTTGATACACTTGGACTTTTGTGTTCCGTGTCAGTGCGCCATTTTCCCACACTCTCTTGGCCAGTCTGGACATAGCAGTGGAAGCCTTTCTCATGCACTTGTTGATTTCTGCATCTAGAGACAGGTTACTGGTGATAGTTGAGCCTAGGTAGGTGAACTCTTGAACCACTTCCAGAGCGTGGTTGCCAATATTGATGGATGGAGCATTTCTGACGTCCTGCCCCATGATGTTCGTTTTCTTGAGGCTGATGGTTAGGCCAAATTCATTGCAGGCAGCCGCAAACCTGTCGATGAGACTCTGCAGGCACTCTTCAGTGTGAGATGTTAAAGCAGCATCGTCAGCAAAGAGGAGTTCCCTAATGGGGACTTTCCGTACTTTGGACTTCGCTCTTAGACGGGCAAGGTTGAACAACCTCCCACCTGATCTTGTGTGGAGGAAAATTCCTTCTTCAGAGGACTTGACGCATGTGAAAGCAGCAGGGAGAAGAAAATCCCAAAAAGTGTGGGTGCGAGAACACAGCTCTGTTTCACGCCACTCAGGATAGGAAAGGGCTCTGATGAAGAGCCACCATGTTGAATTGTGCCTTTCATATTGTCATGGAATGAGGTGATGATACTTAGTAGCTTTGGTGGACATCCAATCTTTTCTAGTGGTCTGAAGAGACCACGTCTGCTGACGAGGTCAAAGGCTTTGGTGAGATCAATGAAAGTAACGTAGAGGGGCGTCTGTTGTTCACGGCATTACACAAATCAACGATTCTCGGAAGACCGCCATCATTAACAACGAGCTCAGTAGACTCAATGTAGACATTGCAGCACTTCAGGACACTCGCCTCCCCGCAAGTGGATCTCTAGCAGAGCAAGACTACACCTTCTTCTGGCAGGGCAGGGATCCTGAAGAACCAAGACAGCATGGAGTGGGCTTCGCCATCAGAAACTCCTTGCTCAGCATGATAGAGCCTCCCTCATATGGCTCGGAACGCATACTGTCCATCCGACTGCTCACCACTCTGGTCCAGTACACCTCCTCAGCATCTATGCTCCAACACTCTGCTCCCCACCTGAATCTAAAGATCAGTTCTACGAGGAACTCCATAACATCATTAGCAGCATCCCCAACACCGAACACCTATTCCTGCTGGGGGACTTTAATGCCAGGGTTGGGGCCGACCATGACTCATGGCCCTCCTGCCTGGGCGCTATGGCGTTGGAAGGATGAATGAGAACGGGCAGAGACTGCTTGAGTTGTGTACCTATCATAACCTCTGCATCACCAACTCATTCTTTCACACTAAACCCTGTCACCAGGTTTAATGGAGGCACCCAAGATCACGTCGTTGGCACCAGCTAGACCTCATTGTCACAAGGCGAGCCGCCTTAAACAGTGTTCAAATCACACGCAGCTTCCACAGTGCGGACTGTGACACCGACCACTCCCTGGTGTGCAGCAAGGTTAGACTCAGACCAAAGAAGTTGCATCATTCCAAGCAGAAGGGCCACCCGTGCATCAACACGAGCAGAATTTCTCACCCACAGCTGTTACAAAACTTTCTAAATTCACTTGTAACAGCCCTTCAAAACACTCCCACAGGGGATGCTGAGACCAAGTGGGCCCACATCAGAGACGCCATCTATGAGTCAGCTTTGACCACCTACGGCAAAAGTGCGAAGAGAAATGCAGACTGGTTTCAATCTCATAATGAAGAGCTGGAACCTGTCATAGCCGCTAAGCGCATTGCACTGTTGAACTACAAGAAAGCCCCCAGCGATTTAACATCCGCAGCACTTAAAGCAGCCAGAAGCACTGCACAAAGAACAGCCAGGCGCTGCGCAAATGACTACTGGCAACACCTATGCAGTCATATTCAGCTGGCCTCAGACACCGGAAACATCAGAGGAATGTATGATGGCATGAAGAGAGCTCTTGGGCCAACCATCAAGAAGATCGCCCCCCTCAAATCTAAATCAGGGGACATAATCACTGACCAACACAAACAAATGGACCGCTGAGTTGAGCACTACCTAGAACTGTACTCCAGGGAGAATGCTGTCATTGAGACTGCCCTCAATGCAGCCCAGCCTCTACCAGTCATGGATGAGCTGGACATACAGCCAACAAAATCGGAACTCAGTGATGCCATTGATTCTCTAGCCAGTGGAAAAGCCCCTGAGAAGGACAGCATTACCCCTGAAATAATCAAGAGTGCCAAGCCTGCTATACTCTCAGCACTACATGAACTGCTATGCCTGTGCTGGGACGAGGGAGCAGTACCCCAGGACATGCGCGATGCCAATATCTTCACCCTCTATAAAAACAAAGGTGACCGCGGTGACTGCAACAACTACCGTGGAATCTCCCTGCTCAGCATAGTGGGGAAAGTCTTTGCTCGAGTCGCTCTGAACAGGCTCCAGAAGCTGGCCGAGCGCGTCTACCCTGAGGCACAGTGTGGCTTTCGTGCAGAGAGATCGACCGTTGACATGCTGTTCTCCCTTCGTCAGATACAGGAGAATATAATGTGAATAAGTGTGAAGTGATCCACTTTGGAAGAGAAAACAGAAAGGCAGAGTATTTCTTAAATGATGAGAGGTTGGGAAGTGTTGATGTCCAAAGAGACCTGGGTTCCCTTATTCATGAGTCATTAAAAGCTTATATGCAGGTGCAGCAAGCAATTAAGAAGGCAAGTTGTATAAGAACAAAGAACAAAGAAAATTACAGCACAGGAACAGGCCCTTCGGCCCTCCAAGCCTACGCCGATCCAAATCCTCTATCTAAACCTGTCGCCTATTTTCTAAGGGTCTGTACCTCTTTACTTCCTGCCCATTCATGTATCTGTCTAGATACATCTTAAAAGACGCTATCGTGTCCGCGTCTACCACCTCCGCTGGCAATGCGTTCCATGCACCCACCACCCTCTGCGTAAAGAACTTTCCACGCATATCCCCCCTAAACTTTTCCCCTTTAACTTTGAACTCGTGTCCCCTTGTAATTGAATCCCCCACTCTGGGAAAAAGCTTCTTGCTATCCACCCTGTCTATACCTCTCATGATTTTGTACACCTCAATCAGGTCCCCCCTCAACCTCCGTCTTTCTAATGAAAATAATCCTAATCTACTCAACCTCTCTTCATAGCTAGCGCCCTCCATACCAGGCAACATCCTGGTGAACCTCCTCTGCACCCTCTCCAAAGCATCCACATCCTTTTGGTAATGTGGCGACCAGAACTGCACGCAGTATTCCAAATGTGGCCGAACCAAAGTCCTATACAACTGTAACATGACCTGCCAACTCTTGTACTCAATACCCCGTCCGATGAAGGAAAGCATGCCGTATGCCTTCTTGACCACTCTATTTACCTGCGTTGCCACCTTCAGGGAACAATGGACCTGAACACCCAAATCTCTCTGTACATCAATTTTCCCCAGGACTTTTCCATTTACTGTATAGTTCACTCTTGAATTGGATCTTCCAAAATGCATCACCTCGCATTTGCCCTGATTGAACTCCATCTGCCATTTCTCTGCCCAACTCTCCAATCAATCTATATTCTGCTGAATTCTCTGACAGTCCCCTTCATTATCTGCTACTCCACCAATCTTAGTGTCGTCTGCAAACTTGCTAATCAGACCACCTATACTTTCCTCCAAATCATTTATGTATATCACAAACAACAGTGGTCCCAGCACGGATCCCTGTGGAACACCACTGGTCACACGTCTCCATTTTGAGAAACTCCCTTCCACTGCTACTCTCTGTCTCCTGTTGCCCAGCCAGTTTTTTATCCATCTAGCTAGTACACCTTGGACCCCATGCGCCTTCACTTTCTCCATCAGCCTACCATGGGGAACCTTATCAAACGCCTTACTGAAGTCCATGTATACGACATCTACAGCCCTTCCCTCATCAATCAACTTTGTCACTTCCTCAAAGAATGCTATTAAGTTGGTAAGACATGACCTTCCCTGCACAAAACCATGTTGCCTATCACTGATAAGCCCATTTTCTTCCAGATGGGAATAGATCCTATCCCTCAGTATCTTCTCCAGCAGCTTCCCTACCACTGACGTCAGGCTCACCGGTCTATAATTACCTGGATTATCCCTGCTACCCTTCTTAAACAAGGGGACAACATTAGCAATATGTTGGCCTTCATTGCAAGGAATTTGAGTACAGGAGTAAAGATCAATTGCTTCAATTGTATAAAGCCTTGAGACCGCACCTGGAGTATTGTGTACAGTTTTGGTTCTCCTTATCAAAGGAAGGATATACTTGCCATAGAGGGAGTGCAACGGAGGTTCACCAGACTATTCCTGGGATGGCAGGATTGTCTTATCAGGAGAGATTGCAAAAACTGGGCCTGTATTCTCGAGAGTTTCGAAGAATGACAGGTGATCTCATTGAAACTTACAAAATTCTTACAGGGTGTGACAGGGTGGCTGTGGAATTGAATGTTTCCTCTGGCTGGTGAGTCTAGAACCAGGGGATACAGTCTCAGAATAAGGGGCAGGCATAAGCCCATTTTCTTCCAAATGGGAATAGATCCTATCCCTCAGTATCTTCTCCAGCAGCTTCCCTACCACTGACGTCAGGCTCACCGGTCTATAATTACCTGGATTATCCCTGCTACCCTTCTTAAACAAGGGGACAACATTAGCAATTCTCCAGTCCTCCAGGACCTCACCCGTGTTTAAGGATGCTGCAAAGATATCTGTTAAGGCCCCAGCTATTTCCCTCTCGCTTCCCACAGTAACCTGGGATAGATCCCATCCGGACCTGGGGACTTGTCCACCTTAATGCCTTTTAGAATACCCAACATTTCCTCCCTCCTTATGCCGACTTGACCTAGAGTAATCAAACATCTATTCCTAACCTCAACATCCGTCATGTCCCTCTCCTCGGTGAAAACCGATGCAAAGTACTCGTTTAGAATCTCACCCATTTTCTCTGACTCCACGCATAATCTTCCTCCTTTGTCCTTGAGTGGGCCAATCCTTTCTCTAGTTACCCTCTTGCTCCTTATATATGAATAAAAGGCTTTGGGATTTTCCTTAACCCTGTTTGCTAAAGATATTTCATGACCCCTTTTAGCCCTCTTAATTCCTCGTTTCAGATCGGTCCTACATTCCCGATATTCTTCCAAAGCTTCGTCTTTCTTCAGCCGCCTAGACCTTATGTATGCTTCCTTTTTCCTCTTAGCTAGTTTCACAATTTCACCTTGTCATCCATGGTTCCCTAATCTTGCCATTTCTATCCCTCATTTTCACAGGAACATGTCTCTCCTGCACGCTAATCAACCTCTCTTTATAAGCCTCCCACATATCAAATGTGGATTTATCTTCAAAAAGCTGCTCCCAATCTACATTCCCCAGCTCCTGCCGAATTTTAGTATAGTTGGCCTTCCCCCAATTTAGCACTCTTCCTTTAGGACCACTCTCGTCTTTGTCCATGAGTATTCTAAAACTTACGGAATTGTGATCACTATTCCCAAAGTAGTCCCCTACTGAAACTTCAACCACCTGGCCGGGCTCATTCCCCAACACCAGGTCCAGTATGGCCCCTATATAGGAAGCTTTAACTTGTTAATTGAAGAGGAAAATTTGGGAAAGATAAGCATGGAGCTGGATGGCAAAGACATGGGTAAGGAGCCATAAATGAAAGGCATTCACCTTTTGTTAAAGGCCTTGGGAAGACCAAGAGTTGGATCTACGACTGTGCTTATGGTCAGAATGGTGGACCGCTTTTTTGAGGAGAACATTGGTTATGGCAAGGGAACAGTGTTAGAGCAAATGGAGCCATTTATGATGTTAGGAAACAACAAGGTAAGAAGTTGTGGGGCGAGGGGGTAAGTGCAGAATGATTGATATCGGCTCAGGGTGGGGATGGGAGAAAGTTTGGGGAGGAGAGGAGCCTGAGGAAAGCTCACAGGTAATCTTAATCTTTGACACAAATGTACATAATCCCTGGGCACTAGTGAAGATAACCTTTGCATTATATGGTATACTTGTGAGGTGTGGTAGTTGCTGCCTTGTTGATATACATACGAACATACTAACATATGAACTAGGAACAGAAGTAGGCTATTCGGCCTCTCGAGCCTGCTCCGCCATTCGAGAAGATCACGGCTGATCTGTTGGTGGACTCAGCTCCACTTTCCTGCCTGCCCCGATACCCTTTGAATCCCTTGTTTGTCAAGAATCTGTCTACCTCTGCCTTAAAAACATTCAATGACCCTGCCTCCACCACTCTCTGGGGAAGAGAGTTCCACAGACTCATGACCCTCTGAGAGAAAAACATTTCTCCTCATCTCTGTCTTAAATGGGAGACCCCTTATTTTTAAACTGTGCCCTCAAGTTTGAGTCTCTCCCACAAGGTGAAAGACCAACATCCTGTCAAGTCCCCTGAGGATCTTACACATTTCAATAAGATCACCTCTCATCCTTCTAAACTCCAACAAATACAGACCCAACCTGTCCAACCTTTCCTCATAAAATAATCCTCTAGTCCCAGGAATCAGTCGAGTGAACCTTTTCTGAACTGCTTCCAATGCAATTATATCCTTTCTTAAGTAAGGAGACCAAAACTGTACACAATACTCTAGATGTGGTCTCACCAATGCCCTGCACAACTGCAGAAAAACATCTCTACTTTTATATTCCATTCCGCTTTCAATAAATGACAACACTGCATTTGCCTCCTTAATCACTTGCTGTACCTGCATAGTAACTTTTTGTGTTTTGTGTACAAGGACACCCAGATCTCTCTGCATCTCAGAGTTCTGCAATCTTTCTCCGTTGAAATAATATGTTGCTTTTCTATTTTTCTGGCTAAAGTGGACAAGTTCACATTTTCCCACATTATATATGGAATCTAGTTCTGCTGGACTGATCAAGGTTGGAACAAGTAGTTGCCTTGATTATTTGGTTTGGGACATTGCAATGGTATATCCATCTGCTTTGGAATCAAGTGCTAACCTAATGATTTGTATTGAGATCAGGGACTGCCATGTTGATCTGGTTTGGGATCTGATGTTGCTGTGTTGATCAGGTTTGGGATCTGGTGCTGCCAGTGTTCTAGTTTGTGATCTGGTGCTGCTAGTAATCTGGTGTGTGATCTGGTAAAACTGTGGTGATCATGTTTGGTATCTGGGCCTGCCACATCGACCTAGTTTAATGACCTGGGACTGTCACGGTAATCTGGTGCTGCCATGTTGACCTTGTTCACATGTATGAGATCTGGTGCTGCCATACAAACATACGAGTTAGGAGGAGGAGTAGGCCACTCGGCACTTGGAGCCTGCTCCGCCATTCAATAAGTTCATGGCTGATCTGATTACTCCACATTTCCACCTACCCCCGATAACCTTCCACCCTCATGGTGATCAGGTTTGGGATTTGGTGCAGCCACAGTGATCTGGTGTGTAATATGGTCCTGTGAGTGATCTGGTGTGATCGTGGTAATCAGGGTTGGGATCTGGGGCTGTCACGTTAACCTGCTTTATGATCTGGTGCTGCCATATTGACCTGGTTTCGGATTTGGTGCTACCATGGTGATCAGGTTTGGGATCTGGCGCTGATATTGATTTGGTGCTGATGCCCCTTTTAACTGAGAGCAAAGTACGCAGAACCTGCCGAAGTGGCCGTTGGGAGTTGTAGTTCCCGCTCACTGCACCTTCCGATTGGACTGAATACTTCTGGTGAGGCGGCGAAACTACAAGTCCCAGCCTGCCCCGCGGAGCGTCAACCCGGCTTCTCCTACCTGCCGCTGTCAGTGATGATCCTCCCGCCGGGTTCCGGCAGAGTGTGCACGGAGCGGATGAGGAAAAATCCGCGGGCTTTCGCACCGCTTCTCAAACACAGGTGAAGCATCGCAGATAATATTAACAGAAAGGAGCCGGGTTCAATTCTTGCGGGCTCTGCTCAGCTCCGTTTCCCCAGCAACGCGGGCAGCGCCATCTTTAATCCCACCCACAATCCGCAGCGCGGAAGGTTTGTTTTTAATGAATTATTTTTATTGTTGGGGGAGTTGTTTTTAAGCCTTAGATCGCCTCAGTGAACGCGCTATGCGCCGGGGAGGAAGACGAGACGATGGTGGTTTGTTTTAATGTTGTTTCTTTGGTCATGAGGTCACCGTCGAGGTCAGAGGTCGTATCTGTGTGACGTCAGTGGTGAGAGCTGTCAATTGTGTTGGCCAGAGAGAAGGAGAAAGGTATAAGGGATAGAGAGAAAGAGTAACAGGGAGAGAGAAATATACAGGGAGAGCAAGAGAAATGGAGTAAGATACAAGGCAGAGAGAGAGAAATACAATACAGGGAGTGTGAGAGGTTCATATACCAGGGAGGAGTGCTTGGTACATGCGAGAGAGAAAGATAGGCGAGGCTAAGAGAGGAACAGAGTGGGGAGAGAAAAAGGCAGGGAAACCCAAAAGGGAGGCCAAAATTAGAAGAGGAAATCATTTTTAAAAAGATCAGGAGAACAGGCAAAAAAAAAAATCAGAGAGGGAAAAATAACCCAGAGGAATAGGGGAAATCTAAGCAATATAGAAAACACATAAAAGAAAGGAGGGTGAAAACACAGAGATTGAGAGAGCAGAGAAAGAAAATCAGTAGGAGAAATGGTACAGAAAAACAACACAGGAACAGACAGTGAAAAATCAGCATGAAATGTAATCAAGAGGAAAAGCAAATGAGGGGAACGTACAGAAAAATCAACAGTCAAAAGAAACATTAGAGAGAAACAAGTCAGGCTAAGGGAGCCAAGAGACAACACATCAGAGGAGGAGGGAAAGAAAAGGAGAGCCAATAACAAGGAGCAAACAAAATCAGAGGAACAGACAGTGAGCAGTAATGAGACACAGTGCTGACACTACAGGAAAAAAAGAGGCTATAAATCCCAGTGGAAGAATAGAGAGAGCAAAGAGCACAACAAGAACATATAGAAAAACAAACTGAGGGGATTACAGAGGAGGGTGAGAGGGCAAAGCGAAAGGAGTGTGAGGTAAACACCTGACAGATATAAGGACACAAGGAATATAAAAAGGGACATAAATACTGCAAGAGAGACACAGCCAAACATATACAAACAGCAGGAGTGCAGAGACGAGAGAGACAGCAGCAAATACACTGACACAGCGAGATACACCAGGAAGGATCCAGGAACTGTTGGAATACTGCAGAAACCTGGAGCAAGGATTACTGGACATTTACATGCGATTATTAAAGTAACCAGTCGAAAGACAGACACACATCAGGAAAAATATTGAGAACAGAGGAGAAGGAGAGACAAGGAATTGGAAGAGTGAGGGGGATGTAAGAGAGCAGTTGAGACGGAGCACTGAGCTGACAGACAGATCCTCTCATCTCTTGGAGTTGAAATGGGAATAATGGAAAGAGAGAGAGAGCAAAGAATCTCTGCTGTTCATCATTAGGCCACGGAGAAAGAGGCAGAGTGCAGTAGAGACGGAAAAGGATGACATTGTGTTGCAGTTAGATAACAGATAGGGAGAGACAGGCTATGACTACTGGCTCCACAGATTGCTCTGCTTATTGGTTGGTTTAACAAGGGGAAGGCTGAGTTGTTTATTGGGTTGGAGCTTTGATCTGCGAGTAACGGGAACGCAGGAGAGGGGGGGTTACGAGATGTCACTGTCTATCCGAAGAATGACTCAAGGTAAGAAAGAGCCATGTGCGTTTTGTATGTTTTTGTGAAGCGGGTGGGAGAGCCGGAGGTGTACTGTCTTATTAATGTAGAGAAACAGCTGGTGCAGAACATGTCATGAGGCTGTAACGCAATCCAGCATTTCTGCAAGGACATTCTGAAAACAGAGAGGCCGACCTTGGCTGGTCAACACACTCTGCGCAGGGGGAAAATTGCTGTGTGGCTGCCTGGAGACCCACATCCCCGCACACAAGGTACGTGTGCCAGTTCAGAGAGCTGAGCTTGAGGCGACATAAGTGTCTGTCTGTGTGTGTGTGTGTCTGTCTGTGTGTGTCTGTCTGTGTGTGTCTGTCTGTGTGTGTCTGTCTGTGTGTGTCTGTCTGTGTGTGTGTGTGTCTGTCTGTCTGTGTCTGTCTGTCTGTCTGTGTGTCTGTCTGTCTGTCTGTGTGTCTGTCTGTCTGTGTGTGTGTGTGTGTCTGTCTGTGTGTGTGTCTCTGTCTCTGTCTGACTGTCTGTGTCGGTCTGTGTCTGTTTCTGTGTTGCCAACCACAGTCATATAGCTGTGTAGGCTTGCACGTGGAAAGTGGCCACTTAGGCCCAAAACTGGGGAACAGCAAATGCCAGCTCTACCCCAGCGGTACCTATCGCTTTACTTGCTGTCTGTTTCACTTAGCAGTTTGGATCTCTATTTAAATATTTTGTGGTGGAGATTTGCTATTTACTTTGAGTGTTGCACTGAGAAAATGGGACAGGGGAGGAGCATTAGATTCTGGACTGACCACCCTGGCCCCCAATCTGATAATTAAAGGGTTTCATGCCCCTTATTAAGGTACCCCTGAATCCTGGGATTGGATACCTGCTCTGCATGGATTTGAGAGTTGATTTGGTGTCAGTATTAGTGATGGGCTGAGGTACCTGCGGCACAGGGCTCTGCTGTCACTTCCAACTGGGGCAAGAGGTGCATGCAATAGGATGAGATAGTCACTGTGATGATGAAGATTGGCTAAGAGCTATCTCACTTGCAATGCTTACCCCTCATTGCTGAAACCTGCAACCTTTCTAGTTTCCAATACTGCACTTCAAAAATACTTTTATACTTCCGGCTCTTCACAGCTTGTTATTTGCTGTATCTTTATGTTAATTGAGGCATAAGTGGAGGAATTCCCTCCTGAGGCAGTTACACACTGTGAGTGGGCAACACAGCTTTCTGTGACAAGATGGGGGAGCTAGGCTGAATGGCCTCCTTCCTCATTTACTGATCTGTGGGAGAAAAAGCATTCAATGTCAGAAGGTTTTTCAATAACCTGTTCAACAGTGAACTGTCACCACAAATTGAGGTGTAACATACTCCAGATTCTGTACTGTACACAGGGGCAGTATTATCAGGGTAAAGGGGAATATACTCCTGATTCTGTACTGTACACAGGGACAGTATTATCAGGGTAAAGGGGAATATACTCCTGATTCTGTACTGTACACAGGGACAGTATTATCAGGGTAAAGGGGAATATACTCCTGATTCTGTACTGTACACAGGGACAGTGTTGTCAGGGTAAAGGGGAATATACGCTTGATCCTGTACTGTACACAGGGACAGTGTTGTCAGGGTAAAGGGGAATATACTCCAGATTCTGTACTGTACACAGGGACAGTATTATCAGGGTAAAGGGGAATATACTCCTGATTCTGTACTGTACACAGGGACAGTGTTGTCAGGGTAAAGGGGAATATACTCCTGATTCTGTACTGTACACAGGGACAGTGTTGTCAGGGTAATGGGGAATATACTCCTGATTCTGTACTGTACACAGGGACAGTGTTGTCAGGGTAAAGGGGAATATACTCCTGATTCTGTACTGTACACAGAGAATGTTATCAGGGTAAAGGGGAATATACTCCTGATTCTGTACTGTACACAGGGACAGTGTTGTCAGGGTAAAGGGGAATATACCCCTGATTCTGTACTGTACACAGGGACAGTGTTGTCAGGGTAAAGGGGAATATACTCCTGATTCTGTACTGTACACAGGGGCAGTATTATCAGGGTAAAGGGGAATATACTCCTGATTCTGTACTTTACACAGGGACAGTATTATCAGGGTAAAGGGGAATATACTCCTGATTCTGTACTGTACACAGGGACAGTGTTGTCAGGGTAAAGGGGAATATACGCTTGATCCTGTACTGTACACAGGGACAGTGTTGTCAGGGTAAAGGGGAATATACTCCAGATTCTGTACTGTACACAGGGACAGTATTATCAGGGTAAAGGGGAATATACTCCTGATTCTGTACTGTACACAGGGACAGTGTTGTCAGGGTAAAGGGGAATATACTCCTGATTCTGTACTGTACACAGGGACAGTGTTGTCAGGGTAATGGGGAATATACTCCTGATTCTGTACTGTACACAGGGACAGTGTTGTCAGGGTAAAGGGGAATATACTCCTGATTCTGTACTGTACACAGAGAATGTTATCAGGGTAAAGGGGAATATACTCCTGATTCTGTACTGTACACAGGGACAGTGTTGTCAGGGTAAAGGGGAATATACTCCTGATTCTGTACTGTACACAGGGACAGTGTTGTCAGGGTAAAGGGGAATATACTCCTGATTCTGTACTGTACACAGGGACAGTGTTGTCAGGGTAAAGGGGAATATACTCTTGATCCTGTACTGTCCACAGGGACAGTGTTGTCAGGGTAAAGGGGAATATACTCCTGATTCTGTACTTTACACAGGGGCAGTGTTGTCAGGGTATAGGGGAATATACTCCTGATTCTGTACTGTACACAGGGACAGTGTTGTCAGGGTAAAGGGGAATATACTCCTGATTCTGTACTTTACACAGGGGCAGTGTTGTCAGCATAAAGGGGAATATACTCTTGATCCTGTACTGTACACAGACAGTGTTATCAGGGTAAAGGGGAATATACTCTTGATCCTGTAATGTACACAGGGACAGTGTTATCAGGGTAAAGGGGAATATACTCCTGATTCTGTACTGTACACAGGGACAGTGTTATCAGGGTAAAGGGGAATATACTCCTGATTCTGTACTGTACACAGGGACAGTGTTATCAGGGTAAAGGGGAATATACTCCTGATTCTGTACTGTACACAGGGACAGTGTTGTCAGGGTAAAGGGGAATATACTCCTGATTCTGTACTGTACACAGGGACAGTGTAGTCAGGGTAAAGGGGAATATACTCTTGATCCTGTACTGTACACAGGGACAGTGTTGTCAGGGTAAAGGGGAATATACTCCAGATTCTGTACTGTACACAGGGACAGTATTATCAGGGTAAAGGGGAATATACTCCTGATTCTGTACTGTACACAGGGACAGTGTTGTCAGGGTAAAGGGGAATATACTCCTGATTCTGTACTGTACACAGGGACAGTGTTATCAGGGTAAAGGGGAATATACTCCTGATTCTGTACTGTACACAGGGACAGTGTTGTCAGGGTAAAGGGGAATATACTCCTGATTCTGTACTGTACACAGGGACAGTGTTGTCAGGGTAAAGGGGAATATACTCCTGATTCTGTACTGTACACAGGGACAGTGTTGTCAGGGTAAAGGGGAATATACTCTTGATCCTGTACTGTACACAGGGACAGTGTTGTCAGGGTAAAGGGGAATATACTCCTGATTCTGTACTGTACACAGGGACAGTGTTGTCAGGGTAAAGGGGAATATACTCTTGATCCTGTACTGTACACAGGGACAGTGTTGTCAGGGTAAAGGGGAATATACTCTTGATCCTGTACTGTACACAGAGAATGTTATCAGGGTGAAGGGGAATATACACCTGATTCTGTACTGTACACAGATAATGTTATCAGGGTAAAGGGGAATATACTCCTGATTCTGTACTGTACACAGGGGCAGTGTTATCAGGGTAAAGGGGAATATACTCCTGATTCTGTACTGTACGCAGGGGCAGTGTTGTCAGGGTAAAGGGGAATATACTCCTGATTCTGTACTGTACACAGGGACAGTGTTGTCAGGGTAAAGGGGAATATACTCCTGATTCTGTACTGTACACAGGGGCAGTGTTGTCAGGGTAAAGGGGAATATACTCCTGATTCTGTACTGTACACAGAGAATGTTATCAGGGTAAAGGGGAATATACTCCTGATTCTGTACTGTACACAGGGACAGTGTTGTCAGGGTAAAGGGGAATATACTCCTGATTCTGTACTGTACACAGGGACAGTGTTGTCAGGGTAAAGGGGAATATACTCCTGATTCTGTACTGTACACAGGGGCAGTGTTGTCAGGGTAAAGGGGAATATACTCCTGATTCTGTACTGTACACAGAGAATGTTATCAGGGTAAAGGGGAATATACTCTTGATCCTGTACTGTACACAGGGACAGTATTATCAGGGTAAAGGGGAATATACTCCTGATTCTGTACTGTACACAGGGACAGTGTTATCAGGGTAAAGGGGAATATACTCTTGATCCTGTACTGTACCCAGGGGCAGTGTTGTCAGGGTGAAGGGGAATATACTCCTGATTCTGTACTGTACACAGGGACAGTATTATCAGGGTAAAGGGGAATATACTCCTGATTCTGTACTGTACACAGGGACAGTGTTATCAGGGAAAAGGGGAATATACTCCTGATTCTGTACTGTACACAGGGACAGTGTTGTCAGGGAAAAGGGGAATATACTCCTGATTCTGTACTGTACACAGGGACAGTGTTGTCAGGGTAAAGGGGAATATACTCCTGATCCTGTACTGTACACAGGGACAGTGTTATCAGGGTGAAGGGGAATATATTCCTGATTCTGTACTGTACGCAGGGACAGTGTTATCAGGAGTAGAGGGGTAAAATACTGCCGATTCAGTACTGTACCCAGGGGTAGTACTATCAGGAGAAGACAGGTAATATATTCCTGATTCTGTACTGTAGACAGGGACCGTGTTTGCGAGTAAAAGGGTCAGATACTCCCAGATCTGTTCTCCACAAGGCACAGTGTTATCAGATCGTCGTTGAGGCGAATAGGGTCGACTGGCCAAGAGTGACTCATGTTTTCATAAGGAGGCCTGAGATCTGCTGAACGAGATTGACATGTAATTTTTAAGTCATTCAAACATGGGAGCAGACAGCTCAGACCAATTGGAATGAGCTGGTGTTGTTGAGATAATTTCTCTACCTGGTATTTGTGTACTCCATTGTTTTTTTTAAAAACTCCCTTTGAGACAGACCACTCCTCGGGTCTCTTTATTTAAACACTAACTCACACAGCGCTCTCTCCAAATAGTCATCAGAATTGCAAGAAATCACAACACTGACCCTGACCCTTCGGCACCACCAGTTGGTGTTTATCCTCCACCTGAACAATATCCGAATCCCCTGTACCCATCCTGTTCCCATATCCCTTTATCCCCTTTTCCCTCACTCACCTGTCTGACCTGTTGATAAATGTTGACAGCATCTCTGCTTGAAGAAGTAACATGTGTTATGGATAAAGGGGAACTGGTGGATGTATTGTACTTACATTTCCAGAAGACATTTGATAAGGTGCCATATCAAAGGTTATTGCGGAAAATAAAACTCATGGTGTCGGGGGTAACATTGGCATGGATAGAAGATTGGCTAGCTAACAGGAAAGAGTGAGTAGGCATAAATGGGTCATTTTCTGGTTGGCAAGATGTAACGAGAGGCGTGCCACAGGAATCAGTGCTGAGGCCTCAACATTTTACAATTTATATAAATGACTTGGATGAAGGGACTGAAGATATGGTTGCTAAATTTGCTGATGACGCTAAGATAGTTTAGTTTTAGTTTAGAGATACAGCACTGAAACAGGCCCTTCGGCCCACCGAGTCTGTGCCAACCATCAACCACCCATTTATACTAATCCTACACTAATCCCATATTCCTACCACATCCCCACCTGTCCCTATATTTCCCTACCACCTACCTATACTAGGGGCAATTTATAATGGCCAATTAACCTATCAACCTGCAAGTCTTTGGCATGTGGGAGGAAACCGGAGCACCCGGAGGAAACCCACGCAGACACAGGGAGAACTTGCAAACTCCACACAGGCAGTACCCAGAATTGAACCCGGGTCGCTGGAGCTGTGAGGCTGCGGTGCTAACCACTGCGCCACTGTGCCGCCCTAGGTAGGAAAGTAACTTGTGAAGAGGACATAAGGGGGCTACAAAGGGATAGAGATAGGTTACGTGAGTGGGCAAAGACCTGGCAAATGGAGTATAATGTGGAAAAGTGTGAAATTGTCCATTTTGGCAGGGAGAATGAAAAAGAAGCATATTATCTAAATGGTGAGAGATTGCAGAGTTCTGAGATGCAGAGGGATCTGGGTGTCCTCATGCATGAATCACAAAAGGTTAGTATGCAGGTACAGCAAGCAATTAGGAAAGTGAATAGAATGTTACCATTTATCACGAGGGGAATTGAATACAAAAATAAGGAGGTTATGCTTCAGTTATACAAGGCATTCGTGAGACCACATCTGGAGTACTGTGCACAGTCTTGGTCCTCTTATTTAAGGAAGGATGTAAATGCATTGGAACCAGTACAGAGAAGGTTTACTAGACTAATACCTGGAATGGGCGGGTTGTATTATGAGGAAAGATTGGACAGGCTAGGCTTGTATCCACTGGAATTTAGAAGAGTAAGAGGCGACTTGATTGAAACATATAAGATCCTGAGGGGTCTTGACAGGGTGGATGTGGAAAGGATGTTTCCCCTTGTGGGATAATCTAGAAGTGGGGTCACTGTTTAAAAATAAGGGGTCATCCATTTAAGACAGAGATGAGGAGAAATTATTTCTCTCAGAGGGTTGTGAGTCTTTGGAATTCTCTTCCTCAAAAGGCAGTAGAAGCAGAGTCCTTGAATATTTTTAAGGCAGAGGTAGATAGATTCTTGATGAGCAAGGGGGTGAAAGGTTATCGGGGGTAGTCAGGAAAGTGGAGTTGAGGCTACAATCAGATCAGCCCTGATCTTGTTGAATGGCGGAGTAGGTTCAAGGGGCCAAGTGGCCTACTCCTGCTCCTAATTTGGATCTTCGTTTGTATGTTCAAACACTAACTCTCGGAGTGAATTCCACTCCCTCCCTACTGCCCCTCCGACAGAGTGGCGCTCCCTCGCTACTGCCCCTCCGACAGGGTGACGCTCCCTCGCTACTGCCCCTCCGACAGAGTGGCGCTCCCTTGCTACTGCCCCTCCAGGGTGGCGCTCCCTCGCTATTGCCCCTCCGACAGGGTGGCGCTCCCTCGCTGCTGCCCCTCCGACAGGGTGGCGCTCCCTCGCTACTGCCCCTCCGACAGAGTGGTGCTCCCTCGCTACTGCCCCTCCAGGGTGGCGCTCCCTCGCTACTGCCCCTCCGACAGGGTGGCGCTCCCTTGCTGCTGCCCCTCCGACAGGGTGGCGCTCCCTCGCTACTGCCCTTCCAGGGTGGCGCTCCCTTGCTACTGCACTGGTGTAATCATCCTAAGTAATGTGCTCAAATCTATGGAGTGAGACTCAATGCCACGACTTTCTGATCTAGAAGTAAGAGCTACCTGCTGAACCATGGCAGATACAACAAAAACTTGCATTAATGTAGGGCCTTTAACGTCATTGAATATCCTGAGGCACTTCACAGGGGCATTCTAAAACAAATTTGGCACCAAGCCACAGAAAACATTAGGGCAGATGACCAAAAACTTGGTGAAAGCGGTAGGTTTTAAGGAGCATCTTCAAGGGGAAAGGAGAGGCAGAGAGGTTTAGGGAGGGAATTCCAGAGCTTGGGGCCCAGGCAGCTGAAGGCACAGGCATCAATGGTGGGGCGATTAAAATCGGGGATTCGCAAGAGGCCAGGATTAGAGGAACACAGATATCTCGGAGGATTGTGGGGCTGGAGGAGATTAGAGATTGGGAGGGGTGAGGCCATGGAGGGATTTTAAAACAAGGATGAGAATTTTAAAATCAAGATATTGCTTGACCAGGAGCCAGGTCAGCGAGCAAAGTGGGTGATAGGGGAACGGGACGTGGTGCGAGTTAGGACATGGGCAGCAGAGTTTTGGATGGCTTCAAGTTAACAGAGGATAGAACGTAGGAAGCTGACTAGGAGTGTGTTGGAATAGTCAAGTCCAGAGGTAACAAAGGCATGAATGAGGGTTTCAGCAGTAGATGAGCTGTGGCAGGGCGAAGTTGGGCAATGTTATGGAGGTGAAATAGTGATGGCATAGGTATGTGGTTGAAAGCTCATTCCAGGGTCCAATATGACGCCAAGTTTGAGAACAGTGGGTTCAGTCTCAGACAGTTGCCGGGGAGAGGGTTGGAATCAATTAGGGAACGGATACAATCAGGAGCCATCTGTATCTCAGTGAAGCTGTACAACTGGGATAATTGTTTTCAATGTGTGTTTTGAAACTCACAGTGAACATTCCTTGGACAGCCTTCACCAGGAAGAAACTTATCTGTTGCTTTGCTGACTCTGTCATTCAATCCCCGCCCTCTCTCATGCTTGTTTATCCCACTTGGCTCTGATGCCTTGAGCTGTGCACAGCAGGTCTCGGGGAAGATGAAAGGGTTTTCAGTGTCAGCCTCTGACTGACACACTGTTCCTCTTCTTTCATACCCGAAGATCTGAAATGGGGCAGTGATGTCAAATGTTCCAACCACAATCACTTGTTTATGCTGAATTACTGAGTCTCTCATTAATGGCTTTTATCTTTTAGGAAATATCCCTGAAATCTAGAATGGTTGGGGTAAAACAAAAGCCAAAATGGGGAATCGTATCATTGATATACAGCAGCATAACAAAATATACCTCAACAATACAGCAGAGAACTGGAGGATAATAAAACTCTGTGGGTGCTGTAAATCTGAAATAAAAACAGAAAGTACTGGTCTGGCAGCATCTGTGGAGAGAGAAACAGAGTAAACGTGTCAGGTTCTGAAATATTAACAGAACTGGAGGAACTGGCCAAGGCCTATTGAAGGAGCTGTGAATGGAAAGAGAGTCTGGAAACAAAGACTTGCATTTCCCCAACACCTTTCACAACCTCAGGACATCCCAATGCATGTCACAGCAATAAAGTATTCTTGAAGTGTCGTCACTGTTGTAACAGAGGAAAAACAACAGCCAATTTGTGCACAGCAAGCTCCCACAAACCGCAATATGATAATGATCAAATCATCTGTTTTTTTTTAATGTTGGTTGGGGGTAAATATTAACCCGGACATCAGGAGAGAACTCCCCTACTGATGGACCCTCAGTTTAATATCTCATCTAAAAGATAGCCCCTCTCACTGTGTCAGTCGAGATTATGTGCTCAAGTCTCTGAAGTCAGGCTTGAAACCATAACGTTCTGATTCAGAGACAAGAGTGATAACCCCTGAGCCGCAACAAACATTGGATATAGTTCTTTCTTTTGGGCCTCCTTATCTCGAGAGACAATGGATACGCGCCTGGAGGTGGTCAGTGGTTTGTGAAGCAGCGCCTGGAGTGGCTATAAAGGCCAATTCTGGAGTGACAGGCTCTTCCACAGGTGCTGCAGAGAAATTTGTTTGTTGGGGCTGTTGCACAGTTGGCTCTCCCCTTGCGCCTCTGTCTTTTTTCCTGCCAACTACTAAGTCTCTTCGACTCGCCACAATTTAGCCCTGTCTTTATGGCTGCCCGCCAGCTCTGGCGAATGCTGGCAACTGACTCCCACGACTTGTGATCAATGTCACACGATTTCATGTCGCGTTTGCAGACGTCTTTATAACGGAGACATGGACGGCCGGTGGGTCTGATACCAGTGGCGAGCTCGCTGTACAATGTGTCTTTGGGGATCCTGCCATCTTCCATGCAGCTCACATGGCCAAGCCATCTCAAGCGCCGCTGACTCAGTAGTGTGTATAAGCTGGGGGTGTTGGCCGCTTCAAGGACTTCTGTGTTGGAGATATAGTCCTGCCACCTGATGCCAAGTATTCTCCGAAGGCAGCGAAGATGGAATGAATTGAGACGTCGCTCTTGGCTGGCATACGTTGTCCAGGCCTCGCTGCCGTAGAGCAAGGTACTGAGGACACAGGCCTGATACACTCGGACTTTTGTGTTCCGTGTCAGTGCGCCATTTTCCCACACTCTCTTGGCCAGTCTGGACATAGCAGTGGAAGCCTTACCCATGCGCTTGTTGATTTCTGCATCTAGAGACAGGTTACTGGTGATAGTTGAGCCTAGGTGAACTCTTGAACCACTTCCAGAGCGTGGTCGCCAATATTGATGGATGGAGCATTTCTGACATCCTGCCCCATGATGTTCGTTTTCTTGAGGCTGATGGTTAGGCCAAATTCATTGCAGGCAGACGCAAACCTGTCGATGAGACTCTGCAGGCATTCTTCAGTGTGAGATGTTAAAGCAGCATCGTCAGCAAAGAGGAGTTCTCTGATGAGGACTTTCCGTACTTTGGACTTCGCTCTTAGACGGGCAAGGTTGAACAACCTGCCCCCTGATCTTGTGTGGAGGAAAATTCCTTCTTCAGAGGATTTGAACGCATGTGAAAGCAGCAGGGAGAAGAAAATCCCAAAAAGTGTGGGTGCGAGAACACAGCCCTGTTTCACACCACTCAGGATAGGAAAGGGCTCTGATGAGGAGCCACCATGTTGAATTGTGCCTTTCATATTGTCATGGAATGAGGTGATTGTGGACTAAAGGGGTCAAAGGTGGGCTGATTTGGGGATAACTCGGCAGAGAGCAGGACTTGAACCTGCAATTGCCTGGTCAGTGCTACATCGGTTGGTGCTTTTACTCAGCAGCTAATCACTCCTGAAGTTTTCTCTTCTTCCCGTGCTCGTTCTTGTACTTCATACCTCCCTCCTACATTTACCCAGAGAGTGGTTGGAACATCGAACTCACCACGACAAGGAGTAGTTGAGGTGAATAGCATAGATCCATTTAAGAGAAAACTAAATAAATATTTGAGGGAGAAAAGAATAGAAGGATGTGCTGATAGGGTGAGATGATGAGAGCTGGGAGGAGGTTCGTGTGGCACATAAACACCAGCATGGGCCAGTGGACCAAATGTGTCTGCTTTCTGTGTCTTGCTACATATGCAAACTCTACAGCCTTTCTTAGAAACTAATGATCACCCTTCTCTAATCCTCTTGCACCCAGTCTCACCTGTATACAGTGATTTCCCCAAAGGGCCAGTTTAACTGCCTCCCTTCCACCCAGCCTCCTCCCTCCTCACTCACACAGTCACAGGCATGCCGTGATGTTGGCATTAGAATTGTTGAAAACCTGGTTTCTTCTCCTGTATCACATGCTCGAATGCTGCATTGGTGTTGTGCACTCTAATCCTGTTCCTGTTTTTTTAGTTATCCACACAGGTCAGGTGCAAGGAATATGATATAAAATGGCAAGGTTTGAAACTTACCAGGAGTACCAGCGGCTGGGGCCAGACGATTATGAGGAGGATTCCCCGCCAGGTGAAGACCTGCTGGTACATGTTCCAGAGGGGCTGAAAGGTACAGAGACTAATTCTGACTTCCATTTCTACCTGACTCTCTCTCTCCCCACTAATGAGCATCATTAATTTAGTCACTATGGCTTCTATTGTCTCGTGTTAACAGCACCATCAGCTATTTAACCATCTTCTGCTTTCCACTTGAGCATTTGGCAAGCCATTTTATTTCCTCTGCAAAACACACACGAGCGAGTGTGAGCATGTGTGAGTGTGGGTGAGGCGCGTGTGCACACGTGTTTCTCCAAGCCTATTTGTGTGTGTCTCTATATGGGTAGGAACATAGAATCAGGTGAAGGCTATTCATCCCCTCGAACCTGTTTAACCATTCAATCGTGACTGATCTGTAACCTTACTCCATATCACCACCTTTGCCCCATATCCCTTAATACCTTTGGATTACAAAAATCTATCAATCTCGGATTTAAAATTTACAATGGCTTAGCGTCAGTTGTTGTCTGCGAAGGAGAGTTCCAAACTTCTACCATTCTTTGTGTGTAGAAGTGTTTCCTAATTTTACCCCTGAAAGGTCTGGCTCTAATTTTTATGCCATGCCCCCTTTTCCTAGACACCCCAACCAATGAAAATACGTAGATAGAGAGAAACTATCAATTCACTTTAATATCTTGTAAACTTCAATCAAATCACCCCTTAACCTCTAAATTCCAAGAATGCAACCCCAGTTTGTGTAATCTTGCCTTGAAGTTTAACTGTTGCAGTCCAGGTATCATTCTGGTAAATCTACACTGCACTCCCTCCAAGGCCTATATATAATTTCTAAGATATGGTGTCCAGAACTGCTCACAGTAACTCCAGGTGTGGTCTAACCTGGGCTTTGTATAGCTGAAGCATGACTTCTACCCCCTTCCAGCCCAGCATTCCAGGAACAATTTGATTATTTTCTGTAAAATTATTTAACTTAAGCAAGGAGTCAGGAGGGCGAAAAGGGGTCATGAAAAGTCATTGGCAAACAGGATTAAGGAAAATCCCAAGGCTTTTTATACGTATATAAAGAGCAAGAGGGTAACTAGGGAAAGGGTTGGCCCACTCAAGGACAGAGAAGGGAATCTATGTGTGGAGCCAGAGGAAATGGGCGAGGTACTAAAAGTACTTTGCATCAGTATTCACCAAGGAGAAGGACTTGGTGGATGATGAGCCTAGGGAAGGGATTGTAGATAGTCTCAGTCATCTCATTATCAAAAAGGAGGAGGTGTTGGGCGTCTTGCAAAGCATTAAGGTAGATAAGTCCCCAGGGCCTGATGGGATCTACCCCAGAATACTGAGGGAGGCAAGGGAAGAAATTGCTGGGGCCTTGACAGAAATATTTGCATCCTCATTGGCTACAGGTGAGGTCCCAGAGGACTGGAGAAAGCCAACGTTGTTACTTTGTTTAAGAAGGGTAGCAAGGATAATCCAGGAAGTTATAGGTCGGTGAGCCTTACATCAATGGTAGGGAAATTAATAGAGAGGATTCTTTGGGACAGGATTTACTCCCATTTGGAAACAAATGAACTTATTAGCGAGAGGCAGCATGGTTTTGTGAAGGGGAGGTCGTGTCTCACTAATTTGATTGAGTTTTTTGAGGAAGTGATGAAGATGATTGATGAAGGAAGGGCAGTGGATGTTATCTATATGGACTTCAGTAAAGCCTTTGACAAGGTCCCTCATGGCAGACTGGTACAAAAGGTGAAGCCACACGGGATCAGAGGTGAGCTGGCAAGATGGATACAGAACTGGCTCGGTCATAGAAGACAGAGGGTAGCAGTGGGAGGGTGCTTTTCTGAATGGAGGGATGTGACTAGTGGTGTTCCGCAGGGATCAGTGCTGGGACCTTTGCTGTTTGTAGTATATATAAATGATTTGGAGGAAAATGTAGCTGGTCTGATTAGTAAGTTTGCGGACGACACAAAGGTTGGTGGAGTTGCGGATAATGATGAGGATTGTCAGAGGATACAGCAGGATATAGATCGGTTGGAGACTTGGGCGGAAAAATGGCAGATGGAGTTTAATCCGGACAAATGTGAGGTAATGCATTTTGGAAGGTCTAATGCTGGTTGGAAGTATACAGTAAATGGCAGAACCCTTAGGAGTATTGACAGGCAGAGAGATCTGGGCGTACAGGTCCACAGGTTACTGAAAGTGGATAAGGTAGTCAAGAAGGCATACGGCATGCTTGCCTTCATCGGTCGGGGCATAGAGTATAAAAATTGGAAAGTCATGCTGCAGCTGTACAGAACTTTAGTTAGGCCACACTTAGAATATTGCGTGCAATTCTGGTCGCCACACTACCAGAAGGACGTGGAGGCTTTGGAGAGGGTACAGAAGAGGTTTACCAGGACGTTGCCTGGTCTGGAGGGCATTAGCTATGAGGAGAGGTTGGATAAACTCGGATTGTTTTCACTGGAACGACGGAGGTGGAGGGGCGACATGATAGAGGTTTACAAAGTTATGAGCGGCATGGACAGAGTGGATAGTCAGAAGCTTTTTCCCAGGGTGGAAGAGTCAGTTACTAGGGGGCATAGGTTTAAGGTGCGAGGGGCAAAGTTTAGAGGGGATGTGCGAGGCAAGCTCTTTACACAGAGGGTGGTGAGTGCCCGGAACTTGCTGCCGGGGGAGGTGGTGGAAGCAGGTACGATAGCGATGTTTAACAGGCATTTTGACAAATACATGAATAGGATGGGAATAGAGGGATACGGTCCCCGGAAGTGCAGAAGGTTTTAGTTTAGGCAGGCATCAAGATCGGCGCAGGCTTGGAGGGCCAAATGGCCTGTTCCTGTGCTGTACTGTTCTTTGTTCTTTGTACCTGCCCATGACATTTTAATAATCTGTGTACCTGGACCCCAAAGTCTCTTTGGACCTTTGGAATTCTCTACCCATGAGAGCTTTGGATGCTCAGTTGTTGAGTACATTCAAGGTAAAGCATGGCTACCCGACCAGACCCGATGACGTGTCGGGTCTCCCGGGTCCAGCATTCGGGCTCGGGCCGGGTAGGTTCGGGCTGGACGTGGCCACAGTGCTGCCTTGCTCAGGGAAGGAAGTAATCTTCCAAATTAACTTTATTATGGTAGTCGGGTCGGGCGCAGGAAAAAAACCAAAGGACCCGGAGCCCGGGTCGGGTTCGGGTTGGAAGTGGTCGGGTCGGGCCCGGGTTTGGTTTCAATTTCATACCCAAGCAGGCCTTTAATTCAAGGTAGAGATTGATAGATTTTGGGGTACTGTGAGAATCACGAGATATGCAGGTTGCACGAAAAGGTGGAGTTGAGGTCGAAATCAGCCATGATCACATTGAATGGTGGGGCAGACTCAAAGGGCCAAATGGCCTGTTGCTGCTATTTCTTATGTTCTTACGTCATGGGATCTCAGTTTTTTTTATTTGTTCATGGGATGTGGGTGTTACTGGCTAGGTCAGCATTTATTGCCCATCCATAATTACCCTTGAGAAGGTGGTAGTAAGCTGCCTTCTTGAACCACTGCCATCCTTGGGGCATAGGTACACCCACAGTGCTGTTAGGGAGGGAGTACTGACATCACTCATCCCAAAAAGCATAACATTTACAAACATTTTTAATGTGTGAGCAAAGGAGCAGCAGCAACAACAACTACTTAAATTTATATAGCATCTTTAACATAGTAACGTGTTCCAAATATCAGCCAAAAATGGATACTGCACCACATAAGGACATAACTGCACAGATGAAAAAAGCTTGGTCAAAGAGGTAGGTTTTAAGGAGTGTTTTAAAGGAGGAGGGAGATGGAGAGGTTTAGGAAGGAAATTCAAGAGCTTGGGTTCTGGGCAGCTGATGGCACAGTCACCAATGGTGGAGCGATGAAAATCGGGAATGTACAACAGGCCAGAATTGGAGGAGTGCAGGTGAGGCCGTGGGGAGATTTGAAAATAAGGATGTGTATTTTAAAATTGAATTGTTGCCAGACCAGGAACCAATGTTGGCCTGCGAGCACAGGTGTGATGGGTGAGCAGGACTTGATGCAAATTAGGACATGGACAGCAGAGTTTTGAATTAGCTCATGTCGACAGAGGGTGGAAGCTTTGAGGCCAGCCAGGGGAGCATTGGTGTAGTCGAGTGTTGAGGTAACAAAAGCATGGATGAGGGTTTCAGCATCAGATATGCTGAAGTGGAGGCAGAGATGGGCAATGTTATGGAGATGAAAGGTGATGCTTTTTGTCATGTGCAGTGCCAGTTGTACAGAACCAGCTAATTTCATTTTCATTCCTTTACAGATTCATGGCATCATATTAAGAACCTGGATAATTTCTTCACAAGAATATCCTTTTTGACGAAAGTGCATTGTGATTATGAAATGAGTGCTGTCCTGCAGGGATTGCAGTGATCCCTCTGGGGAGGAATCGAGCACATAGAGGGATGGGGGAGTAATGTTGGTGTTCCATAGATAGTCTTACAGGCCATTCAGCCCAATAGGTTAATGCTCCACGAGTCTCCTTCCAATCTTCTTCATCGAACCCCATCAACATATTGAAGTGAAAGGTTAAATCCCATAGGGTTGGGGACCAGGGGCCTGTCACTCCTCTCAACTGCAGTGTCTTACATGGTAGCCATTTTGTGCACAGCAAGTTTATTCAAGTAACAGCAAAGTGAACAACTGGTTAAGCTGTCTCTAGTAGCACTGTCTCAGCATTGCACTCTAGTCTCAGCTCAGGGTTCGTGCCAACTCTAGGTTTTGAGCTCCCTGACATGGGATTGCTGCTGCACTCACCCATTTACCCACCAACAGTGCCTGCCAGAGCTGTTCTGTCTCTGACCTGTCACACATAGGAGGCTTGGGCCACCAGTCTCTGTTGGATTTGAGTTCAGTTCTCAGAGTTGAAAGGGCAGTCAGAATCCAGTGTAGTTCTGTCTGCTTTGTTCTTTCATTGACTTGTCTTGGATTAGTTTTATAGGAATTATTGGATGAAAAGATCAAGGTGTCTCCACCTCACCTTCTGCCATCCTGGTGGTCACATGATCCAATGATAATGAAGCTGTTGGGGGATCAATCTCTATCAATTAGATAACAGAGGCAGACATGAGGTGAGGTGGAGAGCTTGGTCCAAAGTCACTTACTCCTTCCAAGCACACAACGGGGAGGCGCTGGCGTAGTGGTAATCCAGAGGCCCAGCCTAAAGCCCTGGGGACATGGGTTCAAATCCCACCATGGCAAATGGTGAAATTTGAATTCAATTAATAAAAACCTGGAATTATAAAAAAAAAAGCCAGTCTAATGGTGACCATGGAGCCATTGTCGATTGTTGTAAAAACCCATCTGGTTCACTAATGTCCGTTAGGGAAGGAAATCTGCTGTCCTTACTTGGTCTGGCCGACATTAATGCCCTCTAAAATGGCCTAGCAAGCCACTCAGTTTCTCAAGGCAATACATGCTGGCCTTGCCTGCGACATCCACATCCCTTGAACAAATTAAAAAAAACCTCTCAATTCATTCTTAGGAGGTGCACCTTGGTGGCAAGGGTTGTTGCCCATTCCTAATTGCTAACATCATTTCAGAGGACAGTTAAGAGTCAACCGCATTGCTGTGGTCCTGGAGTCACACATAATCTATACTTGGTAAGGACAGTAGTGAACCAGATGGGTTTTGGCGACAATCTGGTAGTTTCATAGTCACCATTATTGATAGGAGCTTTTAATTCCAGATTTTTTATTAAATTAATTGAATCTAAATTCCCCAGCAGCCGTCATAGAATAGAATCATAGAAAATTTAAGGGACAGAAAGAGGCCCCTTGGCCCATCGTGTCTGTGCCGGCCGAAAAACGATCCACCTATTCTAATCCCAGCTTCCAGCATTTGGTCCGTAGACCTGCAGATTACGGCACTTGAGGTGCATATCCAGACTACTTTTGAATGAGTTGAGGATTCCTGCTTCAACTACCCTTTCAGGCAGTGAGTTCCAGACTCCTACCACCCTCTGGGTGAAAAAGCTTTTCCTCATCTCCCCTCTAGGTTTTCAGCCAATCACTTTAAATCTATGCCCCCTCGTCACTGACCTCTCTGCTATGGTGAATAGACCCTTCACCTCCACTCTATCCAGGCCCCTCACAATTTTGTACATTTCAATCAGATCTCCCCTCAGCCTTCTCTGTTCCAAGGAGAACAACCCCAGCCTATCCAATCTTTCCTCATAGCTGCATTTTTCCAGTCCTGGCAACATCCTTGTAAATCTCCTCTGTACCCTCTCTAGTGCAATTACATCCTTTCTGTAATGAGGTGACCAGAACTGCACACAGTACTCAAGTTGTGGCCTAACCAATGAGTTATACAGTTCCAGCATAACCTCCCTGCTCTTATATTCTATACCTCGACTAATAAAGGAAAGGATTCCATATGCTTTCTTAACCACCTTATCAACCTGTCCTGCTACCTTCAGGGATCTGTGGGCATTCACTCCAAGATCCCTCACTTCCTCTACACTTCTCAGTATTTTCCCATTAATCGTGTATTCCTTTGCCCTGTTTGACCTGCCCAAATGCATCTTCTCACACTGCTCTAAGTTGAATTCCATTTGCCACTTTTTTGCACATCTGACCAGACCATCAGTATCTTCCTACACCTATCCTCCTCGTTATCTACCACACGGCCAATCTTTGTGTCCTCTGCAAACTTCTTGATCATGCCCCCTACATTTACGTCCAAATCATTAATATATACCACAAAAAGCAGGGGACCCAGTACTGAGCCCTGCGGATTGCCACTGGAAACAGCCCTCCAGTCTCTCAAACACCTGTCAACAATTACCCTTTGTTTCCTGCCACTGAGCCAATTTTGTATTCACCTTGCTGCATTTCCCTGGATCCCATGGGATTTTATTTTTTTAACTAGTCTGCCATGTGGGACCTTGTCAGAAACCTTGCTAAAATCCACGTGGACCACATCAACTGCACTACCCTCATCTATCTTCCTTGTTACCTCTTCAAAAAATCTATCAAGTTGGTCAAACAAGATCTTCCCTTGATAATTCCGTGCTGACTATCCTTGATTAACCTGTGCCTTTCTAAGTGACAGTTTATCCTGTCTCTCAGAATAGATTCCAATAATTTGCCCACTACTGAGGTTAGACTGACTGGCCTGTAATTATTCGGTCTATCCTTTGCTCCCTTTTTAAACAGAGGTACAATGTTAGCAATTCTCCAATCCTCTGGCACCACACCTGTATCCAGTGAGAACTGGAAAATGGTGGTCAGACCCTCTGCTATATCCTCTCTTTTAACAGCCTAGGGTTCATTTCATCTGGCCCTGATGATTTATCAACTTTCAAGGATGCTAATCCCATTAATACTTCCTCCCTCCCTATGTTTATCGCATCCAATACTTCATACTCTTCCTCCTTAACTACAATATCTGCATTGTCCCCCTCTTTTGTGAAGACAGATGTAAAGTATTCATTAAGAACCATACCAATATCTTCCGTCCCTACACATAACTTTTTTAGTCTTTTATGAGCCCTACTCTCTCCTTAGTTATCCTATTACTCTTAATGTATTGATAAAACATCTTTAGGGTTCACCTTGATTTTGTTTGCCAATATTCTTTCATGCCCTCTCTTTGCTTTCTGAATTTCCTTTTTGATTTCACCCCTCCGCTTTCTATATTCCTCTCGGCTTTCTGTAGTATTGTGTTCTCGGTGTCGGACATGAGCTTTCCTTTTCAGCCTTATCTTACCCTGTAAGCTCCTTGATATCCATGGGGCTCTAGATTTGGCTGTCCCACCCTTTTTTCTTTGTGGGAGCATATTTACTCTGAACCCCTTGCATCTCCTCTTTGAATGCCTCCCACTGTTCTAACACTAATTTACCTTCAAGTAGCTGTTTCCAGTCCACTTTCGCTAAATCACTCCTCAGTTTAGTAAAATTGACCTTGTCCCAATTGAGAATTCTAACTCCTGTTCTATCGCTGTCCTTTTCCATAATTACGTTAAAACTGACTGAATTATGATCACTCCTACCAAAATGTTCTCCCACTGCCACTCCTTCCACCTGCCCATCTTCATTTCCTAAAACTAAGTCTAAAACTGCACCCTCTCTTGTTGGACTTGCTACATACTGGGCAAAAAGGTTCTCCTGAATGCACCTCAAGAATTCTGCTCCCTCAATTCCTTTCACACCAAAACTATCCCAGTTAATATTGGGGTAATTTAAAGACCGCATTTGTTGACAACGCGAACGGTAGGTGGCGCTGTTGTGGCACATGCGCAAATACAACATGTGCCACGAAAACGTCACAGATTGCGACTGTTGCAGCTGCCAGGACTAAAGATGGCGCTGCTCAAAGAATCACACAGAGGCAACCTAACGAACACGTGGCAGTATACAATGGCCGGAGTGAGAGAGCAGCGCGGGGGCCAGGGAGAGCAGCGTTGAGGGTGTCGGGGGTTGGGGGAGGGGGGGAAAGAAAGAGAGGAGGAGGGGGGAAAGAAAGAGAGGAGGAGGGGGGGAAAGAAAGAGAGGAGGAGGGGGGGAAAGAAAGAGAGGAGGGGGGGGGAAAGAAAGAGAGGAGGAGGGGGGGAAAGAAAGAGAGGAGGGGGGGGGGAAAGAAAGAGAGGAGGAGGGGGGGAAAGAGAGAGAGGAGGAGGGGGGGAAAGAGAGAGAGGAGGAGGGGGGGAAAGAGAGAGAGGAGGAGGGGGGGAAAGAGAGAGAGGAGGAGGGGGGGAAAGAGAGAGAGGAGGAGGGGGGGAAAGAGAGAGAGGAGGAGGGGGGGAAAGAGAGAGAGGAGGAGGGGGGGAAAGAGAGAGAGGAGGAGGGGGGGAAAGAGAGAGAGGAGGAGGGGGGGAAAGAGAGAGAGGAGGAGGGGGGGAAAGAGAGAGAGGAGGAGGGGGGGAAAGAGAGAGAGGAGGAGGGGGGGAAAGAGAGAGAGGAGGAGGGGGGGAAAGAGAGAGAGGAGGAGGGGGGGAAAGAGAGAGAGGAGGAGGGGGGGAAAGAGAGAGAGGAGGAGGGGGGGAAAGAGAGAGAGGAGGAGGGGGGGAAAGAAAGAGAGGAGGAGGGGGGGAAAGAAAGAGAGGAGGAGGGGGGAAAGAAAGAGAGGAGGAGGGAAAGACAGGAGGGGGGAGAGAGAGGAGGGGGGGTGGGGGAAAGAGAGGAGGAGGGAGGGGGGTGGGAAAGAGAGGAGGGAGGGGTGGGGGAGAGTGGGGGGGGGAGCAGCGGAACGGAAGAGGAGCGCCTTTTTCTGTTCATGCGCCATAAACACAACAGCAAAAGACTTACCGGCCAGTCCCTGGACCCGGTGACACCAAGGTCTTCGCACACTCGCTCCCCGCAGCTCTTTACAGCCTCTCGCATCCGGCCCTCTCCATTCAGCCGTTTCCTCCAGCTGCGGATGCCCAATCCAGTTGCTTCTCCCCTACTTCTCCACAGTACTTCAGGCATTGCAACTGTCTGGTCCCTGCATTTTGCATGCTCCCTCTCCCCACCCCTCCCCACTCTCCATCTACCCCCCTACCTCCACCCCTCCCCCACAGTTGAATATCTGAAGTGCAGTTGCAAAGTCGGGGAAATAGCATGCAAAACAAAGCCTCAACAATTCTGGGGTTAATTATTGAGAAGTTTTATTAAGTTCACTAAGCATCCGAGGAACTGCTGTGCATGGATACATGAGTGTTGTGTTTCCAGCATTCCCGTTAGACAGACAGGCCGAGTCTCTGCTATGCACAGCTAAAGAGATTGTTCCTGGAGAGCCTTGTGGTGAATAAACGCTTGGTTCTCTATTCCACTACTGTATTGTCCATGTGAAGAAGGCAAAGTCACAAGAGTCTGAGCTCAGTCTATTCTTGTTGAATGTTCCCCAAGCGCATCCCAATGTGCATCCCAATGTGCATTCCCAATTCATCCATAAATGCAATGTTCCTTTCCACATCGTGATGAGCTCCGCAGCATGATCCAGTTGCCTTCGTTGCTTGAATGCTGACCTTAAGTCTCAAGGATCGCGTTGTCAACAAATGCGGTCTTGTTTTCTCGACGGCATGCTTTACATGAAAAGAAATAAAGCAAATCAGAGTCAGAGCTTGCCTCCCTCCATCCACTGAAATTACTGTTGCGCACACCTTTTTAAGTTCTGCAGTGAAGGCACCAATTGATAACGTCGCCAATGAAGCACTTATTACCCACCTCAGATGCAGGAATCAGCACATCCTTGCGTCCTCTCCTGCACTGCCTCCTTTGCTTGAATGCCGTCCTTAAGTGTCAAGGATTGTTTTCTCAAGGGTATGCACAGAGATCAGGAGACCGTGTGCGCATGTGCGTACCGTGCCATCTGCACATGCGCAAATCGGTCCTGGCAAGCTGGACCGCAGAGCATGCGCAGAAGGCATGAGACCGTCTGCGCATGTGCGCACCGCGGCGCATCCTGATGACGGCGATGATGTAGCGTTGTCATGAATTACTTTGTAGTTAAAATCCCCTACTATTACTGCCCTATTTTTTCAGTTCTCAGAGATTTGCTCTCATATCTGCTCTTCTATCTCCCTCTGATTGTTTGGGGGTCTATAGAACACTCCCAGCAGTGTGATTGTCCCTTTTTTGCTTCTTAGCTCAATCCATATGGCCTCATTTGATGAACCTTCCAATATATCATCCCTCCTCACAGCTGTAATAGTTTCCTTGACCAAAATTGCCACTCCACCTCCTTTCTTATCCCCCTCCTTATCACGTCTGAAAACCCTATAACCAGGAACGTTGAGCTACCATTCCTGTCCCTCCCTAAGCCATGTTTCTGTAATAGCTATATCATACTGCCGTGTGTCTATCTGTACCCTCAGCTCATCTGTTTTATTTACTGTACTCCTTACATTGAAATAGATCCCCTTGAGCACTGCCAAACTCTCTTTTTTTAATTTTCTAACCCTCATTTGCTCTGTCAACCAGACTCATCCATTAATTTTCTGCCCTCCATTTTAATTTCTGATTTTGTCCCGACTGAGTCTACACTCTGGTCCCCATCCCCTGCCAAACTAGTTTAAACCCTCCCCAACAGCACTAGCAAAGCGTCCCGCAAGGAACTCAGTACCAGCTCTGTTCAGGTGCAGCCCGTCCGGCCTGTAAAGGTCCCATCTCCCCCAGAGCTGGTCCCAATGTCCCAGGAATCTGAAGCCCTCCCTCCTGCACCATCTTTCCAACCACGCATTTATCTATCTTATCCTTCTATTTCTATACTCACTTGCGCGAGGCACTGGGAGTAATCTGGAGATTACTACTTTTGAGGTCCTGCTTGCAAATTTCTTCCCTAGATTCTGACTGCCTATGTCATTGGTTCCGATGCGGACCATGACTGATGCCTGTTCACCCTCCCCCTTCAGTATGCTCTGCAGCCGCTCAGTGACATCCTTGACCCTGGCACCAGGGAGGCAACACACCATGCTGGATTCACGTCTGCCATAGAAACGCTTGTCTGTTCCCCTATTGAACCACCTGTCACTATGGCTCTTCCAGTCTTCCCTGTACCCAGCCACCCGTGGTGCCATGGATCTGGCTCTCTCCCCAGGTGAAGCATCACTTTCCTCCGTATTCGTAACTGAATACCTGTTGGAGAGTGAGATGCACTCAGGGGTCTCCTGCTCTACCTGCCTGATTCTTTTTGACTGCCTGCTGGTCACCCATTCCCTCTATCCCTGCATGCTATTAAACTGTGGGGTGACCACATCTATAAACATGCTATCCACATAGCTCTCATCCTCATGAATGCACTGCAGTGTCGCCAGCTGCCGCTCAAGTTCCAAAACCTGGAGCTCAATCTGCTTCAATTGACGACACTTCCTGCACAAATGGTTTTCCAGGATACGGGAAGCATCCTGGAGCTCCCACATAGCACAGGAGATGCACTCTCCAGGTTGAAGCAATCCTGCCATTCCTTTATTTATTAGTTGACCCTTTGCTACTGCAAAAGAAACCTTGCCAATACTACGACAGTTTAAAATTATTCATAAAACCTTACTAGTACTGATAAATCCTACTGAAAATCAATACAGTTCACTAGTTAAAATAAACCTCACTCAAAAAAAACAGCTACTCATTTGTTCCTTATTATTGAGCTGTTTACACACACACAGTAATGTACTAACCCAGCTATTTACTGATACTCCCTAACAGTAGTTACTCACCAACCAATCACCTTGCAGCTTTCCTGTGACGTCACTGCTCACTTTGTTTTCAAACTCCGGCACGCCTGGATTCCTCTCCGCTGCTCTCCCGGAAGGTAAGTGCTGTAGGCCGTGATCCTCTGGCTGTATTTATCGGCTCGCTACTCCATGTTCCTCCCGTAGGTCCGCTCCTCTCCCGGAAGGTAAGTGGGATTTGAACTCCTATCTCTGGATCATTAGTTCAGAATTGCTTGATGACTAGTCCAGTAACATAACCATTATGCTACCATACCCCTGCTGCACAAGTCAGGAATCTCATTGAATGCTGACCACTTGCCTGGATGAGTGAAGCTCCAACAACACTCAAGCTCAGGACATCGCTGCAGGAGTTCCTCAGGGTAGTGTCCTAGGCCCAACCATCTTCACTTCCATCCATCCTAAGGTGAGAGGTGGGGATGTTCGCTGATGATTGCACAGTGATCAGTACCATTCGCGACTCCTCATATACTGAAGCAGTTTGTACCCGCATGCAGCAAGACCTCACAACATTTAGGCTTGGGCCGATAAGTGGCAAGTAACAAGTGCCAGGTAATAAGTCATCTCCAACAAGAGAGAATCTAACTATCCTCCCTTGATGTTCACTGGCATTACCATTGCTGAATCCCCCACTATCAACATCCAGGGGGTTACCATTGACCAGAAACTGAACAGGATCAGCCATATAAATACTGTGGCTACAACAGCAGGTCAGAGGCTGAGAATTCTGCAGTGAGTAATTCACCTCCTGACTCCCGAAAGCCTGTCCACCATCTACAAGGCACAAGTCAGGAGTGTGGTGGAATACTCTCCACTTGCCTGGACGGGTGCAGCTCCAACAACACTCAAGAAGCTCAACATCATCCAGGACAAAGCAGCCCGCTTGATAAGCACCCACGCTGTAGTGGCAGCAGTGTGTATCATCTACAAGATGCACTGCAGTAACTCACCAAGGCTCTTTTGACAGCACCTTCCAAATCCGCCACATGTGATGTCCGTTGCTGTGATAGCAGGCTGGGGGTTAATCGTTAATTTATCGACAATTGCTGTAAAAGATTCCCCTGTAAACCGAAGAGTCACTTACAAGAATTGCCTACAAAAGATTTGACAAATGTTTACACAGGATCCATGAACGAGTCATGTCTTTGTGTGAGATGTGCAGTTTCTGTGTCTGCCATGTTTTTTGCAGCAAGTTCTTTAAACACCAGCAAACCCTGGTGGAGTGAAAGGGCCATCAGGGGTCAGGCCAGTGGCTAATCCATTCACTCTCATTACAGAGGGTCTTCTCCTTTGGCCTCCTTGTCTCGAGAGACAATGGGTAAGTGCCTGGAGGTGGTGGTCAGTGGTTTGTGGAGCAGTGCCTGAAGTGGCTATAAAGGCCAATTCTAGAGTGACAGAATCTTCCACAGGTGCTGCAGATAAAATTGGTTGTTGGGGCTGTTACACAGTTGGCTCTCTCCTTGCACTTCTGTCTTTTTTCCTGCCAACTACTAAGTCTCTTCGACTCGCCACTCTTTAGCCCCGCCTTTATGGCTGCCCGCCAGCTCTGGCAATCACTGGCAACTGACTCCCACGACTTGTGGTCAATGTCACAGGACTTCATGTCGCGTTTGCAGACGTCTTTAAAGCGGAGACATGGATGGCCGGTGGGTCTGATACCATTGACGAGTTTGGTGTACAATGTGTCCTTGGGGATCCTGCCATCTTCCATGTGGCTCACATGGCCAAGCCATACAGGTGGTCAAGCCTATGTATTGCATTAAAAATGGAAAATGCTGGAAATATTCAGCAGGTCTGGCAGCATTTGTGGAGAGGGAAACAGTTAACATTTCAGGTCAATGACCTTTCATCCAAACTGGGAAAAAAGAGAAATGGAATAGGTTTTAAGCAAGTGAAATGGGGGAGGATGGAAAAAGAACAGAAGGGAAGGTCTGTGATAGGATGGAAGACAGGAGAGATTATATTGCAAAGGAGTTGGTGGTGCAGGGCCAAAGGGAGTGGCCAAGTAAAGAAACAAAAAAAGTTGAGTGGCAGAATGAACAGCTGCTTTCCAAAAGCAAAATCAAGAGAACAAGACCGAAACATACAAAGAAAAAGGAAACAATATGGAAGACAGAGTTTACGTTCTGAAATTGTTGAACTCAAGTTGAGTCTGGAACGTGGTAAAATGCCTAATCGAGAAATGAGGCTTGAGCTTATATTGAGCTTCATTGGAACTCTGCAATCGATTGAGGACTGAGGGACCAGAGTGAGAGCAAGGTGAAGAATTAAAATGACAGGCGGCGGGAAGCTTAGGGTCATGCTTGCGAACTGAAGGGGTGTTCTGCAAAGCATCACCCAGTCTATGTTTGGTCTCTCCAATATAGAGGAGACCACATTGTGAGCAGTGAATACAGTATACTAAATTGAAAGAAGTACAAGTAAATTGCGGTTTCACTTGGACGCAGTGTTTGGGGCCTTGGAAGGTGAGGAGAGCGGAGGTAAAAGGGAAGGTGTTGCATCTCCTGTGCTGGCATGGAAAGTGCTGTGGGAAGGAGAGGGCATGTTGGGGGTTATTGGGCGATGGGAGGGCTGATCCATTCATCCTCAGTAGAGGGGGGGGGGGGTGGTCAAGATGTATAGGGAAATGGGAGGAGTGACCCATTCACTCTCAGTCTGGGAATGATGGTACCATTCTGGTAAATAATCTCTGCACACTCTCCAGAGCCTTGACATCCTTCTTAAAGTGTGGTTTCCAGATTGGACCCAATACTCCAGTTGGGGCACTATCAAATGATTAAAGTTCTCTAAACTTTTGCATCCAATGGCATGTATTTAATTACATTTACTGAATTGATTGAACTAATAATAGCTTTAAGGTAAGTCTTCGTTCAACAGTCCAATGAACGCTGCTTCTAAGTTGACTTGTACTTCTCTACTTAACAGGCAAAGGCTAAAGGTGAATATAACTACAGTATAAACAAAAGTCAATCGTATAACATTAGTGGGATTCATTCTGAGAAACCCTCTACTGACATTCCTACCAGGAGTTTGACTACTAATTATAGACATTAATTTTATCCAGTGGAACATTTCAGGATGGCAGTGGGTTGTTTTACTGACTCTGCATCTATGAACAAATGAGTAGTTTTCCTTTTTTGGCATTTTATCAAGTTACGATATTTAGGAATGTAGGACTTAAGAGCAGGATTAGGCCATTCAGCCCTTCAAGCCTGTTCGATGGCTGATCTGGTTGTAGTCTCAACTCCACCTTCCTGTCTGTCCCCCATAACCCTTGACTCCCTTGCAGATCAAAAATCTATCCAACTTAGCCTTGAATAAATTCAAAATTCAATGAGATGGTCATTGCCCGGCACTTATGTGGCACGACTATTACTTGTCACTTATCAGCCCAAACCTGGATGTTGGCAAGGTCTTGCTGCATCTGGACGTGGGCTGCTTCAGTATCTGAGGAGTCGTGAATGATGCTGTACATTGTGCAATCATCAGCAAACATCCCCACTATTGACCTTATGATGGAGGGACGTTCATTTATGAAGCAGCTGAAGATGTTTGGGCCTAGGACACTGCCCTGAGGAACTCCTGCAGTGATGTCCTTGGACTGAGATGATTGACCTCCAACAACCACAACTATCTTCCTTTGTGCTAGGTATGACTCCAACCAGCAGAGAGTTTTCCCCCTGATTCCCATTGATTCCAGTTTTGCTAGGGCTCCTTAATGCCATATCTCAGTCCAGGGCAGTCACTCTCAGATCACCTCTGGAATTCAGCTCTTTTGTCCATATTTGGACCAAGGCTGTAATGAGGTCAGGCGCTGAGTGACCCTGGTGGAACCCAAACTGAACGTCACTGAGCAGGTTATTGCTGAGCAAGTGCCGCTTGATAGCACTGTCGATGACACCTTCCATCACTTTACTGATGATTGAGAGTAGACTGATAGGGCAGTAATTGGCCAGGTTAGATTTCTCCTGCTTTTCATGTACGGGAGATACTTGGTAATTTCCCCATTGTCGGGTAGATGCCAGTGCTGTAGCTGCACTGGAACAGCTTGGCTAGGGGCACGACTAATTCTGGAGCACAGGTCTTCAGTACTCTTGCTGGAATGTTGACAGGGCCCATAGCCTTTGTGGTATACAGTGCCTTCAGCCGTTTCTTGATATCGTGTGGTGAAACGGATTGGCTGAAGACTGGCATCTGTGATGCTGGGGACCTCAGGAGGAGGCTGAGATGAATCATCCACTCGGCACTTCTGGCTGAAGATTGTTGCAAATGCTTCAGCCTTATCTTTTGCACTGATGTGCTGGGCTCCCCCATCATTGACGATGGGGATATTTATGGAGCCGCGTCCTCCTGTTAATTGTCCACCACCATTCATGACTGGATGTGTCAGGACTGCAGAGCTTAGATCTGATCCATTGGTTATGGGATCGCTTAGCTCTGTCTATCGCATGCTGCTTCCACTGTGGCATGCAAATAGTTCTGTATTGTAGCTTCAGCAGGCCGACATCTCATTTTTACGTATGTCTGGTGCTGCTCCTGGCACGCCCTCCTGCACTCTTCTTTGAGCCAGGGTTGGTCCCCGGCTTGATGGTAATTGTAGAATGGGGGATATGCCGGGCCATGAGGTTACAGATTGTGTTTGAATAAATTCTGCTGCTGCTGATGGCACACCATGCCTCATGGACGCCCAGTCTTGAGTTGTTAGATCTGTTCGAAATCTATCCCATTTAGCACGGTGTTAGTACCACACAATGGTGGGTATGCTCAATGTGAAGACATTCGGTTCCTTCATCGTTGATGTAAATTGTAAATAGTTGAGGCCCCAGCACTGATCCCTGCGGCACTCTGCTAGTTACAGCTGGCGAAACCAAAAAGACCCATTTATCCCTACTCTCTGCTTCCTGCTAGCTAACCAGTGCTTTCTGCATGCAAATATGTTACTCCCTACACCATGTGCTCTTAACAGAATCATAGAATCGTTACAGTGCAGAAGGAGGCTATTCGGCCCATCATGATCGCAATGGCTCTCTGAAAGAGCAATTCCCTCAGTTCCTATTCCTAAGCTGAGCTCAGGGAGGACAGTAACCTTCTGTGGAGCAGAAGGGCAAAGGCTCGCTTGATCTTGAGTTTCAGTATGAATACCTTCTCCCCGTAACCCTGCACATTCTTCCTTTTCATTGAACTGTCTAATTCCCTTTTGAATGCTTCAAGTGAACCTGCCTCCACCACGTTCTCAGGCAGCGCATTTCAGACCTTAATCACTTGCTGCGTGAAAAAGTTTTTCCTCATGTCACTTTTACTTCTCTTACCAAATACTTTAAATCTGTGCCCTCTCGTTCTCGATCCTTTCACGAGTGGGAACAGTTTCTCTCTATCTACTCTGTCCAGACCCCTCCTGATTTTGAATACCTCTCTCAAATCACCTCTCAGCCTTCTATTCAAGGAAAACAGTCCTAACTTCCCCAGTCTATCTTCATAGCTGAAATTCCTCATCCTGGAACCATTTTCGTGAATCTTTTCTGTACTCTCTCCAATGCCTTCACATCTTTCCTAAAGTGCGGTGCCCAGAACTGGACACAATACTCCAGCTGAGGCCGAACTAGTGTCTTATACAAGTTCAACATAACTTCCTTGCTCTTGTACTCTATGCCCCTATTAATAAAGCCCAGGATACTGTATGCTTTATTAACCACTCTCTCAACCTGTCCTGCCACCTTCAATGACTTATGCACATACACACCTCGGTCCCTTTGCTCCTGTACCCCATTTAGAATTGTACCCTTTATTTTATATTGTCTCTCCATGTTCTTCCTACCAAAATGAATCAGTTCCCATTTCTCTGCATTGAACTTCATCTGCCATCTGTCTGCCCATTCTACCAACTTGTCTATGTCCTTTTGAAGTTCTACACTATCCTCCTCACAGTTCACAATGCTTCCAAGTTTTGTGTCATCTGCAAACTTTGAAATTGTGCCCTGTACACCAAGGACTAGGTCATTTATATACATCAGGAAAAGCAAGGGTCCCACACTGACCCCCTGGATAACTCTACGACAAACCTTCCTCCAGCCTGAAAAACATCCATTAACCACTACTCTTTGTTTCCTGTCACTCAGCCAGCTTATCTTGTGTAGTAATCTTTGATGTGGCATCTTATGAAATGCCTTTTGAAAATCCAGTACACCACATCTACAGGTTCCCCTTTATCTATCTTGCTTGTTAGTTCTTCAAAGAACTCTAATAAATTGGTTAAACATGATTTCCCTTTCATAAAACTATGTTGACTCTGATCCCATTATGATTTCAAAGTATTCTGCTGGAAACTCCTTAGTAATGGATTCTAGTAATTTCCTTATGACAAATGTTAGGCTAACTGACCAATAGTTTCTTGCTTTCTGCCTCCCTCCTTTCTTGAATAAAGGTGTTACATTTGCTATTTTCCAATCTGCTGGGACCCTTCCAGAATTGAAGGTATTTTGCAAGATTATAACCAAAGCCTCTACTATCTCTGCAGCCACTTGTTTTTTTTCAGACCCTTGGCTGCAGGCTATCTGGTTCTGGGGACTTGTCAGCCTTTAGGTCTAATAGTTTTCCCAACACTTTTTCTCTGGTGAAGGTGATTGTTTTAAGTTCCTCCCTTGCACCTCTTGATTTTCAAAAATCTTTGGCAGGTTTTCTAAGTCTTCTACAGTGAAAACAGACACAAAATACCCGTTCAATGCCTCTCCCAATTCCTTGTTTTCCATTATCAAATCCCTAGACGCACTGTCTAGAGGACCAACACTAGCATTAGTTACTGTTTTCCTATTTAAATACTTGTAGAAACTCTTACTATCTGGTTTTGTATTACTAGCTAGTTTTCTCACATACTCTACTTTCTCCCTCTTAATTTTTTTTGTCATTCTTTTCTGGTGCAATGAATGTTGCTGCGACAAATTGATTGATTTAGTCTTTTATGTCACTGTTTGGTGTGCAACTGGAGAGCAACGTGGCTGACGCTTAACTGCCCCATGAAAAGCCCTAGCAAGACACTCAGTCAGCGTTCCCTCTAAGCTGTGTGTGCATAGTCACGTAGCTATCAGGAATGAGCTGCGCGGGGAACAAACAGACTGTGCTCAAGCAGCAATCCTTTTAAGATGCGCGCATGTGTGGCCATCTTAAAAGAATCACCGTGCAAGAAACGGGCAGCGCATAACAAAGGGAAATTAGACAGAACATTGCACTCCGTTGGATCAAATCGCTTGAAAGTGGACGAAACTGGACGAACCACTCGGCTGCCCCTAGGCATTGAGTCAGGACACAATGATGATGCGCCCAGCCCGGTCAACTCTGCAATGTCCTCTTCACTAATGTCAAAGTTGGGAGAGAGCTGTCTCACACACTGGTCCAGCAACAGTCTGATAGTACAGTATAACAGTAGTTATACTCGCAGAATCATACCTTTCAGCCAACAAACCAGATTTCTCCATTACCATCCCTGAGTATGTCCTGTCCCACCAGCGGCACAGTGGTGTACAGTCAGGAGGTAGTAGCCTTGAGTTCCTTCACCAATCTCCCTGTTGCAGATGTATCTCTCCATGATAATGGGATATGAGTGCACACTGCACAACCCTTGTGGAAACAAAGTTTTCCCTTCACATTGAGGATACACTTTATCATTGTGCTAAGTGGGATAGACTCAAACAGGCAAGGCTGAAGTCTTTGCAACCATCTTCAGCCGATCGGGCCAATTAGATGATCCTTCTCAGCCTCTTCCTGAGTTTCCACCATCACAATGGGGAGGTGGTGCGTAGTGGTAATGTCACTGGACTAGTAATCCAAAGACCTAGGCTAATGCTCTGGGGATTTGGGTTTGCATTCAATTAATAAATCTGGAATTAAAGGCAAGGTGACCATGAAACGATCGTCAATTGTTGTAAAACCCCATCTGCCATCCTTACCTGGTCCGGCCTACATGTGGCTCCAGACCCACAGCAATGTGGTTGACTCTTAAATGCTCTCTGAAATGGTCGAACAAGCCATCCAATTGTATCAAACCTCTGCAAAGTGTAAGACTGTTCGTGTACCTACACCCCAAGGACTGCAGTGGTTCAAGAAGGCAGCTCACCGCTGCCTTCTCAAGGGCAATTAAGGATGGTCATTAAACCAACAATGCCCAGATTCCATAAACGAGGACTTCAAAAAAAAAAATGCTACAACACTGGCGTCTACACAACAATGTCGAGAATTGCCCAGGTATGTCCTGTCCACAAAAAGCAGGAAAAATGTAATTTGACCAATTGTTGCCCCATCAGTCTATTCTCAATCATCAAGTGATGGAAAGAGTTGGTGACAGTATTAGCAACCAGCACATGCTCAGAAATAATCTGCTCACAGCTGCTCAGTTTGGGTTCTGCCAGGGCCACTCGGCTCCAGACCTCATTACCGCTTTGATCCAAACATGGATAAAAGAGCTGAATTGCAGAGGTGAAGTGAGGAATCTTTTCTGATCCCATTTTCCAGCACTTGGCCTGTAGCCTTGTATGCTATAACATTTCAAGAGCTCATCTAAATACTTCTTAAATGTTGTGAGGGTTCCTGCCTCAACCACCTCTTCAGGCAGTGTGTTCCAGATTCCAACCACCCTCTGGGTGACAAAGTTTTTCCTCAACTCCCCTTTAAACCTCCTGCCTCTTACCTTAAATCTGTGCACCCTGGTTATTGACACCTCCGCTAAGGGAAAAAGTTTCTTCCTATCTAGCTATCTATGCCCCTCATAATTTTGTATACCTCAATCAGGTCCCCCCTCAGCCTTCTCTGCCCTATGGAAAACAACCCTAGCCTTTCCAATCTCTCTTCATAGATGAAATGCTCCAGCCCAGGCAACATCCTGTTGAATCTCCTCTGCACCCTCTCCAGTGCAATCACATCCTTCCTATAGTGTGGTGACCAGAACTGTACACAGTACTTCAGCTGTGGCCTAACTAGCATTTTATACAGCTCCATCATAACCTCCCTGCTCTTATATTCTATGCCTCGGCTAATAAAGGCAAGTATCCCATATGCCTTCCTAACCACCTTATCTACCTGTGCTGCTGCCTTCAGTGATGTATGGACAAGTACACCAAGGTCCCTCTGACCTTCTGTACTTCCTAGGGTCCTACCATCCATTGTATATTCCCTTGCCTTGTTAGTCCTCCAAAAATGCATCACCTCACACTTCTCAGGATTAAATTCCATTTGCCACAGCTCCGCCCATCTTACCAGCCCATCTATATCGCCCTGTAATCTAAGGCTTTCCTCCTCAGTATTGACGACGCCACCAATTTTCGTGTCATCTGCGAACTTAGGGCAGCAAGTGTGGCATCAAGGAGCCCTAGTAAAATTGAAGTCAGTGGGAATCGGGGAAAACTCCACTGGAAGGTCAAGCTTGGAGGAGTGGCAAACAGTGAGAATGATACGAACATAGGCTAGCAGAATGGCCAAACAAGTGGCAGATGGAATTTAATATAGAGAAGTGTGAAGCATTTTGGCGGAAAGGATAGGGTGAGGCAATATAGACTTAATGGTGCAGTTCTAAAGAGTGCTCAGGAACAGAGAGACCTGTGGGTACATGTGCATCGAGCTTTGAAGGTGGCAGGACATATTGTGAGAGTGGTTAGCAAAGCATCTGGGATCTTCGGCTTCATAAATAGAGGCCAGTTCTGGTCACTAAACTTCAGGAAGGATCTGAGGGTCCTTGAGAGGGTGTAGTGAATATTTACCAGAATTATTCCAAGGATGGGGGATTTCAGTTATAAGGTTACGTTGGAAAGGATGAGGTTGTGCTTCCAGGAGCAAAGGAGATTCAGGGGAGATTTGATAGAAATGTACAAGATTATGACAGGTTTAGATAAGATAGACAAGGAAATACTGTTCCCATTAGCTGATGGTACAAAGATTAGAGGACACCGATTTAAGGGTTTTGGGCAGGAGATGTGTGGTGAATGTGATAAAGAACTTTATCATGCAGCGAGTGGTAATGATTTGGAACTCACTGCCCAGAATGCAGTGGAAGTGGAGAAAATCCATGATTTCAAAAGGAAATTGGATGGGCACTTGAAGGAAATAAATTTGCAGGGCTACGGGAATCAAGAGGGAGAGTGGGACTGACTGGATTGTTCTGTGGAGAACTGGCATGGATGCGATGGGCTGAATGGCATCCTGTATGCTGTAAATGCTGCTATGTCTCGATACCGAGCACAAAAGAAGATTTTTGTGATTGTTGGAGGCCAATCTGTACAGGGAATTGGTGCACCCACACTTGAGTACTGCGTACAGTTTTGGTCTCCTTACTTAAGAAGTATACTTGCATTGGAAACAGTTTGGCTGAATCCTAGGGTGAAGGGGTTGTCTTATGAGGAAAGGTTGAGCAGGTTAGACCTATACTAACTGGAGTTTAGAAGAATGGGAGGTGATCTTTTTGAAACCTACAAGATTGAGGGGGCTTGACAGGGTAGATGCTTCGAGGATGTTTCCCCTCATTTAGAACAAGGGGGAACAGTTTCAAAATAACAGGTCTCCTTTTTAAGACTGAAATGGGGATGAATTTCTTCTCTGAGGGGTATTAATCTTTACGAACATACAAATATACGAATGAGGAACAGGAGTAGGCCTCTCGGCCTTTCGAGCCTGCTCCGCCATTCAATAAGTTCATTCCCACCTACCCCGGAAAACCTTTCACCCCCTTGCTTATCAATAATCTATCTACCTCTGACTTAAAAATATTCGAAGACTCTGCTTCCACTGCCTTTTGAGGAAGAGAATTCCAAAGACTCTCAACCCTCTGAGAGAAAAAAATTCTCCTCATCTCTGTCTTAAAAGGCTGACCCCTTTGACCCCTTGTTCTAGATTCTACCACTAGGGGAAACATCCTTTCCACATCCACGCTGTCAAGAGCCCTCAGGATCTTGTATGTTTCAATCAAGTCACCTCTTACTCTTCTAAATTCCAGCAGATACAAGCCTAGCCTGTCCAATCTTTCCTCATAAGGCAGCCTGCCCTTTCCAGGTATCAGTCTATTAAACCTTCTCTGTACTGCCTCCAATGCATTTACATCCTTCCTTAAATATGTGGTCTCACCAATGCCCTGTATGGCTGAAGTATAACCTCCCTACTTTTGTTTTCAATTCCCCTTGCGATAAACAATAACATTCTATTAGCTTTCCTAATTACGTGCTGTACCTACATACTAACATTTTGCAATTCATGCACTAGGACACCCAGATACCTCTACATCTCAGAGCTCTGCAATCTCTCACCATTTAGATAATATGCTTTTTTATTCTTCCTGCCAAAGTGGACAATTTCCCACTTTCCCACAATATACTCCATTTGCCAGATTTTTGCCCACTCACTTAACCTGTCTATATCCCTTTGTAGCCTCCTTATGTCCTCTTCACAAGTTACTTTCCTACCTATCTTTGTGTCATCAGCAAATTTAGCAACCATACCTTCGGTCCCTTCATCTAACTCATTTATATAAATTGTAAAAAGTTGAGGCCCCAGCACAGATCCCTGTGGCTCACCACTAGTTACATCTTGCCAACCTGAAAATGACCCATTTATGCCTACTCTCTGTTTCCTGTTAGCTAGCCAATCTTCTATCCATGCCAATATGTTACCCCCTACACCATGAGCTTTTATTTTCTGCAATAACTGTTGATGTGGCGCTTTATCAAATGTCTTCTGGAAATCTAAGTACAATACATCCACCGGTTGCCCTTTATCCACAGCACATGTAACTCCCTCAAAGAACTCCAATAAATTGGTTAAACATGATTTCCCTTTCACAAAGCCATGTTGACTCTGCCTGATTACCTTGAATTTTTCTAATTGCCCTGCTATAACGTCTTTAATAATAACTTCTAACATTTTCCCTAAGACAGATGCTAAGCTAACTGGCTTGTAGTTTCCTGCTTTCTGTCTCCCTCCCTTTTTGAAAAAGGAGTTACATTCGCTATTTTCCAATCTAATGGAACCTTCCCCAAATCTAGGGAATTTTGGAAAATTAAAACTAACACATCAATTATCTCGCTAGCCACTTTTAGCACCCTAGGATGAAGTCCATCAGGACCCAGGGACTTGTCAGCCCGCAGCTCCAACAATTTGTTCAGTACCACTTCCCTGGTGATTGTAATTTTCTTGAGTTCCTCCCTCCCTTCCGTTTCCTGACTTACAGCTAATACTGGGATATTACTTGTATCCTCAATAGTGAAGACCGATACAAAATATCTGTTCAATTCATTCGCCATCTGCATATTATCCATCATTAATTCCCCAGATTCACTTTTTGTAGGACCAACGCTCACTTTATTAACTCTTTTTAAAATATCTATAGAGGCTCTTACTATCTGTCTTTATATTTCTAGCTAGCTTTCTCTTGGTACTCTAATTTTACCTTCCTTATCAATCTTTTAGTCATTCTTTGCTGTTTTTTATATTCTGTCCAATCTTCTGACCTGCCTCCCATCCTTGCACAATTATAAACTTTTTCTTTAAGTTTGATACTTTCCTTAACTGTTTTAGTTTACCATGGATGGTGGGACCCACCCTTGGAATTTTCTGAAATATCACCTTAAATGTCTGCCACTGCATCTCCATTGACCTATCCCTTAACCTGATTTGCCAGTTTAATTTAGCTAGCTCTGCTTTCATGCCCTCATAATTGCCCTTATTTAAGTTTAAAATACTAGTCTTGGACCCACTCTTCTCTCTCTCAAACTGAATGTAAAATTCAATCATATTATGATCGCTGCTACTTAGGGGTGCATTAACTCTGAGGTACAAAAATAGGTTGGAAGGCATGTTGTGATGTGGACACAAAGAATCTGCAAAGGGATATAGATAGGTTAAGTGAATGGGCAAAAACATGGCAGATGGAGGTCAATGTGGGAAAATGTGAGGTCATCCACTTTGGTAGGAAGAATAAAAAGGCAGATTATTATTTAGATGGAGAAAGACTACAAAATAGAGCAGTACAGAGGGATCTGGGTGTTCTTGTACAGGAAACACAAAAAGTTATCATGCATGTGCAGCAAGTAATTAGGAAGGCAAATGGAATTTTGGCCTTTATTGCTAGGGGATTAAGAGTTTCAAAGTAAGGAAATCTTGTTACACTGCAGTCTTGAGGCCGCACCTGGAGTACTATGTACAGTTTTAGTCTCCTTACTTAAGGAGAAGTATACTTGCATTGGAAGCAGTTCAGAGAAGGTTCACTGGGCTGAATCCTAGGGCGAAGGGGTTGTCTTATGAGGAAAGGGTGAGCAGGTTAGGCCGATACTACTGGAGTTTAGAAGAATGAGGGGTGATCTTATTGAAACATGTAAGATTCTAAGGGGTCTTGACAATGTAGATGTTGAGAAGATGTTTCCACTAGTGGGGGAATCTCGAACTAGGGGACAAAGTTACAGAATAAGGGGGCATACATTTAAAACTGAGATGTGAAGGAATTTCTTCTCTCAGAGGGTGATGAATCTCTGGAATTCTCTACCTCAGAGTTGTGGAGGCTAGATCACTAAATCTATTTAAGGAGGAGGTAGATAGATTTTTGAAATCTCGGGGAGTTGAGGGTTATGCGGAGCATAAAGAGGAGTTGAGACCTGGGACAGGTCAGCCATGATCTTATTGAATGGAGGGGCAGGTTTAAGGGACTGAATGGCCTACCCCTGCTCCTATTTCTAGTGTCATTAATTAATCCTATCTCATTGCACAAGCTCCGGCACGCCGGAGTTTTGAAAAAAAGAAAAAAGTCAACAGTGACATCATAGGAAAGCTGCAAGGTGTGATTGGTTGGTGAGTAACTGCTGTTAGGGAATAACTCTAAATAGCTGGGTAAGTAATTAATATTAAATAGAAAGGTCTACAGTTTTTTTAATATAGTAGGCAGTTTTTTTTTAGGGAATTAAGGTCCCTAGTGTAAATAATCTAATTTTTGGGTAATTTAAGGGGATAAATTAAGGGTAAGTCATGGCAGGGCAGCTTGGCAGCATTGAGTGCTCCTCCTGTGCAATGTGGGAAGTCCGGGACACTGCCAGTGTCCAGGGCGAACACGTGCAGACAGTGTCTCCAGCTGCAGTTACTCGAAATCCGTGTTTCGGATCTGGAGTGGCGGCTGGAGACACTGTGGAGCATCCGTGAGGCTGAGATCATCGTGGATAGCACGTATAGGGAGGTGGTCACACCGCAGGTAAAGACTGCTCAGGCAGAAAGGGAATGGGTGACTGCCAGGCAGAGCAGAAGAACTAGGCGGGTAGTGCAGGAGTCCCCTGGGTCCATCGCCCTACCTAACAGATTTTCCATTTTGGATACTGTTGGGGGAGATAGCTTCTCAGGGGAATGCAGCAAGAGCCAAGTCTGTGGCACCACAGATGTCTCAGCTGCACAGGAGGGGAGGAAAAGGAGTAGGAGAGGTATAGCAATAGGGGATTCTATCGTAAGGGGTACAGATAGGTATTTCTGTGGTCGCAAACGTGATTCCAGGATGGTATTTTGCCTCCCTGGTGCTAGGGTCAAGGATGTCACGGAGCGGCTGCAGGACATTCTGAAGGGGGAGGGTGAACAGTCAGAGGTCGTGGTACACATTGGTACCAACGACATAGGTAGAAAGAGGGATGAGGTCTTGCAACAAGAATTTAGGGAGCTAGGTAGCAGATTAAAAAGCAGGACCTCAAAGGTTGTAATCTCTGGATTACTCCTGGTGCCACGTGCTAGCAAGTATAGGGACAGGAGGATAGAGCAGATGAATGCGTGGTTGAGGAGATGGTGCAGGAGGGAAGGCTTTAGTTTCCTGGATCACAGGGTCTGTTTCCAGCGAAGGTGGGCCGTGTACAAGTTGGATGGGTTGTACCTGAACCAGAACGGTTCGAACATTCTTGCTGGGAGGTTTGCTAGTGCTGTTGGGGTGGTTTAAACTAATTTGGCAGGGGGTTGGGATACAGAGTGGAGGTACAGAAGGGGGTGATGCACAGTCAAATAGAGAAGAGAAACTGAGTCAGTCTGGAAGGCAGAGCAAATATAGACAAGTGAATAATGCAAGGCTGGATTGCATCTATTTTAATACAAGGAGTCTTAGGAGTAAGACAGATGAATTGAGGGCATTGATTAACACATGGGACTATGATATTATTGCTGTCACAGAGACATGGTTGAGGGAGGGACAGGACTGGCAGCTCAATATTCCAGGGTATAGAATCTTCAGGCGTGACAGGGGAGGGGGTAAAAGAGGAGGTGACATTGCACTGTTGATCAAGGAGTCAATTACTGCAGTAAGGAGGGATGATATCTTAGAAGATTATTCAAATGAGGCCTTATGTGTAGAACTTAAAACCAAAAAGGGGACAGTCACTTGGCTGGGAGTGTACTACAGGCCTCCAAACAGTCAGGAAGAGACAGAGAAGCAGATATGCAGACAAATCTCAGAGAGGTGTAAAAATAATAGAGTAATAATAGGAGGGGATTTCAACTTACCCAATATCAACAGGGATAGTCTTAGTACAAAAGGCTTAAAGGGGGCGGAATTCTTAAAATACATACAGGAGAGCTTTTTGAGCCAGTATGTAGAAAGTCCTACAAGAGAAGGGGCGTGACTGGACCTAATCCTAGGGAATGAAGCCGGACAAGTGGTAGAAGTGTCAGTGGGGGAGCGTATCGGGGATAGTGACCATAACTCTAAGATTTAAGGTAGTTATGGAAAAGGACAAAGATGGACCGGAAATAAAGGTACTGAAAGGTACTGGTCAAAGAGGATATCACAGCTGTGCTGAAGGAAGGCACTATGGAGGACTCGAGCTGTGAGGCAATATGGGCAGAACTCAGAAATAGGAAGGGTGCGGTAACAATGTTGGGGCTGTACTACAGGCCTCCCAACAGCGAGCGTGAGATAGAGGTACAAATATGTGAACAGATTATGGAAAGCTGTAGGAGCAACAGGGTGGTGGTGATAGGAGATTTTAATTTTCCCAACATTGACTGGGATTCACTTAGTGTTAGAGGTCTAGATGGAGCAGAATTCGTAAGGAGCATCCAGGAGGGTTTTCTAGAGCAGTATGTAAATAGTCCAACTCGGGAAGGGGCCATACTGGACCTGGTGTTGGGGAATGAGCCGGGCCAGGTGGTGGACGTTTCAGTAGGGGACTACTTTGGGAATAGTGATCACAATTCCGTAAGTTTTAGAATACTCATGGACAAAGACGAGAGTGGTCCTAAAGGAAGAGTGCTAAATTGGCGGAAAGCCAACTATACCAAAATTCGGCAGGAGCTGGGGAATGTAGATTGGGAGCAGCTGTTTGAAGGTAAATCCACATTTGATATGTGGGAGTCTTTTAAAGGGAGGTTGATTAGCGTGCAGGAGAGACATGTTCCTGTGAAAATGAGGGAAAGAAATGGCAAGATTAGGGAACCATGGATGACAGGTGAAATTGTGAGACTAGCTAAGAGGAAAAAGGAAGCATACATAAGGTCTAGGCGGCTGAAGAAAGATGAAGCTTTGAAAGAATATCGGGATTGTAGGCGCAATCTGAAACGAGGAATTAAGAGGGCTAAAAGGGGTCATGAAATATCTTTAGCAAACAGGGTTAAGGAAAATCCCATAGCCTTTTATTCATATAATAGGAGCAAGAGGGTAACTAGAGAAAGGATTGGCCCACTCAAGGACAAAGGAGGAAAGTTATGCGTGGAGTCAGAGAAAATGGGTGAGATTCTAAATGAGTACTTTGCATCGGTTTTCACCGAGGAGAGGGACATGACGGATGTTGAGGTTAGGGACAGATGTTTGATTACTCTAGGTCAAGTTGGCATAAGGAGGGAGGAAGTGTTGGGTATTCTAAAAGGCATTAAGGTGGACAAGTCCCCAGGTCTGGATGGGATCTATCCCAGGTTACTGTGGGAAGCGAGAGAGGAAATAGTTGGGGCCTTAACAGATATCTTTGCACATCTTTAAACACGGGTGAGGTCCCGGAGGACTGGAGAATTGCTAATGTTGTCCCCTTGTTTAAGAAGGGTAGCAGGGATAATCCAGGTAATTATAGCCTGACGTCAGTGGTAGGGAAGCAGCTGGAGAAGATACTGAGGGATAGGATCTATTCCCATAGGGAAGAAAATGGGCTTATCAGTGATAGGCAACATGGTTTTGTGCAGGGAAGGTCATGTCTTACCAACTTAATAGAATTCTTTGAGGAAGTGACAAAGTTGATTGATGAGGGAAGGGCTGTGGATGTCGTATACATGGACTTCAGTAAGGCGTTTGATAAGGTTCCCCATGGTAGGCTGATGGAGAAAGTGAAGGCGCATGGGGTCCAAGGTGTACTAGCTAGATGGATAAAGAACTGGCTGGGCAACAGGAGACAGAGAGTAGCAGTGGAAGGGAGTTTCTCAAAATGGAGACGTGTGACCAGTGGTGTTCCACAGGGATCCGTGCTGGGACCACTGTTGTTTGTGATACACATAAATGATTTGGAGGAAAGTATAGGTGGTCTGATTAGCAAGTTTGCAGACGACACTAAGATTGGTGGAGTAGCAGATAGTGAAGGGGACTGTCAGAGAATACAGCAGAATATAGATAGACTGGAGAGTTGGGCAGAGAAATGGCAGATGGAGTTCAATCAGGGCAAATGCGAGGTGATGCATTTTGGAAGATCCAATTCAAGAGTGAACTATACAGTAAATGGAAAAGTCCTGGGGAAAATTGATGTACAGAGAGATTTGGGTGTTCAGGTCCATTGTTCCCTGAAGGTGGCAACGCAGGTCAATAGAGTGGTCAAGAAGGCATACGGCATGCTTTCCTTCATCGGACGGGGTATTGAGTACAAGAGTTGGCAGGTCATGTTACAGTTGTATAGGACTTTGGTTCGGCCACATTTGGAATACTGCGTGCAGTTCTGGTCGCCACATTACCAAAAGGATGTGGATGCTTTGGAGAGGGTGCAGAGGAGGTTCACCAGGATGTTGCCTGGTATGGAGGGCGCTAGCTATGAAGAGAGGTTGAGTAGATTAGGATTATTTTCATTAGAAAGACGGAGGTTGAGGGGGGACCTGATTGAGGTGTACAAAATCATGAGAGGTATAGACAGGTTGGATAGCAAGAAGCTTTTTCCCAGAGTGGGGGATTCAATTACAAGGGGACACGAGTTCAAAGTTAAAGGGGAAAAGTTTAGGGGGGATATGCGTGGAAAGTTCTTTACGCAGAGGGTGGTGGGTGCATGGAACGCATTGCCAGCGGAGGTGGTAGACGCGGGCACGATAGCGTCTTTTAAGATGTATCTAGACAGATACATGAATGGGCAGGAAGAAAAGAGATACAGACCCTTAGAAAATAGGCGACAGATTTAGTTAGAGGATTTGGATCGGCGCAGGCTTGGAGGGCCGAAGGGCCTGTTCCTGTGCTGTAATTTTCTTTGTTCTTTGTTCTCTTTGTTCTTTGAATTGAGGGAAGGCCGACTTCAATATGATAAAACGGGATCTAGCCAAAGTGGACTGGGAGCAGCTACTTGTAGGAGAGTCTGCATCAGACCAGTGGGAGTCATTCAAAAAGGAAATAATCTGAGTTCAGAGCCAACATGTTGCCGTTAAGGTGAAGGGTAGGACAAACAAGCCCAGGGAACCGTGGATGTCAAGGGATACAGAGGATTGGATAAAGAAATAAAAGGAGGCATGTGGCAGATTCAGAGTGCTGAAAACAGCGGAGCCCTAGAGGAGTATAGAAAGTGTAGGGGGGTTACTTAACAAAGTAATTAGGAGAGCGAAGAGGGGACATGAAAAAACACTGGCGGGCAAGATAAAGGAAAATCTCAAGGCGTTTTGTAAGTATATTAAGGGCAAGAGGATAACCAGGGAAAAAGTAGGGTCCATTAGGGACTAAAGTGGTAATCTGTGCGTGGAGCCGGAGGACTTAGGTGAGGTTTTAAATTATTACTTTGCATGTGTGTTCACTATGGAGAAGGATGATGTAGGTGTTGAGATCAGGGAGGGAGATTCTGATATACTTGAAACATATTAGCATTGAAAGGGAGGAAGTATTAGCTGTTTTAGCGGGCTTAAAAGTGGATAAATCCCCAGGCCCAGATGAGATGTATCCCAGACTGTTATGTGAGGCAAGGGAGGAGATAGAAGGGGCTTTGACACAAATTTTGAAATCCTGTCTGGCCACAGGAGAGGTACCAGAGGATTGGAGGACAGCGAATGTGGTACCATTATTCAAGAAGGGCAGCAGGGATAAACCAGGTAATTACAGGCCGGTGAGTCTAACATCAGTGGTAGGGAAACTATTGGAAAAAATTCGGAGGGACAGGATTAATTTCCACTTGGAGAGGCAGGGATTAATCAGGGATAGTCAGCATGGCTTTGTCAGCGGGAGATCGTGTCTCACTAAATTAATTGAATTTTTTGAGGCAGTGACTAGACGTGTAGGTTGAAACATAGAAAAATAGGAGCAGGAGTAGGCCATTCGGCCCTTCGAGCTTGCTCCGCCATTCAGTACGATCATGGCTGATCATCCAAATTCAGTAACCTGTTCCCGCTTTCTCCCCGTATCCCTTGATCCCTTTAGCCCTAAGAACTATATCTAACTCTTTCTTGAATATATTTAATGATTTGGCCTCAACTGCTTTCCGTAGTAAAGAATTCCACAGGTTCACCACTCTAGGTGAAGAAATCCCTCCTCCTCTCAGTCCTAAATGGCTTACCCCTTATCCTTAAACTATGACCCCTGGTCCTGGACTCCCCCGCCATTGGGAACATCCTTCCTGCATCCAGTCTGTCCAGTCCTGTTAGAATTTCGTAGATTTCTATGAGATCCCCTCTCATTCTTCTAAACTCTAACGAATACAAGCCTAATCGACCCAATCTCTCTTCATATGTCAGTCCTGCCATCCCAGGAATCAGTCTGGTGAACCTTCGCTGCACACCCTCCAAAGCAAGAACATCCTTCCTCAGATAAGGAGACCAAAGCTGCACACAATACCCCAGATGTGGTCTTACCAAGGCCTTGTATAATTGCAGCAAGACATCCTTGCTCCTGTACTCGAATCCGTTTGCTATGAAGGCCAACATACTATTTGCCTTCTTAACTGCCTGCTGCACCTGCATGCTTACGTTCAGCGACTGGTGCACTAGGACACTCAGGTCTCGCTGCACCTTTCCCAACCGATCGCCATTCAGATAATCTGCCTTTCTGTTTTTGCCATCAAAGTGGATAACCTCACATTTATCCACATTATACTGCATCTGCCATGTATTTGCCCACTCATTCAACCTGTCCAAATCACACTGGAGCTTCTCTGCATCCTCCTCACAGCTCACACTCCCACCCAGCTTTGTATCGTCTGCAAACCTGAATATATTACGTTTAATTCCTTCATCTACATCATTCATATATATTGTGAATAGCTGGGATCCTAGCACTGATCCCTGCGGTACCCCACTACTCACTGCCTGCCACTTGGAAAAAGACTCGTTTATTCTGACTCTTTGTTTCCTGTCTGCCAACCAGTTATCTATCCATGTCAGTACCTTATCCCCAATCCCATGTGCTTTAATTTTGCGCGCTAATCTGTTATGTGGGACCTTATCAAAAGCCTTCTGAAAGTCCAAATGCACCACATCCACTGGTTCTCCCTTATCTGTTCTACAAGTTACATCCACAAAAAATTCCAGTACATTTGTCAAGCATGATTTGCGTTTCGTAGGTCCTGCAGGGGGAGTTTAGGGAGTTAGGTAGAAAGTTAAAAGACAAGACCTCTAGGGTTGTAATCTCGGGATTACTCCCTGTGCCACGTGCCAGTGAGGCTAGAAATAGGAAGATAGTGCAGCTAAACACGTGGCTGAACAGCTGGTGTAGGAGGGAGGGTTTCAGATATCTGGACCATTGGGATCTCTTCCGGGACAGGAGGGACCTGTACAAGAAGGACGGGTTGCATCTAAACTGGAGGGGCACAAATATCCTGGCTGCGAGGTTTGCGAGCGTCACTCGGGAAGGTTTAAACTAGTGTGGCAAGGGGGTGGGAACCAGAGCAGTAGGACAGCAAGTGAAATAAATGAGGGGGAACTAGTAAATAAGGCCAGTAAGACTAAGAGGAAGAGCAGGCAAGGAGATGTTGCAGAGCACAGCGGGACTGGTGGTCTGAAGTGCATTTGTTTCAATGCGAGAAGTATAACAGGTAAGGCAGATGAACTTAGAGCTTGGATTAGTACTTGGAACTATGATGTTGTTGCTATTACAGAGACTAGGTTGAGGGAAGGACAGGATTGGCAGCTAAATGTTCCGGGATTTCGAAGCTTCAGGCGGGATAGAAGGGGATGTAAAAGGGGTGGGGGTGTTGCATTACTGGTTAAGGAGAATATCACAGTTGTACTGCGGGAGGACACTTCGGAGGGGCCGTGCAGCGAGGCAATATGGGTGGAGCTCAGGAATAAGAAGGGTGCAGTCACGATGTTGGGGGTTTTCTACAGGCCTCCCAACAGCCAGCGGGAGGTAGAGGAGCAGATATGTAGACAGATTTTGGAAGGATGTAAAGGTAACAGGGTTGTAGTGGTGGGTGATTTTAACTTCCCCAATATTGACTGGGACTCACTTAGTGCTAGGGGCTTGGATGGGGCAGAATTTGTGAGGAGCATCCAGGAGGGCTTCTTGAAACAATATGTAGATATTCCAACTAGGGATGGGGCCGTACTGGACCTGGTATTGGGGAATGAGCCCGGCCAAGTGGTTGAAGTTTCAGTCGGGGAGCATTTCGGGAACAGTGACCATAATTCCATAAGTTTTAAGGTACTTGTGGATAAGGGTAAGAGTAGTCCTCGGGTGAAGGTGCTAAATTGGGGGAAGGCTAATTATAACAATATTAGGCAGGAACTGAAGAATTTAGATTGGGGGCAGCTGTTTGAGGGTAAATCAACATCTGACATGTGGGAGTCTTTCAAACGTCAGTTGATTAGAATCCAGGACCAGCATGTTCCTGTGAGGAAGAAGGATAAGTTTGGCAAGTTTCGGAAACCTTGGATAACGCGGGATATTGTGAGCCAAGTCAAAAAGAAAAAGGAAGCATTCGTAAGGGCTGGAAGGCTAAGAACAGACAAATCCCTTGAGGAATTTAAAGACAGTAGGAAGGAACTTAAGCAAGGAGTCAGGGGGGCTAAAAGGGGTCATGAAAAGTCATTGGCAAACAGGATTAAGGAAAATACCAAGGCTTTTTATACGTCTATAAAGAGCAAAAGGGTAACCAGGGAAAGGGTTGGCCCACTCAAGGACAGAGAAGGGAATCTATGTGTGGAGCCAGAGGAAATGGGCGAGGTACTAAATGAGTACTTTGCATCAGTATTCACCAAAGAGAAGGACTTGGTGGATGATGAGCCTAGGGAGGAGAGTGTAGATAGTCTCAGTCATCTCGTTATCAAAAGGGAGGAGGTGTTGGGTGTCTTGCAAAGCATTGAGGTAGATGAGTCCCCAGGACCTGATGGGATCTACCCCAGAGTACTAAGGGAGGCAAGAGAAGAAATTGCTGGGGCCTTGACAGAAATCTTTGCATCCTCATTGGCTACAGGTGAGGTCCCAGAGGACTGGAGAATCGCCAATGTTGTTCCTTTGTTTAAGAAGGGTAGCAAGGATAATCCAGGAAATTATAGGCCGGTGAGCCTTACGTCAGTGGTAGGGAAATTATTAGAGAGGATTCTTCGGGACAGGATTTACTCCCATTTGGAAACCAACGGACTTATTAGCGAGAGGCAGCATGGTTTTGTGAAGGGGAGGTCGTGTCTCACTAATTTGATTGAGTTTTTTGGGGAAGTGACAAAGATGTTTGATGAAGGAAGGGCAGTGGATGTTATCTATATGGACTTCAGTAAAGCCTTTGACAAGGTCCCTTATGGCAGAAGGTGTTAGTTTAGGCAGGCATCAAGATTGGCGCAGGCTTGGAGGGCCGAATGGCCTGTTCCTGTGCTGTACTGTTCTTTGTTGGTACAAAAGGTGAAGTCACACGGGATCAGAGGTGAGCTGGCAAGATGGATACAGAACTGGCTCTGTCATAGAAGACAGAGGGTAGCAGTGGAAGGGTACTTTTCTGAATGGAGGGATGTGACTAGTGGTGTTCCGCAGGGATCAGTGCTGGGACCTTTGCTGTTTGTAGTATATATAAATGATTTGGAGGAAAATGTAGCTGGTCTGATTAGTAAGTTTGCGGACGACACAAAGGTTGGTGGAGTTGCAGATAGTGATGAAGATTGTCAGAGGATACAGCAGGATATTGATTGGTTGGAGACTTGGGCGGAGAAATGGCAGATGGAGTTTAATCCGGACAAATGTGAGATAATGCATTTTGGAAGGTCTAATGCAGGTGGGAGGTATACAGTAAATGGCAGAACCCTTGGAGTATTGACAGGCAGAGAGATCTGGGCGTACAGGTCCACAGGTCACTGAAAGTGGCAACGCAGGTGGATAAGGTAGTCAAGGTGGCATACGGCATGCTTGCCTTCATCGGTCGGGGCATAGAGTATAAAAATTGGCAAGTCATGCTGCAGCTGTACAGAACTTTAGTTAGGCCACACTTAGAATATTGTGTGCAATTCTGGTCGCCACACTACCAGAAGGACATGGAAGCTTTGGAGAGGGTAGAGAAGAGGTTTACCAGGATGTTGCCTGGTCTGGAGGGCATTAGCTATGAGAAGAGGTTGGATAAACTCGGATTGTTTTCACTGGAACGACGGAGGTGGAGGGGCGGCATGATAGAGGTTTACAAAGTTATGAGTGGCATGGACAGAGTGGATAGTCAGAAGCTTTTTCCCAGGGTGGAAGAGTCGGTTACTAGGGGACATAGGTTTAAGGTGAGAGGGGCAAAGTTTAGAGGGGATGTGCGAGGCAAGTTCTTTACACATAGGTTGGTGAGTGCCTGGAACTTGCTGCCGGGGGAGGTGGTGGAAGCAGGCACCATCGCGGCGTTTAAGAGGCATCTTGACAAATACATGAATAGGATGGGAATAGAGGGATATGGGCCCCGGAAGTGCAGAAGGTTTTAGTTTCGGCAGGCATCAAGATTGGTGCAGGCTTGGAGGGCCGAATGGCCTGTTCCTGTGCTGTACTGTTCTTTGTTCTTTGTTCTAAATCCATGTTGACTTTGTCGATCCTGTCATTGTTTTCCAAGTGCTCTGCTATTAATCTTTTATAGTGGACCTTAGCATTTTCCCCACTACTGATGTCAGGCTAACCGTTCTATAATTCCCTGTTTTCTCTCTACCTCCTTTTTTAAATAGTGGGGTTACATTAGCTACCCTCCAGTCCGTTGGAACTGTTCCAGAGTCTATACCATTTTGAAAAATGACCAGCAATGCATCTACTCTTTCAAGGACTACTTCCTTAAGTACTCTGGCATGTAGATTAACAGGCCCTGGGGATTTAACAGCCTTCAATTCCATCAATTTCCCAAACACCATTTCCCTACTAATACTGATTTCATACAGTTCCTCCTTCTCACTAGACCCTATGTTCCCCAACATTTCTGAGAGGTAATTTGTATCCTCCTTTGTGAAGTCAGGTGAGGGTAAAGCAGTTGATGTAGTCTGCATGGACTTCAGTAAGGCTTTTGATAAGGTCCCGCATGGGAGATTGGTTAAGAAGGTAAGAGTCCATGGGATCCAGGGCAATTTGGCGAATTGGATCCAAAATTGGCTTCGTGGCAGGAGGCCGGTAAGGTGATGGTCGAGGGTTGTTTTTGCAATTGGAAGCCTGTGAACAGTGGTGTACCACAGGGGTCAGTGCTGGGACCCTTGCTGTTTGTAGTGCACGTTAATGATTTAGACGTGAATATAGGAGGTATGATCAGTAAGTTTGCAGATGAAATGAAAATTGGTGGTGTCGTAAATAGTGAGGATGAAATCCTTAGATTACAGGATGATATAGATGGGCAGAGCAGTGGCAAATGGAATTTAATCCTGAGAAGTGTGAGGTGATGCATTTTGGGAGGACTAACAAGGCAAGGGAATATACAATGGATGGTCGGACCCTAGGGAGTACAGAGGGTCAGAGGGACCTTGGTGTACTTGTCCATAGATCACTGAAGGCTGCAGCACAGGTAGATAAGGTGGTTAGGAAGGCATATGGGATACTTGCCTTTATCAGCCGAGGCGTAGAATATAAGAGCAGGGAGGTTATGATGGAGCTGTATAAAATACGAGTTAGGACACAGCTGAAGTACTTTGTACAGTTCTGGGCACCACACATTCGGAAGGATGTGATTGCACTGGAGAGGGTGCAGAGGAGATTCACCAGGATGTTGCCTGGGCTGGAGCATTTCAGCTATGAAGAGAGACTGAAAAGGCTTGGGTTGTTTTCGTTAGAGCAGAGAAGGCTGAGGGGGGACATGATTAAGGTATTGAAAATTATGAGGGGCATTGATAGGTTAGATAGGAAGAAACTTTTTCCCTTAGCGGAGGGGTCAATAACCAGGGGGCATAGATTTAAGGGAAAGGGCAGGAGGTTTAGAGGGGATTCGAGGAAATCTTTTTTCACTCAGAGGGTGGTTGGAATCTGGAATACACTGTCTAAAGGGGTGGTAGAGGCAGGAACCCTCACGACATTTAAGAAGTATTTAGATGAGCACTTGAAAAGCCATAGTGCACAAGGCTACGGGCCAAGCGCTGGAAAATGGGACGAGAATAGTTAGGTGTTTGATGGCCGGCACAGACACAATGGGCCGAAGGGCATGTTTCTGTGCTGTATAACTCTAAGACTCTATGACGGAGGTTGAGGGGGGACCAGATTGAGGTGTACAAAATCATGAGAGGTATAGACAGGGTGGATAGCAAGAAGCTTTTTCCCAGAGTGGGGGATTCAATTACTAGGGGTCATGAGTTCAAAATGAGAGGGGAAAAGTTTAGGGGGGATATGCGTGGAAAGTTCTTTACGCAGAGGGTGGTGGGTGCCTGGAACGCGTTACCAGCGGAGGTGGTAGACGCAGGCACGATAGCGTCTTTTAAGATGTATCGAGCCAGTTACATGAATGGGCAGGAAGCAAAGAGATACAGACCCTTAGAAAATAGGCGACATGTTTAGATAGAGGATCTGGATCGGCGCAGGCTTGGAGGGCCGAAGGGCCTGTTCCTGTGCTGTAATTTTCTTTGTTCTTTGACTCTAATACCAGGTCTAGTATAGCCTGTTCTCTGGTTGGCTCCAGAACATATTGTTCCAAGAAACTATCCCGAAAACGTTCTATGTACTCCTCATCTAGGCTACCTTTGCCCATCTGATTTTTCCAGTCCATTTGTAGGTTGAAATCCCCCATAATTATCTCTCTACCTTTCTGACAAGCTGCCATTATTTCTTCCTTTATACCCTGTCCTACAGTGTGGTTAATGTCATGTGGCCTGTACACCACTCCCACAAGTGACTTCTTGCCTTTATGATTGCTCAGCTCTACCCAAAATGCTTCTATATCCTGGTCTCCTGAAGTTAGGTCATCCCTCGCTATTGTGCTAATACCATCATTAATTAACAGAGCCACCCCTCCACCTTTTCCTAGCTTTCTGTCCTTCCTAAATGCCATGTACCCTTCAATATTCAGGTACTAATCTATGTCATCCTGCAACCATGTCTCTGTAATGGCTATCAGATCATATTTATTTTTATTTGCACTCTCAGTTCATCTGTTTTCTTTCGAATGCTACGTGCATTTAGTTGTGTCCTTTTTATTATTTTTGTAACTTATAGCCTTATCTGTTGACTTACTCTTAGATTTGTACGCTCTGTCCGTTCCTTTCACAGTGTATCATTTCCCATATTTATACTTTTCTCTCTTGCCTTGTCTGTACTCCTTGATTTACCATATCTTCCCAAATTTGATCCCTTGCCCCGCTATTCAGTTTTAAACCCTCTCTAGTTATGCAGCTCGCTAGAACACCAGCCCCAGCATGGTTCACGTGTAGACCTTCCCAACTGTGCAGCCACCACTTTCCCCAGTACTGGTGCCAGTGCCCCACAAACCAGAACCCACTACTACCACACCAGTCTTTGGAATTCTCTTTCCCAGAGCGCAGTGGAGACTGGGTCATTGAACACATTCAAGGCAGTTTTAGACAGATTTTTGATCTACGAGGGAGTCCGGGTTATGGGGGGCAGGCAGGATAGTGGAGTTAAGGCCCCCAACAGATTAGCCATCAGATTAAATGGAGGACCAGGCACAATGGACCGAATGGCCTACTGCTGCTCCTATTTTTTAGGTTCTTAATCATCTCAGCTCCAGGACATCACTGCAGGAGTTCCTCAGGGTAGTGTCCAAGGCCCAACCATCTTCAGATGCTTCCTCAACGACCTTCCCTCCATCATAAGGTCAGAAGTGAAGATGTTCGCTAATAATTACTGGACAAATTTTTGGAGCTGTGGGCTGACAAATCCCTGGGTCCTGATGGACTTCATCCTTGGGTGTTAAAAGAAGTGGCTCGTGAGATAGTTGATGCGTTAGTTTTATTTTTCCGAAATTCCCTAGATTCAGGGAAGGTTCCACTGGACATGAAAATACTGAATGTAACTCCTTTATTCAAAAAGGGATGGAGACAGAAAGCAGGAAACTACAGGCCAGTTAGCTTAACATCTGTCTTAGGGAAAATATTAGAAGCTATTATTAATGATGTTATAGCAGGGCATTTACAAAGATTCAAGGTAATCAGGCAGAGTCAACATGGTTTTGTTAAAGGGAAATCATGTTTAACTAATTCCTTGGAGTCCTTTGAGGGAGTTGCATGTGCTGTGGATGAAGGGGAACCAAGAAGTTGCATGTGCTGTGGATGAAGGGGAACCATTGAATGTATTGTACTTAGATTTCCAGAAGGCATTTGATAAGGTGCCACATCAACAGTTATTGCAAAAAAATAAAAGCTTATGGTTTAGGGGGTAGCATATTAGCATGGATAGAAGATTGGCTAGCTAACAGGAAGCAGAGAGTAGGCATAAATGGGGAATTTTCAGGTTGGCAAGATGTAACGAGTGCTGTGCCACAGGGATCTGTGCTGGGGCCTCAACCTTTTACAATTTATATCAATGTCTTGGGTGAAAGGACCGAAGGAATGGTTGCTAAAGAAAGAAAATGTTGTCGGGGAGAATACTGAGATTCAGGCTACTAGGCTAGATGGGATTGAGGTTCACAAGGAGGAGGTGTTATCAATTTTGGAAAGTGTGAAAATAGATAAGTCCCCTGGGCCAGATGGGATTTATCCTAGGATTCTCTGGGAAGCCAGGGAGGAGATTGCAGAGCCTTTGTCCTTGATCTTTATGTCGTCATTGTTGACAGGAATAGTGCCGGAAGACTGGAGGATAGCAAATGTTGTCCCCTTGTTCAAGAAGGGGAGTAGAGACAGCCCTGGTAATTATAGACCTGTGAGCCTTACTTCGGTTGTGGGTAAAATGTTGGAAAAGGTTATAAGAGACAGGATTTATAATCATCTTGAAAAGAATAAGTTCATTAACGATAGTCAGCACGGTTTTGTGACGGGTAGGTCGTGCCTCACAAACCTTATTGAGTTTTTCGAGAAGGTGACCAAACAGGTGGATGAGGGTAAAGCAGTGGATGTGGTGTATATGGATTTCAGTAAGGCGTTTGATAAGGTTCCCCACGGTAGGCTATTGCAGAAAATACGGAAGTATGGGGTTGAAGGTGATTTAGAGCTTTGGATCAGAAATTGGCTAGCTGAAAGAAGACAGAGGGTGGTGGTTGATGGCAAATGTTCATCCTGGAGTTTAGTTACTAGTGGTGTACCGCAAGGATCTGTTTTGGGGCCACTGCTGTTTGTTATTTTTATAAATGACCTGGAAGAGGGTGTAGAGGGGTAGGTTAGTAAATTTGCGGATGACACTAAGGTCGGTGGAGTTGTGGATAGTGCCGAAGGATGTTGCAGGGTACAGAGGGACATAGATAGGCTGCAGAGCTGGGCTGAGAGATGGCAAATGGAGTTTAATGCGGAGAAGTGCGAGGTGATTCACTTTGGAAGGAGTAACAGGAATGCAGAGTACTGGGCTAATGGGAAGATTCTTGGTAGTGTAGATGAACAGAGAGATCTTGGTGTCCAGGTACATAAATCCCTGAAGGTTGCTACCCAGGTTAATAGGGCTGTTAAGAAGGCATATGGTGTGTTAGCTTTTATTAGTAGGGGGATCGAGTTTCGGAGCCACGAGGTCATGCTGCAGCTGTATAAAACTCTGGTGAGACCGCACCTGGAGTATTGCGTGCAGTTCTGGTCACCGCATTATAGGAAGGATGTGGAAGCTTTGGAAAGGGTGCAGAGGAGATTTACTAGGATGTTGCCTGGTATGGAGGGAAGGTCTTACGAGGAAAGGCTGAGGGACTTGAGGTTGTTTTCGTTGGAGAGAAGGAGGAGGAGAGGTGACTTAATAGAGACATATAAGATAATCAGAGGGTTAGATAGGGTGGATAGTGAGAGTCTTTTTCCTCGGATGGTGATGGCAAACACGAGGGGACATAGCTTTAAGTTGAGGGGTGATAGATATAGGACAGATGTCAGAGGTAGTTTCTTTACACAGAGAGTAGTAGGGGCGTGGAACGGCCTGCCTGCAGCAGTAGTAGACTCGCCAACTTTAAGGGCATTTAAGTGGTCATTGGATAGACATATGGATGAAAATGGAATAGTGTAGGTCAGATGGTTTCACAGGTCGGCGCAACATCGAGGGCCGAAGGGCCTGTACTGCGCTGTATTGTTCTAACATTCTAACATTCTATCTAAATGGTGAGAGATTGCAGAGCTGAGATACAGAGGGATCTGGGTGTCCTTGTGCATGAATTGCAAAAAGTTAGTCTGCAGGTACAGCACATAATTAGGAAAGCTAATATAATGCCATTGTTTATTGTGAGGGGAATTGAATACAAAAGTAGGGAGGTTATGCTTCAACTATACAAGGCATTGGTGAGACCACATCTGGAATACTGCGTACAGTATTGGTCTCCTTATTTAAGGAAGGATGTAAATGCTTTGGAAGCAGTTTGGAGTAGGTTTTCTAGACTGATATCTGGAATGGGCAGGCTATATTATGAGGAAAGATTGCACAGGCTCGGCTTGTATCCGCTGGAATTTAGAAGAGTAAGAGACGACTTGATTGAAACATAAAAGATCCTGAGGGATCTTGACAGGGTGGATGTGGAAATGATGTTTCATCTTGTGGGACAATCTAGAACTAGGGGTCACTATTTAAAAATAAGGGGTCGCCTATTTAAGACAAAGATGAGGAGAAATTTTTTCTCTGAGGGTCATGAGTCTTTGGAATTCTCTTCCTCAAAAGGCGGTGGAAGCGGAGTCTTTGAATATGTTTAAGGCAGAGATAGATAGATTCTTGATAAGCAAGGGGGTAAAAGATTATCGGGGGTATGTGGTAATGTGGAGTAATCAGTTCAGCCATGAACTTATTGAATGGCAGAGCAGGCTCGAAGGGCCGAGTGGCCTTCTCCTGCCGCTAATTCGTATGTATGTATGTACGTATGTAATTGCACAGTGTTCTGTACTATTTGCAACTCCTCAAATACTGAAGCAGTCCATGTCCATATGCAGCAAGACGTGGACAGCATTCAGGCTTGGGCTGATATGTGGCAAGTAACATTCATGCCGCACAGGTGCCAGGCAATGACCATCTCCAACAAGAGTGAATGTAACCATCTGCCCTTGGCAGCATTACCGTTGCTGAAACCCCCACCATCAACATCCTGAGGGTTACCATTGACTATAAACTGAACTGGACCAGCCACATAAATACTGTAGCTACAAGAGCAGATCAGAGGCTGGGAATTCTGCGATGAGTAACTCACCTCCTGACTCCCCAACGCGAGTCCACTATCTATAAGGCACAAGTCAGGAGTGTGATGGAATACTCTCCACTTGCTGTGCCTTCGCTATCACTGAGTTAAAAGCCTGGAACTCCCTCCCAAACAGCACTGAGGGTGTACCTGCACCAGATGGACTGCAGCGTTTCAAGAAGGTAGCTCACCACCACTTTCTCAAGGGCAGTTAGGGATGGTAACAAATGCTGGCCTTGCCAGTGACGCATGCAACCCTTGAAAGAATTTTTTAAAAACTTGGTATTCTGCAGCGAGTAGCTCCCCAAAGCACCTCCAACAGTCACAAGGCACAAGTCAGAAATGTGATGGAACTGTCTGGATGCGTTCAGGCTAAAACAACATTCAGAAGCTCAACATCATCTAGGGCAAAGCAGCCCACTTGCTTAGCACCACGTCCGCCACCTTAAACATTCATTCCCTCCACTACCAGCACACTGTAGCTGCAGTGTGTATCATCTATAAGATGCACTGCAGCAACTCATCGAGGCTCCTTCAATACCACCTTCCAAATCCGCAACCTCTCCTACCTAGAAGGACAAGGACAGCAGGGTTCGCCACCACCTGCAAGTTCCCCTCCAAGTCTCGCAGCATCCTGACTTGGAACTATGTTTCCGTTCCTTCATTATCGCTGTATGAAAATCCTGGAACTCTTTACCTAAACACCACTGTGGGAGTACCTATCTCACCCGGGCTGCTGCAGTTTAAGAAGGTATCTCACCACCACTAGCAACTAGAGATGTGCAATAAATGCTGGCCTACCCAGCAATGTCCACCTCCTGGGAATTAATATTTTAAAATCTACCGTAGCATATTATACAATGAGGTGCCTCCGGAGGGTAGGGGACTGCAGCGTCTGCGGATCAACTGCCACTGCGCTAAGGTGTCCCTTAACTTATTATCCACATCTACCACTTCCACCAGAAGAATGGCTTTGCCTGCATGATGCTCTCTGAATTCTTCGAGTTGGTGTAAGTATGATCTTAATATTGAGACCCTTACTCTCTTGGACAAAAGACAAATATTGTGAATAAGGTGTATTCGGACAGTTAGATACTGAATAAAGCTCCCTCTATACTGTCCTGTTCAACATTCTCCGGACAGGTACAGCACAGGATAGATACATACTAAAGCTCCCATACACTGTCCCATTGAACACCCCCAGGACAGGTACAGCACGGGATAGATGTAGCATAAAGCTCCTGCTAGGTTGTATGAATTAAAATACTGGAACAAACTGAATGAATTGCATGTGTGAATTCAACTTGGAGGTTATGGATGGTAGCCATGACTGAGAAATGGCAACTAGATGGCCAGGACTAGGGCAAGAAAAGAGAGTTTCATTTATGTAGCCCCTTTCATAACCTCGGGAGCTCCCAAAGGGTTTTACAGTCTATTTGATACTTTTTGAAGTATAATCACTATTTTAAGAAACAGGGCAGCCAATTTGTGCGCAGCAAGCTCCCACAAACAGTAATGTGATTATGAGCAGATAATTTTTTGGGGATGTTGATTGAGTGATAAATATTTGTCAGGACACTGGGGATGACTCCCCTGCTTATCTCCAAAATCGTGCTGTGGTATCTTTTACGTCCACCTGAGAGGGCAGATGAGACCTTGATTTAACGTCTCACCTGAAAGTTGACACCTCTGACACTGCGGCACTTCTTCAGTACTGCATTAAACTGGCAGCTTAAGGGGCAGTCACACTGCTGGGAGTGTACTATAGACCCCCAAACAGTCAGAGGGACATAGAAGGGCAAATATGTAGGCACATCTCTGAGAAGTGCAAGAACAATAGGGCAGTAATAGTAGGGGATTTTAACCATCGCAATATTAAATGGGATAGTTTTAGTGTGAAAGGAATTGAGGGAGCAGAATTCTTGAGGTGCATTCAGGAGAACTTTTTTTAGCCACTATGTAGCAAGTCCAACAAGAGAGGGTGCAGTTTTAGACTTAGTTTTAGGAAATGAAGATGGGCAGGTGGAAGGGGTGGCAGTGGGAGAGCATTTTAGTGGGAGTGATCATAATTCAGTCAGTTTTAACATAATTATGGAAAAGGACAGAGAGCAGGAATTAGAGTTCGCACTTGGGGCAAGGCCTATCTTACTAAACTGAGGAGTTATTTAGTGAAAGTGGACTGAAAACAGCTGCTTGAAGGTAAATCAGTGTCAGAGCAGTGGGAGGCATTCAAAGGAGAGATTCAAGGGGTTCAGGGAAACCAACAGGGAAAAAGGGTGGGATGGCCAAATCTAGAGCACCATGGATGTCAAACAGCTTACAGGGTAAGGTAAGGCAGAAAAGGAAAGCTTATGCCTGACACCAAGAACACAATACTACAGAAAGCCGCAAGGAGTATAGAAAGTGGAGGCATGAAATCAAAAAGGAAAATCAGAAAGCAAAGAGAGGGCATGAAAGAATATTGGCAAGCAAAATCAAGGTGAACCCAAAGATGTTTTATCAATACATTATGAGTATGAGGATAACTAAGGAGAGAGTAGGGCCCATAAAAGACCAGAAAGGTAACTTAGGTGTAGGGGTGGAAAATGTTAGTATAGTTCTTAATGAATACTTTACATCTGTCTTCACAAAAGAGGGGGACGATGCAGATATTGTAGTCAAGGAAGACGGGTGTGAAGTATTGGATGTGATGAACAGAGGGTGGGAGGAAGTATTAATGGGATTAGCATCCTTGAAAGTTGATAAATCACCAGGGCCGGATGAAATGTACCACAGGCTGCTAATAGAAGCAAGAGAGGAAATAGCAGAGGGTCTGACCATCATTTTCCAGTCCTCACTGGATACAGATGTGGTGCCGGAGGATTGGAGAATTGCTAACATTGTACCTCTGTTTAAAAAGGGAGTGAAGGATAGACCGAATAATTACAGGCCAGTCAGTCTAACCTCCGTAGTGGGCAAATTATTGGAATCTATTCTGAGAGACAGGATAAACTGTCACTTGGAAAGGCACAGGTTAATCAAGGATAGTCAGCATGGATTTTTTTAAGCGAAGATCTTGTTTGACCAACCTGATCAAATTTTTTGAAGAAGTAACAAGGAAGATAGATGAGGGTAGTGCAGTTGATGTGGTCTACATGGATTTTAGCAAGGCTTTTGACAAGGTCCCACATGGCAAACTGGTTTAAAAAAATAAATCCCATGGGATCCAGGGAAATGCAGCAAGGTGGATAGAAAATTGGCTCAGTGGCAGGAAACAAAGGGTAATTGTTGACGGGTGTTTTTGCAACTGGAAAGCTGTTTCCAGTGGTGTTTCGCAGGGCTCAGTACTGGGTCCCTTGTTTTTTGTGATATATATTAATGATTTGGACGTAAATGTAGGGGCATGATCAAGAAGTTCGCAGACAACACAAAGATTGGCCGTGTGGCTGATAGCGAGGAGGATAGCTGTAGGCTGCAGGAAGATATTGATGGACTGGTCAGGTGGGCAGAAAAGTGGCAAATGGAATTCAACCCAGAGAAGTGTGAGGTGATGCATTTGGGGAGGTCAAACAAGGAAAAAGAATACACGATTAATTAGAAAATACTGAGAAGTGTAGAGGAAGTGAGGGACCTTGGAGTGAATGTCCACAGATCCCTGAAGGTAGCAGGGCAGGTCGATAAGGTGGCTAAGAAGGCATATGGAATCCTTTCCCTTATTAGCCGAGGTACAGAATATAAGAGCAGGGAGGTTATGCTGGAACTGTATAACTCATTGGTTAGGCCACAACTTGAGTACTGTGTGCAGTTCTGGTCACCTCATTACAGAAAGGATGTAATTGCACTCAAGAGGGTACAGAGGAGATTTACGAGAATGTTGTCGGGACTGGAAAAATGCAGCTATGAGGAATGATTGGATAGGCTGGGGTTGTTCTTGGAGCAAAGAAGGCTGAGGGGAGATTTGATGGAAAGATACAAAATTGTGAGGGGCCTGGATAGAGTGGATGGGAAGGGCCTATTTACCTCAGCAGGAAGGTCAGTGATGAGGGGATATAGATTTAAAGTGATTGGTAGAAAGATTAGAGGGGGAATGAAGAAAGATTTTTTCACCCAGAGGGTGGTGGAGATCTGGAACTCTGCCTGAAAGGGTAGTGGAGGCAGAGACCCTCAACTCATTTAAAAGATGTCCTGCAGGGCTATGGACCAAATGCTGGAGTGGGATTGGGCTGAGTGGCTCGTTTTTCAGCCGGCGCAGACGCAATGGACCAAGTGGCCTCTTTCTGTGCCGTAAACTTTATTTCCAGCGTAGATTTTGTGCTCAAGTCTATGGAATGATCTTGAACTCACAACTTTGTAACTCAGACGTGAGTGTACTAGCAGCTGAGCCATGGCTGACGACTGGGAGCTGAATACACCAGGTTATAAGGTCTACAGGAAGGATAGGGAATTGAGAAGAAGGGGAGGAGGAGCCTCAGTGATTAAGGATGAAAACACTTCAATGATGAGTGTTTATAGCAAGTGGTAAGCAGGCAGTGGTGATTTTATTGGTAGAATTAAGAAATAGTAAAGGATTTAAGACTCTAATAGGAGTTCTGCATTGGACCCCTGGTAGCAACTGTGAAGTGGAAGAATGTATAAATGCAGAGATTAGACAAGCATGTAGTAAAAGTAGTGGTTTTAATGGAGGATTTTAGCTTCCATGTAGTATGGGAGAAGCAGACGAGCTCATGGGTGGCGCAGTGGTTAGCACCGCAGCCTCACAGCTCCAGCGACCCGGGTTCAATTCTGGGTACTGCCCGTGTGGAGTTTGCAAGTTCTCCCTGTGTCTGCATGGGTTTTCTCCGGGTGCTCCGGTTTCCTCCCACAGCCAAAAGACTTGCAGGTTGGTAGGTAAATTGGACATTATAAATTGCCCCTAGTATAGGTAGGTGGTAGGGAAATATAGGGACAGGTGGGGATGTGGTAGGAATATGGAATTAGTGTAGGATTAGTATAAATGGGTGGTTGATGGCCGGCACCGACTCGGTGGGCCGAAGGGCCTGTTTCAGTGCTGTATCTCTGAACTAAACTAAACTAAAAAAAGGTAGTGAATTCCATGACCGTTCAGAATAGTTTTCTGCAACGATATCCCCTATAACCAACAAGGAGTCAGGCAAATTAGATTTAGTATTCAATAATGAGCCAGATTTATTTAACAGCCGAATGGTGCATGGACATTTATCGGTTGTATGATCAAGTTTCTGTTTGAAAGTGAGAAACAGCTACTAAGATTTTAGATTTAGGTCAGGCTGATCTCAATGGAATGAGATCAAGACTGTCTGCAGTAAACTGGACAAATCTGTTCATGTGTAAAATAATAGCAGATCAGCGGGAGGGGTTCCAACTAGAATTTCATGTGGTATAGAACTAGTTTTTATTCCTAAGGGATACGAGTTTTACTTGCCAAAAAATATAGCCATGGGCAACTGAAGAGGTAAGAGACAACATAAAACTAAGAGAAAAAGCATAGAAGAATGCAGGAAAACTAGTGCAGATCCTGGCAAATAGGAGAGATACAAATAACAGCAAAGAGTGACAAATCAGCATGCAAATAAACTTGTGAGGAATATCAGAAAGCTTTTACTATTTGGTGGTTGAGTAATGTGGGCCCCTTAAAACTGACTGGTGTTATAAATGACAATAAGAAAATGATGGACATGTTGAATAATTACTTTGCTTCAGTATCTACAGTAGAGCAAGAGGTCAGCATGCCAGACATCCAAAGGAAACTAATATTGAATCAAGGTCAGGGACTCACCAAAATTAACGTAAGCAAAATAACAGTAATGAAGAAAATAATGGCACTAAAGAATGACATGTCCAAGACCAGGTGATTTTCATTCCAGGATTTTAAAGGAATTCAGGAAGGACATTGCAGATGCTCTAACTGTAACCATCCAAAGTTCTCTTGATGTGGGAGCTGTTGCTTTAGGTTGGAAAACTGCACGCACCATTATTTTAAAAATGGTGAGGGAGAGTAACCAGAGAATTATAGGCCAGTTAGCCTAATATCTGTTGTCAGGAAATTCCTAGACTCTACATTAAGGATTGAGTGACTGAACACTTGAAAATTTTCAGCTGATTGGAGAAAGTCAGCATGGATTTATTAAAAAAAAAGGCTAATGGAATGTTGGCCTTTATATCTAGAGAGCTCGAATACAAGGGGGTAGAATACACACTTCAGCTATACAAAGTCCTGGTCAGACCCCACTGTATTCACTTCTGGGCATCACACCTCAGGAAGTATATTTTGGCCTTGGAAGGAATGCAGTGTAGATTTACCAGAATAATACCAAAGATTAAATTATGAGTACAGATTACACAAACTAGAATTGTATTTCCTGGAATTTAGAAGATTAAGGAGAGATTTCATCAAAGTTCATTAAGGGAATGTTACAACCAGGTGAGAAAGGTGTCTAGGGATCTTTCTCAGCCTTCACCTGGTCTTATTGTAACAGGGTTTAATTTTAAACATACTGTTTTGAGCTCCCCCTTTGGTGAATCCTTGTTTACCGCTTTCCAATTATAAGGCAAAGAAATGAGCACAAACAGGCCTCTTGGGTTTAAAGAAGAAAAGTGTAATTTATTAAAACTTAAACTCTAATTCGGTTAACGCCTATGGATACACACTGCGCCTGTATATGCGATACGCACATGCAAATAGAGACAGAAAAGAGCAGATGAGAAAATAAAGTTGAGAGCTTTGAGACAATATCAGAAGAGTTTCTTGTTACTGTGCTTCGAGCTCACTGTAGTCCTTTTGTAAGTGGTTCTTGCTTGTAGGTAATTCTTGCTTTTCATTGGGGCCCAGTATTCTTCTTTAAACCTTGTTCACTGTAGGAGACTTTTCTCTCTTGGGGTTCCTGTGTCCTCAATGGATTCCAAACCTGGTGAGGATGAGATGAGAGCAGACAGGAGTGAGGTCTTTTTCAGTCCAGGAGCAATCAGCTTTCTGAGTTTTAAAACTCTAGCAAGTTCAAATTCAAAAAAACTCCAACAGCCAGTTAGTCATGTAACTAAACTGGTCTGACCACATCTGTTTGTGTATTTGGCCATCTTAGCAGTTAACCTAGAATGTTAGCCTCTCCACCTTCAACGTCTGGTAATCAAATGTCCATTGTGGATTAAAGTGGAGCAGGGAGTGGCCCCTTTGTCCTTTCCAAGTACTGTCTGTTACTATACAAATATCTTTCCAGTCAAAGGTCTGGTGGTTTTTTTTTAAACAAGTTCTTTCTTTACTCCAGTAAGTTTAAAAATCAACGTTTATGTGGCGAAATATGAGTGCCTCATTTTTGGCAGGTGGGGGCCTGCATGACACCTCCACACCTAGAGGAATGAAATGCGGTTTGAGAGAAATATATGATGCAGAAAGAAAAACCATGCATTTCTCTCTTTCATTTCCATTCATTCATCAATCTTAAAGCCTATTAAAATTGTCTTTTCTGGGTGCCAGTGCTGTTTTAATTTCCCCTTTTTGGCATCCCAGTAATCATGTCGTTCTTTGGGGAAGCTTTTCTTCAGTTTGCCCATTGCCATGACTGCCCAGTGTTTTGTTCCTGTTGCGGTAATGTTTTTTCCAGGAGAGTTAGTAGTGGGCGGGTCTATCCTGAACTCTCTTTCAGTGCTTTGTTGAGTGGGGGAGGAATCTTAATTAATCTCCCCTTTGTTCTCTGGGACACTCCTACCTGCAGGTATATGTGCAAACTTCGACTAGGTGTGGCATCACCCTAACGGTTTCAGTGCCCCCTAGAGGTCTCTCTTTGTCTCTGCAGGTTCCTGTAAAGGCTGTTAGCAACTCTGTTGGGGTGCTTCTAGAGTCTGCATTTTCCGGGGTTGGCTGACCGGACAGTAGGGGCTTTGCATCCCGGATTCCTCCCAGACTTCCTTTAACCTGTCCTCTTGGTCACTTTTTTCCCTTCTCTTTCTAAACTTTTGCCAGCCATGTGCCTGCCTGTCCCCTTTTGTTCTCGGTGGAGGTCTCTTACGGTTCACTTGCCCTCTGCTGGAGGGTCCTCCTAACGCAGGTACAGGACTTAGGGGTGCAGGTTTCACTGTAGGTTGGGGTTTCCCCTCAACCTGGCACATGTGGCAATTCCTGCAGTACTCCACCACATCTTTGTGGAGTTTTGACCAGTCAAACTGCTGTCTTATGCGGGCTTTGGTCTTTCGTATACCGTCATGTACAACTACTGTAGTCTTTTGGGCCTGTCTTAATATTTCTATCCGGTACCTCTGTGGCACCTCTAACTGGTGAACCACTGTCCACTCCTTGCTCTCACGTCTGTGAGGGGAACTCCATTTCCTCATCAGTACCTCATTCTTTAAATAGTAGCAATCAGGGACTCCCTCTGCTTCACTTTCAGACTGAGCAGCCTGTGCTAACTCTCACAATACTGGGTCAGCTCGCTGAGCCTCTGCTAGGTAAAATCCATTTAATTCATTTCCCGGGTCTCCTAACTTTCCAAAGAAAGTCTCAGACTGACAGACCTGGTCATCTGCCTGCAGTGCTAATTCAGTCTACTCTGGGGGAGCTGGTTTGATCATGGCCTGATCCACTACGCATTCAGGGGAACTGCAGGGGACCGTCTCCTGCCACTGCCCTGTCTCTCTGACCTCCTGCGGTCTTTCTTTCACTACCGGGGGGGGGGCTACCACCTTCACCCCCCGCCAGATCATTACCTAGCAGCAGGTCAACCCCGTCCACAGGCAAACTAGTGACAATCCCTACGGTTGCCAGTCCCAAAACTAGGTCGCACTCCAGGCGCACCCAGTGTACAGGTACAGGGATACACTGCCCTCCAGTACCGTTCACCACCATTTTGGTGTTCACTGCACTCTCTGGTGGGAAAGGTCAGGCCTCTTCCCAGTAAAAGGGATCAAGTGGCCCCTGTGTATCACTATGGGCTTGCTTGCCCCATTCGAGGGGTATGGGGTTACTTTCCCTTCAGACACAAAACCCTGATAACCTTCAGGAATCCTATTAACTTTTCCTGCACTGGCCATAGTAAGCTTCCTGGGTTGCACTGCAGTTACTGCGGTCAAAGCCACAGCTTGTTCTGCTGGGCTCTCCATCAGGTTCCCATCTTCACTGAGCAGGTGTGCCCTACCGGTTTTCCCTTTAGTTTCCAGCAGTCAGCTTTAAATACCCTGCCTTATTACAATGGAAGCACACAGGTCTCCAGGTCTCACTCTTGTTCACAGCACCTTCGTTTTTGATGGGAGGAGGGCTCCCTGTGTCTCCTGCTTTCCTTTCTCTCCTCGGACTGCCTGGGCAGAGATCACCTTCCCACCCTTTGTCCTTTTTGGATTTGTGGGGGTAATTAGGAAAGGTTCTCCCCTGGGAAACCAACTTATAAATTAAAGCAAACTCATCAGCCAGAATTGCCGCTTGCCGGGCTCCGTGAACCTGTTGCTCCTCAACATGGGACTTTATTGAGAGTGGGAGAAAGTTTTTTTAAATTCCTCTAACAAGATTACTTCTCTGAGAGTCTCATAGCTGAACTGTACTTTAAGAGCCCTCAGCCACTGGTCAAAAGCCAGCTGCTTATTTCTCTCAAACTCCAGATAAGTTTGATTAGTTTGCTTTTTGAGGGTTCTAAATTTTTGGCGGTAGGCTTCAGGTACTCATTCATATGCCCCGAAGATAGCATTGTTGGTCAATTCATAATTTGATGAACTCTCATCTGGCAACAAGGAAAAAACCTCATGGGCTTTTCTAATTAACTTTCTTTGTACTAAAAGAGGCCAGGTCTCAGCTGGCCATTTAGCTGCCTTGCCAGTTTCTCGAAAGACACAAACAATGCTTCCACATCTTCCTCATTGAATTTTGGAATTAATTGAGCGAGTTTTAGCAATTTTGTATCCAGCCCTGAATTCTGCTCCTCCATATTCGCCATGCTTTCACTAGGGTTACTCTGTCGCCCCCTAGGTAACTCAAGCCACTTCAGCTCTCTTCGGATTCTTTCTGGAATATTCTTTCTCCTGCTTTCTCTCTCCCTCTCCCTCTTCCGTCTCTCTTTCTCCTGTCTTTCTGTTTCTTCACATTCCTTCTGGAAGGCTTTCTCTTTCTCCCTCTCCTGCCTCTCTCTCTCTCTTTCTCTCTTTCCTCTAATTCAAGTTTCCCCTGTTCCAGTTGTATCTTTGCTGATAATACCCTATCGGAGTCTGCTTCTGCTTCTTCAGATTCAAGGGAAAAATGGTGGCCCGCCAACCTTAGGAGTTCAGACTTCCTGGCCTTGCCACATATAGTGATCCCACACTGCTCAGCCAATTTTCTCAACTCCTCCATAGACGGTGCTTTTAACTTATCCCAAGTACTTCACCCTGGCTTGGGGAGCTACTGGCTTCAGTCACAGACATGTTAGTATTCAAGCACACACAACCACAAGAAAACCTGTATTGAAATTTGCTCTTTTTTGATTGGGAACAGTTTGGCTTCCCACTTCCAATTTCTCTCATTTGTCTTTGGGTAAAATCCCGGACACTAGCACCCAAATTTCTGTTACGACCAGGTGAGAAAGGTGTCTAGGGGTCTTTCTCAGCCTTCACCTGGTCTTATTGTAACGGGGTTTAATTTTAAACACTGTGTTTTGAGCTCCCCCTTTGGTGAATGCTTGTTCTCAGCTTTCCAATTATAAGGAAATGAGCACAAACAGGCTTTTTAGGTCTGAAGAAGAAAAGTGAAATTTATTAAAACTTGAACTCTAATTTGGTGCCCCACGCTAGCATGCATACGCGATACGCACATGCAAATAGAGACAGAAACGAGCAGAAGAAAAAATAAAATGGAGAGACTTGAGGCAATATCAGAAGAGTTTCTTGTTGCTGTGCTTCGAGCTCACTGTAGTCCTTTTTTAGGTAGTTCTTGCTTTTCATTGGGGCCCAGTATTCTTCTTAAATCTTGTTCACTGTAGGAGACTTTTCTCTCTCTTGGGGTTCCTGTGCTTTCAATGGATTCCAAAGCTGGTGAGGATGAGATGAGGGCAGATAGGAGAGAGGTCTTTACAGTCCAGGAACAAACAGCTTTCTGAGTTTTTAAAACTCTGTGGCAAGTTCAAATTCAAAAAAACTCCAACAGTCATGTGACTAAACTGGTCTGACCACGTCTGTTTGTGTGTTTGGCCATCTTAGCAGTTAACCTGAAATGCTAGCCTCTCCACCTGCAACGTCTGGTAATCAAAAGTCCATTGTGGATTAAATTGGAGCAGGGAGTGGCCCCTTTCTCCTTTCAAAGTACTGTCTGTTACTCTGTAAATGTCTTTCCAGTCAAGGGTCTCAAGCTTTTTAAAAAAAAAACAAGTTCTTTCTTTACTCCAGTAACAGTTTAAAAATCAATGTTGATGTGGCGAAATATGAGTGCCTCATTCTTGGCAGGTGGGGGCCTGCATGGCCGGAAACATAGGGTAGATAGAAAGAAACTATTTCTGCTGGTTGGAGAGTCCAAGACAAGGATCATAGCCTAAAAATTAGAGGCAAGTCTTACAGAAGTGAAATTAGGAAATACTTCTGCACGTTAAGTGTGGGACAAGTTTAGAACCCTCTACCGCAAAGGGCAGTTGATGCTGAGTCAATTGCTAGTTTTAAATCTGAGACTGATAGATTTTTGTAAAGTGTAAGGGATATGGGGCAAAGGTGGGGGGATGGATGTAGGTCAAAGCAGCCAGGATCTCATCACAGGTGGAACAGGCTCGAGGGGCTAAATAGCCTCCTCCTGTCCCTGTGCCCCTCTACACTGGTCCCATCAAACACTCCTAGGGCCTGGACAGCACTGGGGTTAGATACAGAGTAAAGCTCCCTCTACACTGTCCCCATCAAACACTCCCGGGACAGGTAAAGTACGGGGTTAGATACAGAGTAAAGCTCCCTCTACACTGTCCCCATCAAACACTCCCGGGACAGGTAAAGTACGGGGTTAGATACAGAGTAAAGCTCCCTCTACACTGGGCCCCATCAAACACTCCCAGGACAGGTACAGCCTGGGGTTAGATACAGAGTAAAGCTCCCTCTACACTGTCCCCATCAAACACTCCCAGGACAGGTACAGCACTGGGGTTGGCTGCTGCCCAAAGAAAAAAAAAAGGGGTTGGATACAAAGTAAAGCTCCCTCTACATTCTAACACATACCCTAGTGAGAGTCAGTGCTTTCAAAGAACAAAGAACAGTACAGCACAGGAACAGGCTATTTGGCCCTCCAAGCCTGCGCCGATCTTCATGCCTGTCTAAACTAAAACCTTCTGCACTTCCGGGGACCGTATCCCTCTATTCCCATCCCATTCATGGATTTGTCAAGATGCCTCTTAAACGTCGCTATCGTACCTGCTTCCACCACCTCCCCCGGCAGCAAGTTCCAGGCACTCACCACCCTCTGTGTAAAGAACTTGCCTCGCACATCCCCTCTAAACTTTGCCCCTCGCACCTTAACCCTATGTGCCCTAGCAACTGACTCTTCCACCCTGGGAAAAAGCTTCTGACTATCCACTCTGTCCATGCCGCTCATAACTTTGTAAACCTCTATCATGTCGCCCCTCCATCTCCGTCGTTCCAGTGAAAACAATCCGAGTTTATCCAACCTCTCCTCATAGCTAATGCCCTCCAGACCAGGCAACATCCTGGTAAACCTCTTCTGTACCCTCTCCAAAGCCTCCACATCCTTCTGGTAGTGTGGCGACCAGAATTGCACGCAATATTCTAAATGTGGCCCAACTAAGGTCCTGTACAGCTGCAACATGACTTGCCAATTTTTATACTCTATGCCCCCACCAATGAAGGCAAGCATGCCGTTTGCCTTCTTGACTACCTTATCCACCTGCGTTGCCACTTTCAGTGACCTGTGGACCTGTACGCCCAGATCTCTCTGTCTGTCAATACTCCTAAGGGTTCTGCCATTTACTGTATACTTCCCACCTGCATTAGACCTTCCAAAATGCATTACCTTTCAAGAGAGGTCAGAGGGGAATTAGAATCTAGGATTGGGAATGTTGGAAATGGTCTGTTGTTTTGTCTGACTCTCATGTCGAGCTCTCTCCCTCTCTTGTATTTCAGGCAGTTCTTATTTGTTGTTTTATTCACAACTTTCCTATTCAACTGCGTGGACTATGACGTGCTGTTTGCAAATAAGTTCATAAATCACACAGGCTCCAGCCACCCCGAGAGGAATAAAGTCACTCTGCCTGATGCGATTCTACCCACTGAGGAATGCACAACAAGGTGAGAGCCTGCCCTGGGCAGGGAGGGTGGGTAGGTGGATGGGGGAGGACCTGAACCAAACTGATACAGAAGCTCATCAAGCCCGTTAGTTTCTGTATCGTCCTGTAACCTGCTGTTGAAGTAACGTTTTAGGCTAATTACTGTTTAAATTATTTATATGCAAAAACGACAGGCTCTTCAGGCGACAGCAGGTACACAATGAAATGCAGAAACTGAGACGTTACAGTGGGAGAAGCGCGATTTCATTGTTATTTTCACAATAACAGCATCTTGGCCATGGCGTCCCATTGAAATGCACTGAGCGACATGAACTTCCTCTACTCGCATTGTGGCTATGAAGAAAACTCGCCACAGAAAGTTAAATGATCAAATTGTTAAAACTTATAAAGTTAAAAGTGCCAGTCAGCTTCTGAAAATTAACTATTACTTCAGGTTTTAATTGTTGAAGATCTTTTCAAAATTGACATTTCTATCTTTCTTGTCTCTCTCAATCTAATCTTTCTTCCCTTCTCTCTTTCTCGTTCTCTACCTGGGCGACATGAAGAAAAACTGTTTTTACGCAGCAAGTGTTTAGGATCTGGGATGCACTGCCTGAGAGTGTGGTGGAGGGAGGTTCAATGAATGTTTAGGATCTGGGATGCACTGCCTGAGAGTGTGGTGGAGGGAGGTTCAATGAGTGTTTAGGATCTGGGATGCACTGCCTGAGAGTGTGGTGGAGGGAGGTTCAATGAGTGTTTAGGATCTGGGATGCACTGCCTGAGAGTGTGGTGGAGGGAGGTTCAATGAGTGTTTAGGATCTGGGATGCACTGCCTGAGAGTGTGGTGAAGGGAGGTTCAATGAGTGTTTAGGATCTGGAATGCACTGCCTGAAAGTGTGGTGGAGGCAGGTTCAATGAGTGTTTAGGATCTGGGATGCACTGTCTGAAAGTGTGGTGGAGGCAGGTTCAATGAGTGGTTAGGATCTGGGATGCACTGCCTGAAAGTGTGGTGGAGGCAGGTTCAGTGAGTGGTTAGGATCTGGAATGCACTGCCTGAAAGTGTGGTGGAGGCAGGTTCAGTGAGTGGTTAGGATCTGGAATGCACTGCCTGAAAGTGTGGTGGAGGCAGGTTCAATGAGTGGTTAGGATCTGGGATGCACTGCCTGAAAGTGTGGTGGAGGCAGGTTCAGTGAGTGGTTAGGATCTGGGATGCACTGCCTGAGAGTGTGGTGGAGGGATGTTCAATGAGTGTTTAGGATCTGGGATGCACTGCCTGAAAGTGTGGTGGAGGCAGGTTCAGTGAGTGGTTAGGATCTGGAATGCACTGCCTGAGAGTGTGGTGGAGGCAGGTTCAGTGAGTGTTTAGGATCTGGAATGCACTGCCTGAGAGTGTGGTGGAGGGAGGTTCAATGAGTGTTTAGGATCTGGGATGCACTGCCTGAGAGTGTGGTGGAGGCAGGTTCAGTGAGTGTTTAGGATCTGGAATGCACTGCCTGAGAGTGTGGTGGAGGTAGGTTCAGTGAGTGGTTAGGATCTGGAATGCACTGTCTGAGAGTGTGGTGGAGGCAGGTTCAGTGAGTGTTTAGGATCTGGAATGCACTGCCTGAGAGTGTGGTGGAGGTAGGTTCAGTGAGTGTTTAGGATCTGGAATGCACTGCCTGAGAGTGTGGTGGAGGCTGATTCAATCAAGGCTTTCAAAAGGGAATTGGATAAGCACCTGAAGAGAGTGAATTTGCAGGGCTATGGGGAAAGGACAGGGGAGTGGGATTAGCTGAGTTGCTCTTGCAGAGAGCTGACATGTGCTCGATGGGCTGAATGGTCTGCTGTGCTGTAACCATTCTATGATTCCATGATTCCATGATTTGACATTGAATTCTCTCCTGAATGGCCTGGCTTTGATTTTTAAGGTTATGTCCCTTTGACTTAGACTCACACCAGTGGAAAAAGTTTCCACCTACCTACCTTACCAATTCCTCTCAAAATCCTAAAAACCTAAATCAAAGCACCCCTTAACCTTCTATATTATAGGGAATACAACCCTAGTTTATGTAATTTCTTGTTGCAGTTGAATTGGAGCCCTGGTGAATCTGTGCTGCACTCTTTCCAAGGCCAGTCTGTGGCCTAAGGTGCAGTGCCCAGAGCTTCTTTCTTTATTCATTCACAGTATGTGGGCGTCACTGGCAAGGCCAAAATTTATTGCCCATCCCTAATTTCCCTTGGGAAGGTGCTGTTGAGCTGCCTTCTTAAATCACTGCACTCTGTATGGTGAAGGTTCTCCACAGTGCTGTTAGGGAGAGAGTTCCAGGATTTTGACCCAGCGACACTGAAGTATCAGTGATATATTCCCAAGTCAGGATGGTGTGTAACTTGGCAGGGAACTTGCAGTTGATGCAGTTCCTGTTCTGCTGCTACCCTTGTCCTTCTTGGTGGGAGAGGTCACGGGTCTGGGAGGTGTTGTTGAAGAAGCTTTGGTGAGTTGCCACAGTGCAACTTGTATATGGTACACACTGCAGCCACAGTGCACCAGTGGTGAAGGGAGTGACTGTTTAAGGTGGTGGATGGGGTGCCAATCAAGTGGGCTGCTTTGTCTTGGATGGTGTCGAGCTTCCTGAGTGTTGTTGGAGCTGCACCCATCCAGGTAAGTGGAGAGTATTCCATCACACTCCTGACTTGTGCCTTGTAGATGGTGGACAAGCACTGGGGAGTCAAGGGGTAAGTAACTTGCTGCAGAACACCCAGCCTGTAAGCAAAGCATAGTGGACTAATATAAAAGCAAAATACTGCGGATGCTGGAAATCTGAAATAAAAACAAGAAATGCTGGAATCACTCAGCAGGTCTGGCAGCATCTGTGGAAAGAGAAGCAGAGTTAACGTTTCGGGTCACTGACCCTTCTTCGGAACTGACAAATATTAGAAAAGTCACAGATTATAAACAAGTGAGGTGGGGGTGGGGCAAGAGATAACAAAGGAGAAGGTGTAGATTGGACCAGGCCACATAGCTGACCAAAAGGTCACGGAGCAAAGGCAAACAATATGTTAATGGTGTGTTGAACTAATGGTGTGTGGACTAATAATCTGGAGATACGAGTTCAAAACCCGCCTCGGCAGTTTGTGAATTGAAATCAGTTAACTAAATAAATCTGGAATAAAAAGCTAGGATCAGTAATGTGACACAAAGCTATCGGATTGTCATCAATACCAACTGAAGGAAACCTGCTGTTCTAGCCTATATGTGATTCCAGACCCTTATCAATGTGGTTGACTCTTAACTGCCCTATAATATTAGCCTTGTAAGCCACTAAGGCAGCTCACCACCACCACCACCACCTCAAGGTCAATTAGGGATGCGTGGTGAATGAATAAAAAAGATGATTCTGGTCCAGTCAGTTTCTGGTTAATGTTGACCCCCCCCCCCCCATCCCCCCCTCCCCTGGATCCCAGGATGTTGATGATGGGGATTTGGATGATGGTAATCCCATTGAATGTCAAAGGGTGGTTGTTGTAAGTTGTCAAAGGAAGGTAGTTAGACTCTCTCTTGTTCATGATAGTCATGGTAGACAGTGAGTTCCGGGTCATTGCCAATCACTGCGTAAAAAAGTTCTTCCTCAGATTCCCCCTGCATCTCTTGCCCAAAACCGTCAATCTGTCTCCCCCAGTTCCTGTACCAGCGGCCAATGCAAACAGCTTTTCTTTGTCTACTTATCTAAACCTGTCATAATCTTGTTACACCTCTATCAAATCTCCTTTGATCCAAGGAGAACAACCCCAGCTTCTCCAACCTAACCTTGGACCTAAATTCCCTCATTCCTAGAACCATTCTGGTAAACCTCCCCTGCACCCTCTCAAGAACCCTCACACTTTCCTGAAATGTGATCAGAACTGGATGCAATGACTCCAGACCCACAGCAATGTACTTAACTGCCCCCTGAAATTGCCTAGCAAGCCACTCAGTTTTTCAAACTGCTACAGGAAAGTCGAGTAAGAATAAAACTGGACAGACCACCCGGCATTGACCTAGGCACTGGAACTGAATGAAGGTACACCCTGCCCAGTCAACCCTGCAAAGTCCTCCTCACTAACATCTGTGCACTTGTGCCTAAATTGGGAGAGCTATCCCACAGGTTAGTCAAGCAGCAGCCTGACATAGTCATATTCACTGAATCACGCCATAAAGCCAATGTCCCAGACTCCTCCATCACTATCCCTGGTATGTCCTGTCCCACCAGCAGGACAGACTCACCTGAGCCATGAGGGAGTTGCCCTGAGAGGCCTCAACATTGACCTCACTCCCTCAGCTGATGAATCAATACTCCTCCATTTTGAAAATAATTTGGAAGAAGCACACTGACGGTGGCAAGGGCACAGAATGTACTCTGGGTGGGGGACTTCAATGTCCATCACCAAGAGTGGCTCAGTGGCACCACTACTGACTGAGCTGGCCAAGTCCTGAGGGACATACTACCAGACTGGGTCTGCGGCAGGTGGTGAGAGAACCAACAAGGGGGGAGAAAAAACAAAGTGCTAGAAATACTCAGCAGGTCTGTCAGCATCTGTGGAGAAAGAAACTGAGTTAACGTTTCGGATCTGTGACCTTTCACAAGAACACAATAAATAGGAGCAGGAGTAGACCATATGGCCCATCGAGCCTGCTCCACCATTCAAAATTATCATGGCTGATCTTGGGATTCAATTTCACTTTCCCGCTCGCTCCCCATATCCCTTGATTCCCTCAGCGACCAAAAATCTCTCAATCTCAGCCTTAAATGTATTCAACGATGGAGCATCCACAACCCTCTGGGTAGAGAATTCCAAAGATTCACAACCCTTTAAGTGAAGTAATTTCTTCTCATCTCTGTCCTAAATAATTGGCCCCTTATCCTGAGACTGTGCCCCCTTGTGTTAGATTCCCAACCAGTGGAAATAATCAACCCTATCCAGCCCTTTTAGAATCTGTTATGTTTCAATGAGATCACCTCTCATTCTTCTGAACTCGAGAATATAGGCCCAATTTACATAGCCTCTCATCACAGGACAACTCCCCGACATCCCAGGGACCAATCTAGTGAACCTTCACTGCACTGCCTCCTATGCAAGTATATCCTTTCTTAAATGTGGAGACCAAAACTGCGCACAGTATTCCAGATGTGGTCTCACCAAAACCCTGTACAATTGTAGCAATACTTCCTTATTCCTGTATTTCAATCCCCTTGCAATAAAGGCCAACATGTCATTTGCCTTCCTAATTGCCTGCTGACCCTGCATGTGAACTTTCTGCGTTCCTTGTACAAGCACACCCAAGTCTCTTTGAACATCGACACAAATTTCACACCTTTTAAAAAAATATTTTGCTTTTCTTCGGACCAAAGTGCACAACTTCACACTTCCCTACATTATACTCCATCTGCCATCTTGTTGCCCAGTCACTTACCCTGTCTATATTTCTTTGCAGCCTCTCGATGTCCTCCTCGCAGTTTACCTTTCCACCTATCTTTGTATCATCAGCAAACTCTGTCTCTTCATCTAAGTCATTAATATAAATTATAAATAGCTGAGGCCCCAGCACCGATCTTTGCGGCACCCCACTATTTACTGCCTGCCAACTTGAAAATGCCCCGTTTATTCCCGCTCGTTGCTTCCTGTCTCTTAACCAATCATCTATCCATGCTAATATATTACCCCCCAGTTTCATCAGAACTGGTAAATGTTAGAAGTGTTAGAAGGCTTTGAGCAAGTGAAAAGAGGGAGGGAGGAAGAACAACAAAAGGGAAGGTGTGTGATAGGGCAGAGGGCAGGAGAGATTAAATGACAGAGATGTCACGGGGCAAAAGGGAATGCTAATCATTGTACTAAAAGACAAAACATTAGTCCAGAGAGCCAACAAAATCGGAACTCAGTGATGCCATTGATTCTCTAGCCAGTGGAAAAGCCCTTGGAAAGGACGGCATTACCCCTGAAATAATCAAGAGTGCCAAGCCTGCTATACTCTCAGCATTTCATGAACTGCTTTGTCTGTGCTGGGATGAGGGAGCAGTACCACAGGACATGCACAATGCCAATCTCATCACCCTCTATAAGAACAAAGGTGACTGCAACAACTACCGTGCAATCTCCCTGCTCAGCATAGTGGGGAAAGTCTTCACTCGAGTCGTTTTAAACAGACTCCAGAAGCTGGCTGTGCGTGTCTACCCTGAGGCACAGTGTGGATCTCGAGCAGAGAGATTGACCATTGACATGCTGTTCTCCCTTCGCCAGCTACAGGAGGAATGCCACGAACAACAGATGCCTCTCTACATTGCTTTCATAGATCTCACCAAAGCCTTTGACCTCGTCAGCAGACGTGGTCTCTTCAGATTACTAGAAAAGATCAGATGCCCACCAAAGCAAACGCGACATGAAGTCCTGTGACATTGATCACAAGTCGTGGGAGTCAGTTGCCAGTGATCGCCAGAGCTGGCGGGCAGCCATAAAGGAGGGGCTAAAGTGTGGCGAGTCAAAGAGACTTAGTAGTTGGCAGGAAAAAAGACAGAAGTGCAAGGAGAGAACCAACTGTGAAACAGCCCCGACATATCCTCTTTCTCTCTTTGGGCACTCTCTCTGTCTATCCATCTCCCTCTGTCTATTTCTCTCTGTGTCTCTCTCTCTCTTTTCCATCTCTCTATCTCCCCACCTCTCTTGTTCCCGTCACTCTCTCCCCACCTCTCTCTCTCTCTCGCTCTCTCTCTCTTCCCCCCACTCCCTCCCACCCTCCCGGCGCTCGGTCGCTCTCCCTCCCTCCCGTCGCTCACTCTCCCTCCTGCTCTCCCTCCTCCCCTTTGCGCTCTCCTCCCACCCCCCCCCCACCCAGGTGCTCTCCTTCCCCCCCCCCTCGCGCTCTCCTTCCCCCCCCCCCTCGCGCTCTCCTTTCCCCCTCCCCCCTTGGTGCCCCCCCGCTCTCCCTCCCCCCCCCCCCCCCCCGCACCCGTCGCGCCCTCTCACCCTTGCTCGCTCTCTGGTGCTCTCTCTCTCGCATCGTCTCTCTCTCTTGCTCTCTCACGCCCTTTCATGCTCTCTCACGCCCTCTCTTGCTCTCTCACGCCCTCTCTTGCTCTCTCACGCCCTCTCTTGCTCTCTCACGCCCTCTCTTGCTCTCTCACGCCCTCTCTTGCTCTCTCACGCCCTCTCTTGCTCTCTCACGCCCTCTCTCGCTCTCTCACGCCCTCTCTCGCTCTCACGCCCTCTCTCGCCCTCTCTCGCCCTCTCTCGCTCCCTCTCTCGCTCCCTCTCTCGCGCCCTCTCTCGCGCCCTCTCTCGCGCCCTCTCTCGCGCCCTCTCTCGCTCCCTCTCTCGCGCCCTCTCTCGCGCCCTCTCTCGCGCCCTCTCTCGCGCCCTCTCTCGCGCTCCCTCTCTCGCGCTCCCTCTCTCGCGCTCCCTCTCTCGCGCTCCCTCTCTCGCGCTCCCTCTCTCTCGCGCTCCCTCTCTCTCGCGCTCCCTCTCTCTCGCGCTCCCTCTCTCTCGCGCTCCCTCTCTCTCGCGCTCCCTCTCTCTCGCGCTCCCTCTCTCTCGCGCTCCCTCTCTCTCGCGCTCCCTCTCTCTCGCGCTCCCTCTCTCTCGCGCTCCCTCTCTCTCGCGCTCCCTCTCTCTCGCGCTCCCTCTCTCTCGCGCTCCCTCTCTCTCGCGCTCCCTCTCTCTCGCGCTCCCTCTCTCTCGCGCTCCCTCTCTCTCGCGCCCCCTCTCTCGCGCCCCCTCTCTCGCGCCCCCTCTCTCGCGCTCCCTCTCTCGCTCTCCCTCTCTCGCTCTCCCTCTCTCCCTCTCCCTCTCGCCCTCTCTCTCTCGCCCTCTCTCTCTCGCCCTCTCTCTCTCGCCCTCTCTCTCGCGCCCTCTCTCTCTCGCGCCCTCTCTCTCTCGCGCCCTCTCTCTCTCGCGCCCTCTCTCTCTCGCGCCCTCTCTCTCTCGCGCCCTCTCTCTCTCACGCCCCCTCTCTCTCACGCCCCCTCTCTCGCTCTCTCACGCCCCCTCTCTCGCTCTCTCACGCCCCCTCTCTCGCTCTCTCACGCCCCCTCTCTCGCTCTCTCACGCCCCCTCTCTCGCTCTCTCACGCCCCCTCTCTCGCTCTCGCCCTCGCTCGTTCTCTCACGCCCCACCCAGCATCCCTCGTTCATTCTGATTCTTTCTCCTCTCCATTGCCCACCCCCACCAGGGGTGTTGACTCCATGCGTTTGTTCCCATGGGGATTTCTGGTGCTCGCCAGGTGACCATTCTTCATGTATGAGCTAGATCAGCAAGTGGCAGGCTATCCGACTGCAGGAGATAGCACACCAGATGTCCACAATCCTGTACTTTCCAGCACGGGGTCCCTGGATAGTGGCCTGCATCCCCCCCCCCACCTTCCCCTCCCACACCCTCCCCTGGGGAAGGGGTTCTCTGTCTGATGATCTGATGTCACTCTGGTGTTCTGGAGGTGTATGAATTTGAGAAGCTGTTTGGGAACTGCTTGGTGCAGGGGAGGGCAGTCACAAGAGATTTGAAAGCTGTGATGATCATATACTTAGATGTTTACTGAACTATTTTGCTATGTTGTAACCTAATAAGTTGGGTCAGTGGCAGGTCATAGGACAATCTGTGTGTTTACAGCATCATGTTGGCTAATAGCTGCTCTGCATACATGCACTTCATAACCCCATCTCTCTGACAGCACCTGACTCACTGCTGCCCACCATCTCTCTGACAGCACCTGACTCACTGCTGCCCACCATCTCTGCTGGCTCCTGGATGGGACACAGGCTCCGCTGAGCCAATTTTCTTCCATTAACTCTCCCCTAGTGTTTTTTTGCACTCAGTTCAATGCCACCCTCCTGCTCACTCCACATACCCTTTCATATTCCAGCTCACCTCACTCCTCAAGCAGAATTAATATGAAACCCAGCCGAATAAGTATCATAACTCCTTATTCTGTGAGGACAGTGCTATCGAGAGTAAAGTGATAATATACTCCTGATTCCTGTACTGTGCACAGGGCGAGTGTACTCCTTGTCTGCTGTTACTGTGAATTGATTTACAAGAATCTAAGTATCCGGGAGTCAGTGTGAGATGTAGGCTCGATGTCAGTTTAATAATAGCCTTTAAATGAAAAGTATTGATTTCATGTTCTGCTGCTGTGCCAGGACATGCCGATTCAGCTTTTTGTTTTTGTTTTTCCTCCCCATCTGCTGAATGTTCCTGTGCCATCTCCTGGATGTGCTGACGTTTTGGGGCACAGTTTCTGTACAGACTCTCTGCCTGTGCAAGGAATGGTTTATACTGAAGAGGATCCAAGCACCGATAGTTGTTCTACCGAACATTGCAAAGTCCTGTTTTTCATAACAGCACAGTTCCCGATGGCTGCAATGTTGAAACATCATAACGTCGGGCACAGGAAGATCACGACAACTATCTCTGTGTTAACAGCACATCCTGTGGGGTGATAGCTGCTCCGGGAATTTCCTCTTCCCTTCCTTTGCCTCACTCACTGCTGCATTACAGGCTGTCCTGTCTCCTGGTTACAACGCTCCATCCCTCCCCTCCACCACCCCATCCCCCCCCCGCCCACCATGACTGCCAATTCTCCCTGCTGCCATCCTCCCACCTTCCTGTCCATACTGCCCCTTCCCCTCCATGACCACTTCCCACTCCCTCCCCCTCTGTATTTCCTCCCTTCTGCCCTCCTCCCCCAAGGCCACATTTAGAGCTGATCCCTAGTTGCCCTAAGAAGGTGATGATGGTGAGCCTACTCCTTGATGCTTGGCGGGGAGAGAATGGGCTGTGATATCCAGGTTGACTACTTGCCATATTTTTAGTTTTAGTTTAGTTTTATTTTTATTTTTGAGTGATTGATTGACATCATGCACCCACAGAAAAAGAATAGTTTGTTTTCCCCGCAAGAGGGCAGTATGTACGGATGCGATGGGATGAATGGCCTCCTGTGCTCCAAACGTTCTGTGATTCTATGTGGAAAGGGTAACAGTGACTCACACATTTTAATATCCGTATATTAAAAATCATTTTGTCAGCTTGTTGCATTATAAATTCCTACGTCCACGTTTAGAATGGAAACAGGCTATGTAAGCTTGTCACTCTCGAACTTTACCTGTCAGCCAGTAGAGGTCCTACAGCCCCACCAGTACCAAGAGACAGTAATTACAGTGTGACCAGTTTACATTGATAGTTCCCATTATAGAGAAAGAACATGAATTTACTTAGAATCTTTTATGACCTCAGGAAATGCCAAAGCACTTTACAGCCAATGAAGTAATTGTAAATTATAGTGACTGCTGTTATGTAGAGAAATTATGGATGTGGGAATTTTTGATGGAATTATAATCTAATGTACGCTGTGTACTCATTGTGGCTTTGGTCCATTCCTGAACACTACTTGAGTTATCATTCCCAAATATAAAGGTCTCTGAAATCAGTAAGATGCATGGATTCCCTCCTGATCCTGATTTTGTGTTAATGCTTTTCTTCTTCCATCTATCCTAGGATTCAGAAGAATGGTTGGATTATCTTCCTCCTGACCATGGCTGCAGTGTTCTGGGTATATCGGCTGGTTAAAGTCATCTGCAATCTGCTGAGTTACTGGGAAATCAGAATGTTCTACATCAAAGCACTGAAGATCCCCACGGTACAACCCACAACTCACTGCTCAATTAGCAGGAAGCTACTCGGAATGCTTTGAAACACAGTGTTCAGGTGTATCCATTTGTCAGTCTCCCCTCCAACACTCAATATTCTGTTCCATTAGTTTGTTATTCTCCACTTGTACGCATTGAGTGTTTTGGTGACTGTCCTAGTTGTCCTGAGAAGTTGCTTAGCAGTTTGGTGCAACTGAGTGTCCTGTTAGACTACGTCAGAGGGCTGTTAAGAGTCAGTTGGTTTGGTATGGGACTGGGGTCGCATAAAGGCCCAAACCCGGTAAGGATGCAGCTTTCCTTCCCGAAGGGACCTCAGTGAGCCAGCTGGGTTTTTATGACAATCCAGCAGCTTCATGGTGCTTTTTACTGCTACCAGATTTTTATGTCCAATTTTTTTTCAAGCTGCCCATGGTGGGATTTGTTTTTGTGTTCTCCAGACTTCTGGGTTACTAGCCTGGCAGCATAATCACTGTCAGACCGTGAATGTCATTTCAGGCGTTAACAATCTGTGGCCGTTCCTGCCCTTTCTAGGTCGAGCTGTGCAATTACAGCTGGCAGGAGGTACAAGCTCGCCTGATCCTGCTTCAGCGGGAGCAGCAGATGTGCATCCACAGGAAGGAGCTGACTGAACTCGACATCTACCACCGCATCCTCCGCTTCAAGAACTACATTGTGGCCATGGTGAACAAATCGCTGCTGCCGGTCCGCCTCAGCCTCCCGCTGATGGGCGATGTCATCTTCTTCTCCCAGGGGCTGAAATACAATTTCGAGATGATCTTCTTCTGGGGCCCTGGATCCCTCTTCCAGAACAAGTGGAACCTTCACCCCAAGTACAAGCGTTCCGGGAGCCGCTTGGAGTTGGCACGGCAGCTCAGCCGGACAGTGCTGCTGATCGGAATTGCCAACCTCCTGCTGTGCCCTTTCATCCTGGTCTGGCAGATCCTCTATGCCTTCTTCAGTTACACTGAGGTCATCAAGAGGGAGCCGGGAAGCCTGGGGGCCCGCCGCTGGTCCCTGTTCGGGCGCCTGTACCTCCGGCACTTCAATGAGCTGGACCACGAGCTGCAGGCCCGGCTCAGCCGAGGCTACAAGCCGGCCACCAAGTACATGAACTCCTTCACCTCGCCGCTGCTCACGGTCTTCGCCCAAAACCTGGCCTTTTTCTCAGGCTCCATCCTGGCAGTCCTGATCACCCTCACTGTCTACGATGAGGACGTGCTGACGGTGCAGCACATCCTGACTGCCATCACTGTGCTTGGAATCGTCGTGACGGTGTGCAGGTAAGACTCGGGAAGGCAATTGACAGTTAATCCTTGTAGCAGCGTGAAAACCAGGCTAGGACGAGGCCACAGTATCTGAGCCCATAGGGAGCTCTGAGGGGGACTTGGAACTAGAACCTGTAGACTGTCATTCTATGGTGCAGCCACAGATTTTGCTCTACACAGTCCCTTCAAACACTCTCAGGACAGGTACAGCTTGGGGTTAGAACAAAGAACAAAGAAAATTACAGCACAGGAACAGGCCCTTCGGCCCTCCAAGCCTGCACCGATCCAGATCCTCTATCTAAACATGACGCCTATTTTCTAAGGGTCTGTATCTCTTTGCTTCCTGCCCATTCATGTATCTGTCTAGATACATCTTAAAAGACGCTATTGTGCCCGCGTCTACCACCTCCGCTGGCAACGCGTTCCAGGCACCCACCACCCTCTGCGTAAAGAACTTTCCACGCATATCCCCCCTAAACTTTTCCCCTCTCACTTTGAACTCGTGACCCCTAGTAATTGAATCCCCCACTGTGGGGAAAAAGCTTCTTGCTATCCAACCTGTCTATACCTCTCATGATACAGAGTAAAGCTCCCTCTACACTGTCCCCCATCAAACACTCCCAGGACAGGTACAGCACTGGGATTGGCTGCTTTCTGATTTGGCAGCCTGAGTGCATGAACGAGGTGCAGCTGACTGTAGCTGTGTGCAGAGGTTGGAGGCTGCAGGCTGTGTGACTGCTGCAAGAGGGAGACTCAAACTGAAACAAAAGTTTTTTCCAAATTTCAACAAAGGAAGGAAGGCAGAGAACTGGAAGAACTGGAAGCTCTTTTTGTGAGTTTGCTTGGTACTGAAAGTCTTTTTCATTGATTGTTGGGGGTGGGGAAAGAAGAGACCTGAAGACCTTGGGTGGGGCTGTATTGTTCAATAGGGAGCTCCTGTGTTTAACATCTTTGGATAGGGAGCTCCCTCCCCACCCCAACTATTAAGCCTGGGACAGCTGGAGCTGCCCAGGTGAAGAGACTTATTATCTGAACATCGAAGGAGGCGTGTGCCTGGGCAGCTTACAACTGACCCAGGTGAAGACATCACCCCACCCTCCCAACTGGAAGACCAGCTACAAGACTTGTGCAATACTAACAAAGACTGATTCCTCTTGGCCTTCCTCTCCCTCAGCCTCTTCCCCTGTGCTACATCCTTTAAGTGTTACATTTTTGATTTATTGGATTTGCTCTTTTCTTTTTTTTTTGCTCTCAACAAAGTGCTTGTAACTCTTCCGCCCCATGACTTCTCAGTCCTCTGCGGTGGCGGGGCCCTCCTATGCTGCAGCAGCTGCGACAGCTGCTCCTGTGGCCCCGTCACCATTTAAAATCTTAACATCAAAGCATGGGGTGAAGAGTTACACCCATCCTAATATGACTATTGAGGCTTGTGTTAAGGCAATGGCCGTGGTTGTCGGCCCCTCGGCCATTGTTGCAGCCTCAAAGATGTATGGGAAGGCTGTGTTCTTCCTGAAGACCGAGCGGGCTGTGTCCCTCGCCCTAAGTACGGGGCTCACAGTGGGTGGGATTTTCCTGCCAGTGGACCCTCTGGGGGCCACTGCACATCGGGTAACCTTGTCGAACATCCCACCCTTCATTCCTGATGAGCTCCTCCTCCCCCACCTACACCATCTGGGGGAGGTGAGGTCAGGGATCACCCCAGTCCCGCTCGGTCTTCGGGAGCACAGCCTCCGACATGTCTACTCCTTCCGCCGCCAGCTATTCATGCAGCTGGCGCGGAAGGAGGTCTTGGAGGGCCACTTCAGTATAGAGTTTCAGGGGACGGCCTACCGCGTCTTCTGGACCTCGGATGGAGCGCGGTGCCACGTCTGCAAGGGGGTGGGGCATGTTCGTAAGAATTGCCCCAACCTCCCGGCCGCCAGCTCCACCTCGGCGGCCCAGAGTGGTTCCATAGCACCTCATCCCACTCCCCCCACACATCCAATAGACACCGCTCAGTCGGTTCCGGAGGCTATGGTTTTCACAGCCTCCGGCGGGGAGGGGAGCGTCCGTCCGAGTGGAAGGAAGACGCGGGGAAAAAAGAAACATCATGAGGCGCGTCCCCTGGACACTTTGACACAACCCGAGCCTGAGCTCAGCCCAAAGCCCATTCCCATGGAATCCACCTGTCCCAGGGCTGGGCTGAGGCCAAGGGTGACTAAAAAGGGAAAAAAGGGTGCGGAGGCGGAGGCCTCTGATGATATGCAGGTCTCTGAGTCTCCACGCCCTGTGTGAAAAAGAGGAGAAGGCACCCCTCCAAAGAAATAACACAGGGCCCTGAGGTGCAGGGCCCACCTGTTGGAGGGGAGCTGTCTCCTGTTTCGGGTCCTCAGGTTCCCCCGATCGCCACCACCAAGGCTACAAAGTCCGGGCAGGAGCTCCCTATTCCTCAGGATGGAGGGGAGGGGAAGGCCCCGGTACATGAGGCCCCTCCTGAAGGAGTAAGTGGGGCCCTGCTTGTGATGGGGGAGTCTGGGGACGCCGCCCATTCCGCCACTGCTACTGGGTCTGGTGCCCTAAATGAAGGGGAGGGCGAGGCCCCAGAGGGTCGGGCCTCCCAGCCGGAGTCCACCACCAACCAGGAGACACCCGACCCAGTTATAACTGAGAATGCTGCCCCATCTGCTGGGCCTGTGGGTGCTGGCGGAGCGGGAGATGGCCTCCTCTCGCCGCCTCCAGTCTCGGCTCCGGCTGGTTTCCCGGAGTCCGGAACTTCTGTCTCCCCTGGACCACTCATTGGCCTGGGGACGGAGGTGGAGGGGGGTCCTGAACCGCTGGTGCCTATAGGCTCCAGTTTCACAATAGAACCCAGAGAGGACTCCTCCGCCATCGATCCTGGGGGTGGGATCGTGACGGAGGCGGGACCAGCTGGCGCGGCCGGGACGTCCGCCCCACAGTGTGTGGTGGATGTGTCGGCCGCTGGCGGTGACGACCCGGAGGAGGATGGGGATTCGGTGCGGGGCACGGAGGATGATCTTGATTCCATCGCCAGTGAGGTGGTGGAGTCCCTCATGCCTCCCACCGAATCTCCTCTCATCCCCACGGCGGAACTCCGGGATTTCCTCGCGGCTTGCAGAGGTTGCCGCAATAAAGTTCAGCTGGCCCTCGACCGTTGGTCGAATCTGGCGCTGATCATACAGTCCGTCCGTGCCGCCCTTAAGATAGCGGGCAAGCGCGCGGACGTGAAACTGGTTGAGAGGCGCCGTTTTAATGTGTTCCTCAATGGGTTGCTGGGGGAGTGGAGGGCCAGGTGCACTTCCACTCCCTCCTCACAGTGAGGTGTTGGTGACGGGTTTTAAGTACTTTTGACATGAAGATAACCATAGCCAGCCTCAACATCAACGGCAGCAGAGGGGCTCACCGCAGATTTCACAATCTCTCAGTCCTTAGGGAAGGGAGATACGCGGTGAGCTTTCTGCAGGAAACCCACACCGTTCCGGGAGACGAAGCCACCTGGCTCCTGGAGTGGCAGGGTGGGATCTACATGAGTCACCTCACCCCTATTTCTAGTGGGGTGGCTATCTTGTTGGCCCCGACTTTTCAGCCGGAGATCTTGGGGGTCAAGGAGCTAGTGCCGGGCCGCTTGCTCCACCTCGCCGTTCGCCTGGGTAGCGTGCCGCTCCACTTTGTGAACGTGTACGCACCCAGGCCCGGCGCGTTGCAAGCGCGCTTCTTTGAAGAAGTGTCCGCTCTCTTGAGCTCCATCGATAGCGGCGAGTGCATCATCCTCGGGGGGGATTTTAACTGCACCCTCGAGGTGGGGGATCGCTCCGGTCCCCAGCGCGGCCAAGCGTCGGTGGAGAAGTTGAGGGGACTGATCAGCTCCCTTAACTTGGTGGACGTCTGGCAGAATCTCCATCCCGACTCCAGCGCCTTCACGTGGAGGTCTGGAGGAGGGGGGTCGCGAATCGACCGCCTCTACATTTCGCAGGCGTACGTCTCCCGCGTTTCGGCGGCCTCCATGCGGCTGGTGCCGTGCTCGGACCACCGCCTAGTGTGGGCGGACTTCACTCCGCTCCGCACGCGGGCGGGGTCCGCGTACTGGCACTTTAACAACCGGCTGCTGGAGGACGTGCGATTTCGGGACTCGTTCTGTCGATTCTGGGCCGACTGGAGAAGGAAGCAGGGGGGCTTCCCCTCCTTGAGGCTATGGTGGGATGTGGGCAAGACTCACATCCGCGTCTTCTGTCAGGAGTACGCGAAGGGGTCGACCAAGAGACGGGAAGCCGAGATCGGGCGCCTTGAGAGGGAGGTGCTCGACTTGGAGTCCCGCCTCGGTCATGCCGTCGCGGACCCGGCCCTGTGGCAGGCGTACAAAGAGAAGAAGGGCGCGCTGAGGGACCTGCAGCTCATAGGGTCCCGAGGCGCGTACGTGAGGTCGCGGATCCAGATCCTCGAAGATTTAGACCGCGCCTCACCCTTCTTCTACTCGCTGGAAAAATGGCGGGGGGTCCGTAAGCAGCTCGTCGAGCTGCTGGCCGACGACGGATCCTCCATCACGGATCCGGAGGGAATGGGCCTCCTGGTCCGGACTTATTACAGTGCGTTGTTCTCTCCGGATCCGTCCAGCGAGGATGCGCGCAGAGTTTTGTGGGAGGACCTGCCACAGGTCATCCCGGAGGGCGCCGAAGGATTGGAGGCTCCGCTCACGTTGGCGGAGCTGACCGGCGCCCTCCACCAGCTCTCGAGGGGCAAATCCCCAGGGCTGGATGGGTTGACCGTGGAGTTCCTCAGGGCGTTCTGGGACGTCCTGGGGGACGATTACGCGCGGGTCCTGGGGGAAAGCCTGGCGACCGGGGAGATGCCCCTCTCGTGGCGCAGGGCGGTCATCGTCCTGCTGCCGAAGAGGGGCGATCTCCGCCTGCTTAAAAACTGGCGTCCGGTCTCCCTCCTCAGCACGGATTATAAGATCTTTGCCCGGGCTATGTCTACCCGCCTGTGCTCCGTGCTGGCCCACATGATCCACCCCGACCAGTCCTACACAGTCCCGGGCCGGTCCATCCAGGACAACATCCACCTGGTCCGGGACCTGATCCATCTTTCCCAGAGGACTGGTCAGTCGGTCGCCTTTCTCTCCCTTGATCAGGAGAAGGCGTTCGACAGGGTGGATCACGATTACCTTTTCGAGACTCTGCGCGCTTTCGGACTCGGGCCGCATTTTGTGGCCCGGGTCCGACTTTTATACGCCGCCGCAGAGTGTCTAGTCAAAGTTAACGGGTCCTTGACGGCGCCCCTTCGCTTTGGGAGAGGAGTGCGTCAGGGGTGCCCCATGTCCGGCCAATTGTATACCATCTGCGTGGAGCCCTTCCTGTGCCTGCTTCGCAGGAGGTTGACGGGATTGGCTCTGCGCGAGCCGGCCATGCAGGTCGTCCTCTCGGCTTACGCCGACGACGTGCTCCTCGCAATCACAGATCCCGTTGACTTGCGGAGGATGCGCGACTGCCAGCAGACCTTATCTGCCGCGTCCTCCGCGAGGATCAATTGGGAGAAATGTTCCGGACTCCTGGTTGGTCAGTGGCGGGTGGACTCCCTGCCGGAGGAGATGACACCTTTTGCGTGGAGCACCACGCACCTCCTCTATCTGGGAGTCCACCTTAGCCCCGCTGAGGAAGCCTGGCCGGCAAACTGGCAGGAGTTGGAGGCGAAAGTCACCGCTCGGCTGGGGCGCTGGACAGGACTGCTCCGAGTGCTTTCCTACAGGGGCCGAGCGTTGGTCATAAACCAACTGGTGGCCTCCATGCTGTGGTACCGGTTGGTCACTTTGGCCCCGCCCCCTGTGTTTGCCACCAAGATCCAGAAGAAACTCGTCGATTTCTTCTGGGGCAAGAGGAAACACTGGGTCTCTGCCGCGGTCCTGAGTCTCCCGATCGAGGAGGGCGGTCAGTCGCTGGTGTGCGTCCGCACCCAGGCTGCGACTCTCCGCCTTCGGACCCTGCAGAGATACCTGTACGTCGAGCGTCCTCCCAGATGGTGTGCGCTGGCGACGTATTTTTTCCGCCAGTGTCACTGCCTTCAAGACGACACGCAGCTCCCGGTGGAGTCCGTTAGCCGCGCCTCTCTGAGGGAGTTGCCTGTCTTTTACCGGGATCTTTTCCGAGTCTGGAACATGGTCGCCTCCAGTCAGGGCGCTCCCCCGCCGGCGGAGGAGAGCGCCTCGGCTGTCCGGGCGGCCGACTCCGGGGACGGTCCGGCGGGCGGAGGAGTAGCCGAAACCCCCGGGACGCCCCTCACTGCGGGTGGCGAGGGGGCCCGGGAGTGCGGAGCGATCCCGGCCGAGCTGACCCCCGCTGGGCCGGAACTGCTCATCGGACCCAGGCCCCGAAACCCTCCTCGGGAGCCGGTCCCGCACAACCCGAGCCGCCTCTCGGAAATGCCCTCCGTGCCATTCCAATCGGCGCGGAGGGGTTTCCTGTACGGGCTGCTCCTGCACACTCTCCACTTCCTCGCCCTCGTCAGCCGGCCGGACACGCCCTGGCGGTCCGCGTTGCCATCTGGCGGCGAGGGGAAACCCCGATGGAGGTCTCTCTACGTGGGAGTCTTCCCCCTTTACATCGGGGACCTGGGGTGGAGGGTGCTGCACAGAGCAGTCCCATGCAATAGGCTTTTAAGTAGGTTCACGGACTCCCAGGCCACCTGTACTTTCTGCGGCCTGGACGAGTCCGTGTTCCACATTTATACGGAGTGTGCGAGGTTGCAGCCCCTATTTGAGTATCTGAAGGGGCTGCTCCTCAAGTTCTGGCTGCACTTCAGTCCCACGCTCCTGATCTTTGGGCACCCGGTGCGGAGGGGCTTGGGCCGGGAGGAGGATCTCCTCGTCGGTCTGCTCCTGGGCCTGGCCAAGGTGGCAATTCACAGGTCCAGGTTGCGGGCCGTCGGGGGGTCCGTCCTCCCCGATTGCCTGCCCCTCTTCCGCGGTTACGTTCGCGCCCGGGTGTCCCTGGAAAAGGAGCATGCGGTGTCCGCCGGTACGCTTGAGGCCTTCCGCGACCGGTGGGCACCGCAGGGACTGGAGTGCATCGTCGACGCCGAGAATGGCATTTTAATTTGAGTTTTTGTTTGTTTATCTGTTTTTAATAAAGTTATTTTAAAAATATAAGTGTGTATATAAAGGGGGCCTGAGGAATAAAGGCCCCCTCGACATATAAAAAAAAAGAAAAAAAAAAAACGGGGTTAGATACAGAGTAAAGCTCCCATAAATTCTCCAACAATGCATGTCCGCTGAAATCTCGGAGTTCGCTATTTCATCATGTGGCATCTCCGAGTGATTTTCCTGCTTATAGTTTATGTTTATAGTCAATAGCAATTGGATTGAAATAGCCAAACACACTTCACATGGAGTCCTGCAGCCGTCCGTCTGGGCCGCAGACTAATGTCTCCTTTGTGCTCGGTTAGCGCAGTTTAGCTGAAACCCTGTGGAGTGCTCCCAGTAACACTTTGTCCTCTCCTGTCATGATAAATAGGGGCTGATATACAACGGGAAAAAAAAGAGTTAGATACAGAGTAAAGCTCCCTCTGCACTGTTCCATTATTTTGAATTGGAAGTGATCTCTCCAGCCACAGCCCACGTTTTAAATGACAGAATGTTGAGTTGCATGATTGTGTTATCACAGTTCCAGCAGGCAGGTTTCCTGTTTCTGTATGGACTGGATCCTGTAGTGATCTGACTCTTGATGTGTTTTTGTTGCCAGGTCTTTTATTCCAGACGAATACATGGTGTGGTGCCCGGAACAGTTGCTGCAGTGTGTCCTGGCCCACATCCACTACATGCCTGACCACTGGAAAGGAAATGCCAATAAATCGGAGACAAGGGACGAGATGGCCCAGCTCTTCCAGTACAAAGCGGTACAGTAAATGTTGGAATGCATCATAAGGGGTGGGCGTGGAAGTGTGAGGTGGTCCAACACCGAACTGGGATATCCTGCCCAGGACCTGTATTTACATAACACCTGTCTCAGGATGTCCTAAAGCATTGTGTCCTAGGCCCAACCATCTTCAGCTGCTTCATCAACGACCTTCCTTCAATCATAAGGTCAGAAGTGGGGATATTCGCTGATGATTGTACAATGTTCAGCACCATTCGTGACTCCTCAGATACTGAAGCAGTCCATGCAGAAATGCAGCAAGACCTGGACAATATCCAGGCTTGGGCTGATAAGTGGCAAGTAACATTCACGCCACACAAGTACCAGGCAATGACCATCTCCAACAAGAGAGAATCTAACCATCTCCCCATGACATTCAACGGCATTACCATCGCTGAATCCCCCACTATCAACATCCTAGGGGCTACCATTGACCAGAAACTGAACTGGAGTAGCCATATAAATACCGTGGCGACAAGAGCAGGTCAGAGGCGCGGAATCCTGAGGCGAGTAACTCACCTCCTGACTCCCCAAAGCCTGTCCACCATCTACAAGGCACAAGTCAGGGGTGTGATGGAATACTCTCCACTTGCCTGGATGGGTGCAGCTCCAAAAACACTCAAGAAGCTCGACACCATCCAGGACAAAGCAGCCCGCTTGATTGGCACCCCATCTACAAACATTCACTCCCTCCACCACCGACGCACAGTGGCAGCAGTGTGTGCCATCTACAAGATGCACTGCAGCAATGCACCAAGGCTCCTTAAACAGCACCTTCCAAACCCGCGACCTCTACCAACTAGAAGGACAAGGGCAGCAAATACATGGGAACACCACCACCTGCAAATTCCCCTCCAAGTCACACACCATCCTGACTTGGAACTATATCGCCGTTCCTTCACTGTCGCTGGGTCAAAACCTTGGAACTCCCTAACAGCACTGTGGGTGTACCTGCCCCAAATGGACTGCAGCGGTTCACGAAGGCAGCTCACCACCACCTTCTCAAGGGCAATTAAGGATGGGTAATAAATACTGGCCTGGCCAGCGACGCCCACATCCCTGAATGAATAAAAAAAAAATTTCACAGCCAATGAGGTACATTCTGAAGTGAAGTAATGTAAAGTGTGCCAGCTAAATTGTGTACAGCAAAGTGATACTGATCAGATGATCTGTTTTAGGTGTTGACTGAGGGATAAATATGGGCCAGGACCCTGGGAACAACTCTACTGAACTTTATTGTTCACTTGAGAGGGTAGACGGAGCCTTGGTTTAATGTCTCCTCTGACAGTGCTCTAATTTTGTGCTCAAGTCTCCATAGTGGGTTTTGAACCCACAACCTTCTGGCCCAGAGGCGAGAGTGCTACCCATGGAGCTAGAGGTGACAAGTTGAGGTCTGGAAACTTGGCTGTTGCCTGTTCAAGCCTCATCTGGAGCATTTTGTACAGAGGACTCTTTAACAAGTGAGCCCAGAACAAAACTTCAGATAGAGTTATGGTAGCCTCATGGTTCTGGTTTTGGGCTAGGAATCCACGGGATGTCAGTTCATATCCCTTCAGAGCAAGTTATCAAATTGAACTTGATAAATAATTTATTCTCGGGGTGTGGGTGTCACTGGCAAGGCTGGCATTTATTGCCCATTCTCTAGTTGCTCTGAGGGTGGGCCGCCTTCTGATAATTTGTCAGCTGGTACTGTAAGAAATGACCGTGGAAACTGCTGGATTACCCCAACTGGTTCATTTCAGGGAAGGGACCCTACCCAGTCTGGGGCCTACACATGACTCCAGTCCTACATTGTGTGGTTGACTCTTAATACCCTCTAAAGCTGTAGCAAGCCACTACCTGTGGGGTTTGGGACCTTCTTCACCCAGTTTCTGAGAACAAATTGATCAGAAATAGCGCAGGGCGAGAGCACAGTGGGTTGGGTTGTGAGGGACTAGTTTAAGGCACGTGGAGGTTTGGACTTGGAACACTAGGTTCACTTAACAAACAGCAGGATGCTGTAAAGTAAGAAAGACTTCCTTTTATATCGCACCATTCACAACCTCGAAACGTCCCATAGAACCATAGAAAATGTACAGCACAGAAGGAGGCCATTCAGCCTGTCAGGTCTGCAGCAGCTGAAAAAACTATCCACCCAAACTAATCCAACCTTCCAGCACCTGGTCCATAGCCGTGCAGGTTACAGCACCTCAGGTACACAACCACGTACCTTTTAAAAGAGTTGAGGGTCTTTGCCGCCATCACCATTCCTGGCAGTGAATTCCAGACACCCACCACCCTCTGGGTGAAAACGTTTCTCCTCATGTCCCCTCTAATCCTTCTACCAATCAGCTTAAATCTGTGCCCCCTGATAACTGACCTCCCGCTAGGGGAAACAGGTCCTTCCTGTCCACTCTATCTAGGCCCCTCATAATTTTGTATACCTCAATCAAATCGCCCCTCAGCCTCCTCTGTTCTAAGGAAAACAACCCTCGCCAATCCAATCTTTCCTCATAGCTGCAACGTTCAAGCCCTGGCAACATTCTTGTAAATCTGTACTCTCTCCAGAGCAATTATGTCCTTCCTGCAATGTGGAGACCAGAACTGTACGCAACACTCCAGCTGTGGCCGAACCAGCATTTATACAGTTCCAGCATCACATCCCTGCTTTTGTATTCTATACCTCGGCCAATAAAGGAAAACATTCCATATGCCTTCACCACCACTCTATCTACCTTTTCCTGCCACCTTCAGGGACCTGTGAACATGCACTCCAAGGTCTCTCACTTCTTCTGCCCCTCTCAATATCCTCCTGTTTATTGGGTATTCCCTTGCTTTGTTTGCCCTTCCCAAATGCATCACCTCACACTTCTCTGGATTGAATTCTGCCCACTCAACCAAACCATTGATATCTTTCTTGGGTCCACAAAATGCTTTCAACCCAATGAAGTACTTCTGAAGTGTGATCACTGCTGTAATGTAGGAAGCACAGCAGCCAACTCTACGCAAAGCAAGCTCCCACAAACAGCAATGTGAGAATTACTGTATGATTTGCCTTTGTAATGTTGGTTGAAGGTTAAATATTGGCCAGGTCACTGGAGAGAACTCCCTTGCTCCTTTGCACAATAGTGCTGTGGGGTCTTTTACATCCACTGAGACAGGCCTTTGGTTTAATGTATCATCCGAAAGATGGCCCCTCCGGCAGGGTAGCACTCCCTCAATACTGCACTGGGAGTGTCAGCCTATATTTTTGCGTTGAAGTCCTGGAGTGGATCTTAAACCCACAAGATTATGACTCAGAGGCAAGAATGCTCCTAACTGAGCCACAGCCTAGATTCTGGGGCTCAATTCTTTGCAATGAGGTTTCAGCCTGAGGTTTTCGCATTAATATCGCTAGCTGCATGATAAGCTTCCTTAACATTCACAGATGGAGTAGTTAGAGTGAGAGTGGGGTAAGGAGTTGAAGTGGCAGCAACCGGAATCCAGGTCGCACTTAAGGACAAAACAAAGTCACAAAATTACGACCCAACGGCTGAAATCAGTTGACAGGAAGCATTATAGGACTGGAGTCACATGTAGCCCAGATTGGTTAAGGTTGGCAGGTTCGCTCCCCGAAGCACATAAGTGACCCAGGTGAGTTTTTAGGACAATCTGGCAGTTTTCATGGTCATTTTCTGGTGCTCTGCTTCATTGACTTTTTTTTTAGAATCATAGAATGCTTAAGGCACAGAAAGAGGCCATTTGGTCCAACGTGTCTGTGCCGACCAAAAGCTCGATCCATTCTAATCCCACCTTCCAGCATTTGGTCCGTAGCCCTGCAGCTTACGGCATTTGAGGTGCATATCCAGACTCCTTTTGAATGAGTTGAGGGTCTCTGCCTCAACTACTCTTTCAGGCAGTGAGTTCCAGACCCCCACCACCCTCTGGGTGAAAAAAATTTTCCTCATCTCCCCTCTAATTTTTCTACCAATCACTTTATATCGATGCCCCCTTGTCACTGACCTCTCTGCTAAGGTGAATAGACCCTTCACCTCCACCCTGTCCAGGACCCTCAAAATGTTGTACATTTCAATCAGATCTCCTCTCAGCTTTCTCTGTTCCAAGGAGAACAACCCCAGCCTATCCAATCTTTCCTCATAGCTGCATTTTTCCAGTCCTGGCAACACCCTCATAAATCTCCTCTGTACCCTCGCTAGTGCAATTACATCCTTTCTGTAATGAGGTGACCAGAACTGCACACAGTACTCAAGTTGTGGCCTAACCAATGAGTTACACAGTTCCAGCATAACCTCCCTGCTCTTATATTCTGTACCTCGACTAATAAAGGAAAGGATTCCATATGCCTTCTTAACCACCGTATTGACCTGTCCTGCTACCTTCAGGGATCTGTGGACATTCAATCCAAGGTCCCTCACTTCCTCTACACTTCTCAGTATTTTCCCATTAATCGTGTATTCCTTTGCCTTGTTTGACCTCCCCAAATGCATCACCTCACACTTCTCTGGGTTGAATTCCATTTGCCACTTTTCTACCCATCTGACCAGACTATCAATATCTTCCTGCAGCCTACAGCTATCCTCCTCGCTATCCACCATACAGCCAGTCTTACAGTTGTCTGCAAACTTCTTGATCATGCTCCCTACATTGATGTCCAAATCGTTAATATATACCACAAAAAGCAGGGGACCCAGTACTGAGCCCTGCGGAACGTCACTGGAAACAGCCCTCCAGTCGCTAAAACAGCCGTCAACAATTACCCTTTGTTTTTTGCTACTGAGCCAATTTTGTATCCACCTTGCTTGCATTTCCCTGGATGCCATGGGATTTTAATTTTCTAACCAGTCTGCCATGTGGGACCTTGTCAAAAGCCTTGCTAAAATCCATGTAGACCACATCAACTGCACTATACTCATCTATCTTCCTTGTTACTTCTTCAAAAAATTTGATCAAGTTGGTCAAACAAGATCTTCCCTTAACAAATCCATGCTGACTATCCTTGATTAACCTGTGCCTTTCCAAGTGACAGTTTATCCTGTCTCAGAATAGATTCAAATAATTTGCCCACTACTGAGGTTAGACTGACTGCCCTGTAATTATTCAGTCTATCCCTTGCTGCCTTTTTAAACAGAGGTACAATGTTACCCGCTCTCCAATCCTCTATCCACACCTGTATCCAGTGATGACTGGAAAATGATGGTCAGACCTTCCGTTATTTCCTTCCTTGCTGCTTTTAACAGTCTAGGATACATTTCATCTGGCCCTGGTGATTTATCAACTTTCAAGGATGCTAATCCCATTAATACTTCCTCCCTCCCTCTGTTTATCACATCCAATACTTCGCACTCCTCCTCCTTCACGACAATATCTGCATCGTCCCCCTCTTTTGTGAAGACGGGCGCAAAGTATTCATTAAGAACAATACCAACAGCTTCCACTCCTACACATAGGTTACCTTTTTGGTCTTTTATGGGCCCAACTCTCTCCTTAGTTATCCTCTTACTCTTAATGTATTGATAAAACATCTTTGGGTTCACCTTGAATTTGCTTGCCTTCAAGTAGCTGTTTCCAGTCCACTTTCGCTAAATCACTCCTCTGTTTAGAAAAATTGGCCTTGCCCCAACTGAGAACTCTAACTCCTGTTCTATCTCTGCCCTTTTCCATAATTGTGTTAAAACTGACTGAATTATGATCACTACCACCAAAATGCTCTCCCAGTGCCACTTTTACAAAGGCTTTGCCACATCTAAAAATGGCTGCCGCCATTTGCATTTGAAAACTTTGCACATTCCAAGGCATCAAAGTCGAGATACATGTCTGATTAGCCAAAACAATGGCTTGTCCTATTGATTGAGCTACCTGAGATTGCTTTCCTTAGCAAGACATTCAAAGCCATTCGGGGACATTAACGTTGAAAGGGCAAACCCCTCCAGGGGTGAACATTGACACCATGAGGCTTGAGAGATTGTAATTCCTACCCTTGAATCTCCTTCAAAGGTACCAGAGAATACACTGAGACAGTCATGGACCATCTGTCCATCCCTGTGAAAGCTGGGAGTATCGGGCTTCTTGAGTGTTGTTGGAGCTGTACCCGTCCAGAGTGTTCCAGCAGACCCCTGACTTGTGACTTTTAGTTAGTAGACAGGCTTTGGGGAGTCTGGAGGTGAGTTACTCGCCGCAGGATTCCCATGCTCTGACCTGCTGTTGCAGTCACTGTATTTCTTGAGTTGTTGTTGGAGCTGCACCCATCCAGGCAAGTGGAGAGTATTCCATCACACTTCTGACTTGTGCCTTGTAGATGGTGGACAGGCTTTGGGGAATCAGGAGGTGAGTTACTCGCCTCAGGATTCCTCGCCTCTGACCTGCTCTTGTAGCCACAGTATTTATATGGCTACTCCAGTTCAGTTTCTGGTCAATGGTAACCCCCAGGATGTTGATAGTGGGGGATTCAGCGATGGTAATGCCAGTGAATGTCAAGGGGAGATGGTTAGATTCTCTCTTGTTGGAGATGGTCATTGCCTGGCACTTGTGTGGCGCGAATGTTACTTGCCACTTATCAGCCCAAGCCTGGATATTGTCCAGGTCTTGCTGCATTTCTACACTGACTGCTTCAGTATCTGAGGTGTCGCAAATGGTGCTGAACATTGTGCAATCATCAGCGAACATCCCCACTCTGACCTTATGATGGAAAGAAGGTCATTGATGAAGCAGCTGAAGATGGTTGAGCCTAGGTCACTACCCTGAGGAACTCCTGCAGTGATGTCCTGGGACTGAGATGATTGACCTCCAACAACCACAACCATCTTCCTTTGTGCTAAGTACGATTCCAACCAGCGGAGAATTTTCCCCCTGATTCCCATTGACTTCAGTTTTGCGAGGGTTCCTTGATGCCATACTCGGTCAACTGCTGCCTTGATGTCAAGGGCAGTCACTCTCACCTCACCTCTGGAGTTCAGCTCTTTTGTCCATGTTTGAACCAAGGCTGTAATGAGGTCAGGAGCTGAGTGGCCTTGGCTGAACCCAAACTGAGCCTCATTGAGAAGATTATTGCTAAGCAAGTGCCGCTTGATAGCACTGTCGATGACATCTTCCATCACGATACTGATGTTCAAGAGTAGACTGATGGGGCGGTAATTGGACGGGTTGGATTTGTGCTGCTGTTTGTGTACAGGACATATCTGGGCAATTTTCCACATTGCCGGGTAGATGCCAGTATTGCAGTTGTACTGGAACAGCTTGGCTAGGGGCGTGGCAAGTTCTGGAGCACAGGTCTTCAGTACTATTGCCGGAATGTTGTCAGAGCCCATAGCCTTTGCAGTATCCACTGTCTTCAGTCGTTTCTTGATATCACGCAGAGTGAATCGAATTGGCTGAAGTCTGGCATCTGTGATGCAGGGGACTTCAGGAGGAGGCCGAGATGGATCATCAACTTGGCATTTCTGGCTGAAGATTATTGCAAATGCTTCAGCCTTATCTTTCGCACTGATGTGCTGGGCTCCCCCATCATTGAGGATGGGGATATTTGTGGAGCCACCTCCTCCAGTTAGTTGTTTAATTGTCCACCATCATTCACGGCTGTATGTGGCAGGACTGCAGAGCTTAGATCTGATGCTTATGGGATCGCTTAGTTCTGTCTATCGCATGCTGCTTATGCAGTTTGGTACGCAAGTAGTCCTGGGTTGTAGCTTCACCAGGTTGACACCTCATTTTGAGGTATGCCTGGTGCTGCTCCTGGCATGCCCTCCTGCACTCTTCATTGAACCAGGGTTGGTCTCCTGGCTTGATGGTAATGGTAGAGTGGGGAATATGCTGGGCCATGAGGTAACAAATGGTGATTGAGTACAATTCTGCTGCTGTTGATGGCCCGCAGCACATCATGGATGCCAAGTTTTGCATTGCTAGATGTGTTCGAAATCTATTCCAGATGGTAATGCCACAGAGCACGATAGAGGGTATCCTCGATGTGAAGACGGGACTTTGTCTCCACAAGGACTGTGTGGTGGTCACTCCTACCAATACTGTCATGGACAGATGCATCTGCGGCAGGCAGATTGGTGACGACATGGTCAAGTATATTTTTCCTTTTGTTGGTTCCCTCACCGCCTGCCGCAGACCCAGTCTAGTAGCTATGTCCTAGACATAGGGCTACCATACATTGAGGTCCCCCACCCAGAGTACATTCTGCGCCCTTGCCACTCTCTGCTTCCTCCAAGTGGTGTTCAACATGGAGGAGTACTGAGTCATCAGCTGAGGTGGGGGAGGGGGGGGGGGGTGGTGGGGGGCTGCGGTAGGTGGTGATCAGCAGGAGGTTTCCTTGCCCATGTTTGACCTGATGCCATGAGACTTCACGGGATCTGGAGTCAATGTTGAGGGCAACTTCCTCCCGACTGTATACCACTGTACTACCACCTCTGGTGGTTCTGTCCTGCTGGTGGGACAGGACATTACCGGGGATGGTGATTTTATTTTTATTTTTATTTAGAGATACAGCACTGAAACCGGCCCTTCGGCCCACCGAGTCTGTGCCAACCATCAACCACCCATTTATACTAATCCTACACTAATCCCATATTCCTACCACATCCCCACCTATCCCTATATTCCCCTACCACCTACCTATCCTCGGGGCAATTTATATTGGCCAATTTACCTATCAACCTGCAAGTCTTTTGGCTGTGGGAGGAAACCAGAGCACCTGGAGGAAACCCACGCAGACACAGGGAGAACTTATAAACTCCACACAGCCAGTACCCAGAATTGAACCCGGGTCGCTGGAGCTGTGAGGTTGCGGTGCTAACCACTGTGCCACTGTGATGGAGGTGTCTGGAACATTGTCTGTTAAGTATAACTGTCAGGCTGTTGCTGCAGTGCCTTTTGTAGATGGTACACACTGCTGCCACCATGCGTCGGTGGTGCAGGGAGTGAATGTTAGTGGATGGAGTGCCAATCAAGCTGGCTGCTTTGTCTTGGATGGTATTGAATACACACATTGTGTCTGTTTCAACTATACAAAATAAGTGACAGCCATTTGCTGGTTCATTGCTCAGGGCAATGCCTTGACCAAACAAAATCAAGCTGCCTGGTTTAAATTTTAAACAAAGCTTGGCAGTTAACTGTCAGTCACCATAAACTGGTGCATTCCCCATGGCAACACCTCCACCAATCAGAGTCCACTTGCCAACCATTCAGCACTCTCTTCTAATACAGTATAAATCTGTTGTTGCCTTTACATTGGTGTTCTTGCAAGTTGTCCTGCAAGACGAAAAGCTTCGACAAAATGTCTCTATTTTCAGCAATACTCAGGTTCTATACTACGAAACGACTATCGGTATTGATCGATTAAACGAATGGACAAAACTGCGGCAAATGGATTTCAATGTAGGCAAATGCAAGGTCATTCACTTTGGACCTAAAGAGGATAGAGCAGCATACTTTCTAAATGTTGAAAGGCTAGAAAGAGTGGAGGTCCATAGAGACTTGAGGATCCAGGTACATAGATAATAGTGTGTAAAATTAAAGCGCATGGGATTGGGGGTAGTGTATTGCGATGGATAGAAAATTGGTTGGCAGACAGGAAACAAAGGGTAGGGATAAATGGGTCTTTTTCCGAATGGCAGGCAGTGACTAGTGGGGTACCACAGGGATCGGTGCTAGGACCCCAGCTATTCACAATATATATTAATGATTTAGATAAGGGAACTAAATGTGATATCTCTAAATTTGCAGATAACACAAAACTAGGTGGGAGGGTGAGTTGTGAGGAGAATGCAGAGAGGCTTCAGGGTGATTTGGACAAGTTGAGTGAGTGGGCTAATGCATGGCAGATGCAGTATAATGTGGATAAATGTGATGTTATCCACTTTGCTAGCAAAAGCAGGAAGGCAGATTATTATCTGAACGGCTATAAACTGAGAGAGGGGAATATGCAGCGAGACCTGGGTGTTCTCGTATACCAGTTGCTGAAGGTAAGCATGCAGGTGCAACGGGCGGTAAAAAAGGCAAATGGTATGTTGGCCTTCATAGCGAGAGGATTAGAGTACAGGAGCAGGGATGTCTTGCTGCAATTATACAGGGCCTTGGTGAGGCCACATCTGGAATATTATGTGCAGTTTTGGACTCCTTATCTGAGGAAGGATGTTCTTGCTATAGAGGGAGTGCAGCAAAGGTTTACCACACTAATTCCTGGGATGGCAGGACTGACATATCAGAAGAGATTGAGTCGGTTAGGATTATATTTGCTGGAGTTCAGAAGAGTGAAGGGGAATCTCATAGAAACCTATAAAATTCTAACAGGACTTGACAGGGTAGATGCAGGAAGGATGTTCCCGATGGTGGGGGAGTCCAGAACCAGGGTCATAGTCTAAGGATACGGGGTAAACCTTTCAGGACTGAGATGAGGAGAAATTTCTTCACCCAGAGAGTGGTGAGCCTGTGGAATTCGCTACCACAGAAAGCAGTTGAGGCCAAAACATTTTATGTTTTCAAGAAGGAGTTAGATATAGCTGTTGGGTCTAAAGGGATCAAAGGGTTTGGGGCGAAAGCCGGAACAGGTTACTGAGTTGGATGATCAGCCATGATCATAATGAATGGCGGAGCAGGCTCGAAGGGCCAAATGGCCTACTCCTGCTCCTATTTTCTATGTTTCTATGCTTCGATAATTAAATTGTTAACAACAGGTACAGAAAGTAATCAAAAAGGCTAATGGAATGTTGGCCTTTATATCGAGAGGATTAGAATACAAGGGGGTAGAATTTAAGCTTCAGAGATACAAAGCCCTGGTTAGACCACACCTGGAGTTACTAGGAGCAGTTCTGGACACTACACCTTAGGAAGGATATATTGGCCTTGGAGGGAGTGCAGTGTAGATTCGCCAGAGTGATTCCTGGACTGCAAGGGTTAAATTACAAGGAGAGATTACACAAACTAGGGTTGTTTTCTCTGGAGTTTAGAAGGTTAAGGGTTGATTCGATCAAAGTTTTCAAGATGTTAAGGGGAACTGATGGGGTAGATAGAGAGAAACTATATCCACTGTTTGGGGTGTCTATGACTAGGGGACATAGTCTAAAATATAGAGCCAGACCTTACAGGAGGCAAATTAAGAAATACTTCGACGCACTAAGATCATAAGAAATAGGAGCAGGAGTCAGCCATTCGGCGCCTCAAGCCTGGCTTATCTGATTGTGGCCTTAACACCTCTTTCCTGCCTGCCCCTCCCAAACCACCCCCCCCCCCACCCCGCCCTGCCAATAACCATGGACTCCCTTGTAGATCAAAAATCTGTCTAACTCCGCCTTGGATATATTCAATGATCCAGCCTCCACTGCTGTCTGGGGAAGTGAATTCCAAAGATTAACAACCTCTGAGAGAAGAAATTCTTCCTCATCTCTGTCTTAAATGGGAGACCTCTTATTCTGAAACTGTGCCCCCAGTTCTAGATTCCCCCACAAGGGGAAACATCCTCTCGGCATCTACCCAGTGAAGCCCCTTCAGAATCTTACGTGTTTCAAGAAAATAAATTCTTCTAAACTGCAATGAGTCGATGCCCAACCTGCTCAACCTTTCCTCATAAGACAAGGCTTTCATCCCAAGAATCAACCTAGTGAACTGTCCCCAGTGCAAGTATAATTCTCCTTAAGTAAGGAGATCGAAGGATGGGAGAAGTTTAGAATACTTTTCCGCAAACGACAATTGATGGCAGATCGGCTGTTAACTTTAAATCTGAGAATAATAGATATTTATTAGTCAAAGGTCTGAAGGGAAATAGGGCAACGGTGGGTCTTGGGAGTTAGGTCGCAGATCTCATTGCATGGGAGCAACAGATTTGAGGGCCTAAATGGCCACCTCCTGTTGCTGTGTCCCAACTTGGGGAGAATTTCCTGCCTCGGGTGAGTATGGAGTGAGGAAAAAGAAATTCGGGGCCAAGTTCATTGTTTCATATTGGGGTGATTCTGTCTGGCCCTCACTGTGTGATATTGGGGTGATTCTGTTTGGCCCTCACTGGTATTGGGGTGATACTGTCTGGCCCTCACTGTGTGATATTGGGGTGAATCTGTCTGGCCCTCACTGTGTGATATTGGTGTGATTCTGTCTGGCCCTCACTGGTATTGGGGTGATTCTGTCTGGCCCTCACTGTGTGATATTGGGGTGATTCTGTCCGGCCCTCACTGTGTGATATTGGGGTGATTCTGTCTGGCCCTCACTGGTATTGGGGTGATTCTGTCTGGCCCTCACTGTGTGATATTGGGCTGATTCTGTCTGGCCCTCACTGTGTGATATTCGGGTGATTCTGTCTGGCCCTCACTGTGTGATATTGGGTTGATTCTGTCTGGCCCTCACTGTGTGATATTCGGGTGATTCTGTCCGGCCCTCACTGTGTGATATTGGGCTGATTCTGTCTGGCCCTCACTGTGTGATATTCGGGTGATTCTGCCTGACCCTCACTGTGTGATATTGGGATTAATCTGTCTGATCCTCACTGTGTGATATTGGGGTGATTCTGCCTGGCCCTGACTGTGTGTTGTTGGGATGATTCTGTCTGACCCTCACTGTGTGATAATGAGGTGATTCTGTCTGGACCTCACTGTGTGATATTGGGGTGATTCCGTCTGACCCTCACTGTGTGATATTGGGGTGATTCTGCCTGACCCTCACTGTGTGATAATGAGGTGATTCTGTCTGGACCTCACTGTGTGGTATTGAGATGATTCTGTCTGGCCCTCACTGTGTGATATTGGGGTGATTCCGTCTGACCCTCACTGTGTGATAATGAGGTGATTCTGTCTGGACCTCACTGTGTGATATTGAGATGATTCTGTCTGGCCCTCACTGTGTGATATTGGGGTGATTCCGTCTGACCCTCACTGTGTGATAATGAGGTGATTCTGTCTGGACCTCACTGTGTGGTATTGAGATGATTCTGTCTGGCCCTCACTGTGTGATATTGGGGTGATTCTGCCTGACCCTCACTGTGTGATATTGAGATGATTCTGTCTGGCCCTCACTGTGTGATATTGGGGTGATTCCGTCTGACCCTCACTGTGTGATAATGAGGTGATTCTGTCTGGACCTCACTGTGTGATATTGGGGTGATTCTGTCTGACCCTCACTGTTTGATATTGGGGTGATTCTGTCTGGCCCTCACTGTGTGTTGTTGGGGTGTTTCTGTCAGCCCCTGACTGTGTGATATTCGGGTGATTCTGTCTGACCCTCACTGTGTGGTATTCGGGTGATTCTGCCTGACCCTCACTGTGTGATATTGGGATTAATCTGTCTGATCCTCACTGTGTGATAATGGGGTGATTCTGTCTGACCCTCACTGTGTGAATTGGGATTAGTCTGTCTGGCGCTGACTGTGTGATACTGGGGTGATTCTGTCTGGCCCTCACTGTGTGATATTGGGGTGATTCTGTCTGGCCCTCAATGTGTGATATTGGGGTGATTCTGTCTGGCCCTCACTGGGTGATATTGGGGTGATTCTACCCGGCCCTCACTGTGTGATATTGGGCTGATTCTGTCTGGCCCTCACTGTGTGATATTGGGGTGATTTTGTCTGGCCCTCACTGTGTGGTATTGGGGTGATTCCGTCTGACCCTCACTGTGTGGTATTGGGGTGATTCTGTCTGGCCCTCACTGGGTGATATTGGGGTGATTCTACCCGGCCCTCACTGTGTGATATTGGGCTGATTCTGTCTGGCCCTAACTCTGTGATATTGGGATGATTCTGTGTGGCCCTCAATGTGTGATATTGGGGTGATTCTGTCTGGCCCTAACTCTGTGATATTGGGATGATTCTGTGTGGCCCTCAATGTGTGATATTGGGGTGATTCTGTCTGGCCCTAACTCTGTGATATTGGGGTGATGCTGTCTGGCCCTCACTGGGTGATATTGGGGTGATTCTACCCGGCCCTCACTGTGTGATATTGGGCTGATTCTGTCTGGCCCTAACTCTGTGATATTGGGATGATTCTGTGTGGCCCTCAATGTGTGATATTGGGGTGATTCTGTCTGGCCCTCACTGTGTGATATTGGGGTGATTCTGCCTGACCCTCACTGTGTGATATTGGGGTGATTCCGTCTGACCCTCACTGTGTGATATTGGGGTGATTCTGCCTGACCCTCACTGTGTGATAATGAGGTGACTCTGTCTGGACCTCACTGTGTGATATTGGGGTGATGCTGTCTGGCCCTCACTGTGTGATATTGGGATGATTCTGTCTGGCCCTAACTGTGTGATATTGGGATGATTCTGTCTGGCCCTCACTGTGTGATATTGGGATGATTCTGTCTGGCCCTCACTGGGTGATATTGGGGTGATGCTGTCTGGCCCTAACTGTGTGATATTGGGGTGATTCTGCCTGACCCTCACTGTGTGATAATGAGGTGACTCTGTCTGGACCTCACTGTGTGATATTGGGATGATTCTGTCTGGCCCTCACTGGGTGATATTGGGGTGATGCTGTCCGGCCCTCACTGTGTGATAATGGGGTGATTCTGTCTGGCCCTAACTGTGTGATATTGGGATGATTCTGTCTGGCCCTCACTGGGTGATATTGCGGTGATTCTGTCTGGCCCTCACTGTGTGATATTGGGATGATTCTGTGTGGCCCTCAATGTGTGATATTGGGGTGATTCTGTCTGGCCCTCACTGGGTGATATTGGGGTGATTCTACCCGGCCCTCACTGTGTGTTGTTGGGGTGATTCTGTCTGGCCCTAACTCTGTGATATTGGGATGATTCTGTGTGGCCCTCAATGTGTGATATTGGGGTGATTCTGTCTGGCCCTCACTGTGTGATATTGGGATGATTTTGTCTGGCCCTCACTGTGTGATATTGGGGTGATTCTACCCGGCCCTCACTGTGTGATATTGGGCTGATTCTGACTGTGTGATTTTGGGGTGATTCTGTCTGACCCTCACTGTGTGATATTGGGGTGATTCTGTCTTGCCCTCACTGTGTGATATTGGGGTGATTCTGTCTGGCCCTCACTGTGTGTTGTTGGGGTGTTTCTGTCTGCCCCTGACTGTGTGATACTGGGGTGATTTTGTCTGGCCCTGACTGTGTGATATTGGGGTGATTCTGTCTGGCCCTCACTGTGTGATATTGGGGTGATTTTGTCTGGCCCTGACTGTGTGATATTGGACTTATTCTATCTGACCCTCACTGTGTGATAATGGGGTGATTCTGTCTGGTCCACACTGTGTGATATTGGGATTAGTCTGTCTGGCCCTAACTGTGATATTGGGGTGATTCTGTCTGGCCCTCACTGTGTGATATTTGGGTGATTCTGTCTGGCCCTCACTGAATGATATTGGAGTGATTCTGTCTGGCCCTCACTGTGTGATATTGGGGTGATTTTGTCTGGTCCTCACTGTGTGATATTGGGGTGATTCTGTCTGGCCCTCACTGTGTGATATTGGGGTGATTCTGTCTGGCCCTCACTGTGTGATACGGGGGTGATTCTGTCTGACCCTCACTGTGTGATTTTGGGGTGATTCTGTCGAACCCTCACTGTGTGATATTGGGGTGATTCTGTCTGGCCCTCACTGTGTGATATTGAGATGATTCTGTCCTGCCCTCACTGTGTGATATTGAGATGATTCTGTCCTGCCCTCACTGTGTGATATTGAGATCATTCTGTCTGACCCTCACTGTGTGATATTGGGGTGATTCTGTCTGGCCCTCACTGTGTGATATTGGGGTGATTCTGTCTGGCCCTCACTGTGTGATATTGGGGTGATTCTGTCTGGCCCTCACTGTGTGATATTGGGGTGATTCTGTCTGGCCCTCACTGTGTGATATTGGGGTCATTCTGTCTGGCCCTGACTGTGTGATATTGGGGTGATTCTGTCTGGCCCTCACTGTGTGATATTGAGATGATTCTGTCCTGCCCTCACTGTGTGATATTGAGATCATTCTGTCTGACCCTTACTGTGTGATATTGGGGTGATTCTGTCTGGCCCTCACTGTGTGATATTGGGGTGATTTTGTCTGGCCCTCACTGTGTGATATTGGGGTGATTCTGTCTGGCCCTGACTGTGTGATATTGGGGTGATTCTGTCTGGCCCTCACTGTGTGATATTGGGGTCATTCTGTCTGGCCCTGACTGTGTGATATTGGGGTGATTCTGTCTGGCCCTCACTGTGTGATATTGGGGTCATTCTGTCTGGCCCTGACTGTGTGATATTGGGGTGATTCTGTCTGGCCCTCACTGTGTGATATTGAGATGATTCTGTCCTGCCCTCACTGTGTGATATTGAGATCATTCTGTCTGACCCTTACTGTGTGATATTGGGGTGATTCTGTCTGGCCCTCACTGTGTGATATTGGGGTGATTCTGTCTGGCCCTCACTGTGTGATATTGGGGTGATTCTGTCTGGCCCTCACTGTGTGATATTGGGGTGATTTTGTCTGGCCCTCACTGTGTGATATTGGGGTGATTTTGTCTGGCCCTCACTGTGTGATATTGAGATGATTCTGTCCTGCCCTCACTGTGTGATATTGGGGTGATTCTGTCTGGCCCTCACTGTGTGATATTGGGGTGATTCTGTCTGGCCCTGACTGTGTGATATTGGGGTGATTCTGTCTGGCCCTCACTGTGTGATATTGGGGTGATTCTGTCTGGCCCTCACTGTGTGATATTGGGCTGATTCTGACTGTGTGATTTTGGGGTGATTCTGTCTGACCCTCACTGTGTGATATTGGGGTGATTCTGTCTTGCCCTCACTGTGTGATATTGGGGTGATTCTGTCTGGCCCTCACTGTGTGTTGTTGGGGTGTTTCTGTCTGCCCCTGACTGTGTGATACTGGGGTGATTTTGTCTGGCCCTGACTGTGTGATATTGGGGTGATTCTGTCTGGCCCTCACTGTGTGATATTGGGGTGATTTTGTCTGGCCCTGACTGTGTGATATTGGACTTATTCTATCTGACCCTCACTGTGTGATAATGGGGTGATTCTGTCTGGTCCACACTGTGTGATATTGGGATTAGTCTGTCTGGCCCTAACTGTGATATTGGGGTGATTCTGTCTGGCCCTCACTGTGTGATATTTGGGTGATTCTGTCTGGCCCTCACTGAATGATATTGGAGTGATTCTGTCTGGCCCTCACTGTGTGATATTGGGGTGATTTTGTCTGGTCCTCACTGTGTGATATTGGGGTGATTCTGTCTGGCCCTCACTGTGTGATATTGGGGTGATTCTGTCTGGCCCTCACTGTGTGATACGGGGGTGATTCTGTCTGACCCTCACTGTGTGATTTTGGGGTGATTCTGTCGAACCCTCACTGTGTGATATTGGGGTGATTCTGTCTGGCCCTCACTGTGTGATATTGAGATGATTCTGTCCTGCCCTCACTGTGTGATATTGAGATGATTCTGTCCTGCCCTCACTGTGTGATATTGAGATCATTCTGTCTGACCCTTACTGTGTGATATTGGGGTGATTCTGTCTGGCCCTCACTGTGTGATATTGGGGTGATTCTGTCTGGCCCTCACTGTGTGATATTGGGGTGATTCTGTCTGGCCCTCACTGTGTGATATTGGGGTGATTCTGTCTGGCCCTCACTGTGTGATATTGGGGTCATTCTGTCTGGCCCTGACTGTGTGATATTGGGGTGATTCTGTCTGGCCCTCACTGTGTGATATTGAGATGATTCTGTCCTGCCCTCACTGTGTGATATTGAGATCATTCTGTCTGACCCTTACTGTGTGATATTGGGGTGATTCTGTCTGGCCCTCACTGTGTGATATTGGGGTGATTTTGTCTGGCCCTCACTGTGTGATATTGGGGTGATTCTGTCTGGCCCTGACTGTGTGATATTGGGGTGATTCTGTCTGGCCCTCACTGTGTGATATTGGGGTCATTCTGTCTGGCCCTGACTGTGTGATATTGGGGTGATTCTGTCTGGCCCTCACTGTGTGATATTGGGGTCATTCTGTCTGGCCCTGACTGTGTGATATTGGGGTGATTCTGTCTGGCCCTCACTGTGTGATATTGAGATGATTCTGTCCTGCCCTCACTGTGTGATATTGAGATCATTCTGTCTGACCCTTACTGTGTGATATTGGGGTGATTCTGTCTGGCCCTCACTGTGTGATATTGGGGTGATTCTGTCTGGCCCTCACTGTGTGATATTGGGGTGATTCTGTCTGGCCCTCACTGTGTGATATTGGGGTGATTTTGTCTGGCCCTCACTGTGTGATATTGGGGTGATTTTGTCTGGCCCTCACTGTGTGATATTGAGATGATTCTGTCCTGCCCTCACTGTGTGATATTGGGGTGATTCTGTCTGGCCCTCACTGTGTGATATTGGGGTGATTCTGTCTGGCCCTGACTGTGTGATATTGGGGTGATTCTGTCTGGCCCTCACTGTGTGATATTGGGGTGATTCTGTCTGGCCCTCACTGTGTGATATTGGGGTGATTCTGTCTGGCCCTCACTGTGTGATATTGGGGTCATTCTGTCTGGCCCTGACTGTGTGATATTGGGGTGATTCTGTCTGGCCCTCACTGTGTGATATTGGGGTGATTCTGTCTGGCCCTCACTGTGTGATATTGGGGTGATTCTGTCTGGCTCTCACTGTGTGATATTGGGGTGATTTTGTCTGGCCCTCACTGTGTGATATTGGGGTGATTTTGTCTGGCCCTCACTGTGTGATATTGGGGTGATTCTGTCTGGCCCTCACTGTATGATATTGGGGTGATTCTGTCTGGCTCTCACTGTGTGATATTGGGGTGATTTTGTCTGGCCCTCACTGTGTGATATTGGGGTGATTTTGTCTGGCCCTCACTGTGTGATATTGGGGTGATTCTGTCTGGCCCTCACTTTGTGATATTGGGGTGATTCTGTCTGGCCCTGACTGTGTGATATTGGGGTGAATCTGTCTGGCCCTCACTGTGTGATATTGGGGTGATTTTGTCTGTCCCTCACTGTGTGATATTGGGGTTATTTTGTCTGGCCCTCACTGTATGATATTGGGGTGATTCTGTCTGGCCCTCACTGTGTGATATTGGTGTGATTCTGTTTGGCCCTGACTCTGTGATATTGGGGTGATTTTGTCTTGCCCTCACTGTGTGATATTGGGGTGATTTTGTCTTGCCCTCACTGTGTGATATTGGGGTGATTCTGTCTGACCCTCACTGTGTGGTATTGGGGTGAATCTGTCTGACCCTCACAGTGTGATATTGAGAAGATTCTGTCTGGCCCTCACTGTGTGATAATGGGGCGATTCTGTCTGGCCCTCACTGTGTGATATTGGGGCGATTCTGTCTGGCTCTCACTGTGTGATATTGAGATGATTTTGTCTGGCCCTCACTGTGTGATATTGGGTGATTCTGGCTGACTCTCGATGTGTGATATCGGGGTGATTCTGTCTGGCCCTCACTGTGTGATATTGAGATGATTCTGTCTGGCCCTCACTGTGTGATATTGGGCTCATTTTGACTGACGCTCACAGTTTGATATTGTGATGATTCTGGCTGGCCCTCACTGTGTGATATTGAGATGATTCTGTCTGACCCTCACTGTGTGATATTGAGATGATTTTGTCTGGCCCTCACTGTGTGATATTGGGTGATTCTGGCTGACTCTCGATGTGTGATATCGGGGTGATTCTGTCTGACCTTCAATGTGTGATATCGGGGTGATTCTTTCTGACTATCGATTTGTGATATCAGAGTGATTCTGACTGACCCCCGATGTGTGATATGAGGGTGATTCTGACTGACAGCCAAGAACAAAGAACAGTGCAGCACAGGAACAGGCCATTCGGCCCTCCAAGCCTGCTCCGATCTTGATGCCTGCCTAAACTAACACCTTCTGCACTTCCGGGGACCGTATCTCTCTATTCCCATCCTATTCATGTATTTGTCAAGATGCCTCTTAAACGTCGCAATCGCACCTGCTTCCGCCACCTCTCCCGGCAGCAAGTTCCAGGCACTCACACCCTCTGTGTAAAGAACTTGCCTCGCACATCCCCTCTAAACTTTGCCGCTCGCACCTTAAACCTATGTCCCCTATTAACTGACTCTTCCACCCTGGGAAAAAGCTTCTGACTATCCACTCTGTCCATGCTGCTTATAACTTTGTAAACCTCTATCATGTCGCCCCTCCACCTCCATCGTTCCAGTGAAAACAATCCGAGTTTATCCAACTTCTCCTCGTAGCTAATGCCCTCCAGACCAGGCTACATCCTGGTAAACCTTTTCTGTACCCTCTCCAAAGCCTCCACATCGTTCTGGTAGTGTGGCGACCAGAATTGCACGCAATATTCTAAGTGTGGCCTAACTAAAGTTCTGCACAGCAGAAGTTCTGACCTTCGATGTGTGATTTTGGGGTGATTCTGACTGACCTTCGATGTGTGATATCAGGCTGTTTCTGACTGACCCTCGGTGTGTGATATCAGGCTGTTTCTGACTGACCCTCGATGTATGTTGTCAGGCTGTTTCTGACTGACCCTCAATCTCCTGTTTGACACTTTCCAGGTGTTTATTCTGGAGGAATTGCTCAGTCCCATCATCACTCCATTTGTGCTGATCTTCTCCTTGCGACCAAAATCCCTGGAGATCATCGACTTTTTCCGGAACTTCTCAGTGGAGGTGGTCGGAGTGGGCGATATCTGCTCCTTTGCACAGATGGATGTTAGGAAACACGGAAATCCAATGGTATGTTAGCTACAGTAGGTGCCATTGCACACAGCTGGGTAACTGTGGAAACCTGTTCCCTTCACTCACTTTTGCTGAACGCCGTCTCCGACCCCTGAACTACGCATTGTGTTACACAGGGTCTCCGGCTTAGATTTTAGCCTGGATCTGTGGTCTGTGACTTGGGGTTATTGTGAGGTTGGATGACCCAGAAGAACAGGTTTCCGGAATGTCCTGTAGAATTTAACTGCACGGCTCCTTTAAATTTGTTTTCTGTGGGATTCCCACCCACAGGCTGCCTGATTGACAGACTGGAGGCCTTTCAGGCAGTAAGCCTGTTACACAAGGCTGAAGCCTACAAGAGGATCTGTGTGTTTTGGGGGGTGTGGATGGGGTGAGGAGGGGTGGTACATATGGTGGTTGGAAGGAGTGAGCAGATGGATTGGGGTTTACTGGGTAGCTTGTTGGGCCTGGAGGAAACACTCCTGCTCCTCCTGACCCACAAGCAGTGCTGTAAAGGCACTTACCTTTTGGATTCAGCCCTTCTCGCCTTCTTTAAGATTCCCAGTCTCCTGAGGCCTGGGAACCAGTCTGTTATAAATAGAATGACTGTTAAAATGAAGGTACGCAGCCTCATTTAAATATTTAAATGACCAACCCACTTCCCATGAGAGAGCGGGGCAGTAGGATTAGTTTGGGATTGTTATAGAGCTATGGGGAGACAGCGGGACAGTGGGATTAGCCTATCATAACATGTTGGAATTTCACATTCAGTTTGATGGTGAGAAGTTTGGGACTGTAACTAGTGTCTTAAACTTAAATAAAGGCAATTACAAGGGTATAAAGACAGAGTTGGCTAAAGTGGACTGGGAAAATTAAGTTGCAAGGTCAGATGGGAGAGAAGCAGTGGCAGACATTTAAGGAGATATTTCATAACTCTCAGCAAAGATATATTCCACTGAGAAAGAAAGGCTGAAAGAGAAGGATGCACCATCTGCGGCTAGCAAAGGAAGTTAAGAATGGTGTCAGATTGAAAGAAAAGGCGTACAATGCTGCAAAGATTCATGGTAGACCAAAAGATTGGAAAAATTTTAGAAACCAGCAGAGGATGACCAAAAAAAAATCGTGGGAGAAATTAAAGTATGAGAGTAATCTGGAAAGAAATATAAAAACAGACAGTAAAAGCTTCTACAAATATATAAAAAGGAAGTGAATAGCTAAAGTAAGAGTTGTTCCCTGAGAGGATGAGACTGGGGAATTAATCATGGGAAACAAGGAAATGGCAGAAATTTTGAACAGGTATTTTGTATCTGTCGTCACAGTAGAAGACACAGAAAATCCAAGAGTAGGAGAAAATCAAGAGACAAGAGGGAGGGAGGAACTTAAAACAATCACTATCACTAGAGAAAAAGTACTGGGCAAACTAATGGGACTAAAGGCTGACAAGTCCTCTAGACCTGATGGCCTGCATCCTAGGGTCTTCAAAGAAGTAGGGCAACACAGTGGCGCAGTGGTTAGCACCGCAGCCTCACATCTCCAGCGACCCAGGTTCAATTCTGGGTACTGCCTGTGCGGAGTTTGCAAGTTCTCCCTGTGACTGGGTGGGTTTCCTCCGGGTGCTCCAGTTTCCTCCCACATGGCAAAGACTTGCAGTTTGATGGGTAAATTGGCCATTGTAAAAAAAATGCCCCTAGTGTAGGTAGGTGGTAGGAGAATTGAGGGAAGGTGGGGATGTGAGGGAAAAATGGGATTAATGTAGGATTAGTATAAATGGGTGGTTGATGGTTGGCGCGGACTCGGTGGGCTGAAGGGCCTGTTTCGGTGCTGTATCTCTCTATGACGCTAAGTAGCTGCAGAGATAGTGGATGCATTGAGTACTGTGTACAATTCTGGGCACCACACTATAGGAAGGATGTGATTGCACTGGAGAGGGTGCAGAGGAGATTGTTGCCTGGGCTGGAGCATTTCATCTATGAAGCAAAACTGAAAAGGCCAGGGTTGTTTTCCTTAGAATAGAGAAGGATGAGGGGGGACATGATTGAGGTATACAAAATTATGAGGGGCATTGATAGGTTAGATAGGAAGAGACTTTTTCCCTTAGCGGAGGGGTCAATAATCAGGGGGCATAGATTCAAGGTAAGGGGCAGGAGGTTTCGAGGGGATTTGAGGAAAAATGTTTTCACCCAGAGGGTGGTTGGATTCTGGAACGCACTGCCTGAAGAGGTAGTTGAGGCAGGAATCCTCACAACATTTAAGAAGTATTTAGATGAGCACTTGAAACACCATAGCAATCAAGGCTATGGGCCAAATGCTGAAAAATGGGAATAGAATAGTGAGGTGCTTGATGGCCGGCACAGACACGATGGGCTGAAGGGCCTTAATCTGTGCTGTATGACTCTATTGGTTGTAATCTTCAAAATTCCCTAGATTCTGGAAAGGTCCCTGCAAATTGGAAAACCACAAATGTAACACCTGTATTTAGGGAAGGTGGGATGGGTCGGTGGGGGGTGTGGAGACGGCGACAAAAAGCAGGAAGCTATAGGCTATTAGCCTGACATCTGTCATTGGGAAAATGCTGGATTCCATTATTAAGGAAGTAGTAGCAGGACATTTAGAAAATCATAAGGCAATCAGGCAGAGTCAACATGGTTTTATGAAAAGGACAAATTTGTTTGAAACCTTTGAGGATCTAACAAGGAGGATGGATAAAGGGGAACCAGTAGATGTCGTGTATCTGGATTTCCAAAGGTATTCAATAAGGTGCCACATGAAAGGTTACTACATAAGATAAGAGCTCATGGTGTTAGGGTGATATATTAGCATGGATAGAGGACTGGCTAACAGGAAACAGAGAATCGGGTTAAATGGAGCATTTTCAGGTTGGAAAACTGTAACTGTTAGTGTGCCACAGGGATCAGTGCTGAGGCCTCAACTATTGACTATTCATTCATGGGATGTGGGCGTCGCTGGCCAGGCCAGCATTTATTGCCCATCCCTAATTGAGTGGCTTGCTAGGCCATTTCAGAGGGCATGTAAGAGTCAACCGCATTGCTGTGGGTCTGGAGTCACATGTAGGCCAGACCAGGTAAGGACAGCAGATTCCCTTCCCTAAAGGACATTCGTGAACCAGATGGGTTTTTACAACAATCGACGATGGTTTCATGGCCATCATTAGACTAGCTTTTTAATTCCAGATTTATTAATTGAATTCAAATTCCACCTTCTGCTGTGGTGGGATTTGAACCCATGTCCTCAGAGCAATACCCTGGGTCTCTGGGTTACTAGTCCAGTGACAATACCGCTACGCCACCGCCTCCCTCGATATTAATGACTTGGATGAAGGGACCGAGTGTATTGTAGCCAAATTTGCAGATGATACAAAGATAGGTAGGAAAGCAGATTGTGAGGAGACAAAGTGTCTGCAAAGGCATATAGATAAGTTAAATTAGTGGGCAGAAATTTGGCAGATGGAGTATAACGTGGTAAAATGTGAAGTTGTCCACTTTGACAGGAGGAATAGAAAAGCTGAACATTATTTACACGGAGAGAGACTGCAGGATGCTGCAGAGGCATCTGGATGTCTTTATACATGAATCACAAAAAGTTAGTATGTAGATACAGCAAGTAATGAGGAAGGTAAATGGAATTTTATTACAAAGGGATGGAGTATAAAAGAAGGGAAGTCTTGCTACAACCGTACAAGTCATTGTGAGACCGCTGCTGAAGCACTGCGTACAGCTTTGGTCTCCTTACTTAAGAAGGGATATACTTACATTGGAAGCAGTTCAGAGAAAGTTCACCTCGGCTGATTCCTGGAACAAAGGGGTTGTCTTATGAGGAAATGTTGAGCAGGTTGGGCCTGTACTCATTGGAGTTTAGAAGATTGAGAGGTGATCTTATTGAAACATAAGATTCTGAGGGGACTTGACAGGGTAGATGCTGAAAGAATGTTTCCCCTCATGGGGGAATCTACAACTAGGGGGCACAGTTTCAAAATCAGGGGCCTTTTAAGACGGAGATGAGGAGAAATTTCTCCTCTGAGGGTCATTAATCTTTGGAATTCTCTTCCCAAGAGAGCAGTGGAGGCTGCGTCATTGAATATATTCACGTTAGACAGATTTTTAGACTGATACAAGGGTGATGGGGCAGGGGGGCAGGTAGGAAAGTAGAGTTAAGGCTTCAGTCAGATCAGCTATGATCTTATTGAATGGCGGAGCAGGCTCAAGGGGCCGAATGGCCTTTTCCTCCTATTTCTTATGTTCTGCCCCTTGTCCCACCTCTGTTAAAACTGGAAATTCCTGTGCCAGATATTTTTGCATTTTAACCTCTGACATGACCCCAACTCACCCATTTTTGTGAGATAAGATGCAGCCCTCTCTCTGACTGTCTCTCTCTATTGTATCATTGCCTATTCCCCATGCTACTGTGTCACACAAACATGCCTCTCTCTCTCTCTCTCTTTCTACAGTGTCTGTTTGGCTCAGTTGATAGGACTCTGGGTGGATCAGAGGCTGGTGGGTTCCAACACCAATCCAGGACTTGCATTAATCACAGGACACTTTCCTGGGTCTGGGTCTGGGTCTGATCAGGGTGCCGTGTGCATCAGAAAGTCAGTAGGTTGCAGCACCTGTCTATTATATAGTCATAGAGTCCCAGTAGCACAGAAGGAGGCCATTTGGCCTGTCCAGTCCATATTGAGGAAATGGCTGCTGATCCTACATTTAAATTAAAGAAATAAATTTGGTTGGCTTCCTTTACAGGCATAATCTCCAAACTCCAGCATTCCCATGTTCACTGCTACCCAGAGGGCAGAACCAGAGGGGAAAAAGCTTCCCTATAATCTAGTAGGAGTGATTTGAATCTTGGCTGCTTTATTGGAGTGGTTTGATCTTTTCTTTTTATTTGTTCATGGGATGTGGGCGTTGCTGGCAAGGCCAGCATTTACTGCCTATTGCAAATTTCCCTTAAGAAGTTCAGGTCTTTGGATTGGGAATGGTCTGAATGTCAGTCTTTAGATTGGGAATGGTCTGAATGTCAGTCTTTGGGTTGGGAATGGTCTGAATGTCAGTCTTTGGATTGGGAATGGTCTGAATGTCAGGTCTTTGGATTGGGAATGGTCTGAATGTCAGTCTTTGATTGGAAATGGTCTGAATGTCAGGTCGTTGGGTTGGGAATGGTTTGAATGTCAGTCTTTGGGTTGGGAATGGTTTGAATGTCAGTCTTTGGATTGGAAATGGTCTGAATGTCAGGTCTTTGGGTTGGAAATGGTCTGAATGTCAGGTCTTTGGATTGGGAATGGTCTAAATGTCAGGTCTTTGGGTTGGGAATGGTTTGAATGTCAGGTCTTTGGGTTGGGAATGGTTTGAATGTCAGTCTTTGATTGGAAATGGTCTGAATGTCAGGTCTTTGGGTTGGGAATGGTTTGAATGTCAGGTCTTTGGGTTGGAAATGGTCTGAATGTCAGGTCTTTGGGTTGGGAATGGTCTAAATGTCAGGTCTGTGGATTGGGAATGGTCTGAATGTCAGGTCTTTGGATTGGGAATGGTCTAAATGTCAGGTCTTTGGGTTGGGAATGGTCTAAATGTCAGGTCTTTGGGTTGGGAATGGTCTAAATGTCAGGTCTTTGGGTTGGGAATGGTTTGAATGTCAGTCTTTGATTGGAAATGGTCTGAATGTCAGGTCTTTGGGTTGGGAATGGTCTGAATGTCAGGTCTTTGGGTTGGGAATGGTCTAAATGTCAGGTCTTTGGGTTGGGAATGGTTTGAATGTCAGGTCTTTGGGTTGGGAATGGTCTGAATGTCAGGTCTTTGGGTTGGGAATGGTCTGAATGTCAGGTCTTTGGGTTGGGAATGGTCTAAATGTCAGGTCTTTGGGTTGGGAATGGTTTGAATATCCGTCTTTGATTGGAAATGGTCTGAATGTCAGGTCTGTGGATTGGGAATGGTCTGAATGTCAGGTCTTTGGATTGGGAATGGTCTAAATGTCAGGTCTTTGGGTTGGGAATGGTTTGAATGTCAGTCTTTGATTGGAAATGGTCTGAATGTCAGGTCTTTGTGTTGGGAATGGTCTGAATGTCAGGTCTTTGGATTGGGAATGGTCTAAATGTCAGGTCTTTGGGTTGGGAATGGTTTGAATGTCAGGTCTTTGGGTTGGGAATGGTCTGAATGTCAGGTCTGTGGATTGGAAATGGTCTGAATGTCAGGTCTTTGGGTTGGGAATGGTCTGAATGTCTGGTCTTTGGGTTGGGAATGGTCTGAATGTCAGGTCTTTGGGTTGGGAATGGTCTGAATGTCAGGTCTTTGGGTTGGGAATGGTCTAAATGTCAGGTCTTTGGGTTGGGAATGGTTTGAATATCCGTCTTTGATTGGAAATGGTCTGAATGTCAGGTCTGTGGATTGGGAATGGTCTGAATGTCAGGTCTTTGGATTGGGAATGGTCTAAATGTCAGGTCTTTGGGTTGGGAATGGTTTGAATGTCAGTCTTTGATTGGAAATGGTCTGAATGTCAGGTCTTTGTGTTGGGAATGGTCTGAATGTCAGGTCTTTGGATTGGGAATGGTCTAAATGTCAGGTCTTTGGGTTGGGAATGGTTTGAATGTCAGGTCTTTGGGTTGGGAATGGTCTGAATGTCAGGTCTGTGGATTGGAAATGGTCTGAATGTCAGGTCTTTGGGTTGGGAATGGTCTGAATGTCTGGTCTTTGGGTTGGGAATGGCTTGAATGTCAGTCTTTGGATTGGGAATGGCCTGAATGTCTGGTCTTTGGGTTGGGAATGGTCTCAATGTCAGTCTTTGGGTTGGGAATGGCCTGAATGTCTGGTCTTTGGATTGGGAATGGCCTGAATGTCTGGTCTTTGGATTGGGAATGGCCTGAATGTCTGGTCTTTGGGTTGGGAATGGCCTGAATGTCTTGTCTTTGGGTTGGGAATGGCCTGAATGTCTGGTCTTTGGGTTGGGAATGGCTTGAATGTCAGTCTTTGGATTGGGAATGGCCTGAATGTCTGGTCTTTGGGTTGGGAATGGTCTCAATGTCAGGTCTTTGGGTTGGGAATGGCTTGAATGTCAGTCTTTGGGTTGGGAATGGCCTGAATGTCTGGTCTTTGGATTGGGAATGGCCTGAATGTCTGGTCTTTGGATTGGGAATGGCCTGAATGTCTGGTCTTTGGGTTGGGAATGGCCTGAATGTCTTGTCTTTGGGTTGGGAATGGCCTGAATGTCTGGTCTTTGGGTTGGGAATGGCTTGAATGTCAGTCTTTGGATTGGGAATGGCCTGAATGTCTGGTCTTTGGGTTGGGAATGGTCTCAATGTCAGGTCTTTGGGTTGGGAATGGCTTGAATGTCAGTCTTTGGATTGGGAATGGCCTGAATGTCTGGTCTTTGGGTTGGGAATGGTCTCAATGTCAGTCTTTGGGTTGACTGTATATAGTTGCAATGATGTTTTTGTTTTCTCTGCAGTGGCTCTCAGAAGGCCAGACGGAGGCCTCGGTGTACCAGCAGGCGGAGAATGGGAAGACTGAACTCTCCCTCATGCACTTCACCATCACCAACCCGCACTGGCATCCACCCCAGGACAGCTCGGTCTTTATCAGCCACCTGAAGGAGAAGGTGCAACATGATGCAGCCACTGGTCCAGCTCCCCAGCACCTCCTGTCTGACACACCACTCTGCAACTCGCTGCTTTCCAATGAGTCAATCAATATAGTAAGTGTCTCGGCAGACCCTCGGATTGTCAAAATATCAATGAAGGATTTGACGATAGCGCCAGATAAAGAGCCTGTAGAAAAACAAAAAAAAAAGAGATGGGAAGGAACCGGACCCTGGTAAACCTGGGTAAATATAGATGTTGTCAATAGAAATTCAGTGTTGACACTGATATTACTGAAGCAGGGTACGTGTCAGTTAAACAAAAACCCACAAAATATTGATCCTGTTCATGGACACCACTTTTACAGGCCTGATCATGAGATTGTAACCTAAATTGAAGAATCAGCCAGTTTAGCCGAGACTCAGAGCAGCACTCGCAGGAATGGGATGAGGCCATTCAGTCTCTCAAACCTGTTCCACAATTCAGTGAAATCGTGGCTGATCTGGATCTTAGCTATTCACCAACCTTGCCTCCATATCCTTTATACCCTTTTCCAGTAAAAAATCTAATGACCAGATTTACATTTTAAAACTAGCATCTTCTGCTTTTTACCCTCAACTCTGAGAGAGAAGGTTGTGGATTCAGGTCCCAATACAGACCTCTGAGCTCATAACTGTAAGAGGTTCCATTCCCGTACCCCCTTACTACGGTTCTTGGACTTTAGGAATTACAACAAAATTGCGCACAACACAATGTTTGGCTTAACCATGAATTGTTGTTTTATTGAATCCAATAATATCCCTAATACAGACACTTCTATGGTTGAAACAGAAATAAAACAAAACTGTCCTCAGTACAAAGCCTCCTGTCGTGACATAAAATTGACACCCCAATTCCCAGCTGAACCCTTCAGTGATTTAGGAAGATAGGAACAGGAGTAGGCCATTCAGCCCCTCAAGCCTGTCCCGCCATTCAATGAGATCATGGCTGATCCGCAACCTAACTCCATATACCTGCCTTTGGCCCAGATCCCTTAATATCTTTGCTTAACAAAAATCTATCTATCTCAGATTTAAAATTAACAACTGTTCTAGCTGTTCTAGATTTGACCACTGTTCCCAGTTACTCAAAACAAAGTCATTACGACTTGGCTCAAACATACAAATTTCAGACAAAAACACTACGCTTTTGTTCCAATCCCTCAGACCATGACTATGATGACTATGATTTGGCTGAAAACACTTACAATCACCCACACAGCCGGTCGGTCCCGGTGTTGATTGTAAGTCCTGAGTTAAGATGACCAACTTTGACCCTTCTTCCGACTGCAGCCCCCACAGTACAAACCCCTTCAAGATTTGACTGAAAAGCTTACACTCACCCACACGGCTGGTCATTACCAATGTGGATTGTAGGCCTGGACCTGAGATGACCAGTCCCCGTCCTTCTTCACATAACTGCAGCGCCAAACCCTTCGATCTTGTCCTTTTTTATGATGATCCTTATCGAAATATCATGAACACATCTCCTGAAGCCATCCTGCTGGATGGTCAGCACTTAGCACCTTTTAATCTCTTCCCTGTGTTACGTGCCTGGTCCATTTGGTGCTGATGTTGTTTCTACGACTGAGAACAATGAACTCCACCGAGGTGAGGTAGCCCAGGCTCTAGAGCTGATGTACATGAAAAAGGTTTCTCTCCTGTCTTGACAGGAGTGAATGCTGTGGTCTGGGGCTGGTTAGTTGTAACAGTGGCCTCCCTAATCACTTAACATGATGGCAGTTATGCTGTGTCACTGTTATGATAATGTCCCAAATTCCAGTCCTTTAACAGTAACACTGATGTTGCAATGTTTGTAATTGACCCATCGGAATGCAGCCTGTATCTGTGTTGTGGTTTGGCTCACATTCACAGTACTATTGTCTGTGGGGGTTGGGGTTCCTTCCTCCTACTCTAGTTTTAAAGTCGAATTGCGGGGGAAGGAATTCCAATCCTACATAATCCAGGCTGATCCTCCAGTGCTGTAATGTTGGCAGGGCGGTGCCGGGGGAGTGCCACACTGTATGTGGGGCGGTGCCGGGGGAGTGCCATTCTGTATGTGGGGCGGTGCCGGGGGAGTGCCACACTGTATGTGGGGCGGTGCCGGGGGAGTGCCATTCTGTATGTGGGGCGGTGCCGGGGGAGTGCCATTCTGTATGTGGGGCAGTGCCGGGGGAGTGCCATTCTGTATGTGGGGCGGTGCCGGGGGAGTGCCATTCTGTATGTGGGGCGGTGCCGGGGGAGTGCCATTCTGTATGTGGGGCGGTGCCGGGGGAGTGCCATTCTGTATGTGGGGAGGTGCTGGGAGGAGAGCCATTCTGTATGTGGGGCAGTGCCGGGGGAGTGCCATTCTGTATGTCTGGCGGTGCCGGGGGAGTGCCACGCTGTATGTGGGGAGGTGCTGGGAGGAGAGCCATTCTGTATGCGGGGCGGTGCCGGGAGGAGCACCATTCTGTATGCGGTGCGGTGCCAGGAGGAGCACCATTCTGTATGTGGGGAGGTGCTGGGAGGAGCACCATTCTGTATGCGGGGTGGTGCCGGGAGGAGCACCATTCTGTATGTGGGGAGGTGCTGGGGGAGTGCCACACAGTATGTGGGGAGGTGCTGGGGGAGTGCCACACAGTATGTGGGGAGGTGCTGGGAGGAGCACCATTCTGTATGCGGGGTGGTGCTGGGAGGAGCACCATTCTGTATGCGGGGTGGTGCTGGGAGGAGCACCATTCTGTATGTGGGGAGGTGCTGGGAGGAGCACCATTCTGTATGCGGGGAGGTGCTGGGAGGAGCACCATTCTGTATGTGGGGAGGTGCTGGGAGGAGCACCATTCTGTATGTGGGGAGGTGCTGGGAGGAGCACCATTCTGTATGTGGGGAGGTGCTGGGAGGAGCACCATTCTGTATGCGGGGAGGTGCTGGGAGGAGCACCATTCTGTATGTGGGGAGGTGCTGGGAGGAGCACCATTCTGTATGTGGGGAGGTGCTGGGAGGAGCACCATTCTGTATGCGGGGAGGTGCTGGGAGGAGCACCATTCTGTATGTGGGGCGGTACCGGGAGGAGCACCATTCTGTATGTGGGGAGGTGCTGGGAGGAGAGCCATTCTGTATGTGGGGAGGTGCTGGGAGAAGCACCATTCTGTATGTGGGGAGGTGCTGGGAGGAGCACCATTCTGTATGTGGGGAGGTGCTGGGAGGAGCACCATTCTGTATGTGGGGCGGTACCGGGAGGAGCACCATTCTGTATGTGGGGAGGTGCTGGGAGGAGAGCCATTCTGTATGTGGGGAGGTGCTGGGAGGAGAGCCATTCTGTATGTGGGGCGGTGCTGGGAGGAGCACCATTCTGTATGTGGGGAGGTGCTGGGAGGAGAGCCATTCTGTATGTGGGGAGGTGCTGGGAGGAGAGCCATTCTGTATGCGGGGAGGTGCTGGGAGGAGCACCATTCTGTATGTGGGGCGGTGCTGGGAGGAGCACCATTCTGTATGTGGGGAGGTGCTGGGAGGAGAGCCATTCTGTATGTGGGGCGGTGCTGGGAGGAGCACCATTCTGTATGTGGGGAGGTGCTGGGAAGAGAGCCATTCTGTATGTGGGGAGGTGCTGGGAGGAGCACCATTCTGTATGTGGGGAGGTGCTGGGAGGAGAGCCATTCTGTATGCGGGGAGGTGCCGGGAGGAGCACCATTCTGTATGTGGGGAGGTGCTGGGAGGAGCACCATTCTGTATGTGGGGCGGTGCTGGGAGGAGCACCATTCTGTATGTGGGGAGGTGCTGGGAGGAGCACCATTCTGTATGTGGGGAGGTGCTGGGGGGAGCACCATTCTGTATGCGGGGAGGTGCCGGGAGGAGCACCATTCTGTATGTGGGGAGGTGCTGGGAGGAGCACCATTCTGTATGCGGGGTGGTGCTGGGAGGAGAGCTATTCTGTATGTGGGGCGGTGCTGGGAGGAGAGCTATTCTGTATGTGGGGCGGTGCCGGGAGGAAAGCCATTCTGTATGTGGGGAGGTGCTGGGAGGAGAGCCATTCTGTATGTGGGGCAGTGCCGTGAGGAGCACCATTCTGTATGTCGGGAGGTGCTGGGAGGAGCACCATTCTGTATGTGGGGAGGTGCTGGGAGGAGAGCCATTCTGTATGTGGGGATGTGCCGGGAGGAGCACCATTCTGTATGTGGAGCAGTGCCGGGAGGATCACCATTCTGTATGTGGGGCAGTGCCGGGAGGAGCACCATTCTGTATGTGGGGAGGTGCTGGGAGGAGAGCCATTCTGTATGTGGGGCGGTGCCGGGAGGAGCACCATTCTGTATGTGGGGAGGTGCTGGGATGAGCACCATTCTGTATGTGGGGAGGTGCTGGGAGGAGAGCCATTTTGTATGTGAGGAGGTGCTGGGAAGAGAGCCATTCTGTATGTGGGGAGGTGCTAGGAGGAGAGGCATTTTGTATGTGGGGAGGTGCTGGGAGGAGAGCCATTTTGTATGTGGGGAGGTGCTGGGAGGAGAGCCATTTTGTATGTGGGGAGGTGCTGCGAGGAGAGCCATTTTGTATGTGGGGAGGTGCTGGGAGGAGAGCCATTTTGTATGTGGGGAGGTGCTGGGAGAAGCACCATTCTGTATGTGGGGAGGTGCTGGGAGGAGAGCCATTCTGTATGTGGGGAGGTGCTGGGAGGAGAGCCATTCTGTATGTGGGGAGGTGCTGGGAGGAGCACCATTCTGTATGCGGGGAGGTGCTGGGAGGAGAGCCATTCTGTATGTGGGGAGGTGCTGGGAGGAGAGCCATTCTGTATGTGGGGCGGTGCCGGGGGAGTGCCATTCTGTATGTGTGGCGGTGCCGGGGGAGTGCCACACTGTATGTGGGGGAGGTGCCGGGAGGAGAGCTATTCTGTATGTGGGGCGGTGCCGGGAGGAGAGCCATTCTGTATGTGGGGAGGTGCTGGGAGGAGAGCTATTCTGTATGTGGGGCGGTGCCGGGAGGAGCACCATTCTGTATGTGGGGCGGTGCTGGGAGGAGAGCCATTCTGTATGTGGGGCGGTGCTGGGAGGAGAGCCATTCTGTATGTGGGGAGGTGCTGGGAGGAGCACCATTCTGTATGCGGGGAGGTGCCGGGAGGAGCACCATTCTGTATGTGGGGAGGTGCTGGGAGGAGAGCCATTCGGTATGTGGGGAGGTGCTGGGAGGAGAGCCATTCGGTATGTGGGGAGGTGCTGGGAGGAGAGCCATTCTGTATGTGGGGAGGTGCTGGGAGGAGCACCATTCTGTATGTGGGGAGGTGCTGGGAGGAGCACCATTCTGTATGTGGGGAGGTGCTGGGAGGAGAGCCATTCGGTATGTGGGGAGGTGCTGGGAGGAGAGCCATTCTGTATGTGGGGTGGTGCTGGGAGGAGAGCTAGACTGTATGTGGGGCGGTGCCGGGAGGAAAGCCATTCGGTAAGTGGGGACGTGCTGGGAGTAGAGCCACTCTGTATGTGGGGCAGTGCCGGGAGGAGCACCATTCTGTATGTGGGGAGGTGCTGGGAGGAGCACCATTCTGTCTGTGGGGAGGTGCTGGGAGGAGAGCCATTCTGTATGTGGGGAGGTGCTGGGAGGAGCACCATTCTGTATGTGTGGAGGTGCCGGGAGGAGCACCTTTCTGTATGTGGGGGAGGTGCTGGGAGGAGAGCCATTCTGTATGTGGGGAGGTGCTGGGAGGAGAGCCATTCTGTATGTGTGGAGGTGCTGGGAGGAGAGCCATTCTGTATGTGGGGAGGTGCCGGGAGGAGAGCCATTCGGTATGTGGGGCGGTGCCGGGAGGAGCACCATTCTGTATGTGGGGAGGTTCTGGGGGAGTGCCACACTGTATGTGTGGAGGTGCCGGGAGGAGCACATTCCAGAGCTTAACCACTCGCTGCGTGTAAAAGTTTTTCCTCATGTCACTTTTGCTTCTCTTATCAAATACTTTAATTCTGTGCCCTCTCGTTCTCAATCCTTTCACGAGTGGGAACAGTTTCTCTCTATCTACTCTGTCCAGCCCACTCATGATTTTGAATACCTCTATCAAATTACCTCTCAACCTTATCCAAAGAAAACAGTCCTAACTTCTCCAATTTATTCATAACTGAAATTCCTCATCCCTGGAACCATTCTTGTGAATCTTTTCTGTTCTCTCTCCAATGCCCTCACGTCTTTCCACAACTGCGGTCCCCAGAACTGGACACAATACTCCAGCTGAGGCCGATCTAGTGTTTTATACAAGTTCAACATAACTTCCTTGCTCTTGTACTCTATGCCCCTATTAATAAAGCCCAGGATACTGTATGCTTTATTAACCACTCTCTCAACATGTCCTGCCACCTTCAATGACTTATGCACATATACACCCAGGTCCCTCTGCTACATTTACCTACAAAAACAACAGTGACTGCTCTTCAAACATGAATAGCAAAAGCTGAGAGGAGTTTTGTTTATGATGGCAATGTTCTTCATTTGGCTGTGAAGCGCTTTGGAATCTCCTAAGGATGTGAAAGGTTCTATAGAAATGCAACTTCTTTCTGAAGAAGGGTCACTGACCTGAAACGTTAACTCTGTTTCTCTCTCCACAGATGCTGCCAGACCTGCTGAGTATTGCCAGCATTTCTTGTTTTTATTTCAACTTCTTTCTTTCATTGGCTCATGTTTGCTTTGTTGTTCTTGCAGCCTGAGAATCTCATCATGAGCCTCCTCACGCACTCGGCACTGCCTGGCTCGCTGTTGACTGGCAGAGATGGGGGTTTTGGACGGTCGTGTAGTACTGCCTCGGCTGCCGCCAGCGTCCTCGCTTCACTCTCCTCCTCTCACCATCCAACTCGGACCCGATCCCACACGCTCCTCGTGGAGAGTGGTGCAGAGAGTTCGCTCTATCGCAGTGACAGGACCATCATGGAAGAGAGGTAAGTAACTGAGATTTTCATTCACATTAAAGCAGGATTACTGCGGATGCTGGAAATTTCTGATATAAACAGCGAATGCTGCAAATCCCTGGCAGCATCTGTGGAGAGCGAACAGAGTTAACGTTTAAGGTCGATGACCTTTCGTCAGGTCTGGAAAATGTTAAGAGGTGTAACAGGTTTTCAGTAAGTGCACTATCTACAAGGCACAAGTCAGGAGTGTGATGGAATACTCTCCACTTGCCTGGATGGGTGCAGCTCCAACAACACTCAAGAAGCTCAACGCCATCCAGGACAAAGCAGCCCACTTGATTGGCACCCTATCTACAAACATTCACTCCCTCCACCACCGACACACAGTGGCTGCAGTGTGTACCATCTACAAGATGCACTGCAGCAACTCACCAAGGGTCCATCGACAGCACCTTTCAAACCCGCGACCTCTACCACCTAGAAGGACGAGGGCAGCAGGTGCATGGGAACACCACCAACTGCAAGTTCCCCTCCAAGTCACACACCATCTTGATTTGGAACTATATCCTGTTCCTTCACTGTCACGGCATCAAAATCCTGGAAGAACTCCCTTCCTAACAGCACTGTTGGTGTACCTATACCACATGGACTTCATTGAGAAGACGGCTCACCACCACCTTCTCCAGGGCAATTCAGGATGGACACTGACGCTGGCCTTGCCAGAAATGCTCACATCCCAAGAACCAACAAATAAGAGGCAGGGAAGGGCGGGTACAAAAAAAGGGAAAGTCTGTGTTCAGGTGGAGGGTAGGAGAGATTAAAAGACAAAAGGAATGATGGTTCAAGGCAAAAAGGAATGGGAATGGGACAAGTAAAGAAATGAAAGATGTATCTAGTGGAGGTTTAAATGGGGGCAGCAGAACCATTACATGCTGTCTGTGAATATGGTTATGAACTGAAGTTGCTGAAGCCGATGTGGAGACCGAAAGGCTGTAAAGTTCCTCCTGAAAGATGAGGTTTCGTTCCTCAAGCTAGCTTTATTAATACATTTGCAGCTCAGCAATCCCTTTGCATTTAGGGAAACACCTGTGTTTTTGGGTATGTGGGTTCAGTTCTGCTGAGGCTGGGCTAGATACCCAGAGGTCATGAGTTCAAACTTCAGCAGGGCAAGTTGTGAATTCAATAAATCTGGGAACTTGTGGTCTGGCACCAGGAAAAATTGCCATGAAAATTGCTGGATTGTCATAAAAACCCAACTGGGTCACTACTGTCCTTCAGGGAAGAGAACCTGCTGTCCCTATCCTGTCTGGGCTGAAACATGACTCAGTTCTGCACTGTGGTAGGCTCCTAAATGTTATATCCAGAAAGCCAGGTGGTGAAAGATAGAATTGAAGCCAATCTTTACACACTTTTATAAGCATTTATTTACAGAGTTACACATTACAAACATGCGCTGCCTCACCCAACAACCACATTTTCCATCTGTTCCAATTAATAGGAGCAAGAGTGAATTCCCAGTAACGCATACAATTAATATACAATAAACCCTGAAGCCCTCTGAACAACTGGTGATGGGCAGTAAACACTGTTGCTCACAGCCCACAAAGAAATAAGAGGGAATGCCTGAGCCTGGGAGCATTCCGGGTTCAATTCCCAGTCCCGGCAGAGTTAGCCCATCCTCAGCTAGCACAGGGATCAGTGCTGTTATGGTCACCTAGGTAGGAGATTCAACAAAATAATTAGTTTGGATGCCTTGTGTTGATCGCTGAAAGCCTTCTTGAGGCTTGACTGTGATGCTCCCCATCAGTGAATATAATGCTGTCTCTCACCTGACCGCGCCCAGGGAGGGCCCCAGGGTTACATTCCACTCCACACTTTTTAAACTAACGCAAGAGAAATAACGCACAGGAAAAGACGTACTGGCCCATCCACCCTGTCCCACACAGTTGTGTTGTCCTGTGAACTCTTCACCGCACATGGAACAATGGGCTGCCTTTGGAGGAGATGATTCAGGTACAGTTGAGGTACATTCCCACGTGGAGGAAAGGTATGGCAAGCAAAGCCAGAGCTCCCTGATAACGAAAGAGATAGAGAGTAAGATGAAGCAGAAAAGGGTGCATATGACTGAAGTCAAGTTGATAATACAAGTGAGAGCCAGGCTGGATATAGAAAGTTCAGACGGGAAGTGAAAAACAAAATAAAAGAAGCAAAGAAACAATATGAGAAGAGACTGGCAGCTAACATAAAATGGAATCCAAAAGTCTTCTAGAGACATATAAAGAGTAAAAGAGTGATAAAAGGAGGAGTGGAGCCGATGAGGGACCAAAAAAGTAATTTACACATGGAAGCCCAGGACATGACTGAGGTATTAAATGAGAACTTTGCATCTGTCTTTACCAAGGAAGAAAATGCTGTCCAAGTCACAGTGAAGGAAGAGGTAATTGAGATACTGGATGGGCTAAAAATTGATAAAGATGGAGGTAGAAAGGCTGGCTATACTTTTTTTTTAGAGATACAGCACTGAAACTGGCCCGTTGGCCCACCGAGTCTGTGCCGACCAACAACCGCCCATTTATACTAACCCTACAGTAATCCCATATTCCCTACCACCTACCTACACTAGGGGCAATTTACAACGGCCAATTTACCTATCACCTGCAAGTCTTTGGCGGTGGGAGGAAACCGGAGCACCCGGCGAAAACCCACGCGGTCACAGGGAGAACTTGCAAACTCCGCACAGGCAGTACCCAGAATTGAACCCGGGTCCCTGGAGCTGTGAGGTTGCGGTGCTAACCACTGCGCCACTGTGCCGCCCAACTTAACTTTGATAAGCCACCAGGACTGGATTAGATGCATCCGAGGCTACTGAGGGAAGTAAGGGAGAAAATTGTAGAGGCACTGGCCATAATTTTCCAATCCTCCTTAGATACAGGGGTGGTGCCAAAGAACTGGAGAATTGCAAATGTTACACCTTTGATTTAAAAAAAAAGTGTAAGGATAAACCCAGCAACTACATGCCAGTCATAAGATCATAAGAACTAGGAGCAGGAATAGGCAATTCAGCCCCTCGAGCCTGCTCCGCCATTCAATACGGTCATGGCTGATCTCATCTCGGCCTCAACTCCACTTTCCTGCCCGTTCTCCATAACCCTTCAAACCTTTACTAATTAAAAATCTGTCTATCTCCTTAAATTTACCCAATGTCGCGGCATCCACCGCACTCTGGGGTAGTGAATTCCACAGATACACGACCCTTTGAGAGAAGTAATTTCTCTTCATCTCTGTTTTAAATCTGCTACCCCTTATCCTAAAACTATGACCTCTCGTTCTAGATTGCCGCACCAGAGGAAACATCCTCTCTGTGTCTACTTTGTCAATCCCCTTAATCATCTTATATACCTCAATTAGATCTCCTCTCATTCTTCTAAACTCCAGAGAGTAAAGGCCTAAACTGCTCAATCTCTCTTCATAAGACAAACCCCTCATCCCTGGAATCAATCCAGTGAACCTCCTCTGAACTGCCTCCAATGCAACTACATCCCTCCTCAAGTAAGGGGACCAAAACTGTCGCAATACTCCAGGTGCGGTCTCACTAATGCCTTGTACAGTTGCAGCAATACTTCCCTACTTTTATACTCTATTCCTTTAGCAATAAAGGCCAAAATTCCATTTGCCTTCCTTATCACCTGCTGCACCTGCATACTAGTTTTCTGCGATTGATGCACAAGGACACCCAGATCCCTCTGCAATGAAGCACTCTGAAGTTTCTCTCCATTTAGATAATAATTTGCCTTTCTATTTTTCCGACCAAAGTGGATAACCTCACACTTCTCCACGTTAAACTCCATCTGTCAAGTTTTGGCCCATTCACCTAACCTATCCATATCCATTTGTAAATTTCTTATTTCTTTATTGCAACTTACTGTCCCACCTATTTTAGTGTCATCTACAAATCTGGCTATAGTACCTTCTATCCCTGCATCCAAGTCATTAATATAGATTGTAAATAGTTAGGGCCCAAGGACCGAACCCTGTGGCACCCCACTAGTTACATCTTGCCAACCAAAAAAAGACCCATTTATCCTGACTCTGTTTTCGGTTAGCCAATCCTCTATCCAAGCTAATAAATTGCCCCTAACCCTATGTGATCTACCTTGTGTATTAACCTTTTGTGCGGCACCTTATCAAATGCCTTCTGGAAGTCCAGATAAACTACATCTACAGGATCCCCATTATCCACTTTGCTTGTTACAGCTTCAAAGAACTCTAGCAAATTAGTCAAACACGATTTACCCTTCATAAAACCATGCTGACTCTGATGGATTGCGTTTGACTTTCTAAATGCCCTGTTATTACTTCCTTAATAATGGATTCTAATAATTTCCCAATGACAGATGTTAAACTAACTGGTCTATAGTTTCCTACTTTCTGCCTCCCTCCCTTTTTGAATAAGGGTGTTATATTAGCATTTTCCAATCCACAGGAACCTTTCCCGCATCCAGAGAATTTTGGAATATTATAACCAATGGATCCACTATCTCCGCTGCCACTTCCTTTAGGACCCTAGGATGTAGGCCATTAGGCCCTGGGGACTTGTCTGCCTTCAATCCCAAGTTTGCTCAGTACTTTTTCCCTGGTGATGATGATTTTACTAAGCTCCTCTCTTTCTGTAACCTCTGCATTACCTGTTACTATTGGGACGGTACTAGTGTCCTCCACTGTGAAAACTGAGGCAAAATACTGATATAGTGTCTCCGCCATTTCTGTGTTGCCCACTATTAATTCCCCAGTCTCATCCTCCAAAGGACCAACATTCACTTTAGCCACTGTCTTCCCTTTTATATACAGATAGAAGCTTTTGCTATCCATTTTTATATTTTGCGCCAGTTTTCTTTCATAATTTACTTTTGCTCTTTGTATTACTATTTTAGTAACCCTTTGTTGATCTTTAAAAGTTTCCCAAGTTTTCCCCCTCTTAGAATCTTTCTTCCTCTCTGGAATATATTTTAGTTGGGAAGAATTAAATATCTCCTTAAACATCTGCCACTTCTCATCAACTGTCCTACCTTTTAGTCTTCCTGCCCAGTCCACTAGGGCCAAATTTGTCCTCATGCCTGTGTAATTACCTTTGTTTAACTCCAGAACGCTAGCGTGGGACTCCAGTTTCTTGCCCTCAAACTGAATTTGAAATTCTAGCATGCTATGATCACTCTTCCCTAGAGGATCCTTAACTATGAGATCATTAATTAATCCCACCTCATTACACAATACCAAATCTAGAATAGCCTGCTCCCTGGTTGCTTCCACAACATATTGCTCCAAAAAACAATCTCTAATACCTTCAATGAACTCTCCCTCGAGGCTACCCTTGCCAATTTGATTAATCCAGTCTATATGCATATTAAAATCACCCATGATTGTTGCAGTACCTTTCTTACAAGCCCCCAGTATTTCCTGGTTTATACTGTGTCCCACTGCAGAACTACTGTTTGTGGACCTATAGATTACTCCCACCAGGGACTTCTTTCCCTTGCTATTTCTTATTTCTACCCAGACTGATTATACGCCTTGATTTCCAGTGCCTATATCATTTCTCACTACAGCATTGATCTCTTCCTTTACTAACAAAGCTATGCCTATTCCTTCCTGCCTATCCTTCCAAAATACTGAGTACCCTTGGATATTCAATTCCCAAACCTGGTTTCCCTGCAATCAATAATCTCCGTAATCGTCACTAAATCATACCCATTCGTCTCTATTTGCGCTGTTAACTTGTTTATTTTATTCCGAATGCTTCGTGCATTCAGATACAAAGCCTTTGAGTTTGTTCTATTATCAAATTTCCCTACTCTTGTACGATTCCTTGATGCAATATGACGTTCACGCGTTCGGTCCCGTCCTTTTATTTTCTGGTCACAATCACCTTCATCACTAACCTGCACTCCTACCTTCTCCTTTAACTTTGTCTTCCTAATTTTATGCAACTGAACCCTCCCCCCCACTATTTAGTTTAAAGCCTTTTCCACAGCCCTAGTTATGCGATTTGCCAGGATTCTGGTCCCAGCATGATTCAAGTGGAGCCCGTCCCATCGGAACAGCTCTCTCCCTCCCCAGTACTGGTGCCAATGCCCCATTTCTCCCACACCAATCTTTGAGCCATGCATTTACCTCTTTAATATTATTGACCCTGTGTTAATTAGCTCGTGGCTCAGGTAGTAATCCGGAGATTATTACCTTTTTGGTTCTGCTTTTTAATTTAGCCCTTAGCTGCTCATATTCCCTCAGCAGAACCTCTATCCTCGTTCTACCTATAACGTTGGTACCTACGTGGACCATGACAACTGAATCTTTCCCCTCCCACTCCAAGTTCCTCTGCAGCCCAGATGAGATATCCTGAACCCTGGCACCAGGTAGGCAACAAAACCACTTTAACCTCAGTGGTGAGAATGCTTTGAGAAATGACAGTTGACAACAAAATTAACAGTGACTTAGACAAGTGTGGAATAATTAAGGAAAGCCAGCACAGATTTGTTAAAGGCAAATTGTGTTTAACTAATTTCATTGAGTTTTTTGATGAGGTAATAGAGAGGGTCGATGAGGGTAATGTTGTGCATGTGGTGTACATGGACTTCCAAAAGGCATTTGAAAATGTGCCCCATAACAGGCTTGTCAGCAAAGTTAGAGCTCATGGAACAAAAGGGACAGTAGCAACATTGGCTGAGTGACAGAAAACAGAGTGTAGTGGTGAACAGTTGCTTTTCAGGCTGGAGGAAGGTGCATCGTGGGATTTTCCCAGGGATCAGTGTTCAGACCACTGCTATTCTTGATATATATTACTGGCCTAGACTTGGGTGTACAGGACACAATTTCAAATATGCAGATGACAACAATTTGGAAGTATTGTGAACTGTGAGGAGGATAGTGATAAACGTAAAGAGGACATAGAATGGTGGAATGAGCAGACAAGTGGAAGATGAAATTTAATGCAGAGAAGTGTGAAGATTCATTTTGGTAGAAAGAACGAGGAGAGGCAATATAAACTAAAGGGTACAATTCTAAAGGGGGTGCAGGAGCAGACCTCGGGGTATATGTGCACAAATCATTCAAGTTGGCAGGGCAGGTTGAGAAAGCGGTTAATAAGGCATACAGGATCCTGGGCTTTATAAATAGGAGCATAGAGTACAAAAGGAAGGACATTGTGATAGAAACATAGAAAATAGGAGCAGGAGTAGGTCATTCGGCCCTTCGAGCCTGCTCCGCCATTCATGCTGATCATCCAACTCGGTAACCTGTTCCCGCTTTCCCCCCCCCATATCCTTTGATCCCTTTAGACCCAAGAGCTATATCTAACTCCTTCTTGAAAACATACAATGTTTTGGCCTCAACTGCTTTCTGTGGTATTGAATTCCACAGGCTCACCACTCTCTCTGGGTGAAGAAATTTCCCCTTTCAGTTTATAGCCGTTCAGATAATAATCTGCCTTCCTGTTTTTGCAACCAAAGTGGATAACCTCACATTTATCCACATTATACTGCATCTGCCATGCATTAGCCCACTCACTGAACTTGTCCAAATCACCCTGAAGCCTCTCTGCATCCTCCTCACAACTCACCCTCCCACCCAGTTTTGTGTCATCTGCAAATTTGTAGAAATTACATTTAGTTCCCTCATCTAAATCATTAATATATGTTGTGAATAGCTGGGGTCCTAGCACCGATCCCTGCGGTACCCCACTAGTCACTGCCTGCCATTTGGAAAAAATACCCATTTATCCTTACTCTTTGTTTCCTGTCCGCCAACCAATTTTCTTTCCATCACAATACACTACCCCCAATCCCATGCTAACCTCTTATGTGGGACTTTGTCAAAAGCCTTCTGAAAGTCCAAATAAACCACATCCACTGGCTCCCCCTCATCAACTTTACTAGTTACATCCTCGAAGAATTCTAGTAGATTTGTCAAGCATGATTTCCCCTTTCGTAAATCCATGCTGACTCTGCCCGATTCTACCACTGTTCTCCAAGTGCTCTGCTATAAAATCTTTGATAATGGACTCTAGAATTTTCCCCACTACCGACATCAGGCTGACTGGTCTATAATTCCCTGTTTTCTTTCTACCTCCTTTTTTAAATAGTGGGGTTACATTAGTTACCCTCCAATCTGTAGGAACTGTTCCTGTATAAAACACTGATTCAGCCTCAACTGGAGTATTGTGTCCAGCTCTGGGCACCACACTTCAGCAAGTATGTGAAGGCATTAGAGAGGGTCCAGAGGAGATTCACGAGAATGGTTTCAGTGACATGGATAGATTGGAGCAGCTGGGGTTGTTTTCCTTTGAGAAGAGAAGATTAAGAGGAGATTTGATAGAGGTGTTGAAAATCACAAGGGGTCGGAACAAAATAGATGGGGAGAAACTGTTCCCATTGGCAAAAGAGTTGAGAATCAGAGGACACAGATTTAGGCGATTAAGGATCAGTGTGGCAATCTATGTGTGGAGCCATGGGAAATGGGCGAGGTCTTAAATGAATATTTCTCGTCTGTATTTACCGTGGAGAAGGTCATGGAAGCGAGTGAGTTCAAGCTATCCTGATATCACCGATATCCTGGAGCATATCAACATTACAAAGGAGGAGGTGTTGGGGTTTTGAGGTGCATTAAAGTGGATAAATCCCCAGGGCCTGACCAGGTGTATCCTAGGATGCTAGGATGTCATTGCCCGAAAGGTGGACTGACACACCGCACCAAACAACATGAAAAAAGGAAAGAAGGTACCAGCCCTTCGCTTTGCAAGCTGGAACGTCAGAACTATGTGTCCTGGCCTGTCGGAAGACCTTACACAAATCAACGATTCTCGGAAGACCGCCATCATTAACAACGAGCTCAGTAGACTCTGTGGACATTGCAGCACTTCAGGAGACTCGCCTCCCCGCGAGTGGCTCTCTAGCAGAGCAAGACTACACCTTCTTCTGGCAGGGCAGGGATCCTGAAGAACCAAGACAGCATGGAGTGGGCTTCGCCATCAGAAACTCCTTGCTCAGCATGATAGAGCCTCCCTCAAATGGCTCGGAACGCATACTGTCCATCCGACTGCTCACCACCTCTGGTCCAGTACACCTACTCAGCATCTATGCTCCAACACTCTGTTCCGCACCTGAAGCTAAAGACCAGTTCTATGAACAACTCCATAACATCATTAGCAGCATCCCCAACACCGAACACCTATTCCTGCTGGGGGACTTTAATGCCAGGGTTGGGGCCGACCATGACTCATGGCCCTCCTGCCTTGGGCGCTATGGCGTTGGAAGGATGAATGAGAACGGGCAGAGACTGCTTGAGTTGTGTACCTATCATAACCTCTGCATCACCAACTCGTTCTTTCACACTAAACCCTGTCACCAGGTTTCATGGAGGCACCCAAGATCACGTCGTTGGCACCAGCTAGACCTCATTGTCACAAGGCGAGCCGCCTTAAACAGTGTTCAAATCACACGCAGCTTCCACAGTGCGGACTGCGACACCGACCACTCCCTGGTGTGCAGCAAGGTTAGACTCAGACCAAAGAAGTTGCATCATTCCAAGCAGAAGGGCCACCCGCGCATCAACACGAGCAGAATTTCTCACCCACAGCTGTTACAAAAATTTCTAAATTCACTTGTAACAGCCCTTCAAAACACTCCCACAGGGGATGCTGAGACCAAGTGGGCCCACATCAGAGACGCCATCTATGAGTCAGCTTTGACCACCTACGGCAAAAGTGCGAAGAGAAATGCAGACTGGTTTCAATCTCATAATGAAGAGCTGGAACCTGTCATAGCCGCTAAGCGCATTGCACTTTTGAACTACAAGAAAGCCCCCAGCGATTTAACATCCGCAGCACTTAAAGCAGCCAGAAGTACTGCACAAAGAACAGCTAGGCGTTGCGCAAACGACTACTGGCAACACCTATGCAGTCATATTCAGCTGGCCTCAGACACCGGAAACATCAGAGGAATGTATGATGGCATGAAGAGAGCTCTTGGGCCAACCATCAAGAAGATCACCCCCCTCAAATCTAAATCGGGGGACATAATCACTGACCAACGCAAACAGATGGACCGCTGGGTTGAGCACTACCTAGAACTGTACTCCAGGGAGAATGCTGTCACTGAGACTGCCCTCAATGCAGCCCAGCCTCTACCAGTCATGGATGAGCTGGACATACAGCCAACCAAATCGGAACTCAGTGATGCCATTGATTCCCTAGCCAGCGGAAAAGCCCCTGGGAAGGACAGCATTACCCCTGAAATAATCAAGAGTGCCAAGCCTGCTATACTCTCAGCACTACATGAACTGCTATGCCTGTGCTGGGACGAGGGAGCAGTACCCCAGGACATGCGCGATGCCAACATCATCACCCTCTATAAAAACAAAGGTGACCGCGGTGACTGCAACAACTACCGTGGAATCTCCCTGCTCAGCATAGTGGGGAAAGTCTTTGCTCGAGTCGCTCTGAACAGGCTCCAGAAGCTGGCCGAGCGCGTCTACCCTGAGGCACAGTGTGGCTTTCGTGCAGAGAGATCGACTATTGACATGCTGTTCTCCCTTCGTCAGATACAGGAGAAATGCCGTGAACAACAGATGCCCCTCTACATTGCTTTCATTGATCTCACCAAAGCCTTTGACCTCGTCAGCAGACGTGGTCTCTTCAGACTACTAGAAAAGATCGGATGTCCACCAAAGCTACTAAGTATCATCACCTCATTCCATGACAATATGAAAGGCACAATTCAACATGGTGGCTCCTCATCAGAGCCCTTTCCTATCCTGAGTGGTGTGAAACAGGGCTGTGTTCTCGCACCCACACTTTTTGGGATTTTCTTCTCCCTGCTGCTTTCACATGCGTTCAAATCCTCTGAAGAAGGAATTTTCCTCCACACAAGATCAGGGGGCAGGTTGTTCAACCTTGCCCGTCTAAGAGTGAAGTCCAAAGTACGGAAAGTCCTCATCAGAGAACTCCTCTTTGCTGACGATGCTGCTTTAACATCTCACACTGAAGAATGCCTGCAGAGTCTCATCGACAGGTTTGCGTCTGCCTGCAATGAATTTGGCCTAACCATCAGCCTCAAGAAAACGAACATCATGGGGCAGGATGTCAGAAATGCTCCATCCATCAATATTGGCGACCACGCTCTGGAAGTGGTTCAAGAGTTCACCTACCTAGGCTCAACTATCACCAGTAACCTGTCTCTAGATGCAGAAATCAACAAGCGCATGGGTAAGGCTTCCACTGCTATGTTCAGACTGGCCAAGAGAGTGTGGGAAAATGGCGCACTGACACGGAACACAAAAGTCCGAGTGTATCAGGCCTGTGTCCTCAGTACCTTGCTCTACGGCAGCGAGGCCTGGACAACGTATGCCAGCCAAGAGCGACGTCTCAATTCATTCCATCTTCGCTGCCTTCGGAGAATACTTGGCATCAGGTGGCAGGACTATATCTCCAACACAGAAGTCCTTGAAGCGGCCAACATCCCCAGCTTATACACACTACTGAGTCAGCGGCGCTTGAGATGGCTTGGCCATGTGAGCCGCATGGAAGATGGCAGGATCCCCAAAGACACATTGTACAGCGAGCTCGCCACTGGTATCAGACCCACCGGCCGTCCATGTCTCCGTTATAAAGACGTCTGCAAACGCGACATGAAATCGTGTGACATTGATCACAAGTCGTGGGAGTCAGTTGCCAGCATTCGCCAGAGCTGGCGGGCAGCCATAAAGACAGGGCTAAATTGTGGCGAGTCGAAGAGACTTAGTAGTTGGCAGGAAAAAAGACAGAGGCGCAAGGGGAGAGCCAACTGTGCAACAGCCCCAACAAACAAATTTCTCTGCAGCACCTGTGGAAGAGCCTGTCACTCCAGAATTGGCCTTTATAGCCACTCCAGGCGCTGCTTCACAAACCACTGACCACCTCCAGGCGCGTATCCATTGTCTCTCGAGATATGGAGGCCCAAAAGAATGGGAAGCAAGGGCAGAGATTGCTGGGGCCATGGCAGAGATTTTTGGATCATCGTTAGCCACAGGTGAGGCACTGGAAGACTGGAGGATAGCTAATGTTGTGCCTTTATTTAAGAAGGGCAGCAGGGATAAGCCAGGGAACTACAGGCCGGGAACTACATCAGTGGTGGGAAAGTTATTGGAAGGGATTCTGAGAGACAGGATTTATATGCATCTGGAAAGGCACGGTCTGATTAGGGATAGTCAGCATGGCTTTGTGCCTCGGAAATCATGTCTCACAAATTTGACTGAGTTTTTCGAGGAGGTGACCAAGAGGATTGACGAGGGCAGGGCGATGGACGTTGTCTACATGGACTTTAGCAAGGCCTTTGACAAGGTCCCGCATGGTAGGCTGGTCCAGAAGGTTCGATCACATGGGATCCAGGGTGAGCTAGCAAATTGGATACAAAATTGGCTTGGAGGAGGCAGAGGGTGGTAGTGGAGGGTTGTTTTTCAGATTGGAGGCCAGTGACCAGTGGTGTCCCGCAGGGATCTGTGCTGGGCCCTCTGTTGTTTGTCATATAAATTAATGACTTGAATGTGAATGTAAAGGGCATGATTAGTAAGTTTGCAGATGACACCAAAATTGATGGTATAGTGGACAGTGAAGAAGGTTGTCTAAGGTTACAACAGGATATAGATCAACTGGGAAAGTGGGCAAGGGATTGGCAAATGGAATTTAACGCAGACAAGTGCGAAGTGATGCATTTTGGGAAGTTAAACCAGGGCAGGACATATACAGTGAATGGCAGGGCCCTGGGGAGTGTTGTTGAGCAGAGAGACCTTTGGGTGCAAGTACATAGTTCCCTGAAAGTGGCAACACAGGTAGACAGGGTGGTGAAGAAGGCGCATGGCATGCTTGCCTTCATCGGCCAAGGCATTGAGTACAAGAGTTGGGACGTCATGTTACAGTTGTACATAATGTTGGTTAGGTCGCATTTGGAGTACTGTGTGCAGTTCTGGTCGCCGCACTACAGGAATGATGTGATTAAGCTAGAGAGGGTGCAGAAAAGATTCACAAGGATGTTGCCTGGTTTGGAGGACTTGAGTTATAAAGAGAGATTGGATCGGCTGGGTCTGTTTTCCCTGGAGCGAAGGAGGCTGAGAGGGGACATGATAGAGGTATATAAAATTATGTGAGGCTTGGATAGGGTAGTTAGCCAGAGTCTGTTTCCCATGGTAGGGGTGACTAAAACTAGAGGGCATAGATTTAAGGTGAGAGGGAGGAGGTTTAAAGGGGATCAAAGGGGTAAATATTTCACACAAAGAATAGTGGGTATCTGGAATGAGCTGCCTGAGGAGGTGGTGGAGGCAGGAACAGTAGTGACATTTAAGAGGCATCTGGACAGGTACTTGAATGAGCAAGGCATAGAGGGATATGGAATTAATGCAGGCAGGTGGGATTAGTATAGATAGGCATTATGGTCGACATGGACATGGTGGGCCGAAGGGCCTGTTTCTATGCTGTACGACTGTATGACAAAAGAGCCAGTGGAGACATGAGGAAAAACTTTTTTAAGCAGCAAATGGTTAGGATCTGGAATGCACTGCCTGAGAGTGTGGTGGAGGCAGGTTCAATTGAGACCTTCAAAAGAGAACTGGATAATTTATTGGAAGAGAAAAATAATTGCAGGGCTACAGGGAAAAGTCTGGGGAGTGGGACTAGGTGAGTTGCTCTTGCAGAGCCGGCACGAATGCGACGGGCTGAATGGCCTCCTTCTGTGCTGTAACCATTCTATGATTATATGGTTCTAGAAATGTAACAGGTTTTGAGCAAGTGAAAGGGGGGAGGGTGGGAGGAACAACAAAAGGGAAGGTCTCTGATAGGGTGGAGGGTGGGAGAGATTAAATGACAAAAGGTTTCAATGTGCAAAGCCAAAGGGAGTGGTAATGGGACAAGTAAAGAATCAAAAAATGTTCCTAGAGGGGATGTGAATGGCAGGATAGCAGCCATACAAATGCAAGAAATGAGAGAAAAGAACCAAACCAGCAAAAAAAAACAAAATGGGGGCATAGGTTATGATCTAAAATTGTTGAACTCAATATTGATTCCAGAAGGCTGTAAAGTGCCCAGTCGAAGGATGAGCTTGTGTTGAGCTTCATTAGAACATGGTAGCAAGCCAAGGACAGAAAGGTCAGAGTGAGAGCAAGGCGAAGAATTAAAATGACAGGTGACTGAAAGCTCAGGGTCATGCTTGCAGAGTGAATGGAGGTTTTTCCACAAAGCAGTCACCCAGCCTGCGTTTGGTTTCGAAAAGACCCAGGTCTGTTTGGCGGAAAAGTTAGTTGGTTGTAACTAATCCAGGAGATCACTCTGGACCTGATTAGTTAACTGTTAGTTAATGCTGAGTCCAATTATACATGTCTAATTTTTGTGTTTTTCTTTGTTACACCAGCACGTCAGCAAGTGTGGGCTCAGGCAGGTCTCTGCTTCTTGCCAACTTCGCTTCAACAGAAATGAGTCTTCACGCTATTTATATGCATGAGGTAAGCACAGAATGACTTCAGGTAACAGCATGGGTTAGATGCAGAGTAAAGCTCCCTCTACACTCCAGATTACATCCAGCACCAAGCGCAAGTGAGTACAGAAATAGGAGGATAGTGCAGATGGCTGTAAAGATGGTGCAGGAGGGAGGGCTTTAAACTCCTGGGACACTGGGACCAGTTCTGGAGAAGGTGGGACCTGTACAGGCCAGACAGGTTGCATCTGAACCAAGCTGGGACAAATTTCCTTGCTGGTGATTTGCTAGTGCTGCTGGGGAGGGTTTAAACTAACTTGTCTGGGGTGTGGGAATCAGGAGGAAATATCAGAGAGGAATACCAAGGTGCACAGAATACTAGGGGAGATAGATAGCACTAGAGTAGAGAATAGTAAATTATTAGGTGGGGTTAGAGTAAGGGAGGAAGTAATAAAGTCTAAATCAGGGTTAATCTGAATAATCTGTTAATAAGATTGGTGAGTTACAGGTGCTGATTGACGTGGAAATATGATGAGATGGCTATAACAGAGGCCTGCCACAAAAAAGGGCAAGACTGGGTATTCAATATTCCTGGATACAAGGTGTTCAGGAAAGATAGAAAAGGGGAAAAAGGGTGGTGGTATTGATTAAGGAGAGCATTGCAGTGCTGGAGAAAAAGGATGTCCCAGAGGGGTCAAGGACAGAATCAATTTAGCTGGAGCTAAGGAACAATAAATGGAAAAGGACAAAGAACAATCAAGAGTAAGAATAATTAACTGGAGGAAAGCCAGCTTCAATGGGGTAAGAATGGAGTTGGGGCAAATAAATTGGAGACAAAGGTTGAAAGAAAAAATGGGAGATGAACAATGGGCTACCTTCAAAGAAGAGATAGTTCGGGCACAGTCAAGGTATGTTTCCTCAAAGGGGTAAGGTAGGGTAAACAAATCCAGAGCTGACAAAAGAGGTAGAGATTAAGATAAAGAAGAAAAAGTGAGCTTATGACAGATGCCAGGTAGAAAATACTATTGAGTTCTTCTTCTTCTTCTTTGGCCTCCTTGTCTCGAGAGACAATGGGAAAGCACCAGGAGGTGGTCAGTGGTTTGTGAAGTAGTGCCTGGAGTGGCTATAAAGGCCGATTCTAGAGTGACAGACTCTTCCACAGGTGCTGCAGATAATATTGGTTGTCAGGGCTGTTACACAGTTGGCTCTCTCCTTGCGCTTCTGTCTTTTTTCCTGCCAACTGCTAAGTCTCTTCGACTCGCCACTCTTTAGCCCCGCCTTTATGGCTGTCCGCCAGCTCTGGCGAACGCTGGCGACTGACTCCCACGACTTGTGATCAATGTCACAGGACTTCATGTCGCGTTTGCAGACGTCTTTAAAGCGGAGACATGGACGGCCGGTGGGTCTGATACCATTGACGAGCTCGCTGTACAATGTGTCCTTGAGGATCCTGCCATCTTCCATGTGGCTCACATGGCCAAGCCATCTCAAGCGCTGCTGACTCAGTAGTGTGTTCAAGCTGGGGATGTTGGCCACCTCGAGGACTTCTGTGTTGGAGATACGGTCCTGCCACCTGATGCCAAGGATTCTCCGGAGGCAGCGAAGATGGAATGAATTGAGACGTCGCTCTTGGCTGACATACGTTGTCCAGGCCTCGCTGCTGTAGAGCAAGGTACTGAGGACACAGGCTTGATACACTCGGACTTTTGTGTTCCGTGTCAGTATGCCATTTTCCCACACTCTTTTGGCCAGTCTGGACATAGCAGTGGAAGCCTTTCCCATGCGCTTGTTGATTTCTGCATCTAGAGACAGGTTACTGGTGATAGTTGAGCCTAGGTAGGTGAACTCTTGAACCACTTCCAGAGCGTGGTCGCCGATGTTGATGGATGGAGCATTTCTGACATCCTGTCCCGTGATGTTCGTTTTCTTGAGGCTGATGGTTCGGCCAAATTCGTTGAAGGCAGCCGCAAACCTGTCGATGAGACTCTGCAGACACTGTTCAGTGTGAGATGTTAATGCAGCATCGTCAGCAAAGAGGAGTTCCCTGATGGGGAAGTGAGAAAGCAAATAAGAGAATCAAAGAAATGAAAAGAGACTGGCAGCTAACATTAAAGGGAATCCCAAAGTTTTCTACAGACATATAAATAGTAAAAGGGTGGTAAAAGGAGGAGTGGGGCCGATTAAGAACCAGAAAGAGGATTTAATCATGGAGGCAGAGGGCATAGCTGAGGTATTAAACGAATACTTTGCATCTGTCTTTACCAAGGAAGAATATGCAACCCAGGCTGTGGTGAAAGAGGAGGTAATTCAGACACTAGAAGGGTTTAAAATTGATAAGGAGAACGTATTAGATGGGCTGTCTGTACTTGAATTGGATAAAGCACCAGGACCAGATGAGATGCATCCAAGGATACTGAGGGAAATGAGGGTGGAAATTACGGAGGCACTGGCCATAATTTTCCAGTCTACCTTAGACTCTGGGGTGGTGCCAGAGGACTGGAGAATTGCAAATGTTGCACGCTTGTTCAAAAATGGGTGAAAAGATAAACCCAGCAACTACAGGCCAGTCAGTTTAACTTTGGGGAATCTTCTACAAAGAGTAATTCGGGACAAAATTAATAAACACATGGACAAATGTGGGTTAATTAAGGAAAGCCAGCATGGATTTCTTTAGGGAATATCATGTTTAACTAACTTACTGGAGTTTTTTGAGGAGGTAACAGAGATAGTTGATGAGGGCAATGCTGTTGATGTGGTGTACGTGGACTTTCCAAAGGCGTTTGATACAGTGCCACACAACGGACTTGTGAGCAAAATTATAGCTCATTGAATAAAAAGGACGGTAACAACATGGATACGGAATTGGCTGAGTGACAGGAAACAAAGGGCTGTGGTTAATGGATGTTTTCGGGCTCGAGGAAGGTTTATACTGGAGTTCCCCAGGGGACAGTGTTGGGACCCTTGCTTTTCCTGATACATATTAATGACCTATACCTGGGTGTACAGGGCAAAATTTCAAAGTTTGCGGATGATAAAAACTTGGAAGCATTGTGAACTGTGAGGATAGTGGAGAAGGCCAAAAGGACATAGACAAGTTGGTGGAATGGGCAGACAGGTGGCAGATGAAGTTCAATGCAGAGAAATGTGAAGTGGTTCATTTTTGGTAGGAACATGAAGAGACAATATAAAATAGAGGGCACAATTCAAAAGTGGGTGCAGGCACAGAGGGACCTGGGTGTATATGTGTATAAGTCGTTGAAGGTGGCAGGACAGGTTGAGAGAGTGGTTAATAAAGCATACAGTATCCTGGGCTTTATTAATAGGGGCATAGAGTACAAGAGCAAGGAAGTTATGTTGAACTTGTATAAGACACTAGTGATCACCACAGCTGGAGTATTGTGTCCAATGGGCGCTGCACTTTAGGAAAGATGTGTGGGCATTGGAGAGAGTACAGAAAATATTCAACAGAATGGTTCCAAAGATGAAGAACTTCAGTTATGCAGATAGATTGAAGAAGCTGGGACTGTTTTCCTTGGAGAAGAGAAGGTGATTTGATAGAGGTATTCAAAATCATGGATCTGGACAGAGTAGATAGAGAGAAACTGTTCACATTCGTGAAAGGATCGAGAACGAGAGGGTACGGATTTAAAGTAATGGGTAAGAGAAACAAAAGCAACATGAGGAAAATCTTTTTCACGCAACGAATGGTTAAGGTCTGGAATGCGCTGCCTGAGAGTCCGGTGGAGGAAGATACAATTGAAGCTTTCAGAAGGGAATTAGACTATTATGTGAAAAGGAAGAATTTGCAGGGTTATGGAGAGAAGGCGGGGAAATGGCACTAAGTAAATTGCTCTTCTGGAGAGCCAGTGTAGACACAATGGGCCGACTGGCTGCCTCCTGTGCTGGAACAATTCTGAGATACGCTGTACCATCAGACAGCGTAGGTACAGCACAGGGTTAGATACAGAGTAATGCTCTATCTACACTGTCCCCATCAAACACTCCAGGGGAGGTACATACATATAAAGGGGGCCTGAGAAATCAAGGTCCCCTCGACAAAAATAAAAGTGGCCTGGGGAAAAAAAGGAAAAAAAACGGGGTTAGATACAGAGTAAAGCTCCCTCTACGCTGTCCCATCAAATACTCCCATGGCAGGTACAGCGTTGGGTTGACTGTTGCTTGATTGGAGGTGGTTAGTGCTGATTGCAGCAACGAGCCTCAGCTGACAGTGCTGGTGGCCATTGGAGGTTGCAGAGGTGGAGAGAGGAGCTACAACTGGGCAGAGATTGAGCTTCTACAACAACTCTTACAAAGAAGAAAGTGACTTTTGGAAACGAGGCTTTGTTTGGAGGTGGGTGCTAAGCACCAGAAGTTTTCTTTGCTTTGGACTGTTGGAGGAGGAAGAAGAGGAGGCCAGAACAAGGGGTGGTGCTGCCCATTCTGAAGGGAGTGGTGCACTCTGATTAAGCACACAGAGAAGCTCCTTCCTCACCCCAATTGCCCAGCTTTGGTCAGCTGAAGCTGCCTGCCTGAGACAGCTAGTGCCTGGTCAGCTGACCCAGGCGAAGATGCCTCCCCCAGCCAGAAGACCGGAAGGCCAGGAGTGCTTGTAAAAGACTGTTTAAAGTGTGCTGTGTGCACCACCTCGGAAAGCAAAGTCATCGCTGTCAGCCTGTCTTTCCTTTTTTTTCAGCGTACCCTCTGCCTCTCCCCTAACTTCTTATATATTTATTTATTTATCACTTCCAGCCATGGGGTGAAGAGCTATCCCCACCCCAAGATGTCTATCGAGGCCTGTGTAAAGGCAATGGCCGAGGTTGTCGACCCCTCGGCCATTGTCGTAGCCTCAAAAATGTACGGGAAAGCTGTGTTCTTCCTGAAGACCAAGCGGGCGTTGTCCCTGGCCCTGAGTAAGGGGCTCACTGTGGGTGGGACTTTCCTCCCAGTGGACCCCCTGGGTCTACTGCGCGTTGCGTTATTTTATACAGTGTCCTGCCCTTTATTCCCGGAGAGCTCCTTCTCCCCCACCTGCACCACCTGGGGGGGCTGAGTTCGGGCATCACCCAAGTCCCGCTCGGTCTTTGGAAATACAGTCTCCAGCATGTCAATTCCTTCCTGGGAGCAGAGCGGAGTGGTGGCTGGCGGGCCTGCATGGAAGCTGATCCGGAGCGACGGCTGCAAATAAAGAGTGGGGCTCAAGGCCCTCTTTCACTTACCTGGGAGCAGAGCGGAGTGGCGGCTGGCGGACCTGCATGGAAGCTGATCTGGAGCGGCGGGAGACTCCCTGTGTCTCTCAGCCGTGCTGAGACTCGAAAAGAGGGGAAAAAACCTTAGTGACATCATGGGAATTCTGCAAGGTGATTGGTTGGGTAAGTAACAGCTGTTAGTGCATTTAAATTGCTTAAAAAAAGGGGGATTTTTTTTTAAAAACCTAAAGTGATGAGATGAGTAGTACTAAAGGGTGTTTTTTTTAAATTAGTGTAATTTATTAAGACTTTAGATTGTACTGGGTAGTGTTTGGTGTAGAACAAGGCCCTGAGTGTAATTTGTATTTTTTAAAGAGAGTAACTAATTAATTTAAAGGTAGGTCATGACAGGAGAGCTCGCACCCGTGATATGCTCCTCCTGCGCTATGTGGGAAATCAGGGACGCTTCCAGTGTCCCTGACAACCATGTGTGCAGGAAGTGTATCCATCTGCAGCTACTGGCTACCCGCATTACGGAGCTGGAGCTGCGGGTGGATTCACTGTGGAGCATCCGCGATGCTGAGGACGTTGTGGATAGCACGTTTCGTGAGGTGGTCACAGCGCAGGTAATGGCAGCACAGGCAGAAAAGGGATGGGTGACCACCAGGCGGAGTAGTAGGCGCAGGCAGGTAGTGCAGGAGTCCCCTGTGGCCATCCCCCTCTTAAACAGATATACTGCTTTGGATACTGTTGGGGGAGATGGCCTCCCAGGTGAAAGCAGCAACAGCCAGGTCCGTGGCACCAAGGATGGCTCTGTTGCACAGCAGGGGGGAAAAGGAGTGGAAGAGAGGATGTCATAGAGCAGCTGCAGGACATTCTGAAGGGGGAGGGTGAGCAGCCAGAGGTCGTGGTACACATTGGTACCAATGACATAGGTAGAAAAAGGGATGAGGTCCTGAAACAAGAATTTAGGGAGCTAGGTAGCAGATTACAAAACAGGACCTCAAAGGTTATAATCTCTGGATTACTCCCGGTGCCACGTGCTAACGAGTTTAGAAATAGGAGGATAGAGCAGATGAATGCGTGGCTGAGGAGATGGTGCAGGAGGTAGGGCTTTAGTTTCCTGGATCACTGGGTCTGTTTCTGGCAAAGGTGGGACCTGTACAAGTTGGACGGGTTGCACCTGAACCAGAATGGGACAAGTATCCTTGCTGGGAGGTTTGTTAATGCTGTTGGTGGGAGGTGGGTAGGGGGGCGTTTAAACTAATTTGGCAGGGGATACAGAGTGGAGGTACAGTAGGGGGTAATATAGAACAGAAAGTGAGTCTATCTGGAAGGCAGAGCAAATATAGACCCCGTAAGGCACAAGTGAAAAATAGATTGCATCTATTTCAATGCAAGGAGTCTTACTAGTAAGGCAGATGAATTGAGGGCGTTGATTAGCACATGGAATTATGATATTGCTATCACAGAGAGATGGTTGAGGGAGGGGCAGGACTGGCAGCTCAATATTCCAGGGTATAGAATCTTCAGGCATGATAGGGGAGGGGATAAATGAGGAGGTGGCATTGCACTGTTGATCAAGGAGTCTGTGCTGTATAACTCTGACTCTGTGACTCTATGAGTCAATTACTGCAGTAAGGAGGGATGATATCTTAGAAGGTTCCTCAAATGAGGCCATTTGTGTAGAACTTAAAAACAAAAAGGGGGCAATCACTTGGCTGGGTGTGTACTACAGGTCTCCAAACAGTCAGGAAGAGATAGAGGAGCAGATACGTAGGCAAATCTCAGAGAGGTGTAAAGATAATAGGGTAATAATAGTAGGCGATTTCAACTTCCCCAGTATCAACTGGGATAGTCTTAGTGCAAAAGGCTTAAAGGGGGTTGAATTCTTAAAATGCATACAGAAGAGCTTTTTGAGCCAGTATGTAGAAAGTCCTACAAGAGAAGGGGCGTTACTGGACCTAATAATAGGGAATGAAGCCAGACAAATGGTAGAAGTGTCAGTGGGGGAGCATTTCGGGGATAGTGACCATAACTCTAAGATTTAAGGTAGTTATGGAATAGGACAAAGATGGATCAGAAATAAAGGTATTGAATTGGGGGAAGGCGATTTCAATATGATAAAACAGGATCTGGCCAAAGTGGACTGGGAGCAGCTACTTGTAGGAAAGTCTACATCAGACCAGTGGGAGTCATTCAAAGAGGAAATACTGACAGTCCAGAGCCAACATGTACCTGTTAAGGTGAAGGGTAGGACTAACAGGCCCAGGGAACCCTGGATGTCAAGGGATATAGAGTATTGGATCAGGAAAAAAAAGGAGGCTTGTGGCAGATTCAGAGTGCTGAAAACAGCGGAGGCAGTAGAGGAGTATAGAAAGTGTAGGGTGGCACTTAAAAAAGTAATTAAGAGAGCAAAGAGGGGACATGAAAAAACACTGGCGGGCAAGATAAAGGATATTCCTAAGGCGTTTTATAAGTATATTAAGGTAAAGAGGATAACCGGGGAAAGAATAAGGCCCATTAGGAACAAACGTGGCAATCTTTGTGTGGAGCCGGAGGACGTAGGTGAGGTTTTAAATGATTACTTTTCATCTGTGTTCACTATGGAGAAGGATGATGTAGGTGTAGAGATCAGGGAGGAGGATTGTGATATACTTGAACATATTAGCATTGAAAGGGAGGAAGTATTAGCTGTTTTAGTGGGCTTAAAAGTGGATAAATCCCCAGGCCCAGATGAGATGTATCCCAGGCTGTTATGTGAGGCAAGGGAGGAGATAGCAAGGGCTCGGACACAAATTTTCAAATCCTCTCTGGCCGCAGGAGAGGTACCAGAGGATTGGAGGAAAGCAAATGTGATACCATTATTCAAGAAAGGTAGTAGGGATAAACCAGGTAATTACAGGCCGGTGAGTCTAACATGAGTGGTTGGGAAAATATTGGAAAAAGTTCTGAGGAACAGGATTAATCTCCACTTGGAGAGGCAGGGTTTAATCAGGGACAGTCAGCATGGCTTTGTCGGGGGAGATCGTATCCAAATAACTTGATTGAACTTTTCGAGGCAGTGACTAAATGTGTCGATGAGGGTAAAGCAGTAGATGTAGTATACATGGATTTCAGTAAGGCTTTTGATAACGTCCCGCATGGGAGATTGGTTAAGAAAGTAAGAGCCCATGGGATCCAGGGCAATTTGGCAAATTGGATCCAAAATTGGCTTAGTGGCAGGAAACAGAGGATGATGGTCGAGGGCTGTTTTTGCAATTGGAAGCCTGTGACCAGTGGTGTATCACAGGGATCGGTGCCGGGACCCTTGCTGTTTGTAGTGTACATTAATGATTTAGACGTGAATATAGGAGGTATGATCAGTAAGTTCGCAGATGATACGAAAATTGGTGGTGTTGTAAATAATGAGGAGGAAATCCTTAGATTACAGGACGATATAGATGGACTGGTAAGATGGGCGGAGCAGTGGCAAATGGAATTTAATCCTGAGAAGTGTGAGGTAATGCATTTGGGAGGACTAACAAGGCAAGGGAATATACAATGGATGGTAGGACCCTAGGAAGTACAGAGGGTCAGAGGGACATTGGGGTACTCGTCCATAGATCACTGAAGGCAGCAGCACAGGTAGATAATGTGGTTAGGAAGGCATAAGTGATACTTGCTTTTATTAGCCAAGGCACAGAATATAAGAGCAGGGAGGTTATGATGAAGCTGTATAAAACACTGGTTAGGCCACAGCTGGAGTACTGAGTACAGTTCTAGTCACCACACTATAGGAAGGATTTGATTGCACTGGAGAGGGTGCAGAGGAGATTCACCAGGATGTTGCCTGGGCTGGAGCATTTCAGCTATGAAGAGAGACTGAAAAGGCTTGGGTTGTTTTCCTTGGAGCAGAGAAGGCCGAGGGGGGACATGATTATGAGTGGCATTGATAGGTTAGATAGGAAGAAACTTTTTCCCTTAGCGGAGGTGGCAAGAAACAGGGGGCATAGATTTAAGGCAAGGGGCAGGAGGTTCAGAGGGAATTTGAGGAAAAATTGTTTCACCCAGAGGGTGGTTGGAATCTGGAACACACTGCCTGAAGAGGTGGTAGAGGCAGGAACCCTCACAGCATTTAACAAGTATTTAGATGAGCACTTGAAATGCCATAGCATACAAGGCTACGGGCCAAGTGCTGGAAAATGGGATTAGAATAGTTAGGTGCTGGATGGCCGGCATAGAGACGATGGGCCGAAGGGCCTGTTTCTGTGCTGTCTATCTCTATGACTTCCACCGCCAGCTGTTTATGTAGCTGGTGCGGGAGGAGGTCTCGGAAGGCCATTTCAATGTGGAGTTCCTGGGGGCGGCCTACTGTGTCTTCTGGCCCTCTGACGGGGTGTGATGCCATGCCTGCAAACGGTGGGGCATCTGCATAAGAACTGCCCCAATCTGCCGACCGCCAACTCCATCCCGGCAGCCCTGAGTGGTGCCGCTCCCGGGAAGGTGGGAGGGGACCCGCCAGTGGACCACCCAGGAGAAATCATTTCATTTGCCGCTGTGTCAGGTCTCCTGGGGGAGGTGGGGGCGGGACCTGTGAGGGTCAATTCTCCCAGCTGCCTGTTACTGCTGCCCAGGATGTACCCGACCCAAAAGGCATTCTTAAACATTGTGAACAGTGTAAATAGTGCCCCGTCTGCTGGGCCTGTGGGCACTGGCAGGGTGGGAGATGGTCTCTTCCCTCTACCTGCAGTCCCGACTCCGGCTAGATTTCCGGACTCGGGAACAACCGTTTCCCCTGGGATGCTCACTGGCCCGGAGGTGGAGGCGGGTCCTGAATCACTGGCGCCCATAGACTCAGGTTCCCCAGAAGAACCCAGGGAGGACACCTCTGCCATCGATCCGGGGATGAGATCTTGACAGGGGTGGGACCAGCTGGCGCAGCTGGAACATCTGCCCCTCAGTGTATGGTGGGTGTGTCGGCTGCTGGCAGTGACGACCCGGAGGAGGATGGGGACTCGGTGTGGGGCACGGGGGACGATATTGAATCCATTGCGAGTGAGGCCGTGGACTCCCTCATGTCTTCACTGAGAAAGATCCAAGAAATCTCCCAGAATTCGAGATCCAAGGGACTAGAGAGAATGCAGGACTGGAGTTGCAGGCCCTCTTTGAGTATTTAAAGGAGCTGCTCCTCAAGTTTTGGTTGCATTCAGCCCCACACTCCTGATCTTTGGGAACCCAGTGCGGATGGGGGTGGGAGGAAGATCTCCTCGTCGGTCTGCTCCTGGGCCTGGCCAAGGTGGCAATTCACAGGTCCAGGCTGCGGGTCATCGGCTGAGGGGGTTCCATCCGCCCACATTGCCTACCACTTTTCCAAGGTTACGTTCGCGCCCGGGTGTCCCTGGAGAAGGAGCATGCGGTGTCCACCGGTTGGCCTGAGGCCTTCCGCGACCGGTGGGCACCGCAGGAGCTGGAGTGCATCATAGATACCGAGAATAGTATTTTAATTTGAGTTTTGTTTTATTTATCTTCTTTAAAATAAATTATTTATGTCAAATGCACATAAAGGGGCCTGAGGAATGAAGGCCGCCTCGACAAAATTAAAAGGGGACCTTTGGGTATAAAGGCTTCCTGAAAAAAAAACATCAAACACTCCCAGGACAGGTACAGCACGGGACTGGCTGGCGGCGAGGGGAAACCCCGATGGAGGTCTCTCTACGCGGGAGTCTTCCCCCTTTACATCGAGGACCTGGGGTGGAGGGTGCTGCACAGAGCAGTCCCGTGCAATAGGCTTTTATGTAGGTTCACGGACTCCCAGGCCACCTGTACTTTCTGCGGCCTGGACGAGTCCGTGTTCCACATTTATACGGAGTGTGCGAGGTTGCAGCCCCTATTTGAGTATCTGAAGGGGCTGCTCCTCAAATTCTGGCTGCACTTCAGTCCCACGCTCCTGATCTTTGGGCACCCGGTGCGGAGGGGCTTGGGCCGGGAGGAGGATCTCCTCGTCGGTCTGCTCCTGGGCCTGGCCAAGGTGGCAATTCACAGGTCCAGGTTGCGGGTCGTCGGGGGGTCCGTCCTCCCCGATTGCCTGCCCCTCATCCGCGGTTACGTTCGCGCCCGGGTGTCCCTGGAAAAGGAGCATGCGGTGTCCGCCGGTACGCTTGAGGCCTTCCGCGACCGGTGGGCACCGCAGGGACTGGAGTGCATTGACGACGCCGAGAATGGCATTTTAATTGGAGTTTTTTGTTTATTTATCTGGTTTTAATAAAGTTATTTTTTTTAAAAACGGGACTGGCTGGGCAGTTTGTGGAGCATTTCCTGTGTGCAATCAGCTGAAGCAGCTGCACCTGTACAGGCTGATGGGAGTGGAGAGAGGAGAGAGAGCTGAGAATTGCAACACAAGTGTGGAACTGATTCTATCTGTTGCAGTAAAGGGCCTGCGAGTTATTTTGGAGAGGTGGGTGTTGGAACACTGGTGAACTGTTTTGTTTGGACTGTTGGAGGGAGGAGACACCGGAAGATCCAGGTGTGCTGCTCAAAGATTCTGTCGGGGCCCCTGTATTTGCTTTTGTGTTTTCCTCCATCTTGCACAAAGGGGGCTCCCTCCCCATCCTGACTGCTTTGCTCGGGACGGCTGCAGCCGCCCGGGTGAAGAAACTCTTTGTAACAAGAGCAGAAAATGGAAAGAACCGGATGGCTCCAGCCGAGCCAGGCGAAGAACCCTCCCCTGACCAGAAGACTGGACTTTGTACTCTCTGCAGTAAGGTGCTCCAACCACCAATTTAACAGAAACATCCTCACAGCCTTTCTCTCCCTCCCACCACTCAGCTACCTATCCTCTCCTCTTCTTTTCCTTTTTCCTTTCCCTTTCCACCCCATCCTCCTCTATTCCCACCACCCCTCCCCACCCACCCAATCGTATCGGTTAAATTCTTAAAAACAAAACTGTTGTTTGCTTTATTTGTTAGGGGTGGGCTCTTCGACTCCATTGCAAGCCCTTCTTCCCTGGTGGCGGGGCCTTCTTGCACGTATGCTGCTGCTGTTGCCCCATCACCACTTATGCTGTTAACATCAAAGCATGGGGTCAAGAGCTACGTCCACCCCAATATGTCAATAGAGCCATGCGTAAAAGCAGTGGTTGAGGTTGGTGGCCCCTTGGCCATTGTTGCTGCCTCTAAAATATACGGGAAGGCAGTATTTTACTGAAGACCGAGCGGGCAGTTTCCTTGGCCCTGAGCAAGGAGTCACCATGAGCAGAACCTTTCTACCAGTGAACCCCCTGGAGGCCACTGTGCAGCGGGTCACCTTGTCCAATGACCCGCTTCATTCCTGGTGAGCTCCTCCTTCCCCACCTGCGCCATCTGAGGGAGGTAACGACAGGGTTTACCCCAGTCCTACTTGGTCTTCAGGAGACCAGCTTCCGGCATGTATACTCCTTCCGCTGCTAGCTCTTTATGCAGCTGGTGTGGGAGGAGGTTACGGAAGGCCAATTTGATGTGGAGTTCCAGGGGGCAGCCTACTGCGTCTTCTGGACTTCAGACGGGGCACGGTGCCATGTCTGTAAGAGGGTGGGGCATGTTTGTAAGAGCTGCCCCAGCCTCCGAGCTGCCAACTGCACCTCGGTGGCCTAGGATGGTGGCCGCTGTACCTCCACCTACTCTCCCAACACCTGCAACAACTGCACTCGGGTGGTTCCGGAGGCCGTGGTTTTCACGGCTTCCGGTGGGGAGGGGCGAGACCCTTCCGGGTGGAAGGAAGGCACGACGCAAAACAAAACACCTGAAGGCATGCCCCCTGGATACGGAAAAAAGTCCTGAGCCTAAGCTCGGCCCTACGGCTGGTCCAGGGGAGCCCATCTGCCCCGCGGCTGAGCTCAGGCCGAAGAAATCTGGGCAGGGGGGTGCAGAGGGAGAAGCAGAGGCCTCTACTGCGATGGAGGTCTCTGATCCTCCACGCCCCTCCCACAATAAGAGAAGGAGACGTCCCTCCTCTGAAGAGGGCCATGAGTTGCAGGGCCCATCTCCTGGCACATTCAAAACACGCGCCAGAACCTCGGTGATTCAGAGAGAAGGAGTGGGGGGGCGGGGAGTGGGAGGTTCAGAGGCAAATCGAAAAGTGACGTCACAATCAATAGAGAGCGCGGGGAAAGAGAAAGCAGGCTGGGGTGAGTAAGCTTTTTATTTAATCTAAGTTAACAGGCCAACCAGGGGCGATGCCACATTGGATTTGGTACTGGGTAATGAACCCGGCCAGGTGTTAGATTTAGATGTAGGTGAGCACTTTGGTGATAGTGATCACAATTCGGTTAGGTTTACCTTAGCGATGGGCAGGGACAGGTATATACCGCAGGGCAAGAATTATAGCTGGGGGAAAGGAAATTATGATGCGATTAGGCAAGATTTAGGATGCGTAGGATGGGGAAGGAAACTGCAGGGGATGGGAACAATCGAAATGTGGAGCTTATTCAAAGAGCAGCTACTGCGTGTCCTTGATAAGTATGTACCTGTGAGGCAGGGAGGAAGTTGTCGAGCGAGGGAGCCGTGGTTTACTAAAGAAGTTGAAGCGCTTGTCAAGAGGAAGAAGAAGGCTTATGTTAGGATGAGACATGAAGGCTCAGTTAGGGCGCTTGAGAGTTACAAGCTAGCCAGGAAGGATCTAAAGGGAGAGCTAAGAAGAGCAAGGAGAGGACACGAGAAGTCATTGGCGGATAGGATCAGGGAAAACCCTAAGGCTTTCTATAGGTATATCAGGAATAAAAGAATGACTAGAGTTAGATTAGGGCCAATCAAGGATAGTAGTGGGAAGTTGTGTGTGGAATCAGAGGAGATAGGGGAAGCGTTAAATGAATATTTTGCGTCAGTATTTACAGTAGAGAAAGAAAATATTGTCGAGGAGAATACTGAGATTCAGGCTGCTAGGCTAGATGGGATTGAGGTTCACAAGGAGGAGGTGTTATCAATTTTGGAAAGTGTGAAAATAGATAAGTCCCCTGGGCCAGATGGGATTTATCCTAGGATTCTCTGGGAAGCTAGGGAGGAGATTGCAGAGCCTTTGTTCTTGATCTTTATGTCGTCATTGTCGACAGGAATAGTGCCGGAAGACTGGAGGATAGCAAATGTTGTCCCCTTGTTCAAGAAGGGGAGTAGAGACAGCCCTGGTAATTATAGACCTGTGAGCCTTACTTCGGTTGTGGGTAAAATGTTGGAAAAGGTTATAAGAGACAGGATTTATAATCATCTTGAAAATAATAAGTTCATTAGCGATAGTCAGCACGGTTTTGTGAAGGGTAGGTCGTGCCTCACAAACCTTATTGAGTTTTTCGAGAAGGTGACCAAACAGGTGGATGAGGGTAAAGCAGTGGATGTGGTGTATATGGATTTCAGTAAGGCGTTTGATAAGGTTCCCCATGGTAGGCTATTGCAGAAAATACGGAAGTATGGGGTTGAAGGTGATTTAGAGCTTTGGATCAGAAATTGGCTAGCTGAAAGAAGACAGAGGGTGGTGGTTGATGGCAAATGTTCATCCTGGAGTTTAGTTACTAGTGGTGTACCGCAAGGATCTGTTTTGGGGCCACTGCTGTTTGTTATTTTTATAAATGACCTGGAAGAGGGTGTAGAAGGGTGGGTTAGTAAATTTGCGGATGACACTAAGGTCGGTGGAGTTGTGGATAGTGCCGAAGGATGTTGTAGGGTACAGAGGGACATAGATAGGCTGCAGAGCTGGGCTGAGAGATGGCAAATGGAGTTTAATACGGAAAAGTGCGAGGTGATTCACTTTGGAAGGAGTAACAGGAATGCAGAGTACTGGGCTAATGGGAAGATTCTTGGTAGTGTAGATGAACAGAGAGATCTTGGTGTCCAGGTACATAAATCCCTGAAGGTTGCTACCCAGGTTAATAGGGCTGTTAAGAAGGCATATGGTGTGTTAGCTTTTATTAGTAGGGGGATCGAGTTTCGGAGCCACGAGGTCATGCTGCATCTGTACAAAACTCTGGTGAGACCGCACCTGGAGTAATGCGTGCAGTTCTGGTCACCGTCTTATAGGAAGGATGTGGAAGCTATGGAAAGGGTGCAGAGGAGATTTACTAGGATGTTGCCTGGTATGGAGGGAAGGTCTTACGAGGAAAGGCTGAGGGACTTGAGGTTGTTTTCGTTGGAGAGAAGGAGGAGGAGAGGTGACTTAATAGAGACATATAAGATAATCAGAGGGTTAGATAGGGTGGATAGTGAGAGTCTTTTTCCTCGGATGGTGATGGCAAACACGAGGGGACATAGCTTTAAGTTGAGGGGTGATAGATATAGGACAGATGTCAGAGGTAGTTTCTTTACTCAGAGAGTAGGAGGGGTGTGGAACGCCCTGCCTGCAACAGTAGTAGACTCGCCAACTTTAAGGGCATTTAAGTGGTCATTGGATAGACATATGGATGAAAATGGAATAGTGTAGGTCAGATGGTTTCACAGGTCGGCGCAACATCGAGGGCTGAAGGGCCTGTACTGCGCTGTAATGTTCTAATTCTAATTCTAATCTAATATAAAATAAGACTTGATCGATTCATTAGTATAAGAACTAAAATCTAAGGTGGATTTTATAATTTACCATATATATATTTATATATATATATATATAAGAGAGAGAGAGGGACCAGCAGGGAGGGTATTGGTTCAAATTAGAAGCTGGGTAATTAACATTTTTTCAGTGGTGGTAGTGTAACAGTTAATGTTACAATAAGCGTATAAACACAGAGCAGGACTAGAGTATTAATTTCAATTGATTGTTTAAACAGGTACTTTTAATTTATTTTAAATCAAACATGCAAATATTTCACATCCAAATTAATTAATTCAATAGCAGAGAGATGGCTGGGCAGGCAGTGTTGCAGCTGTAGTATGTGGGAGCTGGTGGACGCCAGTGCGATCCACAGTGACCACATCTGCAGCAAGTGTTGGCTGCTCAAGGACTTTCGGCTCAGAGTTGATGAGCTGGAGTCCAAGCTGCGGACACTGCGACACATCAGGGAGGGGGAGAGTTACCTGGACACTGTGTTTCAGGAGACAGTCACACCCCTTAGATTTGGACCATGGTCAGGGACAGGAGGGTGTGACTGCGACTGAGGTAGGTATGGGAATCCAGAATTTAGCTTTGAAGGAGCCTCAGCCAGTGCCCTTATCCAATAGGTACGAGGTACTTGCTCCCGGTGTGGACGAGGGCACAGACTGCAGGGAGGATGAGCGAACTGACCGTGTTCAGAGCGCCATTCAAGTGGGGGGAGAAAACTGCAATGTAATAGTAATAAGGGATAGCATAGTTAGGGGAATAGATACTGTTCTCTGCAGCAAAGATAGAGAGCCTACCTGGTGCCAAGGTTAAGGACATCTCTTCTGGTCTGGAGAGGAACTTGGAGTGGGAGGGAAAGGATCCAGTTGTTGTGGTCCACATAGGTACCAACGACATAGGTAACAAGATAGATGAGTTGACAGCACAAATAGAAATAAATGAAATAAAAACAAGAAATGCTGGAAATACTCAGCAGGTCTGGCAGCATCTGTGGAGAGAGAAGCAGAGTTAACATTTCAGGTCAGTGACCAGAACCCTTCTGATGAATTGATAACGGGAAACAGGGAAATGCAGATAATTTAAACCAATATTTTGCATCGGTCTTCACGGTGGAGGACACTATAAACATCCCACAGATATCAGATAAGCAAGGAGCTAATAGGAGGAGAGATCTTGTAACAGTCTCTATCACGAGGGACAAAGTATTTGACAAACTAATGGGACTAAAGGCAGACAAGTTGCCAGGACCTGATGGCCTGCATCCAAGGGTTTTATAGCAAGTGGCTGCAGAGAGAGTGGAGGCATTGGTCGAAATATTCCAGAACTCCCTGGAATTCCGGGAGGGTCCCAGCGGATTGGAAAACCGCTAATGCGATGCCCCTGTTCAAGAAGGGAGGGAGACAAAAAGGAAACATAAAAACATAGAAAATAGGAGCAGGAGTAGGCCATTCGGCCCTTCGGGCCTGCTCCCCCATTCAAAAAAGATCATGGCTGATCGTCTAATTCAGTACTCTGTTCCCGCTTTCTCCCCATATCCCTTGATCCCTTTGGCATTAAATATATCTATCTCCTATAGGAAACTATAGGCCAGTCAGCCTAACACCGGTCGTTGGGAAAATGCTAGAGTCCATTATTAAGGAAGAAATAGCAGGACATTTAGAAAAGCTTAACGCAATCAAACAGAGTCAACATGGTTTTGTGAAAGGGAAATCATGTTTGACAAATTTGCTAGAGTTCTTTGAGGATATAACAAGCAGAGTTGATAAAGGGGAACCTTTATTTGGTGTATTTGGATTTCCAGAAGACATTCGATAAGGTGCCACATAAAAGATTATTGCACAAGATAGGAGCTCACGGTATTGGGGTAATGTATTAGCATGGATTGAGGATTGGTTAATTCACAGAAAAGACAGAGAGTCGGGATTAATGGGTCTTTTTCAGGTTGGAAAGATGTAACTAGTGGAGTGCCACAAGGATCAGTCTTAGGGCCTCAATTATTTACTACCTACATTAATGACTTGGAGGAGGGGGCAGAGTGTAATATATCCAAATTTGCTGACGATACAAAAATAGGTGGGAGGGCATGCTGTGATGAGGACGTAGGGAATCTGCAAGGGGAAGTAGATAGGTTGAGTGAGTGGGGAAAAACTTGGTAGATGGAGTTTAATGTAGGAAAGTGTGAGGTCATGCACTTTGGAAGGAAGAATCAAAACGCAGAGTAGTATTTAAATGGCGAGAGACTTCAAAAAAGTGCAGCACAGAGGGATCTGGGTGTTCTTGTGCATGAAACACAAAAAGTTAACATGCAGGTGGAGCAAGTCATTAAGAAAGTAAATGGAATCTTGGCCTTTATTGCTCAGGAGTTGGAGTTTAAAATTAGGGAAGTCTTGTTACAACTGTACAGGGTGTTGGTGAGGCCACACCTGGAGTACTGCGTACAGTATTGGTCCCTGTATTTAAGAAAGGATATACAGGCATTGGAGGCAGTTCAAAAGAGATTCACTGGGCTGATTCCTGGGATGAAGGGGTTGACTTATCAAGAGCAGCTAAACAGGTTAGGCCTTTATTCATTAGAGTTTAGAAGAATGAGGGGTGATCTTATTGAAGCGTACAAGATTCTGAGGGGGCTTTGACAGGGTAGATGTTGAGAAGATGTTTCCACTAGTGGGGGAATCTCGAACTAGGGGACATAGTTACAGAATTAGGGGACACGCATTTAAAACTGAGATGCGAAGGTATTTCTTCTCTGAGGGTAGTGAATGTCTGGAATTCTCTACCTCAGAGTTGTGGAGGTTAGATCACTGCAAGTATTTAAAGAGGAGGTAGATAGATTTTTGAAATATCGGGGAGTTGAGGGCTATGAGGAACTGGCACGAAAGAGGAGTTGAGGTTTTGGGGCAGATCAGCTATGATCTTATTGAATGACGGCACAGACTTGAGGGGCCGAATGGCCGACTCCTGTCCCTATTTCTCATGTTCTTAAGCCACCAGCACCAAAAGGGCCGAAAGCCCTGGGCGGGAACCCTCTGCCCCTCGGAACGGAATTGTGGGAGAAGATGCTCCTATGATCTCGGCAACTGCAAAGGTGGGGGTCCGCCCATGGTGGGGGAGCCTGTGGACCCACCGGAGGAAAATATTCCATCTGCCACTTGGTCGGGTGTCCTGGGTGAGGGCGAGACCTGTGAGGGTCAACCCTACCAGCCACCTGGTGCTGCTGCCCAGGATGTGCCTGATCCAGAATGCAATTTGTGTAATTCCCCAGCTGCTGGGTCTGTGGGTGCTGGCGGGGTGGGAGATGGCCTCCGGTCCCGGCTCCAGCTGGATTTCCGGAGTCGGGAATTACTATCTCCCCTAGGCCACTCACTGGCCTGGGGATGGAGGTGGAAGGAGGTCCTGATCCGCTGGCGCCCATAGGCTCCAGCCCAATAGTTGAACCCAGAGAACACTGCTCCGCCATCGGGCCTGGGGGTGGGATCGTGACAGAGACGGGACCAGCTGGTGCGGCCAGACATCCACCCAACCGTGTGTGTTGGCTGTGTCGGCCGCTGGCAGTGACGACCCGCAGGAGGATGGGGACTCGGTGTGGGCCACGGAGGATGATCTTTAGTCCATCACCAATGAGGTGGTGGACTCCCTCATGCCTCCCACCGAGTCTCTTCTCATCCCCACTGCGGAACTCTGGGACTTCCTTGCAGCATGCAGGGGTTGCCGCAATAGAGCTCAGCTGGCCCCCGGCCGGTGGTCGAGTTTGGCGCTGATCATCCAGTCCATCCGCAGAGTCCTCAAGAAGGGAGGGAAGGGTGTGGGCATGAAACTGGTTGAGAGGCGCTGGTTTAAAGCGTTCCTCTCTGGGTTGCTGGAGGAGTGGAAGGCGAGCTGCTCTTCCTCTCCCTCCTCACAGAGAGGTGTGATGACTGGTTTCTAAGTACTTTTGACATGAAGATAACCGTAGCCAGTCTGAACATCAACGGCAGCAGCGAGGCTCTCCGCAGATTTCACAATCTCTCAGTCCTCAGGGAAGGGAGGTATGCGGTGAGCTTTCTGCAGGAAAACCACTCCATTCCGGGAGACAAAGCCACCTGGCTCCTGGAGTGGCAAGTTGGGGTCTACATGAGTCACCTCACCCCTATTTCTAGTGGGGTGGCAATCCTGTTGGCCCTGACGTTTCAGCCGGAGATCTTGGGGGTCAAGGAGCTAGTGCCGGGTTGCTTGCTCCACCTTGCCGTTCGCCCGGGTAGCGTGCCGCTCCACTTTGTGAACATGTACGCGCCCAGGCCCGGCGAGTTGCGAGTACGCTTCTTTAAAGAAGTGTCCGCTCTCTTGAGCTCTATCGATAGCGGCGAGTGCATCATCCTCGGGGGGGCTTTGACTGTTTTAACTGTACCCTCAAGGTGAGGAATCGTTCCAGTCCCCACAGTGGCCAAGAGTCGGTGAAGTTGAGGGAACTGATCAGCTCCCTGAACTTGGTGGACATCTGGCGGAATCTCCATCCCGACTCCAGTGCCTTCTCCTGGAGGTCTGCAGGAGGAGGATCCCGAATCGATCGCCTCTACATTCCGCAGGCATACGTCTCCCGCATCTCGGCGGCCTCCCTGCGGCTGGTGCCGTGCTCGGACCATCACCTGGTGTGGGCACAGTTCACTCCGTTCCGCACGTGGGAGGGGGGGGGTCCGCATACTGGCACTTTAACAACCAGCCTCTGGAGGACGAGCGATTCTGTGACTCGTTCCGTCGATTGTTGGTCGACTGGAGAAGGAAGCGGGGGGGGGGCTTCCCCTCCTTGAGGCACACATCCGTGTCTTCTGTCAAGAGTATGCGAAGGGGTCAACCAAGAGGTGGGAACCCGAGATCAGCCGCCTAGAGAGGGAGGTGCTCGACTTGTCCGGCCCTGTGCCAGGCGTACAAAGAGAAGGGCGCGCTGAGGGACCTGCAGCTCATAGGGTCCCGAGGAGTGTACGTGAGGTCACAGATCCAGATCCTGGAAGATGTGGACCACACCTCACCCTTCTACTCGCTGGAAAAATGGCGGGGCGTCTGTCTGCAGCTCATAGAGCTGCTGGCCGACGACGGATCCTCCGTCACAGATCCAGAGGGAATGGGCCTTTTGGTCCATACCTATTACAGTGCGTTGTTCTCTCTGGATCCGTCCAGCGAGGACGCGCTTAGAGTTTTGTGGGAGGACCTGCCAGAGGGCACCAAAGGATTGGAGGCTCCGCTCGCGTTGGCAGTGCTGACCGACGCCCTGCACCAGCTCTCAAGGGGCAAATCCCCGGAGCTTGATGGGCTGACCGTGGAGTTCCTCCGGGGATTCTGGGACGTCCTGGGGGACGAATACACGCGGGTCCTGTGGGAAAGCCTGGCGACCGGGGAGATGCCCCTCTGTTGACGAAGAGGGGTGATCTCCGCTTGCTTGAGAACTGGTATCCGGTCTCCCTACTCAGCATTGATTATAAGATCTTTTCCCGGGCTATGTCTACCCACCTTGGCTCCGTGCTGGCCCACATGATCCACCCTGACCAGTCCGACACGGTCCCGGCCCTGTCCATCCAGAACAACATCCACCTGGTCTGGGACCTGATCCATCTTTCCCAGAGGACTGGTCTGTCGATCACCTTTCTCTCCCTTAATCAGGAGAAGGCGTTCGACAGGGTGGATCACGAATATCTTTTCAGGACTCTGCGTGCGTTCGGACTCATGCCGCATTTTGTGGCCCAAGTCAGACTTTTATACGCCACAGCAGAGTGTCTGCTCAAAGTTAACGGGTCCTTGACTGCACCCTTTCGCTTTGGGAGAGGAGTGCGTCAGGGCTGCCCCATGTCCGTCCAATTGTATACCATCTGCATGGAGCCGTTCCTGTGCTTGTTTGGCAGGAGGTTGACGGGATTGGCTCTGCGAGGGCCGGGCTTGTGAGTCATCCTATCTGCTTACGCCGATGACGTGCTCCTCACGGTCACAGATCCCGTTGACTTGGGGAAGATGCGCGACTGCCAGCAGACCTTTTCTGCTGCGTCCTCCGCGAGGATCAATTGGGAGAAATGTTCTGGACTCCTGGTGGGTCAGTGGCGGGTGGACTCCCTGCCGGAGGAGTTGACATCTTTTGCGTGGAGCACCACGCACCTCTTCTATCTGGGAGTCCACCTTAGCCCCGCTGGGTAAGCCCGGCCGGCAAACTGGCAGGAGTTGGAGACAATAGTCACCACTCGGCTGGGGCACTGGACAGGACTGCTCCGAGTGCTTGCCTACAGGGGCCGAGCGCTTGCCTACAGGGGCCGAGCGCTGGTCATAAACCAACTGGTGGCCTCCATGCTGTGGTACCAGTTGGTCACTTTTGTCCCTGCGCCCTACGTTTGCCACCAAGATCCAGAAGAAACTCATCGATTTCTTCTGGGGCAAGAGGAAACACTGGGTCTCTGCCGCAGTCCTGAGTCTCCCGATTGAGGAGGGCGGCCAGTCGCTGGTGTGCGTCTATGCCCAGGCTGTGACTCTCCGCCCTTGAACCCTGCAGAGATACCTGTACGTCGAGCATCCTCCCAGATGGTGTGTGCTGGCGACGTATTTTTTCTGCCGGGGCACTGCCTTCAAGACGACACGCAGCCTCCGGCACAGAATGTTGGTCGCACCTCTCTGAGGGAGTTGCCTGTCTTTTACTGGGATCTATTCAGAGTCTGGAACATGGTCGCCTACAGTCAGGGTGCTCCACCACTGACAGAATGGACCGACGGGCAGAGGAGTAGCCGAAGCCCCCTTGATGCCCCTCACTGCGGGTGATGAGGGGGCTCGGAAGTGCAGAGAACTCCCGGCCGAGCTGACCTTTGCTCGGCTGGAACTGCTCATCAGACCCAGGCTCCGAAACCTTCCTCGGGAGCCAGTCCGCATAACCCGAGCTGCCTCTCTGAAATGCCTTCCGTGCCTTTCCACACAGCGTGCAGGGGTTTCCTGTGCGGGCTGCTCCTGCACACTCTCCACTTCCTCACCCTCGTCAGCCAGCCTGACACGCCGTGGCAGTCCGTGTTGCCATCTGGCAGCAAGGGGAAACCCCGGAGGAGGTGTCTCTACGCCGGAGTCCTTTACATCGGGGACTTGGGTTGGAGGGTGCTGCACAGGGAAGTCCCGTGCAATAGGCTTCTAAGCAGGTTCACAGACTCCCAGGTCGCCTCCTATTTCTGCAGCCTGCAGGAGTCCGTGTTCCACATTTATAGGGAGTGTGTGAGGTTGCAGTCCGTTTGCATATTTAAAGGGGCTGCACCTCAGGTCTTGGCTACACATTAGCCCCACGCTCCTGATCTTTGGACACCCGGTGCAGAGGGGAATGGGCCGAGAGGAGGATCTCCTCATCGGTCTGCTCCTGGGCCTGGCCAAGATGGCAATTCACAGGTCGAGGCTGCGGGCCGTCGGGGGGCTCGTCCTCCCTGATTGCTTGCCCCTCTTCCATGGTTATGTTCGCGCCCGGGTGTCCCTGGAGAAGGAGCATGTATTGTCCACCGGTACACTTGAGGCCTTCCACAACCGGTGTACACCGCAGGGACCGGAGTGCATAATCGACGCCAAGAATGGCATTTTAATTTGAGTTTTTGGTGTATTTATTCGATTTAAATGAAGTTATTTTAAAAATTTAAAAGACCGGGGTTAGATGCAGAGTAAAGCTCCCTCTACACTGTCCCCCATCAAACACTCCCTCACCCCAGAATGATTACAGCACCCCCTACTGCATCTGAATCAATCTTCCTTTTATAGAAGGCTGCGTTTGTTGAGAATGCAACCACTAGGTGGTGCTGCACTGACACATGCACAAATGCAGCCTGTTCAACGACATCATCACAGTCAGCGACGTTCAGGCAGCTGCCAGGACTAAAGATGGCGCTGCTCAAATAATCACACAAAGGCAACGTAAACACATGGCAGCATACAATGGCTGGAGAGATCAGCTGGCTGGGGAATGGCTGGAGCGAGCGGGCCAGGGGGGGTGGGGGTGGACGGGGAATGGCCAGACAGAATTGAGGGGGTGGGGGGAATGGCCGGAGAGATTGTGGGGGCGGGGGGGGGGCAGGAATTGCTGGAGAGATTGGGCGGGGGGACAGGAGGAGAGCGCACCCCACCGCCACCAAGGTCTTCGGCTGCTCCCCACCTCCCGTCTCCCCCGCATCCCCACCTCGCTCCCTCCCCACTCCCCCCCCCCCCCCCACTTCCCCCCTCGTTCCCTCCCTCCTGACCCCCCACACCCCGCTCTCTCTCCCGCGTTTTGCAATGACGTCATCTGGGCATGCGCCAACTGGTCCTGCCAATGCGGAATGCAGCGCACGCTCAGAGAGCAGGAGCATGTTTGCACATGTGCGCAGCTTGGCGCAGTGGGATGACATCCCCGCCAGCTGTGTTGTCAAGAATCACTTTGTTTGTAGAATGATAGAAGGAGGCCATTCCGCCCGTAGTGTCTGTGTGGCTCTGCAAGAACAACCCAGTTAGTCCCACTCCCCTGCTCTTCTCCCCGTAGCCCTGTAATTTATCTCCCATCAGATAATTATCCAATTCCATTTTGAAGGCCACAATTGAATCTGCCTCCACCACACTCTCAGGCGGTTGCATAGTGGTAATGTCACTGGAATAGTAATTCAGAGGCTCAGGCTAATGCTCTGGGGACATGTGTTCGAATCCCACCATGACAGATGATGAAATTTGAATTCAATTAATAAATCTGGATTTAAAACCTAGTCTAAAACTGACTACGAAACCATTGTCGATTGCTGTGAAAACCATCTGGTTCACTAATGTCATTTAAGGAAGGTAGTCTACCGTCCTTACCTGATCTGGCCTCCATGTGACTCCAGACCCACCACAATATGGTTGACTCTTAAATGCCCTCTGAAATGGCTGAGCAAGCCACTCAGTTGCATCAAACCGTTGGGTCTGGGGGCTTGTGCCAAAATTGGGAGAGCTGTCCCGCAGAACAGTCAAGACATAGTCATACTCACGGAATCATACCTTACAGACAATGTCCTAAACTCCACCATCACCATACGTCCTGTCCCGCCAGCCGAGGTGGTGGCACAGTGGTATACAGTTGGGAGGGATTTGTCCTTGGATTTCTCAACATTGACTGCAGGCCCCATGAATTCTCATGGCATCAGGTCATACAATGGCAAGGTAACCTCCTGCTGATTACCACCTACTGGCCTCCCCCCATGATGAATCAGTACTCCTCCATGTTGAACACCACTTGGAGGAAGTACTGAGAGTGGCAAGGGCACAGAATGTATTCTGGGTGGGGGACTTCAATCACCAAAGTGGCTTTGTAGCACCGCTACTGACCGAGCTGGCCGTGTCCTAAAGGACATAGCTGCTAGACTGGGTCTGCAGAAGGTGGTGAGGGAAAAACCTACTTGACCTTGTCCTCACCAATCTACCTGTCGCAGATGCATCTGTCCATGGCAGTATTGGTAGGAGTGACCACTGCACAGTCCTTGCCGAGACGAAGTCTCGTCTTCACATTAAGGATACCCACCATGTTGTGTGGCACTTCTTTGGCCTCCTTATCTCGAGAGACAATGGGTAAGCGCCTGGAGGTGGTTAGTGTTGTGTGGAGCAGCGCCTGGAGTGGCTATAAAGGCCAATTCTAGAGTGACAGACTCTTGCACAGGTGCTGCAGAAAAATTTGTTTGTCGGGGCTGTTACACAGTTGGCTCTCCCCTTGCGCCTCTGTCATTTTTCCTGCCAACTGCTAAGTCTCTTCGACTCGCCACACTTTAGCCCCGCCTTTATGGCTGCCCGCCAGCTCTGGCGAACGCTGGCTACTGACTCCCACGACTTGTGATCAATGTCACAGGACTTCATGTCGCGTTTGCAGACGTCTTTAAAGCGGAGACATGGACGGCCGGTGGGTCTGATATCAGTGGCGAGCTCGCTGTACAATGTGTCTTTGGGGATCCTGCCATCTTCCATGCGGCTCACATGGCCAAGCCATCTCAAGCGCCGCTGACTCAGTAGTGTGCATAAGCTGGGGATGTTGGCCGCCTCGAGGACTTCTGTGTTGGAGATACGGTCCTGCCACCTGATGCCAAGTATTCTCCGGAGGCAGCGAAGATGAAATGAATTGAGACGGCGCTCTTGGCTGACATACGTTGTCCAGGCCTCGTTGCCATAGAGCAAGGTACTGAGGACACAGGCCTGATACACTCGGACTTTTGTGTTCCGTGTGGCACTATCACCGTGCTAATTGGGATAGATTTCAAACCGATCTGGCAACACAAAGCTGAACATCCATGAGGTGCTGTGAGCCATCAGCAGCAGCAGAATTGTACTCGACCACAATCTGTAACCTCATGGCCCGGCATATCCCCCACTCTACCATTACCATCAAGCCGGGGGACGAACCCTGGTTCAATGAAGAGAAATGGAGCAGCACCAGGCATACCTCAAAATGAGGTATCAACCTGGTGAAGCTACAACACAGGACTGCTTGCATTCCAAACTGTGGAAGCAGCATGCGATAGACAGAGCTAAGCGATCCCACAACCAACGGATCAGATCGAAGCTCTGCAGTCCTGCCACAGCCAGTCATGAATGTTGGTGGACAATTAAACAAGTTACTGGAGGAGGTGGCTCCACAAATATCCCCATCCTCAATCATGGGGGAGCCCAGCACATCAGTGCGAAAGATCAGGCTGAAGCATTTGCATCCTTTTTCAGCCAGAAGTGCCGAGTGGATGATCCATCTTGGCCTCCTCCTGAAGTCCCCAGCATCACAGATGTCAGTCTTCAGCCAATCCGATTCCCTCCACTTGATATCAAGAAACGACTGAAGGCACTGGATACTGCAAAGACTATGGGCCCTGACAATATTCCGGCAATAGTACTGAAGACCTGTGCTCCACAACTTGCCGTGCCCCTAGCCAAGCTGTTCCAGTACAGCTACAACACTGGCATCTACCCTGCAATGTGGAAAATTGCCCAGGTATGTCCTGGACAAGCAGGACAAGTCCAACCTGGCCAATTACCACCCCATCAGTCTACTCTCAATCATCAGTAAAGTGATGGAAGGGGTTGTCAACAGTGCTATCAAGCGTCACTTGCTCAGCAATAACCTGCTCACTGACACTCAGTTTGGGTTCTGCCAGGGCTGCTCAGCTCCTGACCTCATTACAGCCTTGGTTCAAATATAGACAAAAGAGCTGAACTCTAGAGGTGAGAGTGACTGCCCTTGACATCAAAGCAGCATTTGACCAAGTATGGCATCAAGGAAGCCCTAGCAAAACTGGAATCATGGGGAAAACATTCTGCTGGTTGGAGTCATGCCGAACGCATGAAGATGGCTGTGGTTGTTGGAGGTCAATCATCTGAGCTCCAGGACATCACTGCAGGAGTTCCTCAGGGTAGTGTCCTAGGCCCAACCATCTTCAGCTGCTTCATCAATGACCTTCCTTCAATCATAAGGTCAGAAGTGGGGATGTTTGCTGATGATTGCACAATGTACAGCAACATTCCTCAGATACTGAAACAGCCCAGCTCCAGATGCAGCAAGACATGGAAACATCCTGGCTTGGGCTGATAAGTGGCAAGTAACATTCATGCCATACAAGTGCCAGGCAATGACCATCTCAAACAAGAGAGAATCTAACCCTCTCCCCTTGACGTACAATGGCATTACCATTGCTGAATCCCCCACTATCAACATCCTGGGGGTGACCATTGACCAGGAACTGAACCGGACCAGCCACTTAAATACTGTGGCTACAAGAGCAGGTCAGAGGCTGGGAATTCTGCGGCGAGTAACTCACCTCCTGACTCCCCAATGCCTGTCCACCATCTACAAGGCACAAGTCAGGCGTGTGATGGAATACTCTCCACTTGCCTGATTGAGTGCAGCTCCAACAACACTCAAGAAACTCCACACCATCCAGGACAAAGCAGCCCGCTTGATTGGCACCCCATCCCCCACCTTAAACGTTCACTCCCTCCACCACTGACGCTCAGTGGCAGCAGTGTATACCGTCTACAAGATGCACTGCAGCAATTCACCAAGGCTCCTTTGACAGCACCTTCCAAAGCCATGACCTCTTGAATCTAGAAGGGCAGCAGACGTAAGGGAACACCACCACCTGCAAGTTCCTCTCCTAGCCACACACCATCCTGACTTGGAACTATATCGTCGTTCCTTCACTGTCGCTGGGTCAAAATCCTGGAACTCCCTTCCTAACAGCACTGTGGGTGTACCTACTCCACATGGACTGCAGCGGTTCAAGAAGGCAGCTCACCATCACCTTCTCAAGGGCATGTGTACAAAGCGGAGTGTTCAGTGTTGCAGCTGTGGTTATCTTTACTTTGCAGAGTAGCTGAGATCCCAGTTCTTGTTGAAGCCTATCCTGGGGTGTGGTGGGAGGGGAGAGGTCCAGGAGGGAACATGAAGGGAACGGGCATGGAGGTTGGGTCTTTGTTCAGGCAGGTGATGCATGGAATCCTTTCCTCATTCATCTTGTTCTCTCTTGCAGCTCCACCAGCAGAGTGTGCAGCCTCAATGTATGGGGCAGGGATCCCAGACTCACAGTTCAATCACCGAGCAACCCACTGCCCCAGGTACCTCTCCACGATATCATTAATCATACAGTGAGAAGGGCTAAGGCAAGCAGCAAGCTTGATAAACAGAAATAACAGAGAGGGGAATGTAAATCAGAAGAAGACAACATTAAGCTTGGATTGTAGGAGGGAGGGGGTGGTGTACACCTGAAGTCTATCTGGGGACAGGGCAGGGAAATAGGACTACAGGGAGAGCTCTTTCAGAGCGAGGGAGGGCACAGGGTGGTGGGCCGAATGGGTTCCTCCTGTGTTGCACAATTCCCCAATTCTAAGGGAACACTGAGTGAGTTGAGGAGTTCCACAGTTTTGTGATCTAATGAAAAAGAACGCATTGGAGGAGACAGGCCGAGGATAGAATTAAAGGTGGATGTTCAAAGAAACATAAGATGGTGGAAAAGCAGAGCTGGTCAGTCAGCATCTGTGAAGAAAAGACAGATTGAGGCAGTTTGAGTTCTGGGCACTGCACTTCAGAAAGGAGAGATTGTTCGTGGAGGGGATGCAGTGTAAATTCACCAGAATGATACGGGTAGGTAAAAAGGGTTAAATTACGAGGTTAGATTGCATAGACTAGGCTTATAATTCCTCGATATAGAAGATTGAGGGATGATCTCATTGAGGTGTTTAAAATGATTAAAGGATTTTAGTACAGCCCTTGCTTTTTGTGGTTTCTATCAATGATTTGGACTTGAATGTAGGGGGTACGATTAAGAAGTTTGCAGCTGATACAAAAATTGGCCACGTGGTTGATAATGAAGAAGAAAGCTGTAGACTGCAGGAAGATAGCAATGGACTGGTCAGGTGGGTGGAACAGTGGCAAATGGAGTTCAGTCTGGAGAAGTGTGAGGTAATGCATTTGGGGAAGGCTAACAAGGCAAGGGATTACACAATAAATGGTGGGATACTGAGAAGTGTAGAGGAACAGAGGGACCTTGGAGTGCATGTCTACAGATCCCTGAAGGTAGCTGGACAGTTAGATAAGGTGGTCAAGAAGGCATACAGGATACTTGCCTTTATTAGCAGAGACATAGGATATAAGAGCTGGAAGTTTATGCTGAAACTGTATAAAACACTGGTTAGGTCACAACTGGAGGACTGCGTGCAGTATGCACCACACCAGAGAGGGTACAGAGGAGATTTATGAGGATGTTGCCTGGACTGGAGAATTTTAGTTATGAGGAAAGATTGGATAGGCTATGGTTATTTTCTTTGGAACAGAGGAGGCTAAGTGGAGATCTAATTCAAGTGTATGAAATTATGAGGGGTCTAGATAGAGTGGATAGGAAGGCCCTATTCCTCTTGGTTGAGGGTCTCATAACCAGGGGACATAGATTTAGGGTAAGAGGTAGGAGGTTTTGAGGGGAAATTATTTTCACCCGGAGGGTGGTGGGGTACTAGAACTCACTGCCTGAAAGGGTGGTAGAGTCAGAAAACCTCGTAACTTGGATATGTACTTGAAGTGCTGTAACCTTATGGACCAAGAGCTGGAAAGTGGGATTAAGATGATGGCTCCTTGGCAACCAGTGCAGGCAGGATGGGCTGAATGGCCTCCTTCTGTGCTGTAAATTTCTATGATTCGATAGGGTTGATAAAAAGAAATTATTTCCTCTGGTGGGGGAGTCCACAGCAAGGGGGAAAAACCTTAAAATTATGACCAAGGTCATTCAGGGGTGATGTCAGGAAGCACTTCTTCACATAAAGGGGGGTGGAAATCGAGAACTCTCTCCCAAAAGACTGTGGATCAAATTGAAGTGTTGAAGACTGAGATTGATGGATTTTGGTTGGGTGAGATAAAGCCTGGCTACAGGACCGGAACCCGGCCAAACCCGACTATGTCGGGTTCGGGTGCGGTCAGGTCTAGATTCTGTGTCCAGCAGTTGGGCTGGACTGTACTCTTTTGTATTGTTTTCTTTTTAATCTATGTTTGGATGCAATTTTTTTCTGTTTCAATTAAATGTTTGATATTGTCGGGTAGGGCATGAAAAAAAAATTAAAGGGCTCGGGTGGGGTTCAGATTGGCTGTGGTCGGGTTGGGCACGGGTCGGCTTTTAATTTTATATCTGAGCCAGGCTTTACGGTGAGTGTCTTGAGGAATATGGAGGCAGGTAAATGGAGTGAGGTTCAGTTGAAGAAATTATCTAATAGAATAGGATAAAGGGGCTAAATGGTCCCCTTTTGTTCCAATGTGTGTGTAACCTTCATTAGATCTCTCCCCAAAACGTCATAAACTCTCCTCCTGTCTAAGTGCTGAGTGGTCGCTCTTTATTTCTGGAAGATATTTACCCACTTACCTGAGGGCTCAGTCCATGGGTCTACTTGCCAATGAGAATCGTTAACAACACAGATGTGGGTAAGCACAGACTGCGTTCGCACTATGGTCCCCACGAGGCTGGAGGGGTCTTGCGGCTTTGTTTGGCCATATCTAGCTGTGAAGAACCCCAGTTGCTCATTGATTGATTTTTCTTTGCTCTCTCTCAGTGCCCCGGTTGAATTCACCTGAAACGATAACAGCCTATTCCCAGCTGCATCTTGGGGGCTGGACAGAGGAGGCTGGGGGCGAGGGTCCCGTTAATGATCCACAAGCAGCAAGGGACCATGAGGATGAAGTGCCTTCTCAGAAAAACAGGGTGAGTATCTTAAATGCTGTAGTGTTTCCACACCCTCATGAATGCTGTCAATCTCACGAAGGAACATCTTCCACACACACTGACTCTCACTGGGGTACGGGTCCCACACACACTGACTCTCACTGGGGTACGGGTCCCACACACACTGACTCTCACTGGGGTACGGGTCCCACACACACTGACTCTCACTGGGGTACGGGTTCCACACACACAAACTGACTCTCACTGGGGTACGGGTCCCACTCACACTAACTCTCACTGGGGTACGGGTCCCACACACACTGACTCTCACTGGGGTACGGGTCCCACACACACTGACTCTCACTGGGGTACGGGTCCCACACACACTGACTCTCACTGGGGTACGGGTTCCACACACACAAACTGACTCTCACTGGGGTACGGGTTCCACAAACACTGACTCTCACTGGGGTACGGGTCCCACACACACTGACTCTCACTGGGGTACGGGTTCCACACACACAAACTAACTCTCACTGGGGTACGGGTTCCACACACACTGACTCTCACTGGGGTACGGGTTCCACACACACTGACTCTCACTGGGGTACGGGTTCCACACACACTGACTCTCACTGGGGTATGGGACCCTCACACACTGACTCTCACTGGGGAATAGGTTCCATACACACTGACTTTCATTGGGGAATAGGTTCCATACACACTGATTCTCACTGGGGAATATGTTCCACACACACACACACACTCACTGGGGTACGGGTTCCACACACACACACACTCACTGGGGTACGGGTTCCACACACACTGACTCTCACTGGGGTACGGGTTCCACACACGTTGACTCTCTCTGGGGTACGGGTTCCACACACACTGACTCTCACTGGGGTACGGGTTCCACACACACTGACTCTCACTGGGGTACGGGTCCCACACACACTGACTCTCACTGGGGTACGGATTCCACACACACTGACTCTCATTGGGGTACGGGTTCCACACACGTTGACTCTCACTGGGGTACGGGTTCCACACACGTTGACTCTCACTGGGGTACGGGTCCCACACACGTTGACTCTCTCTGGGGTACGGGTTCCATACACGTTGACTCTCACTGGGGTACGGGTTCCATACACGTTGACTCTCTCTGGGGCACGGGTCCCACACACGTTGACTCTCTGGGGCACGGGTTCCACACACGTTGACTCTCACTGGGGTACGGGTTCCACACACGTTGACTCTCACTGGGGTACGGGTCCCACACACACTGACTCTCACTGGGGTACGGGTTCCACACACACTGACTCTCACTGGGGTACGGGTTCCACACACGTTGACTCTTACTGGGGTGCGAGTTCCACACGCTGACACTCACTGGGGTACGGGTTGCACACACACTGAAAATTGGTGGTGTCATAAATAGTGAGGAAGAAAGCCTTAGATTACAGGACGATACAGTTGGCCTGGTAAGATGGGCGGAGCTGTGGCAGTTGGAATTTAATCCTGAGAAGTGTGAGGTGATGCATTTTGGGAGGACTAACAAGGCAAGGGAATATACAATGGATGGCAGGTCCCTCGGAAGTACAGAGGGTCAGAGGGACCTTGGTATATTTGTCCATAGATGGCTGAAGGCAGCAGCACAGGTAGATAAGGTGGTTAGGAAGGTATATGGGATACTTGCCTTTATTAGCCGAGGCGTAAAATATAAGAGCAGGGAGGTTATGATGGAACTGTATAAAACACTAGTTAGGCCACAGCTGGAGTACTGTGTACAGTTCTGGACACCACACTTTAGGAAGGAAGTGATTGCACTGGAGAGGGTGCAGAGGAGATTCACCAGGATGTTGCCTGGGCTGGAGTATTTCAGCTATGAAGAGAGACTGGATAGGCTAGGGTTGTTTTCCTTAGAGCAGAGAAGGCTGAGGAGGGACATGTTTGAGGTATACAAAATTATGAGGGGCATTAATAGATTAGATAGGAAGAAACTTTTTCCCTTGGCAGAGGGGTCAATAACCAGGGGGCATAGATTTAAGATAAGGGGCAGGAGGTTTAGAGGGGATTTGAGGAAAACAATTTTCACCCAGAGGGTGGTTGGAATCTGGAACACACTGCCTGAAGAGGTGGTAGAGGCAGGAACCCTCACAACATTTAAGAACATTTTGAGCGCTTGAAACGCCATAGCATACAAGGCTACGGGCCAAGTGCTGGAAAATGGGATTAGAATAGTTAGGTGCTGGATAGCTGGCACAGACACAATGGGCCAAATGGCCTGTTTCTGTGCTGTATGAATGACTCATTGTTATACGGATTTTTTTAAAATTTATTCCTTCTGTGGTTGTAAGCATTGCTGGCAAAGCCAGCATTTATAGCCCATCCCTAATTGCCCTTGAGAAGGTGGTGGTGAGCTGCCTTCTTGAACCACTGCAGTCCATTTGGGGTTGGTATACCCACAGTGATGTTAGGAAGGGAGTTCCAGGATTTTGACCCAGCGACAGTGAAGGAATGGCGATGTAGTTCCAAGTCAGGATGGTGTGTGACTTGCATTGTCATAAACCCCAACTGTGCCACTAATGTCCTTTAGGGAGGGAACCTGCTGTTTCGACCCAGTCTGGGCCTCCAGTCCCACACTATGTGCATGGCCCTTAATGCCCCCAGGGTGATTTAGGGCTTGGTGGTGACTGTTCATATCTGGAGCAGCAGTGGTGTGTGTGTGTGTGTATCTGAGTTCCCCACTTGATACCTTCACAGACTGAGTTCTGCAGGAGTCTGCCTCACCGGTAGAGACGCCCTCACATTTTATCTTTGTCTGCTTTCCTCCACAGGTTTAAATATTTAGACTGGACTGATCTCATGGCCTTAACTTATTACAAACTCACGGTGAAGTGAGTTTGCTGATCACGCACTATCAAGGCTCACAGTTGGTGATTGAAGAATTTTTCCTGGGCTTCCATTGCACTAAAGAGACACTCAACGTCTTCCAGAACCTTCTCCTGTTCACATTAAACATTGTCTACCATTGGTCTGTCTGGCCAATTGCAGTAGGCGGAGTGCAGAGGTTGGAGCTTCCTGTGCGCTGATGTGAATATTACAGTGAATGTTCTCTTTAAAAAAAAAAAACACCTGTATAAGGAATGAAACGTTGTCAGTGTTTGTGGCTTTGCTGCAGCAGCATGAGCCATCTATAGGAGAGTTTGTGTTTGGGTTTACACTGACAAGTATTACTGCCAGGCTTTGAGGGGAAGGTGCTAAAGGAAATTCAATGAGGGGGGGTGTGAGGATGGGGGTTGGGGTGGTCAAGAGGCTGGGAAATCATTCAGCCAAACAGCCTCAGTGGGGACAGCGAAAGAGGAGGTGCATTGGAGAAGGGCAGACAAAATTAGACAGGCTTGGTCATTGCCCCTCTGCCCTGGGCCATCGCCCACCCCTCACCCCTTGCCCTGGGCAGTTGTTTCCCCCCCACCCTCAACCCCAGCCCTGGGCCTTCGCCCCCCCCCTCACCCCCTGCCCTGGGCCGTCGCCCCCGCCTCACCCCCTGCCCTGGGCCGTCGCCCCCCCTCTCACCCCCTGCCCTGGGCCTTCGCACCCCCTCACCCCCTGCCCTGGGCTGTTGCCCCCCCCTCAACCCCAGCCCTGGGCCGTCGCCCCCCCCCCCCCTCACCCCCTGCCCTGGGCCGTTGTTCCGCCTCCCCCCCCTTCACCCCTTCCCTGGACCAGCTTTCGGTAGATTTGTGTGTTCAAGGCAAGTGGAATAATTGGAAATGGAATCCAAATAGAGGGAGGGTCTGATAGATGTGGTTGGGTGGTCCGAAAGGTCTTTGACTGTTGGGGTCAGTTTTAATACCTTCTGTGTCATTGCCTCCCACCCAACGCCCCACCCCCATAAACTGGCACAATGTTTGTCTTGTTTTCTCCTCTTGCTTGGGTACACGTTCTCTGGGCACTGGATCTGCCTTGCCTGGTCTTTGTTTGCGAGCTTAGGTTGTGAGGCAATTCACCACCGAAGGCATCACAGCCACACACCCCTTCTCCACCCCCACACCCCCAGAGGCACTGAGAATAATTGTCAGGATTCCGATACATGCGGCTCTCCGCCCTGTTGGGAGGTGCCTGTTCCCACTGAGACTTACATCAAGCCAAACTCATAGACTGATACAGCACAGAAGGAGGCCATTCGGCCCATCATACCTGTGCTGTCACTTTGAAAGAGCTGTCCAATTAGTCCTATTACCCTACCCATCCACTCCCCACCCCCGATCTTCTCCATAGTCCTGTAATTTTTCCTTTTCAAGTATTTATCCAATTCCCTTTTGAAAGTTACTATTGAATCTGCTTCACCGCCCTTTCAGGCAGTGCGTTCCACATCACAGCGACTTGCTGCGTTAAAACATTTCTCCTGGTTCTATTGCCAATTACCTTAAATCTGACACCGGATTGAGAGGCTGGCGGCTGCTGATCTCTGCTTGTTCCAGGTCCCGTTTACCGGGTGGTGGTGGCACCCCCTCCACCGCCTTTGTTCGGCGGAGAGTTTCATCTGTTGACTTTTTTTTATTAAAATAAAACCACCCAGTTTGTATTTGTATAAAACTCTGGTTACTGACCCTCCTGCCACTGGAAACAGTTTCTGCTTATTTACTCTATCAAAAAGCTTCATGATCTTGAACACCTCTATTAAATCTCCTCTTAACCTTCTCTGCTGTAATTAATGATAGATTGTTTATGTATGAGCAGACAGTGCCAGCGTGGATCTGGTGCTCAGGACATCATAGAACAATCCGACTGTCTGTGCACTGCCCGAGTTTGAGTTCTGTTCACTCCCAGGTCACTCTGTATCCTCTCTTACAGGCTCTCCGATCCAATAGTTTTTGTGAGATAGAGCATTGTATTGGGATGTTATACCTCTGTTACACCAGCGTGTTGCACTGATTTGGGGGATCTGCAGTCTGCGCAAACGTCCCATCCTCACTTGATGCCCCGTCCAGCAGGGAGTTGCTGACATCGTCAGATTGCTCTGGGAGCCAGTGTTCAACAGTGAGCAGAGAGGGTACCATCAGTAAAAGCTAATGCCAAGACTGTGACAGAACCAGATCCCCTCTCACGGAGAGGACAGTGTAGAAGGAGCTTTACTCTGTATTTAACCCCGTACTGTACCTGTCCTGGGAGTGTTTGATGGGACAGTGTAGAAGGAGCTTTACTCTGTATTTAACCCCGTACTGTACCTGTCCTGGGAGTGTTTGATGGGACAGTGTAGAGGGAGCTTTACTCTGTATCTAACCCCGTACTGTACCTGTCCTGGGAGTGTTTGATGGGACAGTGTAGAGGGAGCTTTACTCTGTATCTAACCCCGTACTGTACCTGTCCTGGGAGTGTTTGATGGGACAGTGTAGAAGGAGCTTTACTCTGTATCTAACCCCCGTGCTGTCCCTGTCCTGGGAGTGTTTCATGGGGGACAGTGTAGAAGGAGCTTTACTCTGTATCTAACCCCCGTGCTGTCCCTGTCCTGGGAGTGTTTCATGGGGGACAGTGTAGAGGGAGCTTTACTCTGTATCTAACCCCCGTTTTTTTTTTTTTCTTTTTTTTTCTTTTATAAGGTGGCCTTTATACCCCAGGCCCCTTTTATATTTTTCACGTCAACGGGGCCTTTATTCCTCAGGCGCCCCGCCCTCCCCCCCCCGTGCTGGATCTGTCCTGGGAGTGTTTCATGATGGACAGTGTAGAAGGAGCTTTCTTTTTTTGTTTCTAACCCTGTGCTATACCTGTCCTGGGAGTGTTTGATAGGACAGTGTAGAAGGAGCTTTACTCTGTATCTAACCCCGTGCTGTACCTGTCCTGGGAGTGTTTGATAGGACAGTGTAGAGGGAGCTTTACTCTGTATCTAATCCCGTGCTGTACCTGTCCTGGGAGTGTTTGGGGCAGTGAGTGCCAGTGTAAGTATTAACTTTGATCACCAGTTTATGCCGGTCAATGGTGCTAGCTGTGTGTGGTGGTGTTCTCATTGAATGAACTCATTTCAAGATTAAACAATCAGCTACTAGGTGTGATGGTGTCAGTTGATTTTACAAAGTGACGACTGCTAAATAGAGAAGTTTTATTAAATATTTATAACCGAAATACTGTTTTTTCTTTCACTTCACTGCACCTCCTGACCTCACCGTACTTGCTTAGTCTGATGACCCACAGGCTGTGTTGTTGATTGGCACAGATTGTAGCTCTCAATTCCTGCCCTGGAACACAATGAACAGTTCAAGAACCAGCCCCCACACACATATCCAAATAAAGCTGAGAGCAAGTGCAAGAGGGAGTGGCTGTGTGCATGAGAGAGATTGAGAGAGTGTCAGCGGCTGGGGGTTGCTGTGTTTGTGAGATTGATAGATTGTCAGTGGCTGTCTGTGTTGAGATTGAGAGTGTGTCAAGCTGGATGTTGCTGTGTGTTTGAGATTGAGAGTGTGTCAGCCTGGGTGTTGCTGTGTGTTGAGATTGTGAGTGTGTCAAGCTGGATGTTGCTGTGTGTTTGAGATTGAGAGTGTGTCAGCCTGGGTGTTGCAGTGTGTGTTGAGATTGAGAGTGTGTCAGCCTGGGTGTTGCTGTGTGTTGAGATTGTGAGTGTGTCAAGCTGGATGTTGCTGTGTGTTTGAGATTGAGAGTGTGTCAAGCTGGATGTTGCTGTGTGTTTGAGATTGAGAGTGTGTCAGGCTGGATGTTGCTGTGTGTGCTGAGATTGAGAGTGTGTCAAGTTGGGTGTTGCAGTGTGTGTTGAGATTGAGAGTGTGTCAAGCTGGATGTTGCTGTGTGTTTGAGATTGAGAGTGTGTCAAGCTGGGTGTTGCTGTGTGTGTTGAGATTGAGAGTGTGTCAAGCTGGGTGTTGCTGTGTGTGTTGAGATTGAGAGTGTGTCAGGATGGATGTTGCTGTGTGTGTGAGATTGAGAGTGTGTCAGGCTGGATGTTGCTGTGTGTGTTGAGATTGAGAGTGTGTCAAGCTGGGTGTTGCTGTGTGTGTTGAGATTGACAGTGTGTCAAGCTGGGTGTTGCTGTGTGTGTCAGATTGAGAGTGTGTCAGGCAGGATGTTGCTGTGTGTATGTGAGATTGAGTGTGTGTCAGGCTGGGTGTTTCAGTTTGTGTTGAGATTGAGTGTGTGTCAGGCTGTGTGTGTTGAGATTCAGAGTGTGTGTCAGGCTGGGTGTTGCTGTGTGTGTGTTGAGATTGAGTGTGTGTCAGGCTGGGTGTTTCAGTTTGTGTTGAGATTGAGAGTGTGTCAGGCTGGCTGTTGCTGTGTGTGTTGAGATTCAGAGTGTGTCAGGCTGGGTGTTGCTGTGTGTGTGTGAGATTGAGTGTGTGTCAGGCTGGGTGTTGCTGTGTGTGTTGAGATTGAGAGTGTGTCAGGCTGGGTGTTTCAGTTTGTGTTGAGATTGAGTGTGTGTCAGGCTGGGTGTTGCTGTGTGTGTTGAGATTGACTGTGTTGCAAGGCTGTTTGTGGCTGTGTGTGTTGAGATTGTGTGTGTGTCAGGCTGGGTGTTGCTGTATGCGTGTGAGATTGAGAGTGTGTCAGGCTGGGTGTTGCTGTGTGTGTGTTGAGATTGAGAGTGTGTCAGGCTGGCTGTTGCTGTGTGTGTTGAGATTCAGAGTGTGTCAGGCTGGGTGTTGCTGTGTGTGTGTGAGATTGAGTGTGTGTCAGGCTGGGTGTTGCTGTGTGTGTTGAGATTGAGAGTGTGTCAGGCTGGGTGTTGCTGTGTGCGTGTGAGATTGAGAGTGTGTCAGGCTGGGTGTTGCTGTGTGTGTTGAGATTGAGAGCGTGTCAGGCTGGGTGTTTCAGTTTGTGTTGAGATTGTGTGTGTGTCAGGCTGGGTGTTGCTGTGTGCGTGTGAGATTGACAGTGTGTCAGGCTGGGTGTTGCTGTGTGCGTGTGAGATTGAGAGTGTGTCAGGCTGGGTGTTGCTGTGTGTGTGTTGAGATTGTGTGTGTGTCAGGCTGGGTGTTGCTGTATGCGTGTGAGATTGAGAGTGTCAGGCTGGGTGTTGCTGTGTGTGTTGAGATTCAGAGTGTGTCAGGCTGGGTGTTGCTGTGTGTGTGTGAGATTGAGAGTGTGTCAAGCTGGGTGTTGCTGTGTGTGTTGAGATTGAGAGTGTGTCAGCCTGGGTGTTGCAATGTGTGTTGAGATTGAGAGTGTGTCAAGCTGTGTGTTCCTGTGTGTGTGAAATTGATAGATTGTCAGTGGCAGTGTGTTTGAGATTGAGAGTGTGTCAAGCAGGGTGTTGCAGTGTGTGTTGAGACTGAGAGAGTGTCAGGCTGGGTGTTGCAGTGTGTGTGAGATTGATAGATTGTCAGTGGTTGTGTGTTTGCGATTGAGAGTGTGTCAAGCTGGATGTTGCTGTGTGTGTTGAGATTGAGAGTGTGTCAAGCTGGGTGTTGCTGTGTGTGTTGAGATTGAGAGTGTGTCAAGCTGGGTGTTGCAATGTGTGTTGAGATTGAGAGTGTGTCAAGCTGGGTGTTGCTGTGTGTGTTGAGATTGAGAGTGTGTCAAGCTGGGTGTTGCAATGTGTGTTGAGATTGAGAGTGTGTCAGGCTGGATGTTGCTGTGTGTGTGAAATTGAGAGTGTGTCAGGCTGGGTGTTGCTGTGTGTGTTGAGATTGACAGTGTGTCAAGATGGGTGTTGCTGTGTGTGTCAGATTGAGAGTGTGTCAGGCAGGATGTTGCTGTGTGTATGTGAGATTGAGTGTGTGTCAGGCTGTGTGTGTTGAGATTCAGAGTGTGTGTCAGGCTGGGTGTTGCTGTATGTGTGTTGAGATTGAGTGTGTGTCAGGCTGGGTGTTTCAGTTTGTGTTGAGATTCAGAGTGTGTCAGGCTGGGTGTTGCTGTGTGTGTGTGAGATTGAGGGTGTGTCAGGCTGGGTGTTGCTGTGTGCGTGTGAGATTGAGTGTGTCTCAGGCTGGGTGTGGCTGTGTTTGTTGTGATTGAGTGTGTGTCAGGCTGGGTGTTGCTGTGTGTGTTGAGATTGAGAGTGTGTCAGGCAGGGTGTTGCTGTGTGTGCTGAGATTGAGTGTTTGTCAGGCTGGGTGTTTCAGTTTGTGTTGTGATTGAGTGTGTGTCAGGCTGGGTGTTTCAGTTTGTGTTGAGATTGAGTGTGTGTCAGGCTGGGTGTTGCTGTGTGTGTTGAGATTGAGAGTGTGTCAGGCTGGGTGTTTCAGACTGTGTTGAGATTGAGAGTGTGTCAGGCTGGGTGTTGCTGTGTGTGTTGAGATTGAGTGTGTGTTCGGCTGGGTGTTGCTGTGTGTGTTGAGATTGAGTGTGTGTCAGGCTGGGTGTTGCTGTGTGTGTTGAGATTGGGACTGTGTCAAGCTGTGTGTTCCTGTGTGTGTTGAGATTGAGAGTGTGTCAAGCTGGGTGCTGCAGGGTGTGTTGAGATTGAGAGTGTGTCAGGCTGGATGTTGCTGTGTGTGTGAGATTGAGAGTGTGTCAGGCTGGGTGTTGCTGTGTGTGTTGAGACTGAGAGTGTGTCAAGCTGGATGTTGCTGTGTGTGTGAGATTGAGAGTGTGTCAGGCTGGGTGTTGCTGTGTGTGTTGAGACTGAGTGTGTGTCAGGCTGGGTGTTGCTGTGTGTGTTGAGATTGAGAGTGTTTCAAGCTGGGTGTTGCAGGGCATGTTGAGATTGAGAGTGTGTCAAGCTGGGTGTTGCAGTGTGTGTGAGATTGATAGATTGTCAGTGGCTGTGTGTTTGAGATTGAGAGAGTGTCAGGCTGGATGTTGCTGTATGTGTTGAGTTTGAGAGTGTGTCAAGCTGGGTGTTGCAGTGTGTGTGAGATTGATAGATTGTCAGTGGCTGTGTGTTTGAGATTGAGAGACTGTCAAGCTGGGTGTTGCTGTGAGTGTTGAGATTGAGAGTGTGTCAAGCTGGGTGTTGCCGTGTGTGTTGAGATTGAGAGTGTGTCAGGCTGGATGTTGCTGTGTGTTTGAGATTGAGAGTGTGTCAGGCTGGGTGTTTCAGTTTGTGTTGAGATTGAGAGTGTGTCAGGCTGGGTGTTTCAGTTTGTGTTGAGATTGAGTGTGTGTCAGGCTGTGTGTGTTGAGATTCAGAGTGTGTGTCAGGCTGGGTGTTGCTGGATGTGTGTTGAGATTGAGTGTGTGTCAGGCTGGGTGTTTCAGTTTGTGTTGAGATTCAGAGTGTGTCAGGCTGGGTGTTGCTGTGTGTGTGTGAGATTGAGTGTGTGTCAGGCTGGGTGTTGCTGTGTGCGTGTGAGATTGAGTGTGTCTCAGGCTGGGTGTGGCTGTGTTTGTTGTGATTGAGTGTGTGTCAGGCTGGGTGTTGCTGTGTGTGTTGAGATTGAGAGTGTGTCAGGCAGGGTGTTGCTGTGTGTGCTGAGATTGAGTGTGTGTCAGGCTGGGTGTTTCAGTTTGTGTTGTGATTGAGTGTGTGTCAGGCTGGGTGTTTCAGTTTGTGTTGAGATTGAGTGTGTGTCAGGCTGGGTGTTGCTGTGTGTGTTGAGATTGAGAGTGTGTCAGGCTGGGTGTTGCTGTGTGTGTTGAGATTGAGTGTGTGTTCGGCTGGGTGTTGCTGTGTGTGTTGAGATTGAGTGTGTGTCAGGCTGGGTGTTGCTGTGTGTGTTGAGATTGAGAGTGTGTCAAGCTGGGTGTTGCTGTGTGTGTTGAGATTGAGAGTGTGTCAAGCTGGGTGCTGCAGGGTGTGTTGAGATTGAGAGTGTGTCAGGCTGGATGTTGCTGTGTGTGTGAGATTGAGAGTGTGTCAGGCTGGGTGTTGCTGTGTGTGTTGAGACTGAGAGTGTGTCAAGCTGGATGTTGCTGTGTGTGTGAGATTGAGAGTGTGTCAGGCTGGGTGTTGCTGTGTGTGTTGAGACTGAGTGTGTGTCAGGCTGGGTGTTGCTGTGTGTGTTGAGATTGAGAGTGTTTCAAGCTGGGTGTTGCTGTGTGTGTTGAGATTGAGAGAGTGTCAGTGGCTGTGTGTTCCTGTGTGTGTGAGATTGATAGATTGTCAGTGGCTGTGTGTTTGAGATTGAGAGTGTGTCAAGCTGGGTGTTGCAGTGTGTGTGAGATTGATAGATTGTCAGTGGCTGTGTGTTTGAGATTGAGAGAGTGTCAGGCTGGATGTTGCTGTATGTGTTGAGTTTGAGAGTGTGTCAAGCTGGGTGTTGCAGTGTGTGTGAGATTGATAGATTGTCAGTGGCTGTGTGTTTGAGATTGAGAGAGTGTCAAGCTGGGTGTTGCTGTGAGTGTTGAGATTGAGAGTGTGTCAAACTGGGTGTTGCCGTTTGTGTTGAGATTGAGAGTGTGTCAGGCTGGATGTTGCTGTGTGTTTGAGATTGAGAGTGTGTCAGGCTGGGTGTTTCAGTTTGTGTTGAGATTGAGTGTGTGTCAGGCTGGGTGTTGCTGTGTGTGTTGAGATTGAGAGTCTGTCAGGCTGGGTGTTTCAGTTTGTGTTGAGATTGAGTGTGTGTCAGGCTGGGTGTTGCTGTGTGTGTGTGAGATTGAGGGTGTGTCAGGCTGGGTGTTGCTGTGTGCGTGTGAGATTGAGTGTGTCTCAGGCTGGGTGTGGCTGTGTTTGTTGTGATTGAGTGTGTGTCAGGCTGGGTGTTGCTGTGTGTGTTGAGATTGAGAGTGTGTCAGGCAGGGTGTTGCTGTGTGTGCTGAGATTGAGTGTGTGTCAGGCTGGGTGTTTCAGTTTGTGTTGTGATTGAGTGTGTGTCAGGCTGGGTGTTTCAGTTTGTGTTGAGATTGAGTGTGTGTCAGGCTGGGTGTTGCTGTGTGTGTTGAGATTGAGAGTGTGTCAGGCTGGGTGTTGCTGTGTGTGTTGAGATTGAGTGTGTGTTCGGCTGGGTGTTGCTGTGTGTGTTGAGATTGAGTGTGTGTCAGGCTGGGTGTTGCTGTTTGTGTTGAGATTGGGACTGTGTCAAGCTGTGTGTTCCTGTGTGTGTTGAGATTGAGAGTGTGTCAGCCTGGGTGTTGCAATGTGTGTTGAGATTGAGAGTGTGTCAAGCTGTGTGTTCCTGTGTGTGTGAAATTGATAGATTGTCAGTGCAGTGTGTTTGAGATTGAGAGTGTGTCAAGCAGGGTGTTGCAGTGTGTGTTGAGACTGAGAGAGTGTCAGGCTGGGTGTTGCAGTGTGTGTGAGATTGATAGATTGTCAGTGGTTGTGTGTTTGCGATTGAGAGTGTGTCAAGCTGGATGTTGCTGTGTGTGTTGAGATTGAGAGTGTGTCAAGCTGGGTGTTGCTGTGTGTGTTGAGATTGAGAGTGTGTCAAGCTGGGTGTTGCAATGTGTGTTGAGATTGAGAGTGTGTCAAGCTGGGTGTTGCTGTGTGTGTTGAGATTGAGAGTGTGTCAAGCTGGGTGTTGCAATGTGTGTTGAGATTGAGAGTGTGTCAGGCTGGATGTTGCTGTGTGTGTGAAATTGAGAGTGTGTCAGGCTGGGTGTTGCTGTGTGTGTTGAGATTGACAGTGTGTCAAGCTGGGTGTTGCTGTGTGTGTCAGATTGAGAGTGTGTCAGGCAGGATGTTGCTGTGTGTATGTGAGATTGAGTGTGTGTCAGGCTGGGTGTTTCAGTTTGTGTTGAGATTGAGTGTGTGTCAGGCTGTGTGTGTTGAGATTCAGAGTGTGTGTCAGGCTGGGTGTTGCTGTATGTGTGTTGAGATTGAGTGTGTGTCAGGCTGGGTGTTTCAGTTTGTGTTGAGATTCAGAGTGTGTCAGGCTGGGTGTTGCTGTGTGTGTGTGAGATTGAGGGTGTGTCAGGCTGGGTGTTGCTGTGTGCGTGTGAGATTGAGTGTGTCTCAGGCTGGGTGTGGCTGTGTTTGTTGTGATTGAGTGTGTGTCAGGCTGGGTGTTGCTGTGTGTGTTGAGATTGAGAGTGTGTCAGGCAGGGTGTTGCTGTGTGTGCTGAGATTGAGTGTTTGTCAGGCTGGGTGTTTCAGTTTGTGTTGTGATTGAGTGTGTGTCAGGCTGGGTGTTTCAGTTTGTGTTGAGATTGAGTGTGTGTCAGGCTGGGTGTTGCTGTGTGTGTTGAGATTGAGAGTGTGTCAGGCTGGGTGTTTCAGACTGTGTTGAGATTGAGAGTGTGTCAGGCTGGGTGTTGCTGTGTGTGTTGAGATTGAGTGTGTGTTCGGCTGGGTGTTGCTGTGTGTGTTGAGATTGAGTGTGTGTCAGGCTGGGTGTTGCTGTGTGTGTTGAGATTGGGACTGTGTCAAGCTGTGTGTTCCTGTGTGTGTTGAGATTGAGAGTGTGTCAAGCTGGGTGCTGCAGGGTGTGTTGAGATTGAGAGTGTGTCAGGCTGGATGTTGCTGTGTGTGTGAGATTGAGAGTGTGTCAGGCTGGGTGTTGCTGTGTGTGTTGAGACTGAGAGTGTGTCAAGCTGGATGTTGCTGTGTGTGTGAGATTGAGAGTGTGTCAGGCTGGGTGTTGCTGTGTGTGTTGAGACTGAGTGTGTGTCAGGCTGGGTGTTGCTGTGTGTGTTGAGATTGAGAGTGTTTCAAGCTGGGTGTTGCAGGGCATGTTGAGATTGAGAGTGTGTCAAGCTGGGTGTTGCAGTGTGTGTGAGATTGATAGATTGTCAGTGGCTGTGTGTTTGAGATTGAGAGAGTGTCAGGCTGGATGTTGCTGTATGTGTTGAGTTTGAGAGTGTGTCAAGCTGGGTGTTGCAGTGTGTGTGAGATTGATAGATTGTCAGTGGCTGTGTGTTTGAGATTGAGAGACTGTCAAGCTGGGTGTTGCTGTGAGTGTTGAGATTGAGAGTGTGTCAAGCTGGGTGTTGCCGTGTGTGTTGAGATTGAGAGTGTGTCAGGCTGGGTGTTTCAGTTTGTGTTGAGATTGAGAGTGTGTCAGGCTGGGTGTTTCAGTTTGTGTTGAGATTGAGTGTGTGTCAGGCTGTGTGTGTTGAGATTCAGAGTGTGTGTCAGGCTGGGTGTTGCTGGATGTGTGTTGAGATTGAGTGTGTGTCAGGCTGGGTGTTTCAGTTTGTGTTGAGATTCAGAGTGTGTCAGGCTGGGTGTTGCTGTGTGTGTGTGAGATTGAGTGTGTGTCAGGCTGGGTGTTGCTGTGTGCGTGTGAGATTGAGTGTGTCTCAGGCTGGGTGTGGCTGTGTTTGTTGTGATTGAGTGTGTGTCAGGCTGGGTGTTGCTGTGTGTGTTGAGATTGAGAGTGTGTCAGGCAGGGTGTTGCTGTGTGTGCTGAGATTGAGTGTGTGTCAGGCTGGGTGTTTCAGTTTGTGTTGTGATTGAGTGTGTGTCAGGCTGGGTGTTTCAGTTTGTGTTGAGATTGAGTGTGTGTCAGGCTGGGTGTTGCTGTGTGTGTTGAGATTGAGAGTGTGTCAGGCTGGGTGTTGCTGTGTGTGTTGAGATTGAGTGTGTGTTCGGCTGGGTGTTGCTGTGTGTGTTGAGATTGAGTGTGTGTCAGGCTGGGTGTTGCTGTGTGTGTTGAGATTGAGACTGTGTCAAGCTGGGTGTTGCTGTGTGTGTTGAGATTGAGAGTGTGTCAAGCTGGGTGCTGCAGGGTGTGTTGAGATTGAGAGTGTGTCAGGCTGGATGTTGCTGTGTGTGTGAGATTGAGAGTGTGTCAGGCTGGGTGTTGCTGTGTGTGTTGAGACTGAGAGTGTGTCAAGCTGGATGTTGCTGTGTGTGTGAGATTGAGAGTGTGTCAGGCTGGGTGTTGCTGTGTGTGTTGAGACTGAGTGTGTGTCAGGCTGGGTGTTGCTGTGTGTGTTGAGATTGAGAGTGTTTCAAGCTGGGTGTTGCTGTGTGTGTTGAGATTGAGAGAGTGTCAGTGGCTGTGTGTTCCTGTGTGTGTGAGATTGATAGATTGTCAGTGGCTGTGTGTTTGAGATTGAGAGTGTGTCAAGCTGGGTGTTGCAGTGTGTGTGAGATTGATAGATTGTCAGTGGCTGTGTGTTTGAGATTGAGAGAGTGTCAGGCTGGATGTTGCTGTATGTGTTGAGTTTGAGAGTGTGTCAAGCTGGGTGTTGCAGTGTGTGTGAGATTGATAGATTGTCAGTGGCTGTGTGTTTGAGATTGAGAGAGTGTCAAGCTGGGTGTTGCTGTGAGTGTTGAGATTGAGAGTGTGTCAAACTGGGTGTTGCCGTTTGTGTTGAGATTGAGAGTGTGTCAGGCTGGATGTTGCTGTGTGTTTGAGATTGAGAGTGTGTCAGGCTGGGTGTTTCAGTTTGTGTTGAGATTGAGTGTGTGTCAGGCTGGGTGTTGCTGTGTGTGTTGAGATTGAGAGTCTGTCAGGCTGGGTGTTTCAGTTTGTGTTGAGATTGAGTGTGTGTCAGGCTGGGTGTTGCTGTGTGTGTGTGAGATTGAGGGTGTGTCAGGCTGGGTGTTGCTGTGTGCGTGTGAGATTGAGTGTGTCTCAGGCTGGGTGTGGCTGTGTTTGTTGTGATTGAGTGTGTGTCAGGCTGGGTGTTGCTGTGTGTGTTGAGATTGAGAGTGTGTCAGGCAGGGTGTTGCTGTGTGTGCTGAGATTGAGTGTGTGTCAGGCTGGGTGTTTCAGTTTGTGTTGTGATTGAGTGTGTGTCAGGCTGGGTGTTTCAGTTTGTGTTGAGATTGAGTGTGTGTCAGGCTGGGTGTTGCTGTGTGTGTTGAGATTGAGAGTGTGTCAGGCTGGGTGTTGCTGTGTGTGTTGAGATTGAGTGTGTGTTCGGCTGGGTGTTGCTGTGTGTGTTGAGATTGAGTGTGTGTCAGGCTGGGTGTTGCTGTGTGTGTTGAGATTGGGACTGTGTCAAGCTGTGTGTTCCTGTGTGTGTTGAGATTGAGAGTGTGTCAAGCTGGGTGCTGCAGGGTGTGTTGAGATTGAGAGTGTGTCAGGCTGGATGTTGCTGTGTGTGTGAGATTGAGAGTGTGTCAGGCTGGGTGTTGCTGTGTGTGTTGAGACTGAGAGTGTGTCAGGCTGGGTGTTGCTGTGTGTGTTGAGACTGAGTGTGTGTCAGGCTGGGTGTTGCTGTGTGTGTTGAGATTGAGAGTGTTTCAAGCTGGGTGTTGCAGGGCATGTTGAGATTGAGAGTGTGTCAAGCTGGGTGTTGCAGTGTGTGTGAGATTGATAGATTGTCAGTGGCTGTGTGTTTGAGATTGAGAGACTGTCAAGCTGGGTGTTGCTGTGAGTGTTGAGATTGAGAGTGTGTCAAGCTGGGTGTTGCCGTGTGTGTTGAGATTGAGAGTGTGTCAGGCTGGATGTTGCTGTGTGTTTTAGATTGAGAGTGTGTCAGGCTGGGTGTTTCAGTTTGTGTTGAGATTGAGAGTGTGTCAGGCTGGGTGTTTCAGTTTGTGTTGAGATTGAGTGTGTGTCAGGCTGTGTGTGTTGAGATTCAGAGTGTGTGTCAGGCTGGGTGTTGCTGGATGTGTGTTGAGATTGAGTGTGTGTCAGGCTGGGTGTTTCAGTTTGTGTTGAGATTCAGAGTGTGTCAGGCTGGGTGTTGCTGTGTGTGTTGAGATTGAGAGTCTGTCAGGCTGGGTGTTTCAGTTTGTGTTGAGATTGAGTGTGTGTCAGGCTGGGTGTTGCTGTGTGTGTGTGAGATTGAGGGTGTGTCAGGCTGGGTGTTGCTGTGTGCGTGTGAGATTGAGTGTGTCTCAGGCTGGGTGTGGCTGTGTTTGTTGTGATTGAGTGTGTGTCAGGCTGGGTGTTGCTGTGTGTGTTGAGATTGAGAGTGTGTCAGGCAGGGTGTTGCTGTGTGTGCTGAGATTGAGTGTGTGTCAGGCTGGGTGTTTCAGTTTGTGTTGTGATTGAGTGTGTGTCAGGCTGGGTGTTTCAGTTTGTGTTGAGATTGAGTGTGTGTCAGGCTGGGTGTTGCTGTGTGTGTTGAGATTGAGAGTGTGTCAGGCTGGGTGTTTCAGACTGTGTTGAGATTGAGAGTGTGTCAGGCTGGGTGTTGCTGTGTGTGTTGAGATTGAGTGTGTGTTCGGCTGGGTGTTGCTGTGTGTGTTGAGATTGAGTGTGTGTCAGGCTGGGTGTTGCTGTGTGTGTTGAGATTGGGACTGTGTCAAGCTGTGTGTTCCTGTGTGTGTTGAGATTGAGAGTGTGTCAAGCTGGGTGCTGCAGGGTGTGTTGAGATTGAGAGTGTGTCAGGCTGGATGTTGCTGTGTGTGTGAGATTGAGAGTGTGTCAGGCTGGGTGTTGCTGTGTGTGTTGAGACTGAGAGTGTGTCAGGCTGGGTGTTGCTGTGTGTGTTGAGACTGAGTGTGTGTCAGGCTGGGTGTTGCTGTGTGTGTTGAGATTGAGAGTGTTTCAAGCTGGGTGTTGCAGGGCATGTTGAGATTGAGAGTGTGTCAAGCTGGGTGTTGCAGTGTGTGTGAGATTGATAGATTGTCAGTGGCTGTGTGTTTGAGATTGAGAGAGTGTCAGGCTGGATGTTGCTGTATGTGTTGAGTTTGAGAGTGTGTCAAGCTGGGTGTTGCAGTGTGTGTGAGATTGATAGATTGTCAGTGGCTGTGTGTTTGAGATTGAGAGACTGTCAAGCTGGGTGTTGCTGTGAGTGTTGAGATTGAGAGTGTGTCAAGCTGGGTGTTGCCGTGTGTGTTGAGATTGAGAGTGTGTCAGGCTGGATGTTGCTGTGTGTTTTAGATTGAGAGTGTGTCAGGCTGGGTGTTTCAGTTTGTGTTGAGATTGAGAGTGTGTCAGGCTGGGTGTTTCAGTTTGTGTTGAGATTGAGTGTGTGTCAGGCTGTGTGTGTTGAGATTCAGAGTGTGTGTCAGGCTGGGTGTTGCTGGATGTGTGTTGAGATTGAGTGTGTGTCAGGCTGGGTGTTTCAGTTTGTGTTGAGATTCAGAGTGTGTCAGGCTGGGTGTTGCTGTGTGTGTGTGAGATTGAGTGTGTGTCAGGCTGGGTGTTGCTGTGTGCGTGTGAGATTGAGTGTGTCTCAGGCTGGGTGTGGCTGTGTTTGTTGTGATTGAGTGTGTGTCAGGCTGGGTGTTGCTGTGTGTGTTGAGATTGAGAGTGTGTCAGGCAGGGTGTTGCTGTGTGTGCTGAGATTGAGTGTGTGTCAGGCTGGGTGTTTCAGTTTGTGTTGTGATTGAGTGTGTGTCAGGCTGGGTGTTTCAGTTTGTGTTGAGATTGAGTGTGTGTCAGGCTGGGTGTTGCTGTGTGTGTTGAGATTGAGAGTGTGTCAGGCTGGGTGTTGCTGTGTGTGTTGAGATTGAGTGTGTGTTCGGCTGGGTGTTGCTGTGTGTGTTGAGATTGAGTGTGTGTCAGGCTGGGTGTTGCTGTGTGTGTTGAGATTGAGACTGTGTCAAGCTGGGTGTTGCTGTGTGTGTTGAGATTGAGAGTGTGTCAAGCTGGGTGCTGCAGGGTGTGTTGAGATTGAGAGTGTGTCAGGCTGGATGTTGCTGTGTGTGTGAGATTGAGAGTGTGTCAGGCTGGGTGTTGCTGTGTGTGTTGAGACTGAGAGTGTGTCAAGCTGGATGTTGCTGTGTGTGTGAGATTGAGAGTGTGTCAGGCTGGGTGTTGCTGTGTGTGTTGAGACTGAGTGTGTGTCAGGCTGGGTGTTGCTGTGTGTGTTGAGATTGAGAGTGTTTCAAGCTGGGTGTTGCAGGGCATGTTGAGATTGAGAGAGTGTCAGTGGCTGTGTGTTCCTGTGTGTGTGAGATTGATAGATTGTCAGTGGCTGTGTGTTTGAGATTGAGAGTGTGTCAAGCTGGGTGTTGCAGTGTGTGTGAGATTGATAGATTGTCAGTGGCTGTGTGTTTGAGATTGAGAGAGTGTCAGGCTGGATGTTGCTGTATGTGTTGAGTTTGAGAGTGTGTCAAGCTGGGTGTTGCAGTGTGTGTGAGATTGATAGATTGTCAGTGGCTGTGTGTTTGAGATTGAGAGAGTGTCAAGCTGGGTGTTGCTGTGAGTGTTGAGATTGAGAGTGTGTCAAACTGGGTGTTGCCGTTTGTGTTGAGATTGAGAGTGTGTCAGGCTGGATGTTGCTGTGTGTTTGAGATTGAGAGTGTGTCAGGCTGGGTGTTTCAGTTTGTGTTGAGATTGAGTGTGTGTCAGGCTGGGTGTTGCTGTGTGTGTTGAGATTGAGAGTGTGTCAGGCTGGGTGTTGCTGTGTGTGTTGAGATTGAGAGTCTGTCAGGCTGGGTGTTTCAGTTTGTGTTGAGATTGAGTGTGTGTCAGACTGGGTGTTGCTGTGTGTGTTGAGATTGAGAGTGTGTCAGGCTGGGTGTTTCAGTTTGTGTTGAGATTCAGAGTGTGTGTCAGGCTGGGTGTTGCTGTGTGTGTTGAGATTGAGAGTGTGTCAAGCTGGGTGTTGCAGTGTGTGTCAGATTGAGAGTGTGTCAGGCAGGATGTTGCTGTGTGTGTGTGAGATTGAGTGTGTGTCAGGCTGGGTGTTTCAGTTTGTGTTCAGATTGAGTGTGTGTCAGGCTGTGTGTGGCTGTGTGTGTTGAGATTCAGAGTGCGTGTCAGGCTGGGTGTTGCTGTGTGTGTGTTGAGATTGAGTGTGTGTCAGGCTGGGTGTTTCAGTTTGTGTTGAGATTGAGTGTGTGTCAGGCTGGGTGTTGCTGTGTGTGTGAGATTGACTGTGAGTCAGGCTGGTTGTGGCTGTGTGTGTTGAGATTCAGAGTGTGTGTCCGGCTGGGTGTTGCTGTGTGTGTTGAGATTGAGAGTGTGTCAGGCTGGGTGTTTCAGTTTGTGTTGAGATTGTGTGTGTGTCAAGCTGGGTGTTGCTGTGTGCGTGTGAGATTGAGAGTGTGTCAGGCTGGGTGTTGCTGTGTGCGTGTGAAATTGAGAGTGTGTTAGGCTGGGTGTTGCAGTGTGTGTGTTGAGATTGTGTGTGTGTCAGGCTGGGTGTTGCTGTGTGCGTGTGAGATTGAGAGTGTGTCAGGCTGGGTGTTGCAGTGTGTGTGTTGAGATTGAGAGTGTGTCAGGCTGGGTGTTGCTGTGTGTGTTCAGATTCAGAGTGTGTCAGGCTGGGTGTTGCTGTGTGTGTGTGAGATTGAGTGTGTGTCAGGCTGGGTGTTGCTGTGTGCGTGTGAGATTCAGTGTGTCTCAGGCTGGGTGTGGCTGTGTTTGTTGTGATTGAGAGTGTGTCAGGCAGGGTGTTGCTGTGTGTGCTGAGATTGAGTGTGTGTCAGGCTGGGTGTTTCAGTTTGTGTTGTGATTGAGTGTGTGTCAGGCTGGTTGTTGCTGTGTGTGTTGAGATTGAGTGTCTGTTCGGCTGGGTGTTGCTGTGTGTGTTGAGATTGAGTGTGGGTCAGGCTGGGTGTTGCTGTGTGTGTTGAGATTGAGAGTGTGTCAGCTGGGTGTTGCTGTGTGTGTTGAGATTGAGAGTGTTTCAAGCTGGGTGTTGCAGGGTGTGTTGAGATTGAGAGAGTGTCAGTGGCTGTGTGTTCCTGTGTGTGTGAGATTGATAGATTGTCAGTGGCTGTGTGTTTGAGATTGAGAGTGTGTCAAGCTGGGTGTTGCAGTGTTTGTTGAGATTGAGAGAGTGTCAGGCTGGATGTTGCTGTATGTGTTGAGTTTGAGAGTGGGTCAAGCTGGGTGTTGCTGTGAGTGTTGAGATTGAGAGTGTGTCAAGCTGGGTGTTGCCGTGTGTGTTGAGATTGAGAGTGTGTCAGGCTGGATGTTGCTGTGTGTGTGAGATTGAGAGTGTGTCAGGCTGGGTGTTTCAGTTTGTGTTGAGATTGAGTGTGTGTCAGGCTGGGTGTTTCAGTTTGTGTTGAGATTGAGTGTATGTCAGGCTGGATGTTGCTGTATGTGTTGAGTTTGAGAGTGGGTCAAGCTGGGTGTTGCTGTGAGTGTTGAGATTGAGAGTGTGTCAAGCTGGGTGTTGCCGTGTGTGTTGAGATTGAGAGTGTGTCAGGCTGGATGTTGCTGTGTGTGTGAGATTGAGAGTGTGTCAGGCTGGGTGTTGCTGTGTGTGTTGAGATTGAGAGTCTGTCAGGCTGGGTGTTTCAGTTTGTGTTGAGATGGAGTGTGTGTCAGGCTGGGTGTTGCTGTGTGTGTTGAGACTGAGTGTGTGTCAGGCTGGGTGTTTCAGTTTGTGTTGAGATTGAGTGTGTGTCAGGCTGGGTGTTTCAGTTTGTGTTGAGATTGAGTGTGTGTCAGGCTGGGTGTTGCTGTGTGTGTTGAGATTGAGAGTGTGTCAAGCTGGGTGTTGCAGTGTGTGTGTTAAGATTGAGAGTCTGTCAAGCTGGGTGTTGCTGTGTGTGTCAGATTGAGAGTGTGTCAGGCAGGATGTTGCTGTGTGTGTGTGAGATTGAGTGTGTGTCAGGCTGGGTGTTGCTGTGTGCGTGTGAGATTCAGTGTGTCTCAGGCTGGGTGTGGCTGTGTTTGTTGTGATTGAGAGTGTGTCAGGCAGGGTGTTGCTGTGTGTGCTGAGATTGAGTGTGTGTCAGGCTGGGTGTTTCAGTTTGTGTTGTGATTGAGTGTGTGTCAGGCTGGTTGTTGCTGTGTGTGTTGAGATTGAGTGTCTGTTCGGCTGGGTGTTGCTGTGTGTGTTGAGATTGAGTGTGGGTCAGGCTGGGTGTTGCTGTGTGTGTTGAGATTGAGAGTGTGTCAGCTGGGTGTTGCTGTGTGTGTTGAGATTGAGAGTGTTTCAAGCTGGGTGTTGCAGGGTGTGTTGAGATTGAGAGAGTGTCAGTGGCTGTGTGTTCCTGTGTGTGTGAGATTGATAGATTGTCAGTGGCTGTGTGTTTGAGATTGAGAGTGTGTCAAGCTGGGTGTTGCAGTGTTTGTTGAGATTGAGAGAGTGTCAGGCTGGATGTTGCTGTATGTGTTGAGTTTGAGAGTGGGTCAAGCTGGGTGTTGCTGTGAGTGTTGAGATTGAGAGTGTGTCAAGCTGGGTGTTGCCGTGTGTGTTGAGATTGAGAGTGTGTCAGGCTGGATGTTGCTGTGTGTCTGAGATTGAGAGTGTGTCAGGCTGGGTGTTGCTGTGTGTGTTGAGATTGAGAGTCTGTCAGGCTGGGTGTTTCAGTTTGTGTTGAGATGGAGTGTGTGTCAGGCTGGGTGTTGCTGTGTGTGTTGAGACTGAGTGTGTGTCAGGCTGGGTGTTTCAGTTTGTGTTGAGATTGAGTGTGTGTCAGGCTGGGTGTTTCAGTTTGTGTTGAGATTGAGTGTGTGTCAGGCTGGGTGTTGCTGTGTGTGTTGAGATTGAGAGTGTGTCAAGCTGGGTGTTGCAGTGTGTGTGTTAAGATTGAGAGTCTGTCAAGCTGGGTGTTGCTGTGTGTGTCAGATTGAGAGTGTGTCAGGCAGGATGTTGCTGTGTGTGTGTGAGGATTGAGTGTGTGTCAGGCTGGGTGTTTCAGTTTGTGTTGAGATTGAGTGTGTGTCAGGCTGGGTGTTGCTGTGTGTGTTGAGATTGAGAATGTGTCAGGCTGGGTGTTTCAGTTTGTGTTGAGATTGTGTGTGTGTATCAGGCTGGGTGTTGCTGTGTGCGTGTGAGATTGAGAGTGTGTCAGGCTGGGTGTTGCTGTGTGCCTGTAAGATTGAGAGTGTGTCAGGCTGGGTGTTGCTGTGTGTGTGTGAGATGGAGGGTGTGTCAGGCTGGGTGTTGCTGTGTGTGTTGAGATTCAGAGTGTGTCAGGCTGGGTGTTGCTGTGTGTGTGTGTGAGATTGAGTGTGTGTCAGGCTGGCTGTTGCTATGTGTGTGTGAGATTGAGTGTGTGTCAGGCTGGGTGTTGCTGTGTGCGTGTGAGATTGAGTGTGTGTTCGGCTGGGAGTTGCTGTGTGATTTGAGATTGAGTGTGTGTCAGGCTGGGTGTTGCTGTGTGTGTTGTGATTGAGAGTGTGTCAAGCTGGGTGTTGCTGTGTGTGTTGAGATTGAGAGTGTGTCAAGCTGGGTGTTGCAACGTGTGTTGAGATTGAGAGTGTGTCAGGCTGGGTGTTTCAGTTTGTGTTGAGATTGAGTGTGTGTCAGGCTGGGTGTTGCTGTGTGTGTTGAGATTGAGAGTGTGTCAGGCTGGGTGTTGCTGTGTGTGTTGAGATTGAGAGTCTGTCAGGCTGGGTGTTTCAGTTTGTGTTGAGATTGAGTGTGTGTCAGGCTGGGTGTTGCTGTGTGTTTTGAGATTGAGAGTGTGTCAGGCTGGGTGTTTCAGTTTGTGTTGAGATTCAGAGTGTGTGTCAGGCTGGGTGTTGCTGTGTGTGTTGAGATTGAGAGTGTGTCAAGCTGGGTGTTGCAGTGTGTGTCAGATTGAGAGTGTGTCAGGCAGGATGTTGCTGTGTGTGTGTGAGATTGAGTGTGTGTCAGGCTGGGTGTTTCAGTTTGTGTTGAGATTGAGTGTGTGTCAGGCTGTGTGTGGCTGTGTGTGTTGAGATTCAGAGTGCGTGTCAGGCTGGGTGTTGCTGTGTGTGTGTTGAGATTGAGTGTGTGTCAGGCTGGGTGTTTCAGTTGGTGTTGAGATTGAGTGTGTGTCAGGCTGGGTGTTGCTGTGTGTGTGAGATTGACTGTGAGTCAGGCTGTTTGTGGCTGTGTGTGTTGAGATTCAGAGTGTGTGTCCGGCTGGGTGTTGCTGTGTGTGTTGAGATTGTGTGTGTGTCAGGCTGGGTGTTGCTGTGTGCGTGTGAGATTGAGAGTGTGTCAGGCTGGGTGTTGCTGTGTGCGTGAGAGATTGAGAGTGTGTCAGGCTTGGTGTTTCTGCATGCGTGTGAGATTGAGAGTGTGTCAGGCTGGGTGTTGCTGTGTGTGTTGAGATTCAGAGTGTGTCAGGCTGGGTGTTGCTGTGTGTGTGTGAGATTGAGTGTGTCTCAGGCTGGGTGTGGCTGTGTTTGTTGTGATTGAGAGTGTGTCAGGCAGGGTGTTGCTGTGTGTGCTGAGATTGAGTGTGTGTCAGGCTGGGTGTTTCAGTTTGTGTTGTGATTGAGTGTGTGTCAGGCTGGTTGTTGCTGTGTGTGTTGAGATTGAGTGTCTGTTCGGCTGGGTGTTGCTGTGTGTGTTGAGATTGAGTGTGGGTCAGGCTGGGTGTTGCTGTGTGTGTTGAGATTGAGAGTCTGTCAAGCTGGGTGTTGCTGTGTGTGTTGAGATTGAGAGTGTTTCAAGCTGGGTGTTGCAGGGTGTGTTGAGATTGAGAGAGTGTCAGTGGCTGTGTGTTCCTGTGTGTGTGAGATTGATAGATTGTCAGTGGCTGTGTGTTTGAGATTGAGAGTGTGTCAAGCTGGGTGTTGCAGTGTTTGTTGAGATTGAGAGAGTGTCAGGCTGGATGTTGCTGTATGTGCTGAGTTTGAGAGTGGGTCAAGCTGGGTGTTGCTGTGAGTGTTGAGATTGAGAGTGTGTCAAGCTGGGTGCTGCAGGGTGTGTTGAGATTGAGAGTGTGTCAGGCTGGATGTTGCTGTGTGTGTGAGATTGAGAGTGTGTCAGGCTGGGTGTTGCTGTGTGTGTTGAGACTGAGAGTGTGTCAAGCTGGATGTTGCTGTGTGTGTGAGATTGAGAGTGTGTCAGGCTGGGTGTTGCTGTGTGTGTTGAGACTGAGTGTGTGTCAGGCTGGGTGTTGCTGTGTGTGTTGAGATTGAGAGTGTTTCAAGCTGGGTGTTGCTGTGTGTGTTGAGATTGAGAGAGTGTCAGTGGCTGTGTGTTCCTGTGTGTGTGAGATTGATAGATTGTCAGTGGCTGTGTGTTTGAGATTGAGAGTGTGTCAAGCTGGGTGTTGCAGTGTGTGTGAGATTGATAGATTGTCAGTGGCTGTGTGTTTGAGATTGAGAGAGTGTCAGGCTGGATGTTGCTGTATGTGTTGAGTTTGAGAGTGTGTCAAGCTGGGTGTTGCAGTGTGTGTGAGATTGATAGATTGTCAGTGGCTGTGTGTTTGAGATTGAGAGAGTGTCAAGCTGGGTGTTGCTGTGAGTGTTGAGATTGAGAGTGTGTCAAACTGGGTGTTGCCGTTTGTGTTGAGATTGAGAGTGTGTCAGGCTGGATGTTGCTGTGTGTTTGAGATTGAGAGTGTGTCAGGCTGGGTGTTTCAGTTTGTGTTGAGATTGAGTGTGTGTCAGGCTGGGTGTTGCTGTGTGTGTTGAGATTGAGAGTCTGTCAGGCTGGGTGTTTCAGTTTGTGTTGAGATTGAGTGTGTGTCAGGCTGGGTGTTGCTGTGTGTGTGTGAGATTGAGGGTGTGTCAGGCTGGGTGTTGCTGTGTGCGTGTGAGATTGAGTGTGTCTCAGGCTGGGTGTGGCTGTGTTTGTTGTGATTGAGTGTGTGTCAGGCTGGGTGTTGCTGTGTGTGTTGAGATTGAGAGTGTGTCAGGCAGGGTGTTGCTGTGTGTGCTGAGATTGAGTGTGTGTCAGGCTGGGTGTTTCAGTTTGTGTTGTGATTGAGTGTGTGTCAGGCTGGGTGTTTCAGTTTGTGTTGAGATTGAGTGTGTGTCAGGCTGGGTGTTGCTGTGTGTGTTGAGATTGAGAGTGTGTCAGGCTGGGTGTTGCTGTGTGTGTTGAGATTGAGTGTGTGTTCGGCTGGGTGTTGCTGTGTGTGTTGAGATTGAGTGTGTGTCAGGCTGGGTGTTGCTGTGTGTGTTGAGATTGGGACTGTGTCAAGCTGTGTGTTCCTGTGTGTGTTGAGATTGAGAGTGTGTCAGCCTGGGTGTTGCAATGTGTGTTGAGATTGAGAGTGTGTCAAGCTGTGTGTTCCTGTGTGTGTGAAATTGATAGATTGTCAGTGCAGTGTGTTTGAGATTGAGAGTGTGTCAAGCAGGGTGTTGCAGTGTGTGTTGAGACTGAGAGAGTGTCAGGCTGGGTGTTGCAGTGTGTGTGAGATTGATAGATTGTCAGTGGTTGTGTGTTTGCGATTGAGAGTGTGTCAAGCTGGATGTTGCTGTGTGTGTTGAGATTGAGAGTGTGTCAAGCTGGGTGTTGCTGTGTGTGTTGAGATTGAGAGTGTGTCAAGCTGGGTGTTGCAATGTGTGTTGAGATTGAGAGTGTGTCAAGCTGGGTGTTGCTGTGTGTGTTGAGATTGAGAGTGTGTCAAGCTGGGTGTTGCAATGTGTGTTGAGATTGAGAGTGTGTCAGGCTGGATGTTGCTGTGTGTGTGAAATTGAGAGTGTGTCAGGCTGGGTGTTGCTGTGTGTGTTGAGATTGACAGTGTGTCAAGCTGGGTGTTGCTGTGTGTGTCAGATTGAGAGTGTGTCAGGCAGGATGTTGCTGTGTGTATGTGAGATTGAGTGTGTGTCAGGCTGGGTGTTTCAGTTTGTGTTGAGATTGAGTGTGTGTCAGGCTGTGTGTGTTGAGATTCAGAGTGTGTGTCAGGCTGGGTGTTGCTGTATGTGTGTTGAGATTGAGTGTGTGTCAGGCTGGGTGTTTCAGTTTGTGTTGAGATTCAGAGTGTGTCAGGCTGGGTGTTGCTGTGTGTGTGTGAGATTGAGGGTGTGTCAGGCTGGGTGTTGCTGTGTGCGTGTGAGATTGAGTGTGTCTCAGGCTGGGTGTGGCTGTGTTTGTTGTGATTGAGTGTGTGTCAGGCTGGGTGTTGCTGTGTGTGTTGAGATTGAGAGTGTGTCAGGCAGGGTGTTGCTGTGTGTGCTGAGATTGAGTGTTTGTCAGGCTGGGTGTTTCAGTTTGTGTTGTGATTGAGTGTGTGTCAGGCTGGGTGTTTCAGTTTGTGTTGAGATTGAGTGTGTGTCAGGCTGGGTGTTGCTGTGTGTGTTGAGATTGAGAGTGTGTCAGGCTGGGTGTTTCAGACTGTGTTGAGATTGAGAGTGTGTCAGGCTGGGTGTTGCTGTGTGTGTTGAGATTGAGTGTGTGTTCGGCTGGGTGTTGCTGTGTGTGTTGAGATTGAGTGTGTGTCAGGCTGGGTGTTGCTGTGTGTGTTGAGATTGGGACTGTGTCAAGCTGTGTGTTCCTGTGTGTGTTGAGATTGAGAGTGTGTCAAGCTGGGTGCTGCAGGGTGTGTTGAGATTGAGAGTGTGTCAGGCTGGATGTTGCTGTGTGTGTGAGATTGAGAGTGTGTCAGGCTGGGTGTTGCTGTGTGTGTTGAGACTGAGAGTGTGTCAAGCTGGATGTTGCTGTGTGTGTGAGATTGAGAGTGTGTCAGGCTGGGTGTTGCTGTGTGTGTTGAGACTGAGTGTGTGTCAGGCTGGGTGTTGCTGTGTGTGTTGAGATTGAGAGTGTTTCAAGCTGGGTGTTGCAGGGCATGTTGAGATTGAGAGTGTGTCAAGCTGGGTGTTGCAGTGTGTGTGAGATTGATAGATTGTCAGTGGCTGTGTGTTTGAGATTGAGAGAGTGTCAGGCTGGATGTTGCTGTATGTGTTGAGTTTGAGAGTGTGTCAAGCTGGGTGTTGCAGTGTGTGTGAGATTGATAGATTGTCAGTGGCTGTGTGTTTGAGATTGAGAGACTGTCAAGCTGGGTGTTGCTGTGAGTGTTGAGATTGAGAGTGTGTCAAGCTGGGTGTTGCCGTGTGTGTTGAGATTGAGAGTGTGTCAGGCTGGGTGTTTCAGTTTGTGTTGAGATTGAGAGTGTGTCAGGCTGGGTGTTTCAGTTTGTGTTGAGATTGAGTGTGTGTCAGGCTGTGTGTGTTGAGATTCAGAGTGTGTGTCAGGCTGGGTGTTGCTGGATGTGTGTTGAGATTGAGTGTGTGTCAGGCTGGGTGTTTCAGTTTGTGTTGAGATTCAGAGTGTGTCAGGCTGGGTGTTGCTGTGTGTGTGTGAGATTGAGTGTGTGTCAGGCTGGGTGTTGCTGTGTGCGTGTGAGATTGAGTGTGTCTCAGGCTGGGTGTGGCTGTGTTTGTTGTGATTGAGTGTGTGTCAGGCTGGGTGTTGCTGTGTGTGTTGAGATTGAGAGTGTGTCAGGCAGGGTGTTGCTGTGTGTGCTGAGATTGAGTGTGTGTCAGGCTGGGTGTTTCAGTTTGTGTTGTGATTGAGTGTGTGTCAGGCTGGGTGTTTCAGTTTGTGTTGAGATTGAGTGTGTGTCAGGCTGGGTGTTGCTGTGTGTGTTGAGATTGAGAGTGTGTCAGGCTGGGTGTTGCTGTGTGTGTTGAGATTGAGTGTGTGTTCGGCTGGGTGTTGCTGTGTGTGTTGAGATTGAGTGTGTGTCAGGCTGGGTGTTGCTGTGTGTGTTGAGATTGAGACTGTGTCAAGCTGGGTGTTGCTGTGTGTGTTGAGATTGAGAGTGTGTCAAGCTGGGTGCTGCAGGGTGTGTTGAGATTGAGAGTGTGTCAGGCTGGATGTTGCTGTGTGTGTGAGATTGAGAGTGTGTCAGGCTGGGTGTTGCTGTGTGTGTTGAGACTGAGAGTGTGTCAAGCTGGATGTTGCTGTGTGTGTGAGATTGAGAGTGTGTCAGGCTGGGTGTTGCTGTGTGTGTTGAGACTGAGTGTGTGTCAGGCTGGGTGTTGCTGTGTGTGTTGAGATTGAGAGTGTTTCAAGCTGGGTGTTGCTGTGTGTGTTGAGATTGAGAGAGTGTCAGTGGCTGTGTGTTCCTGTGTGTGTGAGATTGATAGATTGTCAGTGGCTGTGTGTTTGAGATTGAGAGTGTGTCAAGCTGGGTGTTGCAGTGTGTGTGAGATTGATAGATTGTCAGTGGCTGTGTGTTTGAGATTGAGAGAGTGTCAGGCTGGATGTTGCTGTATGTGTTGAGTTTGAGAGTGTGTCAAGCTGGGTGTTGCAGTGTGTGTGAGATTGATAGATTGTCAGTGGCTGTGTGTTTGAGATTGAGAGAGTGTCAAGCTGGGTGTTGCTGTGAGTGTTGAGATTGAGAGTGTGTCAAACTGGGTGTTGCCGTTTGTGTTGAGATTGAGAGTGTGTCAGGCTGGATGTTGCTGTGTGTTTGAGATTGAGAGTGTGTCAGGCTGGGTGTTTCAGTTTGTGTTGAGATTGAGTGTGTGTCAGGCTGGGTGTTGCTGTGTGTGTTGAGATTGAGAGTCTGTCAGGCTGGGTGTTTCAGTTTGTGTTGAGATTGAGTGTGTGTCAGGCTGGGTGTTGCTGTGTGTGTGTGAGATTGAGGGTGTGTCAGGCTGGGTGTTGCTGTGTGCGTGTGAGATTGAGTGTGTCTCAGGCTGGGTGTGGCTGTGTTTGTTGTGATTGAGTGTGTGTCAGGCTGGGTGTTGCTGTGTGTGTTGAGATTGAGAGTGTGTCAGGCAGGGTGTTGCTGTGTGTGCTGAGATTGAGTGTGTGTCAGGCTGGGTGTTTCAGTTTGTGTTGTGATTGAGTGTGTGTCAGGCTGGGTGTTTCAGTTTGTGTTGAGATTGAGTGTGTGTCAGGCTGGGTGTTGCTGTGTGTGTTGAGATTGAGAGTGTGTCAGGCTGGGTGTTGCTGTGTGTGTTGAGATTGAGTGTGTGTTCGGCTGGGTGTTGCTGTGTGTGTTGAGATTGAGTGTGTGTCAGGCTGGGTGTTGCTGTGTGTGTTGAGATTGGGACTGTGTCAAGCTGTGTGTTCCTGTGTGTGTTGAGATTGAGAGTGTGTCAAGCTGGGTGCTGCAGGGTGTGTTGAGATTGAGAGTGTGTCAGGCTGGATGTTGCTGTGTGTGTGAGATTGAGAGTGTGTCAGGCTGGGTGTTGCTGTGTGTGTTGAGACTGAGAGTGTGTCAGGCTGGGTGTTGCTGTGTGTGTTGAGACTGAGTGTGTGTCAGGCTGGGTGTTGCTGTGTGTGTTGAGATTGAGAGTGTTTCAAGCTGGGTGTTGCAGGGCATGTTGAGATTGAGAGTGTGTCAAGCTGGGTGTTGCAGTGTGTGTGAGATTGATAGATTGTCAGTGGCTGTGTGTTTGAGATTGAGAGACTGTCAAGCTGGGTGTTGCTGTGAGTGTTGAGATTGAGAGTGTGTCAAGCTGGGTGTTGCCGTGTGTGTTGAGATTGAGAGTGTGTCAGGCTGGATGTTGCTGTGTGTTTTAGATTGAGAGTGTGTCAGGCTGGGTGTTTCAGTTTGTGTTGAGATTCAGAGTGTGTCAGGCTGGGTGTTGCTGTGTGTGTTGAGATTGAGAGTCTGTCAGGCTGGGTGTTTCAGTTTGTGTTGAGATTGAGTGTGTGTCAGGCTGGGTGTTGCTGTGTGTGTGTGAGATTGAGGGTGTGTCAGGCTGGGTGTTGCTGTGTGTGTGTGAGATTGAGGGTGTGTCAGGCTGGGTGTTGCTGTGTGCGTGTGAGATTGAGTGTGTCTCAGGCTGGGTGTGGCTGTGTTTGTTGTGATTGAGTGTGTGTCAGGCTGGGTGTTGCTGTGTGTGTTGAGATTGAGAGTGTGTCAGGCAGGGTGTTGCTGTGTGTGCTGAGATTGAGTGTGTGTCAGGCTGGGTGTTTCAGTTTGTGTTGTGATTGAGTGTGTGTCAGGCTGGGTGTTTCAGTTTGTGTTGAGATTGAGTGTGTGTCAGGCTGGGTGTTGCTGTGTGTGTTGAGATTGAGAGTGTGTCAGGCTGGGTGTTGCTGTGTGTGTTGAGATTGAGTGTGTGTTCGGCTGGGTGTTGCTGTGTGTGTTGAGATTGAGTGTGTGTCAGGCTGGGTGTTGCTGTGTGTGTTGAGATTGGGACTGTGTCAAGCTGTGTGTTCCTGTGTGTGTTGAGATTGAGAGTGTGTCAAGCTGGGTGCTGCAGGGTGTGTTGAGATTGAGAGTGTGTCAGGCTGGATGTTGCTGTGTGTGTGAGATTGAGAGTGTGTCAGGCTGGGTGTTGCTGTGTGTGTTGAGACTGAGAGTGTGTCAGGCTGGGTGTTGCTGTGTGTGTTGAGACTGAGTGTGTGTCAGGCTGGGTGTGGCTGTGTTTGTTGTGATTGAGTGTGTGTCAGGCTGGGTGTTGCTGTGTGTGTTGAGATTGAGAGTGTGTCAGGCAGGGTGTTGCTGTGTGTGCTGAGATTGAGTGTGTGTCAGGCTGGGTGTTTCAGTTTGTGTTGTGATTGAGTGTGTGTCAGGCTGGGTGTTTCAGTTTGTGTTGAGATTGAGTGTGTGTCAGGCTGGGTGTTGCTGTGTGTGTTGAGATTGAGAGTGTGTCAGGCTGGGTGTTGCTGTGTGTGTTGAGATTGAGTGTGTGTTCGGCTGGGTGTTGCTGTGTGTGTTGAGATTGAGTGTGTGTCAGGCTGGGTGTTGCTGTGTGTGTTGAGATTGGGACTGTGTCAAGCTGTGTGTTCCTGTGTGTGTTGAGATTGAGAGTGTGTCAGCCTGGGTGTTGCAATGTGTGTTGAGATTGAGAGTGTGTCAAGCTGTGTGTTCCTGTGTGTGTGAAATTGATAGATTGTCAGTGCAGTGTGTTTGAGATTGAGAGTGTGTCAAGCAGGGTGTTGCAGTGTGTGTTGAGACTGAGAGAGTGTCAGGCTGGGTGTTGCAGTGTGTGTGAGATTGATAGATTGTCAGTGGTTGTGTGTTTGCGATTGAGAGTGTGTCAAGCTGGATGTTGCTGTGTGTGTTGAGATTGAGAGTGTGTCAAGCTGGGTGTTGCTGTGTGTGTTGAGATTGAGAGTGTGTCAAGCTGGGTGTTGCAATGTGTGTTGAGATTGAGAGTGTGTCAAGCTGGGTGTTGCTGTGTGTGTTGAGATTGAGAGTGTGTCAAGCTGGGTGTTGCAATGTGTGTTGAGATTGAGAGTGTGTCAGGCTGGATGTTGCTGTGTGTGTGAAATTGAGAGTGTGTCAGGCTGGGTGTTGCTGTGTGTGTTGAGATTGACAGTGTGTCAAGCTGGGTGTTGCTGTGTGTGTCAGATTGAGAGTGTGTCAGGCAGGATGTTGCTGTGTGTATGTGAGATTGAGTGTGTGTCAGGCTGGGTGTTTCAGTTTGTGTTGAGATTGAGTGTGTGTCAGGCTGTGTGTGTTGAGATTCAGAGTGTGTGTCAGGCTGGGTGTTGCTGTATGTGTGTTGAGATTGAGTGTGTGTCAGGCTGGGTGTTTCAGTTTGTGTTGAGATTCAGAGTGTGTCAGGCTGGGTGTTGCTGTGTGTGTGTGAGATTGAGGGTGTGTCAGGCTGGGTGTTGCTGTGTGCGTGTGAGATTGAGTGTGTCTCAGGCTGGGTGTGGCTGTGTTTGTTGTGATTGAGTGTGTGTCAGGCTGGGTGTTGCTGTGTGTGTTGAGATTGAGAGTGTGTCAGGCAGGGTGTTGCTGTGTGTGCTGAGATTGAGTGTTTGTCAGGCTGGGTGTTTCAGTTTGTGTTGTGATTGAGTGTGTGTCAGGCTGGGTGTTTCAGTTTGTGTTGAGATTGAGTGTGTGTCAGGCTGGGTGTTGCTGTGTGTGTTGAGATTGAGAGTGTGTCAGGCTGGGTGTTTCAGACTGTGTTGAGATTGAGAGTGTGTCAGGCTGGGTGTTGCTGTGTGTGTTGAGATTGAGTGTGTGTTCGGCTGGGTGTTGCTGTGTGTGTTGAGATTGAGTGTGTGTCAGGCTGGGTGTTGCTGTGTGTGTTGAGATTGGGACTGTGTCAAGCTGTGTGTTCCTGTGTGTGTTGAGATTGAGAGTGTGTCAAGCTGGGTGCTGCAGGGTGTGTTGAGATTGAGAGTGTGTCAGGCTGGATGTTGCTGTGTGTGTGAGATTGAGAGTGTGTCAGGCTGGGTGTTGCTGTGTGTGTTGAGACTGAGAGTGTGTCAAGCTGGATGTTGCTGTGTGTGTGAGATTGAGAGTGTGTCAGGCTGGGTGTTGCTGTGTGTGTTGAGACTGAGTGTGTGTCAGGCTGGGTGTTGCTGTGTGTGTTGAGATTGAGAGTGTTTCAAGCTGGGTGTTGCAGGGCATGTTGAGATTGAGAGTGTGTCAAGCTGGGTGTTGCAGTGTGTGTGAGATTGATAGATTGTCAGTGGCTGTGTGTTTGAGATTGAGAGAGTGTCAGGCTGGATGTTGCTGTATGTGTTGAGTTTGAGAGTGTGTCAAGCTGGGTGTTGCAGTGTGTGTGAGATTGATAGATTGTCAGTGGCTGTGTGTTTGAGATTGAGAGACTGTCAAGCTGGGTGTTGCTGTGAGTGTTGAGATTGAGAGTGTGTCAAGCTGGGTGTTGCCGTGTGTGTTGAGATTGAGAGTGTGTCAGGCTGGGTGTTTCAGTTTGTGTTGAGATTGAGAGTGTGTCAGGCTGGGTGTTTCAGTTTGTGTTGAGATTGAGTGTGTGTCAGGCTGTGTGTGTTGAGATTCAGAGTGTGTGTCAGGCTGGGTGTTGCTGGATGTGTGTTGAGATTGAGTGTGTGTCAGGCTGGGTGTTTCAGTTTGTGTTGAGATTCAGAGTGTGTCAGGCTGGGTGTTGCTGTGTGTGTGTGAGATTGAGTGTGTGTCAGGCTGGGTGTTGCTGTGTGCGTGTGAGATTGAGTGTGTCTCAGGCTGGGTGTGGCTGTGTTTGTTGTGATTGAGTGTGTGTCAGGCTGGGTGTTGCTGTGTGTGTTGAGATTGAGAGTGTGTCAGGCAGGGTGTTGCTGTGTGTGCTGAGATTGAGTGTGTGTCAGGCTGGGTGTTTCAGTTTGTGTTGTGATTGAGTGTGTGTCAGGCTGGGTGTTTCAGTTTGTGTTGAGATTGAGTGTGTGTCAGGCTGGGTGTTGCTGTGTGTGTTGAGATTGAGAGTGTGTCAGGCTGGGTGTTGCTGTGTGTGTTGAGATTGAGTGTGTGTTCGGCTGGGTGTTGCTGTGTGTGTTGAGATTGAGTGTGTGTCAGGCTGGGTGTTGCTGTGTGTGTTGAGATTGAGACTGTGTCAAGCTGGGTGTTGCTGTGTGTGTTGAGATTGAGAGTGTGTCAAGCTGGGTGCTGCAGGGTGTGTTGAGATTGAGAGTGTGTCAGGCTGGATGTTGCTGTGTGTGTGAGATTGAGAGTGTGTCAGGCTGGGTGTTGCTGTGTGTGTTGAGACTGAGAGTGTGTCAAGCTGGATGTTGCTGTGTGTGTGAGATTGAGAGTGTGTCAGGCTGGGTGTTGCTGTGTGTGTTGAGACTGAGTGTGTGTCAGGCTGGGTGTTGCTGTGTGTGTTGAGATTGAGAGTGTTTCAAGCTGGGTGTTGCTGTGTGTGTTGAGATTGAGAGAGTGTCAGTGGCTGTGTGTTCCTGTGTGTGTGAGATTGATAGATTGTCAGTGGCTGTGTGTTTGAGATTGAGAGTGTGTCAAGCTGGGTGTTGCAGTGTGTGTGAGATTGATAGATTGTCAGTGGCTGTGTGTTTGAGATTGAGAGAGTGTCAGGCTGGATGTTGCTGTATGTGTTGAGTTTGAGAGTGTGTCAAGCTGGGTGTTGCAGTGTGTGTGAGATTGATAGATTGTCAGTGGCTGTGTGTTTGAGATTGAGAGAGTGTCAAGCTGGGTGTTGCTGTGAGTGTTGAGATTGAGAGTGTGTCAAACTGGGTGTTGCCGTTTGTGTTGAGATTGAGAGTGTGTCAGGCTGGATGTTGCTGTGTGTTTGAGATTGAGAGTGTGTCAGGCTGGGTGTTTCAGTTTGTGTTGAGATTGAGTGTGTGTCAGGCTGGGTGTTGCTGTGTGTGTTGAGATTGAGAGTCTGTCAGGCTGGGTGTTTCAGTTTGTGTTGAGATTGAGTGTGTGTCAGGCTGGGTGTTGCTGTGTGTGTGTGAGATTGAGGGTGTGTCAGGCTGGGTGTTGCTGTGTGCGTGTGAGATTGAGTGTGTCTCAGGCTGGGTGTGGCTGTGTTTGTTGTGATTGAGTGTGTGTCAGGCTGGGTGTTGCTGTGTGTGTTGAGATTGAGAGTGTGTCAGGCAGGGTGTTGCTGTGTGTGCTGAGATTGAGTGTGTGTCAGGCTGGGTGTTTCAGTTTGTGTTGTGATTGAGTGTGTGTCAGGCTGGGTGTTTCAGTTTGTGTTGAGATTGAGTGTGTGTCAGGCTGGGTGTTGCTGTGTGTGTTGAGATTGAGAGTGTGTCAGGCTGGGTGTTGCTGTGTGTGTTGAGATTGAGTGTGTGTTCGGCTGGGTGTTGCTGTGTGTGTTGAGATTGAGTGTGTGTCAGGCTGGGTGTTGCTGTGTGTGTTGAGATTGGGACTGTGTCAAGCTGTGTGTTCCTGTGTGTGTTGAGATTGAGAGTGTGTCAAGCTGGGTGCTGCAGGGTGTGTTGAGATTGAGAGTGTGTCAGGCTGGATGTTGCTGTGTGTGTGAGATTGAGAGTGTGTCAGGCTGGGTGTTGCTGTGTGTGTTGAGACTGAGAGTGTGTCAGGCTGGGTGTTGCTGTGTGTGTTGAGACTGAGTGTGTGTCAGGCTGGGTGTTGCTGTGTGTGTTGAGATTGAGAGTGTTTCAAGCTGGGTGTTGCAGGGCATGTTGAGATTGAGAGTGTGTCAAGCTGGGTGTTGCAGTGTGTGTGAGATTGATAGATTGTCAGTGGCTGTGTGTTTGAGATTGAGAGACTGTCAAGCTGGGTGTTGCTGTGAGTGTTGAGATTGAGAGTGTGTCAAGCTGGGTGTTGCCGTGTGTGTTGAGATTGAGAGTGTGTCAGGCTGGATGTTGCTGTGTGTTTTAGATTGAGAGTGTGTCAGGCTGGGTGTTTCAGTTTGTGTTGAGATTCAGAGTGTGTCAGGCTGGGTGTTGCTGTGTGTGTTGAGATTGAGAGTCTGTCAGGCTGGGTGTTTCAGTTTGTGTTGAGATTGAGTGTGTGTCAGGCTGGGTGTTGCTGTGTGTGTGTGAGATTGAGGGTGTGTCAGGCTGGGTGTTGCTGTGTGTGTGTGAGATTGAGGGTGTGTCAGGCTGGGTGTTGCTGTGTGCGTGTGAGATTGAGTGTGTCTCAGGCTGGGTGTGGCTGTGTTTGTTGTGATTGAGTGTGTGTCAGGCTGGGTGTTGCTGTGTGTGTTGAGATTGAGAGTGTGTCAGGCAGGGTGTTGCTGTGTGTGCTGAGATTGAGTGTGTGTCAGGCTGGGTGTTTCAGTTTGTGTTGTGATTGAGTGTGTGTCAGGCTGGGTGTTTCAGTTTGTGTTGAGATTGAGTGTGTGTCAGGCTGGGTGTTGCTGTGTGTGTTGAGATTGAGAGTGTGTCAGGCTGGGTGTTGCTGTGTGTGTTGAGATTGAGTGTGTGTTCGGCTGGGTGTTGCTGTGTGTGTTGAGATTGAGTGTGTGTCAGGCTGGGTGTTGCTGTGTGTGTTGAGATTGGGACTGTGTCAAGCTGTGTGTTCCTGTGTGTGTTGAGATTGAGAGTGTGTCAAGCTGGGTGCTGCAGGGTGTGTTGAGATTGAGAGTGTGTCAGGCTGGATGTTGCTGTGTGTGTGAGATTGAGAGTGTGTCAGGCTGGGTGTTGCTGTGTGTGTTGAGACTGAGAGTGTGTCAGGCTGGGTGTTGCTGTGTGTGTTGAGACTGAGTGTGTGTCAGGCTGGGTGTTGCTGTGTGTGTTGAGATTGAGAGTGTTTCAAGCTGGGTGTTGCAGGGCATGTTGAGATTGAGAGTGTGTCAAGCTGGGTGTTGCAGTGTGTGTGAGATTGATAGATTGTCAGTGGCTGTGTGTTTGAGATTGAGAGAGTGTCAGGCTGGATGTTGCTGTATGTGTTGAGTTTGAGAGTGTGTCAAGCTGGGTGTTGCAGTGTGTGTGAGATTGATAGATTGTCAGTGGCTGTGTGTTTGAGATTGAGAGACTGTCAAGCTGGGTGTTGCTGTGAGTGTTGAGATTGAGAGTGTGTCAAGCTGGGTGTTGCCGTGTGTGTTGAGATTGAGAGTGTGTCAGGCTGGATGTTGCTGTGTGTTTTAGATTGAGAGTGTGTCAGGCTGGGTGTTTCAGTTTGTGTTGAGATTGAGAGTGTGTCAGGCTGGGTGTTTCAGTTTGTGTTGAGATTGAGTGTGTATCAGGCTGTGTGTGTTGAGATTCAGAGTGTGTGTCAGGCTGGGTGTTGCTGGATGTGTGTTGAGATTGAGTGTGTGTCAGGCTGGGTGTTTCAGTTTGTGTTGAGATTCAGAGTGTGTCAGGCTGGGTGTTGCTGTGTGTGTTGAGATTGAGAGTCTGTCAGGCTGGGTGTTTCAGTTTGTGTTGAGATTGAGTGTGTGTCAGGCTGGGTGTTGCTGTGTGTGTGTGAGATTGAGGGTGTGTCAGGCTGGGTGTTGCTGTGTGCGTGTGAGATTGAGTGTGTCTCAGGCTGGGTGTGGCTGTGTTTGTTGTGATTGAGTGTGTGTCAGGCTGGGTGTTGCTGTGTGTGTTGAGATTGAGAGTGTGTCAGGCAGGGTGTTGCTGTGTGTGCTGAGATTGAGTGTGTGTCAGGCTGGGTGTTTCAGTTTGTGTTGTGATTGAGTGTGTGTCAGGCTGGGTGTTTCAGTTTGTGTTGAGATTGAGTGTGTGTCAGGCTGGGTGTTGCTGTGTGTGTTGAGATTGAGAGTGTGTCAGGCTGGGTGTTTCAGACTGTGTTGAGATTGAGAGTGTGTCAGGCTGGGTGTTGCTGTGTGTGTTGAGATTGAGTGTGTGTTCGGCTGGGTGTGTGCTGTGTGTGTTGAGATTGAGTGTGTGTCAGGCTGGGTGTTGCTGTGTGTGTTGAGATTGGGACTGTGTCAAGCTGTGTGTTCCTGTGTGTGTTGAGATTGAGAGTGTGTCAAGCTGGGTGCTGCAGGGTGTGTTGAGATTGAGAGTGTGTCAGGCTGGATGTTGCTGTGTGTGTGAGATTGAGAGTGTGTCAGGCTGGGTGTTGCTGTGTGTGTTGAGACTGAGAGTGTGTCAGGCTGGGTGTTGCTGTGTGTGTTGAGACTGAGTGTGTGTCAGGCTGGGTGTTGCTGTGTGTGTTGAGATTGAGAGTGTTTCAAGCTGGGTGTTGCAGGGCATGTTGAGATTGAGAGTGTGTCAAGCTGGGTGTTGCAGTGTGTGTGAGATTGATAGATTGTCAGTGGCTGTGTGTTTGAGATTGAGAGAGTGTCAGGCTGGATGTTGCTGTATGTGTTGAGTTTGAGAGTGTGTCAAGCTGGGTGTTGCAGTGTGTGTGAGATTGATAGATTGTCAGTGGCTGTGTGTTTGAGATTGAGAGACTGTCAAGCTGGGTGTTGCTGTGAGTGTTGAGATTGAGAGTGTGTCAAGCTGGGTGTTGCCGTGTGTGTTGAGATTGAGAGTGTGTCAGGCTGGATGTTGCTGTGTGTTTTAGATTGAGAGTGTGTCAGGCTGGGTGTTTCAGTTTGTGTTGAGATTGAGAGTGTGTCAGGCTGGGTGTTTCAGTTTGTGTTGAGATTGAGAGTGTGTCAGGCTGGGTGTTGCTGGATGTGTGTTGAGATTGAGTGTGTGTCAGGCTGGGTGTTTCAGTTTGTGTTGAGATTCAGAGTGTGTCAGGCTGGGTGTTGCTGTGTGTGTGTGAGATTGAGTGTGTGTCAGGCTGGGTGTTTCAGTTTGTGTTGTGATTGAGTGTGTGTCAGGCTGGGTGTTTCAGTTTGTGTTGAGATTGAGTGTGTGTCAGGCTGGGTGTTGCTGTGTGTGTTGAGATTGAGAGTGTGTCAGGCTGGGTGTTGCTGTGTGTGTTGAGATTGAGTGTGTGTTCGGCTGGGTGTTGCTGTGTGTGTTGAGATTGAGTGTGTGTCAGGCTGGGTGTTGCTGTGTGTGTTGAGATTGAGACTGTGTCAAGCTGGGTGTTGCTGTGTGTGTTGAGATTGAGAGTGTGTCAAGCTGGGTGCTGCAGGGTGTGTTGAGATTGAGAGTGTGTCAGGCTGGATGTTGCTGTGTGTGTGAGATTGAGAGTGTGTCAGGCTGGGTGTTGCTGTGTGTGTTGAGTCTGAGAGTGTGTCAAGCTGGATGTTGCTGTGTGTGTGAGATTGAGAGTGTGTCAGGCTGGGTGTTGCTGTGTGTGTTGAGACTGAGTGTGTGTCAGGCTGGGTGTTGCTGTGTGTGTTGAGATTGAGAGTGTTTCAAGCTGGGTGTTGCAGGGCATGTTGAGATTGAGAGAGTGTCAGTGGCTGTGTGTTCCTGTGTGTGTGAGATTGATAGATTGTCAGTGGCTGTGTGTTTGAGATTGAGAGTGTGTCAAGCTGGGTGTTGCAGTGTGTGTGAGATTGATAGATTGTCAGTGGCTGTGTGTTTGAGATTGAGAGAGTGTCAGGCTGGATGTTGCTGTATGTGTTGAGTTTGAGAGTGTGTCAAGCTGGGTGTTGCAGTGTGTGTGAGATTGATAGATTGTCAGTGGCTGTGTGTTTGAGATTGAGAGAGTGTCAAGCTGGGTGTTGCTGTGAGTGTTGAGATTGAGAGTGTGTCAAACTGGGTGTTGCCGTTTGTGTTGAGATTGAGAGTGTGTCAGGCTGGATGTTGCTGTGTGTTTGAGATTGAGAGTGTGTCAGGCTGGGTGTTTCAGTTTGTGTTGAGATTGAGTGTGTGTCAGGCTGGGTGTTGCTGTGTGTGTTGAGATTGAGAGTGTGTCAGGCTGGGTGTTGCTGTGTGTGTTGAGATTGAGAGTCTGTCAGGCTGGGTGTTTCAGTTTGTGTTGAGATTGAGTGTGTGTCAGACTGGGTGTTGCTGTGTGTGTTGAGATTGAGAGTGTGTCAGGCTGGGTGTTTCAGTTTGTGTTGAGATTCAGAGTGTGTGTCAGGCTGGGTGTTGCTGTGTGTGTTGAGATTGAGAGTGTGTCAAGCTGGGTGTTGCAGTGTGTGGCAGATTGAGAGTGTGTCAGGCAGGATGTTGCTGTGTGTGTGTGAGATTGAGTGTGTGTCAGGCTGGGTGTTTCAGTTTGTGTTCAGATTGAGTGTGTGTCAGGCTGTGTGTGGCTGTGTGTGGCTGTGTGTGTTGAGATTCAGAGTGCGTGTCAGGCTGGGTGTTGCTGTGTGTGTGTTGAGATTGAGTGTGTGTCAGGCTGGGTGTTTCAGTTTGTGTTGAGATTGAGTGTGTGTCAGGCTGGGTGTTGCTGTGTGTGTGAGATTGACTGTGAGTCAGGCTGGTTGTGGCTGTGTGTGTTGAGATTCAGAGTGTGTGTCCGGCTGGGTGTTGCTGTGTGTGTTGAGATTGAGAGTGTGTCAGGCTGGGTGTTTCAGTTTGTGTTGAGATTGTGTGTGTGTCAAGCTGGGTGTTGCTGTGTGCGTGTGAGATTGAGAGTGTGTCAGGCTGGGTGTTGCTGTGTGCGTGTGAAATTGAGAGTGTGTTAGGCTGGGTGTTGCAGTGTGTGTGTTGAGATTGTGTGTGTGTCAGGCTGGGTGTTGCTGTGTGCGTGTGAGATTGAGAGTGTGTCAGGCTGGGTGTTGCAGTGTGTGTGTTGAGATTGAGAGTGTGTCAGGCTGGGTGTTGCTGTGTGTGTTCAGATTCAGAGTGTGTCAGGCTGGGTGTTGCTGTGTGTGTGTGAGATTGAGTGTGTGTCAGGCTGGGTGTTGCTGTGTGCGTGTGAGATTCAGTGTGTCTCAGGCTGGGTGTGGCTGTGTTTGTTGTGATTGAGAGTGTGTCAGGCAGGGTGTTGCTGTGTGTGCTGAGATTGAGTGTGTGTCAGGCTGGGTGTTTCAGTTTGTGTTGTGATTGAGTGTGTGTCAGGCTGGTTGTTGCTGTGTGTGTTGAGATTGAGTGTCTGTTCGGCTGGGTGTTGCTGTGTGTGTTGAGATTGAGTGTGGGTCAGGCTGGGTGTTGCTGTGTGTGTTGAGATTGAGAGTGTGTCAGCTGGGTGTTGCTGTGTGTGTTGAGATTGAGAGTGTTTCAAGCTGGGTGTTGCAGGGTGTGTTGAGATTGAGAGAGTGTCAGTGGCTGTGTGTTCCTGTGTGTGTGAGATTGATAGATTGTCAGTGGCTGTGTGTTTGAGATTGAGAGTGTGTCAAGCTGGGTGTTGCAGTGTTTGTTGAGATTGAGAGAGTGTCAGGCTGGATGTTGCTGTATGTGTTGAGTTTGAGAGTGGGTCAAGCTGGGTGTTGCTGTGAGTGTTGAGATTGAGAGTGTGTCAAGCTGGGTGTTGCCGTGTGTGTTGAGATTGAGAGTGTGTCAGGCTGGATGTTGCTGTGTGTGTGAGATTGAGAGTGTGTCAGGCTGGGTGTTTCAGTTTGTGTTGAGATTGAGTGTGTGTCAGGCTGGGTGTTTCAGTTTGTGTTGAGATTGAGTGTATGTCAGGCTGGATGTTGCTGTATGTGTTGAGTTTGAGAGTGGGTCAAGCTGGGTGTTGCTGTGAGTGTTGAGATTGAGAGTGTGTCAAGCTGGGTGTTGCCGTGTGTGTTGAGATTGAGAGTGTGTCAGGCTGGATGTTGCTGTGTGTGTGAGATTGAGAGTGTGTCAGGCTGGGTGTTGCTGTGTGTGTTGAGATTGAGAGTCTGTCAGGCTGGGTGTTTCAGTTTGTGTTGAGATGGAGTGTGTGTCAGGCTGGGTGTTGCTGTGTGTGTTGAGACTGAGTGTGTGTCAGGCTGGGTGTTTCAGTTTGTGTTGAGATTGAGTGTGTGTCAGGCTGGGTGTTTCAGTTTGTGTTGAGATTGAGTGTGTGTCAGGCTGGGTGTTGCTGTGTGTGTTGAGATTGAGAGTGTGTCAAGCTGGGTGTTGCAGTGTGTGTGTTAAGATTGAGAGTCTGTCAAGCTGGGTGTTGCTGTGTGTGTCAGATTGAGAGTGTGTCAGGCAGGATGTTGCTGTGTGTGTGTGAGATTGAGTGTGTGTCAGGCTGGGTGTTGCTGTGTGCGTGTGAGATTCAGTGTGTCTCAGGCTGGGTGTGGCTGTGTTTGTTGTGATTGAGAGTGTGTCAGGCAGGGTGTTGCTGTGTGTGCTGAGATTGAGTGTGTGTCAGGCTGGGTGTTTCAGTTTGTGTTGTGATTGAGTGTGTGTCAGGCTGGTTGTTGCTGTGTGTGTTGAGATTGAGTGTCTGTTCGGCTGGGTGTTGCTGTGTGTGTTGAGATTGAGTGTGGGTCAGGCTGGGTGTTGCTGTGTGTGTTGAGATTGAGAGTGTGTCAGCTGGGTGTTGCTGTGTGTGTTGAGATTGAGAGTGTTTCAAGCTGGGTGTTGCAGGGTGTGTTGAGATTGAGAGAGTGTCAGTGGCTGTGTGTTCCTGTGTGTGTGAGATTGATAGATTGTCAGTGGCTGTGTGTTTGAGATTGAGAGTGTGTCAAGCTGGGTGTTGCAGTGTTTGTTGAGATTGAGAGAGTGTCAGGCTGGATGTTGCTGTATGTGTTGAGTTTGAGAGTGGGTCAAGCTGGGTGTTGCTGTGAGTGTTGAGATTGAGAGTGTGTCAAGCTGGGTGTTGCCGTGTGTGTTGAGATTGAGAGTGTGTCAGGCTGGATGTTGCTGTGTGTCTGAGATTGAGAGTGTGTCAGGCTGGGTGTTGCTGTGTGTGTTGAGATTGAGAGTCTGTCAGGCTGGGTGTTTCAGTTTGTGTTGAGATGGAGTGTGTGTCAGGCTGGGTGTTGCTGTGTGTGTTGAGACTGAGTGTGTGTCAGGCTGGGTGTTTCAGTTTGTGTTGAGATTGAGTGTGTGTCAGGCTGGGTGTTTCAGTTTGTGTTGAGATTGAGTGTGTGTCAGGCTGGGTGTTGCTGTGTGTGTTGAGATTGAGAGTGTGTCAAGCTGGGTGTTGCAGTGTGTGTGTTAAGATTGAGAGTCTGTCAAGCTGGGTGTTGCTGTGTGTGTCAGATTGAGAGTGTGTCAGGCAGGATGTTGCTGTGTGTGTGTGAGGATTGAGTGTGTGTCAGGCTGGGTGTTTCAGTTTCTGTTGAGATTGAGTGTGTGTCAGGCTGGGTGTTGCTGTGTGTGTTGAGATTGAGAATGTGTCAGGCTGGGTGTTTCAGTTTGTGTTGAGATTGTGTGTGTGTATCAGGCTGGGTGTTGCTGTGTGCGTGTGAGATTGAGAGTGTGTCAGGCTGGGTGTTGCTGTGTGCCTGTAAGATTGAGAGTGTGTCAGGCTGGGTGTTGCTGTGTGTGTGTGAGATGGAGGGTGTGTCAGGCTGGGTGTTGCTGTGTGTGTTGAGATTCAGAGTGTGTCAGGCTGGGTGTTGCTGTGTGTGTGTGTGAGATTGAGTGTGTGTCAGGCTGGCTGTTGCTATGTGTGTGTGAGATTGAGTGTGTGTCAGGCTGGGTGTTGCTGTGTGCGTGTAAGATTGAGTGTGTGTTCGGCTGGGAGTTGCTGTGTGATTTGAGATTGAGTGTGTGTCAGGCTGGGTGTTGCTGTGTGTGTTGTGATTGAGAGTGTGTCAAGCTGGGTGTTGCTGTGTGTGTTGAGATTGAGAGTGTGTCAAGCTGGGTGTTGCAACGTGTGTTGAGATTGAGAGTGTGTCAGGCTGGGTGTTTCAGTTTGTGTTGAGATTGAGTGTGTGTCAGGCTGGGTGTTGCTGTGTGTGTTGAGATTGAGAGTGTGTCAGGCTGGGTGTTGCTGTGTGTGTTGAGATTGAGAGTCTGTCAGGCTGGGTGTTTCAGTTTGTGTTGAGATTGAGTGTGTGTCAGGCTGGGTGTTGCTGTGTGTTTTGAGATTGAGAGTGTGTCAGGCTGGGTGTTTCAGTTTGTGTTGAGATTCAGAGTGTGTGTCAGGCTGGGTGTTGCTGTGTGTGTTGAGATTGAGAGTGTGTCAAGCTGGGTGTTGCAGTGTGTGTCAGATTGAGAGTGTGTCAGGCAGGATGTTGCTGTGTGTGTGTGAGATTGAGTGTGTGTCAGGCTGGGTGTTTCAGTTTGTGTTGAGATTGAGTGTGTGTCAGGCTGTGTGTGGCTGTGTGTGTTGAGATTCAGAGTGCGTGTCAGGCTGGGTGTTGCTGTGTGTGTGTTGAGATTGAGTGTGTGTCAGGCTGGGTGTTTCAGTTGGTGTTGAGATTGAGTGTGTGTCAGGCTGGGTGTTGCTGTGTGTGTGAGATTGACTGTGAGTCAGGCTGTTTGTGGCTGTGTGTGTTGAGATTCAGAGTGTGTGTCCGGCTGGGTGTTGCTGTGTGTGTTGAGATTGTGTGTGTGTCAGGCTGGGTGTTGCTGTGTGCGTGTGAGATTGAGAGTGTGTCAGGCTGGGTGTTGCTGTGTGCGTGAGAGATTGAGAGTGTGTCAGGCTTGGTGTTTCTGCATGCGTGTGAGATTGAGAGTGTGTCAGGCTGGGTGTTGCTGTGTGTGTTGAGATTCAGAGTGTGTCAGGCTGGGTGTTGCTGTGTGTGTGTGAGATTGAGTGTGTCTCAGGCTGGGTGTGGCTGTGTTTGTTGTGATTGAGAGTGTGTCAGGCAGGGTGTTGCTGTGTGTGCTGAGATTGAGTGTGTGTCAGGCTGGGTGTTTCAGTTTGTGTTGTGATTGAGTGTGTGTCAGGCTGGTTGTTGCTGTGTGTGTTGAGATTGAGTGTCTGTTCGGCTGGGTGTTGCTGTGTGTGTTGAGATTGAGTGTGGGTCAGGCTGGGTGTTGCTGTGTGTGTTGAGATTGAGAGTGTGTCAGCTGGGTGTTGCTGTGTGTGTTGAGATTGAGAGTGTTTCAAGCTGGGTGTTGCAGGGTGTGTTGAGATTGAGAGAGTGTCAGTGGCTGTGTGTTCCTGTGTGTGTGAGATTGATAGATTGTCAGTGGCTGTGTGTTTGAGATTGAGAGTGTGTCAAGCTGGGTGTTGCAGTGTTTGTTGAGATTGAGAGAGTGTCAGGCTGGATGTTGCTGTATGTGTTGAGTTTGAGAGTGGGTCAAGCTGGGTGTTGCTGTGAGTGTTGAGATTGAGAGTGTGTCAAGCTGGGTGTTGCCGTGTGTGTTGAGATTGAGAGTGTGTCAGGCTGGATGTTGCTGTGTGCGTGTGAGATGGAGGGTGTGTCAGGCTGGGTGTTGCTGTGTGTGTGTGAGATGGAGGGTGTGTCAGGCTGCGTGTTGCTGTGTGTGTGTGAGATTGAGTGTTTGTCAGGCTGGGTGTTGCTGTGTGTGTTGAGATTCAGAGTGTGTCAGGCTGGGTGTTGCTGTGTGTGTGTGTGAGATTGAGTGTGTGTCAGGCTGGCTGTTGCTATGTGTGTGTGAGATTGAGTGTGTGTTCGGCTGGGAGTTGCTGTGTGTGTTGAGATTGAGAGTGTGTCAGGCTGGGTGTTTCAGTTTGTGTTGAGATTGAGTGTGTGTCAGGCTGGGTGTTTCAGTTTGTGTTGAGATTGAGTGTATGTCAGGCTGGATGTTGCTGTATGTGTTGAGTTTGAGAGTGGGTCAAGCTGGGTGTTGCTGTGAGTGTTGAGATTGAGAGTGTGTCAAGCTGGGTGTTGCCGTGTGTGTTGAGATTGAGAGTGTGTCAGGCTGGATGTTGCTGTGTGTGTGAGATTGAGAGTGTGTCAGGCTGGGTGTTGCTGTGTGTGTTGAGATTGAGAGTCTGTCAGGCTGGGTGTTTCAGTTTGTGTTGAGATGGAGTGTGTGTCAGGCTGGGTGTTGCTGTGTGTGTTGAGACTGAGTGTGTGTCAGGCTGGGTGTTTCAGTTTGTGTTGAGATTGAGTGTGTGTCAGGCTGGGTGTTGCTGTGTGTGTTGAGATTGAGTGTGTGTCAGGCTGGGTGTTTCAGTTTGTGTTGAGATTGAGTGTGTGTCAGGCTGGGTGTTGCTGTGTGTGTTGAGATTGAGAGTGTGTCAAGCTGGGTGTTGCAGTGTGTGTGTTAAGATTGAGAGTCTGTCAAGCTGGGTGTTGCTGTGTGTGTCAGATTGAGAGTGTGTCAGGCAGGATGTTGCTGTGTGTGTGTGAGGATTGAGTGTGTGTCAGGCTGGGTGTTTCAGTTTGTGTTGAGATTGAGTGTGTGTCAGGCTGGGTGTTGCTGTGTGTGTTGAGATTGAGAATGTGTCAGGCTGGGTGTTTCAGTTTGTGTTGAGATTGTGTGTGTGTATCAGGCTGGGTGTTGCTGTGTGCGTGTGAGATTGAGAGTGTGTCAGGCTGGGTGTTGCTGTGTGCCTGTAAGATTGAGAGTGTGTCAGGCTGGGTGTTGCTGTGTGTGTGTTGAGATTGTGTGTGTCAGGCTGGGTGTTGCTGTGTGCGTGTGAGATGGAGGGTGTGTCAGGCTGGGTGTTGCTGTGTGTGTGTGAGATGGAGGGTGTGTCAGGCTGGGTGTTGCTGTGTGTGTGTGTGAGATTGAGTGTGTGTCAGGCTGGCTGTTGCTATGTGTGTGTGAGATTGAGTGTGTGTCAGGCTGGGTGTTGCTGTGTGCGTGTGAGATTGAGTGTGTGTTCGGCTGGGAGTTGCTGTGTGATTTGAGATTGAGTGTGTGTCAGGCTGGGTGTTGCTGTGTGTGTTGTGATTGAGAGTGTGTCAAGCTGGGTGTTGCTGAGTGTGTTGAGATTGAGAGTGTGTCAAGCTGGGTGTTGCAACGTGTGTTGAGATTGAGAGTGTGTCAGGCTGGGTGTTTCAGTTTGTGTTGAGATTGAGTGTGTGTCAGGCTGGGTGTTGCTGTGTGTGTTGAGACTGAGAGTGTGTCAGGCTGGGTGTTGCTGTGTGTGTTGAGATTGAGAGTCTGTCAGGCTGGGTGTTTCAGTTTGTGTTGAGATTGAGTGTGTGTCAGGCTGGGTGTTGCTGTGTGTTTTGAGATTGAGAGTGTGTCAGGCTGGGTGTTTCAGTTTGTGTTGAGATTCAGAGTGTGTGTCAGGCTGGGTGTTGCTGTGTGTGTTGAGATTGAGAGTGTGTCAAGCTGGGTGTTGCAGTGTGTGTCAGATTGAGAGTGTGTCAGGCAGGATGTTGCTGTGTGTGTGTGAGATTGAGTGTGTGTCAGGCTGGGTGTTTCAGTTTGTGTTGAGATTGAGTGTGTGTCAGGCTGTGTGTGGCTGTGTGTGTTGAGATTCAGAGTGCGTGTCAGGCTGGGTGTTGCTGTGTGTGTGTTGAGATTGAGTGTGTGTCAGGCTGGGTGTTTCAGTTGGTGTTGAGATTGAGTGTGTGTCAGGCTGGGTGTTGCTGTGTGTGTGAGATTGACTGTGAGTCAGGCTGTTTGTGGCTGTGTGTGTTGAGATTCAGAGTGTGTGTCCGGCTGGGTGTTGCTGTGTGTGTTGAGATTGTGTGTGTGTCAGGCTGGGTGTTGCTGTGTGCGTGTGAGATTGAGAGTGTGTCAGGCTGGGTGTTGCTGTGTGTGTTGAGATTCAGAGTGTGTCAGGCTGGGTGTTGCTGTGTGTGTGTGAGATTGAGTGTGTCTCAGGCTGGGTGTGGCTGTGTTTGTTGTGATTGAGAGTGTGTCAGGCAGGGTGTTGCTGTGTGTGCTGAGATTGAGTGTGTGTCAGGCTGGGTGTTTCAGTTTGTGTTGTGATTGAGAGTGTGTCAGGCAGGGTGTTGCTGTGTGTGCTGAGATTGAGTGTGTGTCAGGCTGGGTGTTTCAGTTTGTGTTGTGATTGAGTGTGTGTCAGGCTGGTTGTTGCTGTGTGTGTTGAGATTGAGTGTCTGTTCGGCTGGGTGTTGCTGTGTGTGTTGAGATTGAGTGTGGGTCAGGCTGGGTGTTGCTGTGTGTGTTGAGATTGAGAGTGTGTCAAGCTGGGTGTTGCTGTGTGTGTTGAGATTGAGAGTGTTTCAAGCTGGGTGTTGCAGGGTGTGTTGAGATTGAGAGAGTGTCAGTGGCTGTGTGTTCCTGTGTGTGTGAGATTGATAGATTGTCAGTGGCTGTGTGTTTGAGATTGAGAGTGTGTCAAGCTGGGTGTTGCAGTGTTTGTTGAGATTGAGAGAGTGTCAGGCTGGATGTTGCTGTATGTGTTGAGTTTGAGAGTGGGTCAAGCTGGGTGTTGCTGTGAGTGTTGAGATTGAGTGTGTGTCAGGCTGGGTGTTTCAGTTTGTGTTGAGATTGAGTGTGTGTCAGGCTGGGTGTTGCTGTGTGTGTTGAGATTGAGTGTGTGTCAGGCTGGGTGTTTCAGTTTGTGTTGAGATTGAGTGTGTGTCAGGCTGGGTGTTGCTGTGTGTGTTGAGATTGAGAGTGTGTCAAGCTGGGTGTTGCAGTGTGTGTGTTAAGATTGAGAGTCTGTCAAGCTGGGTGTTGCTGTGTGTGTCAGATTGAGAGTGTGTCAGGCAGGATGTTGCTGTGTGTGTGTGAGGATTGAGTGTGTGTCAGGCTGGGTGTTTCAGTTTGTGTTGAGATTGAGTGTGTGTCAGGCTGGGTGTTGCTGTGTGTGTTGAGATTGAGAATGTGTCAGGCTGGGTGTTTCAGTTTGTGTTGAGATTGAGTGTGTGTCAGGCTGGGTGTTGCTGTGTGCGTGTGAGATTGAGAGTGTGTCAGGCTGGGTGTTGCTGTGTGCCTGTAAGATTGAGAGTGTGTCAGGCTGGGTGTTGCTGTGTGTGTGTTGAGATTGTGTGTGTCAGGCTGGGTGTTGCTGTGTGCGTGTGAGATGGAGGGTGTGTCAGGCTGCGTGTTGCTGTGTGTGTGTGAGATTGAGTGTTTGTCAGGCTGGGTGTTGCTGTGTGTGTTGAGATTCAGAGTGTGTCAGGCTGGGTGTTGCTGTGTGTGTGTGTGAGATTGAGTGTGTGTCAGGCTGGCTGTTGCTATGTGTGTGTGAGATTGAGTGTGTGTTCGGCTGGGAGTTGCTGTGTGTGTTGAGATTGAGAGTGTGTCAGGCTGGGTGTTTCAGTTTGTGTTGAGATTGAGTGTGTGTCAGGCTGGGTGTTTCAGTTTGTGTTGAGATTGAGTGTATGTCAGGCTGGATGTTGCTGTATGTGTTGAGTTTGAGAGTGGGTCAAGCTGGGTGTTGCTGTGAGTGTTGAGATTGAGAGTGTGTCAAGCTGGGTGTTGCCGTGTGTGTTGAGATTGAGAGTGTGTCAGGCTGGATGTTGCTGTGTGTGTGAGATTGAGAGTGTGTCAGGCTGGGTGTTGCTGTGTGTGTTGAGATTGAGAGTCTGTCAGGCTGGGTGTTTCAGTTTGTGTTGAGATGGAGTGTGTGTCAGGCTGGGTGTTGCTGTGTGTGTTGAGACTGAGTGTGTGTCAGGCTGGGTGTTTCAGTTTGTGTTGAGATTGAGTGTGTGTCAGGCTGGGTGTTGCTGTGTGTGTTGAGATTGAGTGTGTGTCAGGCTGGGTGTTTCAGTTTGTGTTGAGATTGAGTGTGTGTCAGGCTGGGTGTTGCTGTGTGTGTTGAGATTGAGAGTGTGTCAAGCTGGGTGTTGCAGTGTGTGTGTTAAGATTGAGAGTCTGTCAAGCTGGGTGTTGCTGTGTGTGTCAGATTGAGAGTGTGTCAGGCAGGATGTTGCTGTGTGTGTGTGAGGATTGAGTGTGTGTCAGGCTGGGTGTTTCAGTTTGTGTTGAGATTGAGTGTGTGTCAGGCTGGGTGTTGCTGTGTGTGTTGAGATTGAGAATGTGTCAGGCTGGGTGTTTCAGTTTGTGTTGAGATTGTGTGTGTGTATCAGGCTGGGTGTTGCTGTGTGCGTGTGAGATTGAGAGTGTGTCAGGCTGGGTGTTGCTGTGTGCCTGTAAGATTGAGAGTGTGTCAGGCTGGGTGTTGCTGTGTGTGTGTTGAGATTGTGTGTGTCAGGCTGGGTGTTGCTGTGTGCGTGTGAGATGGAGGGTGTGTCAGGCTGGGTGTTGCTGTGTGTGTGTGAGATGGAGGGTGTGTCAGGCTGGGTGTTGCTGTGTGTGTGTGTGAGATTGAGTGTGTGTCAGGCTGGCTGTTGCTATGTGTGTGTGAGATTGAGTGTGTGTCAGGCTGGGTGTTGCTGTGTGCGTGTGAGATTGAGTGTGTGTTCGGCTGGGAGTTGCTGTGTGATTTGAGATTGAGTGTGTGTCAGGCTGGGTGTTGCTGTGTGTGTTGTGATTGAGAGTGTGTCAAGCTGGGTGTTGCTGAGTGTGTTGAGATTGAGAGTGTGTCAAGCTGGGTGTTGCAACGTGTGTTGAGATTGAGAGTGTGTCAGGCTGGGTGTTTCAGTTTGTGTTGAGATTGAGTGTGTGTCAGGCTGGGTGTTGCTGTGTGTGTTGAGACTGAGAGTGTGTCAGGCTGGGTGTTGCTGTGTGTGTTGAGATTGAGAGTCTGTCAGGCTGGGTGTTTCAGTTTGTGTTGAGATTGAGTGTGTGTCAGGCTGGGTGTTTCAGTTTGTGTTGAGATTGAGTGTATGTCAGGCTGGATGTTGCTGTATGTGTTGAGTTTGAGAGTGGGTCAAGCTGGGTGTTGCTGTGAGTGTTGAGATTGAGAGTGTGTCAAGCTGGGTGTTGCCGTGTGTGTTGAGATTGAGAGTGTGTCAGGCTGGATGTTGCTGTGTGTGTGAGATTGAGAGTGTGTCAGGCTGGGTGTTGCTGTGTGTGTTGAGATTGAGAGTCTGTCAGGCTGGGTGTTTCAGTTTGTGTTGAGATGGAGTGTGTGTCAGGCTGGGTGTTGCTGTGTGTGTTGAGACTGAGTGTGTGTCAGGCTGGGTGTTTCAGTTTGTGTTGAGATTGAGTGTGTGTCAGGCTGGGTGTTGCTGTGTGTGTTGAGATTGAGTGTGTGTCAGGCTGGGTGTTTCAGTTTGTGTTGAGATTGAGTGTGTGTCAGGCTGGGTGTTGCTGTGTGTGTTGAGATTGAGAGTGTGTCAAGCTGGGTGTTGCAGTGTGTGTGTTAAGATTGAGAGTCTGTCAAGCTGGGTGTTGCTGTGTGTGTCAGATTGAGAGTGTGTCAGGCAGGATGTTGCTGTGTGTGTGTGAGGATTGAGTGTGTGTCAGGCTGGGTGTTTCAGTTTGTGTTGAGATTGAGTGTGTGTCAGGCTGGGTGTTGCTGTGTGTGTTGAGATTGAGAATGTGTCAGGCTGGGTGTTTCAGTTTGTGTTGAGATTGTGTGTGTGTATCAGGCTGGGTGTTGCTGTGTGCGTGTGAGATTGAGAGTGTGTCAGGCTGGGTGTTGCTGTGTGCCTGTAAGATTGAGAGTGTGTCAGGCTGGGTGTTGCTGTGTGTGTGTTGAGATTGTGTGTGTCAGGCTGGGTGTTGCTGTGTGCGTGTGAGATGGAGGGTGTGTCAGGCTGGGTGTTGCTGTGTGTGTGTGAGATGGAGGGTGTGTCAGGCTGGGTGTTGCTGTGTGTGTGTGTGAGATTGAGTGTGTGTCAGGCTGGCTGTTGCTATGTGTGTGTGAGATTGAGTGTGTGTCAGGCTGGGTGTTGCTGTGTGCGTGTGAGATTGAGTGTGTGTTCGGCTGGGAGTTGCTGTGTGATTTGAGATTGAGTGTGTGTCAGGCTGGGTGTTGCTGTGTGTGTTGTGATTGAGAGTGTGTCAAGCTGGGTGTTGCTGAGTGTGTTGAGATTGAGAGTGTGTCAAGCTGGGTGTTGCAACGTGTGTTGAGATTGAGAGTGTGTCAGGCTGGGTGTTTCAGTTTGTGTTGAGATTGAGTGTGTGTCAGGCTGGGTGTTGCTGTGTGTGTTGAGACTGAGAGTGTGTCAGGCTGGGTGTTGCTGTGTGTGTTGAGATTGAGAGTCTGTCAGGCTGGGTGTTTCAGTTTGTGTTGAGATTGAGTGTGTGTCAGGCTGGGTGTTGCTGTGTGTTTTGAGATTGAGAGTGTGTCAGGCTGGGTGTTTCAGTTTGTGTTGAGATTCAGAGTGTGTGTCAGGCTGGGTGTTGCTGTGTGTGTTGAGATTGAGAGTGTGTCAAGCTGGGTGTTGCAGTGTGTGTCAGATTGAGAGTGTGTCAGGCAGGATGTTGCTGTGTGTGTGTGAGATTGAGTGTGTGTCAGGCTGGGTGTTTCAGTTTGTGTTGAGATTGAGTGTGTGTCAGGCTGTGTGTGGCTGTGTGTGTTGAGATTCAGAGTGCGTGTCAGGCTGGGTGTTGCTGTGTGTGTGTTGAGATTGAGTGTGTGTCAGGCTGGGTGTTTCAGTTGGTGTTGAGATTGAGTGTGTGTCAGGCTGGGTGTTGCTGTGTGTGTGAGATTGACTGTGAGTCAGGCTGTTTGTGGCTGTGTGTGTTGAGATTCAGAGTGTGTGTCCGGCTGGGTGTTGCTGTGTGTGTTGAGATTGTGTGTGTGTCAGGCTGGGTGTTGCTGTGTGCGTGTGAGATTGAGAGTGTGTCAGGCTGGGTGTTGCTGTGTGTGTTGAGATTCAGAGTGTGTCAGGCTGGGTGTTGCTGTGTGTGTGTGAGATTGAGTGTGTCTCAGGCTGGGTGTGGCTGTGTTTGTTGTGATTGAGAGTGTGTCAGGCAGGGTGTTGCTGTGTGTGCTGAGATTGAGTGTGTGTCAGGCTGGGTGTTTCAGTTTGTGTTGTGATTGAGAGTGTGTCAGGCAGGGTGTTGCTGTGTGTGCTGAGATTGAGTGTGTGTCAGGCTGGGTGTTTCAGTTTGTGTTGTGATTGAGTGTGTGTCAGGCTGGTTGTTGCTGTGTGTGTTGAGATTGAGTGTCTGTTCGGCTGGGTGTTGCTGTGTGTGTTGAGATTGAGTGTGGGTCAGGCTGGGTGTTGCTGTGTGTGTTGAGATTGAGAGTGTGTCAAGCTGGGTGTTGCTGTGTGTGTTGAGATTGAGAGTGTTTCAAGCTGGGTGTTGCAGGGTGTGTTGAGATTGAGAGAGTGTCAGTGGCTGTGTGTTCCTGTGTGTGTGAGATTGATAGATTGTCAGTGGCTGTGTGTTTGAGATTGAGAGTGTGTCAAGCTGGGTGTTGCAGTGTTTGTTGAGATTGAGAGAGTGTCAGGCTGGATGTTGCTGTATGTGTTGAGTTTGAGAGTGGGTCAAGCTGGGTGTTGCTGTGAGTGTTGAGATTGAGTGTGTGTCAGGCTGGGTGTTTCAGTTTGTGTTGAGATTGAGTGTGTGTCAGGCTGGGTGTTGCTGTGTGTGTTGAGATTGAGTGTGTGTCAGGCTGGGTGTTTCAGTTTGTGTTGAGATTGAGTGTGTGTCAGGCTGGGTGTTGCTGTGTGTGTTGAGATTGAGAGTGTGTCAAGCTGGGTGTTGCAGTGTGTGTGTTAAGATTGAGAGTCTGTCAAGCTGGGTGTTGCTGTGTGTGTCAGATTGAGAGTGTGTCAGGCAGGATGTTGCTGTGTGTGTGTGAGGATTGAGTGTGTGTCAGGCTGGGTGTTTCAGTTTGTGTTGAGATTGAGTGTGTGTCAGGCTGGGTGTTGCTGTGTGTGTTGAGATTGAGAATGTGTCAGGCTGGGTGTTTCAGTTTGTGTTGAGATTGAGTGTGTGTCAGGCTGGGTGTTGCTGTGTGCGTGTGAGATTGAGAGTGTGTCAGGCTGGGTGTTGCTGTGTGCCTGTAAGATTGAGAGTGTGTCAGGCTGGGTGTTGCTGTGTGTGTGTTGAGATTGTGTGTGTCAGGCTGGGTGTTGCTGTGTGCGTGTGAGATGGAGGGTGTGTCAGGCTGCGTGTTGCTGTGTGTGTGTGAGATTGAGTGTTTGTCAGGCTGGGTGTTGCTGTGTGTGTTGAGATTCAGAGTGTGTCAGGCTGGGTGTTGCTGTGTGTGTGTGTGAGATTGAGTGTGTGTCAGGCTGGCTGTTGCTATGTGTGTGTGAGATTGAGTGTGTGTTCGGCTGGGAGTTGCTGTGTGTGTTGAGATTGAGAGTGTGTCAGGCTGGGTGTTTCAGTTTGTGTTGAGATTGAGTGTGTGTCAGGCTGGGTGTTTCAGTTTGTGTTGAGATTGAGTGTATGTCAGGCTGGATGTTGCTGTATGTGTTGAGTTTGAGAGTGGGTCAAGCTGGGTGTTGCTGTGAGTGTTGAGATTGAGAGTGTGTCAAGCTGGGTGTTGCCGTGTGTGTTGAGATTGAGAGTGTGTCAGGCTGGATGTTGCTGTGTGTGTGAGATTGAGAGTGTGTCAGGCTGGGTGTTGCTGTGTGTGTTGAGATTGAGAGTCTGTCAGGCTGGGTGTTTCAGTTTGTGTTGAGATGGAGTGTGTGTCAGGCTGGGTGTTGCTGTGTGTGTTGAGACTGAGTGTGTGTCAGGCTGGGTGTTTCAGTTTGTGTTGAGATTGAGTGTGTGTCAGGCTGGGTGTTGCTGTGTGTGTTGAGATTGAGTGTGTGTCAGGCTGGGTGTTTCAGTTTGTGTTGAGATTGAGTGTGTGTCAGGCTGGGTGTTGCTGTGTGTGTTGAGATTGAGAGTGTGTCAAGCTGGGTGTTGCAGTGTGTGTGTTAAGATTGAGAGTCTGTCAAGCTGGGTGTTGCTGTGTGTGTCAGATTGAGAGTGTGTCAGGCAGGATGTTGCTGTGTGTGTGTGAGGATTGAGTGTGTGTCAGGCTGGGTGTTTCAGTTTGTGTTGAGATTGAGTGTGTGTCAGGCTGGGTGTTGCTGTGTGTGTTGAGATTGAGAATGTGTCAGGCTGGGTGTTTCAGTTTGTGTTGAGATTGTGTGTGTGTATCAGGCTGGGTGTTGCTGTGTGCGTGTGAGATTGAGAGTGTGTCAGGCTGGGTGTTGCTGTGTGCCTGTAAGATTGAGAGTGTGTCAGGCTGGGTGTTGCTGTGTGTGTGTTGAGATTGTGTGTGTCAGGCTGGGTGTTGCTGTGTGCGTGTGAGATGGAGGGTGTGTCAGGCTGGGTGTTGCTGTGTGTGTGTGAGATGGAGGGTGTGTCAGGCTGGGTGTTGCTGTGTGTGTGTGTGAGATTGAGTGTGTGTCAGGCTGGCTGTTGCTATGTGTGTGTGAGATTGAGTGTGTGTCAGGCTGGGTGTTGCTGTGTGCGTGTGAGATTGAGTGTGTGTTCGGCTGGGAGTTGCTGTGTGATTTGAGATTGAGTGTGTGTCAGGCTGGGTGTTGCTGTGTGTGTTGTGATTGAGAGTGTGTCAAGCTGGGTGTTGCTGAGTGTGTTGAGATTGAGAGTGTGTCAAGCTGGGTGTTGCAACGTGTGTTGAGATTGAGAGTGTGTCAGGCTGGGTGTTTCAGTTTGTGTTGAGATTGAGTGTGTGTCAGGCTGGGTGTTGCTGTGTGTGTTGAGACTGAGAGTGTGTCAGGCTGGGTGTTGCTGTGTGTGTTGAGATTGAGAGTCTGTCAGGCTGGGTGTTTCAGTTTGTGTTGAGATTGAGTGTGTGTCAGGCTGGGTGTTGCTGTGTGTTTTGAGATTGAGAGTGTGTCAGGCTGGGTGTTTCAGTTTGTGTTGAGATTCAGAGTGTGTGTCAGGCTGGGTGTTGCTGTGTGTGTTGAGATTGAGAGTGTGTCAAGCTGGGTGTTGCAGTGTGTGTCAGATTGAGAGTGTGTCAGGCAGGATGTTGCTGTGTGTGTGTGAGATTGAGTGTGTGTCAGGCTGGGTGTTTCAGTTTGTGTTGAGATTGAGTGTGTGTCAGGCTGTGTGTGGCTGTGTGTGTTGAGATTCAGAGTGCGTGTCAGGCTGGGTGTTGCTGTGTGTGTGTTGAGATTGAGTGTGTGTCAGGCTGGGTGTTTCAGTTGGTGTTGAGATTGAGTGTGTGTCAGGCTGGGTGTTGCTGTGTGTGTGAGATTGACTGTGAGTCAGGCTGTTTGTGGCTGTGTGTGTTGAGATTCAGAGTGTGTGTCCGGCTGGGTGTTGCTGTGTGTGTTGAGATTGTGTGTGTGTCAGGCTGGGTGTTGCTGTGTGCGTGTGAGATTGAGAGTGTGTCAGGCTGGGTGTTGCTGTGTGTGTTGAGATTCAGAGTGTGTCAGGCTGGGTGTTGCTGTGTGTGTGTGAGATTGAGTGTGTCTCAGGCTGGGTGTGGCTGTGTTTGTTGTGATTGAGAGTGTGTCAGGCAGGGTGTTGCTGTGTGTGCTGAGATTGAGTGTGTGTCAGGCTGGGTGTTTCAGTTTGTGTTGTGATTGAGAGTGTGTCAGGCAGGGTGTTGCTGTGTGTGCTGAGATTGAGTGTGTGTCAGGCTGGGTGTTTCAGTTTGTGTTGTGATTGAGTGTGTGTCAGGCTGGTTGTTGCTGTGTGTGTTGAGATTGAGTGTCTGTTCGGCTGGGTGTTGCTGTGTGTGTTGAGATTGAGTGTGGGTCAGGCTGGGTGTTGCTGTGTGTGTTGAGATTGAGAGTGTGTCAAGCTGGGTGTTGCTGTGTGTGTTGAGATTGAGAGTGTTTCAAGCTGGGTGTTGCAGGGTGTGTTGAGATTGAGAGAGTGTCAGTGGCTGTGTGTTCCTGTGTGTGTGAGATTGATAGATTGTCAGTGGCTGTGTGTTTGAGATTGAGAGTGTGTCAAGCTGGGTGTTGCAGTGTTTGTTGAGATTGAGAGAGTGTCAGGCTGGATGTTGCTGTATGTGTTGAGTTTGAGAGTGGGTCAAGCTGGGTGTTGCTGTGAGTGTTGAGATTGAGTGTGTGTCAGGCTGGGTGTTTCAGTTTGTGTTGAGATTGAGTGTGTGTCAGGCTGGGTGTTGCTGTGTGTGTTGAGATTGAGTGTGTGTCAGGCTGGGTGTTTCAGTTTGTGTTGAGATTGAGTGTGTGTCAGGCTGGGTGTTGCTGTGTGTGTTGAGATTGAGAGTGTGTCAAGCTGGGTGTTGCAGTGTGTGTGTTAAGATTGAGAGTCTGTCAAGCTGGGTGTTGCTGTGTGTGTCAGATTGAGAGTGTGTCAGGCAGGATGTTGCTGTGTGTGTGTGAGGATTGAGTGTGTGTCAGGCTGGGTGTTTCAGTTTGTGTTGAGATTGAGTGTGTGTCAGGCTGGGTGTTGCTGTGTGTGTTGAGATTGAGAATGTGTCAGGCTGGGTGTTTCAGTTTGTGTTGAGATTGAGTGTGTGTCAGGCTGGGTGTTGCTGTGTGCGTGTGAGATTGAGAGTGTGTCAGGCTGGGTGTTGCTGTGTGCCTGTAAGATTGAGAGTGTGTCAGGCTGGGTGTTGCTGTGTGTGTGTTGAGATTGTGTGTGTCAGGCTGGGTGTTGCTGTGTGCGTGTGAGATGGAGGGTGTGTCAGGCTGCGTGTTGCTGTGTGTGTGTGAGATTGAGTGTTTGTCAGGCTGGGTGTTGCTGTGTGTGTTGAGATTCAGAGTGTGTCAGGCTGGGTGTTGCTGTGTGTGTGTGTGAGATTGAGTGTGTGTCAGGCTGGCTGTTGCTATGTGTGTGTGAGATTGAGTGTGTGTTCGGCTGGGAGTTGCTGTGTGTGTTGAGATTGAGAGTGTGTCAGGCTGGGTGTTTCAGTTTGTGTTGAGATTGAGTGTGTGTCAGGCTGGGTGTTTCAGTTTGTGTTGAGATTGAGTGTATGTCAGGCTGGATGTTGCTGTATGTGTTGAGTTTGAGAGTGGGTCAAGCTGGGTGTTGCTGTGAGTGTTGAGATTGAGAGTGTGTCAAGCTGGGTGTTGCCGTGTGTGTTGAGATTGAGAGTGTGTCAGGCTGGATGTTGCTGTGTGTGTGAGATTGAGAGTGTGTCAGGCTGGGTGTTGCTGTGTGTGTTGAGATTGAGAGTCTGTCAGGCTGGGTGTTTCAGTTTGTGTTGAGATGGAGTGTGTGTCAGGCTGGGTGTTGCTGTGTGTGTTGAGACTGAGTGTGTGTCAGGCTGGGTGTTTCAGTTTGTGTTGAGATTGAGTGTGTGTCAGGCTGGGTGTTGCTGTGTGTGTTGAGATTGAGTGTGTGTCAGGCTGGGTGTTTCAGTTTGTGTTGAGATTGAGTGTGTGTCAGGCTGGGTGTTGCTGTGTGTGTTGAGATTGAGAGTGTGTCAAGCTGGGTGTTGCAGTGTGTGTGTTAAGATTGAGAGTCTGTCAAGCTGGGTGTTGCTGTGTGTGTCAGATTGAGAGTGTGTCAGGCAGGATGTTGCTGTGTGTGTGTGAGGATTGAGTGTGTGTCAGGCTGGGTGTTTCAGTTTGTGTTGAGATTGAGTGTGTGTCAGGCTGGGTGTTGCTGTGTGTGTTGAGATTGAGAATGTGTCAGGCTGGGTGTTTCAGTTTGTGTTGAGATTGTGTGTGTGTATCAGGCTGGGTGTTGCTGTGTGCGTGTGAGATTGAGAGTGTGTCAGGCTGGGTGTTGCTGTGTGCCTGTAAGATTGAGAGTGTGTCAGGCTGGGTGTTGCTGTGTGTGTGTTGAGATTGTGTGTGTCAGGCTGGGTGTTGCTGTGTGCGTGTGAGATGGAGGGTGTGTCAGGCTGGGTGTTGCTGTGTGTGTGTGAGATGGAGGGTGTGTCAGGCTGGGTGTTGCTGTGTGTGTGTGTGAGATTGAGTGTGTGTCAGGCTGGCTGTTGCTATGTGTGTGTGAGATTGAGTGTGTGTCAGGCTGGGTGTTGCTGTGTGCGTGTGAGATTGAGTGTGTGTTCGGCTGGGAGTTGCTGTGTGATTTGAGATTGAGTGTGTGTCAGGCTGGGTGTTGCTGTGTGTGTTGTGATTGAGAGTGTGTCAAGCTGGGTGTTGCTGAGTGTGTTGAGATTGAGAGTGTGTCAAGCTGGGTGTTGCAACGTGTGTTGAGATTGAGAGTGTGTCAGGCTGGGTGTTTCAGTTTGTGTTGAGATTGAGTGTGTGTCAGGCTGGGTGTTGCTGTGTGTGTTGAGACTGAGAGTGTGTCAGGCTGGGTGTTGCTGTGTGTGTTGAGATTGAGAGTCTGTCAGGCTGGGTGTTTCAGTTTGTGTTGAGATTGAGTGTGTGTCAGGCTGGGTGTTGCTGTGTGTTTTGAGATTGAGAGTGTGTCAGGCTGGGTGTTTCAGTTTGTGTTGAGATTCAGAGTGTGTGTCAGGCTGGGTGTTGCTGTGTGTGTTGAGATTGAGAGTGTGTCAAGCTGGGTGTTGCAGTGTGTGTCAGATTGAGAGTGTGTCAGGCAGGATGTTGCTGTGTGTGTGTGAGATTGAGTGTGTGTCAGGCTGGGTGTTTCAGTTTGTGTTGAGATTGAGTGTGTGTCAGGCTGTGTGTGGCTGTGTGTGTTGAGATTCAGAGTGCGTGTCAGGCTGGGTGTTGCTGTGTGTGTGTTGAGATTGAGTGTGTGTCTGGCTGGGTGTTTCAGTTGGTGTTGAGATTGAGTGTGTGTCAGGCTGGGTGTTGCTGTGTGTGTGAGATTGACTGTGAGTCAGGCTGTTTGTGGCTGTGTGTGTTGAGATTCAGAGTGTGTGTCCGGCTGGGTGTTGCTGTGTGTGTTGTGATTGAGTGTGTGTCAGGCTGGTTGTTGCTGTGTGTGTTGAGATTGAGTGTCTGTTCGGCTGGGTGTTGCAGTGTTTGTTGAGATTGAGAGAGTGTCAGGCTGGATGTTGCTGTATGTGTTGAGTTTGAGAGTGGGTCAAGCTGGGTGTTGCTGTGAGTGTTGAGATTGAGTGTGTGTCAGGCTGGGTGTTGCTGTGTGTGTTGAGATTGAGAGTGTGTCAAGCTGGGTGTTGCAGTGTGTGTGTTAAGATTGAGAGTCTGTCAAGCTGGGTGTTGCTGTGTGTGTCAGATTGAGAGTGTGTCAGGCAGGATGTTGCTGTGTGTGTGTGAGGATTGAGTGTGTGTCAGGCTGGTTGTTGCTGTGTGTGTTGAGATTGAGTGTCTGTTCGGCTGGGTGTTGCTGTGTGTGTTGAGATTGAGTGTGGGTCAGGCTGGGTGTTGCTGTGTGTGTTGAGATTGAGAGTGTGTCAAGCTGGGTGTTGCTGTGTGTGTTGAGATTGAGAGTGTTTCAAGCTGGGTGTTGCAGGGTGTGTTGAGATTGAGAGAGTGTCAGTGGCTGTGTGTTCCTGTGTGTGTGAGATTGATAGATTGTCAGTGGCTGTGTGTTTGAGATTGAGAGTGTGTCAAGCTGGGTGTTGCAGTGTTTGTTGAGATTGAGAGAGTGTCAGGCTGGATGTTGCTGTATGTGTTGAGTTTGAGAGTGGGTCAAGCTGGGTGTTGCTGTGAGTGTTGAGATTGAGTGTGTGTCAGGCTGGGTGTTGCTGTGTGTGTTGAGATTGAGAGTGTGTCAAGCTGGGTGTTGCAGTGTGTGTGTTAAGATTGAGAGTCTGTCAAGCTGGGTGTTGCTGTGTGTGTCAGATTGAGAGTGTGTCAGGCAGGATGTTGCTGTGTGTGTGTGAGGATTGAGTGTGTGTCAGGCTGGGTGTTTCAGTTTGTGTTGAGATTGAGTGTGTGTCAGGCTGGGTGTTGCTGTGTGTGTTGAGATTGAGAATGTGTCAGGCTGGGTGTTTCAGTTTGTGTTGAGATTGAGTGTGTGTCAGGCTGGGTGTTGCTGTGTGCGTGTGAGATTGAGAGTGTGTCAGGCTGGGTGTTGCTGTGTGCCTGTAAGATTGAGAGTGTGTCAGGCTGGGTGTTGCTGTGTGTGTGTTGAGATTGTGTGTGTCAGGCTGGGTGTTGCTGTGTGCGTGTGAGATGGAGGGTGTGTCAGGCTGCGTGTTGCTGTGTGTGTGTGAGATTGAGTGTTTGTCAGGCTGGGTGTTGCTGTGTGTGTTGAGATTGAGAGTGTGTCAGGCTGGGTGTTTCAGTTTGTGTTGAGATTGAGTGTGTGTCAGGCTGGGTGTTTCAGTTTGTGTTGAGATTGAGTGTATGTCAGGCTGGATGTTGCTGTGTGTGTTGAGATTGAGAGTGTGTCAAGCTGGGTGTTGCTGTGTGTGTTGAGATTGAGAGTGTGTCAAGCTGGGTGTTGCAGTGTGTGTTGCGATTGAGAGTGTGTCAGGCTGGATGTTGCTGTGTGTGTGAGATTGAGAGTGTGTCAAGCTGGGTGTTGCTGTGTGTGTTGAGATAGAGAGTTTGTCTCTCTGGGTGTTGCTGTGTGTGTGAGATTGAGAGTGTGTCAGGCTGGGTGTTGCTGTGTGTCTGAGATTGAGAGTGTGTCAGGCAGGATGTTGCTGTGTGTGTGTGAGATTGAGTGTGTGTCAGGCTGGGTGTTGCTGTGTGTGTGTTGAGATTGAGTGTGTGACAGGCTAGGTGTTTCAGTTTGTGTTGAGATTGAGTGTGTGTCAGGCAGGATGTTGCTGTGTGTGTTTGAGATCGAGTGTGTGTCAGGCTGGGTGTTGCTGTGTGTGTGTTGAGATTGAGTTTGTGTCAGGCTTGGTGTTGCTGTGCAAGTTGAGATTGAGTGTGTGCCAGGCTGTGTGTGGCTGTGTGTGTTGAGATTCAGAGTGTGTGTCAGGTTGGGTGTTGCTGTGTTTGTTGAGATTGAGTGTGTGTCAGGCTGGGTGTTTCAGTTTGTGTTGAGATTGAGAGTGTGTCAGGCTGGGTGTTGCTGTGTGTGTTGAGTTTGAGTGTGTGTCAGGCTGGGTGTTTCTGTTTGTGTTGAGATTGAGAGTGTGTCAGGCGGGGTGTTGCTGTGTGTGTTGAGATTGAGTGTGTTTGTTGAGATTCAGAGTGTGTGTCAGGCTGGGTGTTGCTGTGTTTGTTGAGATTGAGTGTGTGTCAGGCTGGGTGTTGCTGTGTGTGTTGAGTTTGAGTGTGTGTCAGGCTGGGTGTTTCAGTTTGTGTTGAGATTGAGAGTGTGTCAAGCTGGGTGTTGCAGTGGGTGTTGAGATTGAGAGTGTGTCAAGCTGGGTGTTGCAGTGTGTGTTGAGATTGAGAGTGTGTCAGGCTGGATGTTGCTGTGTGTGTGAGATTGAGAGTGTGTCAAGCTGGGTGTTGCAGTGTGTGTTGAGATTGAGAGTGTGTCAAGCTGGATGTTGCAGTGTGTGTTGAGATTGAGAGTGTGTCAAGCTGGGTGTTGCAGTGTGTGTTGAGATTGAGAGTGTGTCAAACTGGGTGTTGCTGTGTGTGTTGAGATTGAGAGTGTGTCAGGCTGGGTGTTGCAGTGTGTGTTGAGATTGAGACTGTGTCAGGCTGGGTGTTTAAGTTTGTGCTGAGATTGAGTGTGTCTCAGGCTGGGTGTTTCAGTTTGTGTTGAGATTGAGTGTGTGTCAGGCTGGGTGTTGCTGTGTGCATGTGAGATTGAGAGTGTGTCAGGCTGGGTGTTGCTCTGTGTGTGTTGAGATTGAGTGTGTGTCAGGCTGGGTGTTGCTGTGTTTGTTGAGATTGAGTGTGTGTCAGGCTGGGTGTTGCTGTGTGTGTTGAGTTTGAGTGTGTGTCAGGCTGGGTGTTTCAGTCTGTGTTGAGATTGAGAGTGTGTCAGGCTTTGTGTTGCTGTCTGTGTTGAGATTGAGTGTGTGTCAGGCTGGGTGTTGCTGTGTGTGTTGTGATTGAGTGTTTGTCAGGCTGGGTGTTTCAGTCTGTATTGAGATTGAGAGTGTGTCAGGCTGGGTGTTGCTGTGTGTGTTGTGATTGAGTGTGTGTCAGGCTGGGTGTTTCAGTCTGTATTGAGATTGAGAGTGTGTCAGGCTGGGTATTTCAGTCTGTGTTGAGATTGAGAGTGTGTCAGGCTGGGTGTTGCTGTTAGTGTTGAGAAAGAGAGTGTGTCAGGCTGGGTGTTTCAGTTTGTGTTGAGATTGAGTGTGTGTCAGGCTGGGTGTTTCAGTTTGTGTTGAGATTGAGTGTGTGTCAGGCTGGGTGTTTCAGTGTGTGTTGAGATTGAGAGTGTGTCAAGCTGGGTGTTGCAGTATGTGTTGAGATTGAGAGTGTGTCAGGCTGGGTGTTTCAGTTTGTGTTGAGATTGAGTGTGTGTCAGGCTGGGTGTTGCTGTGTGTGTTGAGATTGAGAGTGTGTCAAGCTGGGTGTTGCAGTGTGTGTGTTAAGATTGAGAGTCTGTCAAGCTGGGTGTTGCTGTGTGTGTCAGATTGAGAGTGTGTCAGGCAGGATGTTGCTGTGTGTGTGTGAGGATTGAGTGTGTGTCAGGCTGGGTGTTTCAGTTTGTGTTGAGATTGAGTGTGTGTCAGGCTGGGTGTTGCTGTGTGTGTTGAGATTGAGAATGTGTCAGGCTGGGTGTTTCAGTTTGTGTTGAGATTGTGTGTGTGTGTATCAGGCTGGGTGTTGCTGTGTGCGTGTGAGATTGAGAGTGTGTCAGGCTGGGTGTTGCTGTGTGCCTGTAAGATTGAGAGTGTGTCAGGCTGGGTGTTGCTGTGTGTGTGTTGAGATTGTGTGTGTCAGGCTGGGTGTTGCTGTGTGCGTGTGAGATGGAGGGTGTGTCAGGCTGGGTGTTGCTGTGTGTGTGTGAGATTCAGAGTGTGTCAGGCTGGGTGTTGCTGTGTGTGTGTGTGAGATTGAGTGTGTGTCAGGCTGGCTGTTGCTATGTGTGTGTGAGATTGAGTGTGTGTCAGGCTGGGTGTTGCTGTGTGCGTGTGAGATTGAGTGTGTGTTCGGCTGGGAGTTGCTGTGTGTGTTGAGATTGAGAGTGTGTCAGGCTGGGTGTTTCAGTTTGTGTTGAGATTGAGTGTGTGTCAGGCTGGGTGTTTCAGTTTGTGTTGAGATTGAGTGTATGTCAGGCTGGATGTTGCTGTGTGTGTTGAGATTGAGAGTGTGTCAAGCTGGGTGTTGCTGTGTGTGTTGAGATTGAGAGTGTGTCAAGCTGGGTGTTGCAGTGTGTGTTGCGATTGAGAGTGTGTCAGGCTGGATGTTGCTGTGTGTGTGAGATTGAGAGTGTGTCAAGCTGGGTGTTGCTGTGTGTGTTGAGATAGAGAGTTTGTCTCTCTGGGTGTTGCTGTGTGTGTGAGATTGAGAGTGTATCAAGCTGGGTGTTGCAGTGTGTGTTGAGATTGAGAGTGTGTCAGGCTGGGTGTTGCTGTGTGTCTGAGATTGAGAGTGTGTCAGGCAGGATGTTGCTTTGTGTGCGTGAGATTGAGTGTGTGTCAGGCTGGGTGTTGCTGTGTGTGTGTTGAGATTGAGTGTGTGACAGGCTAGGTGTTTCAGTTTGTGTTGAGATTGAGTGTGTGTCAGGCAGGATGTTGCTGTGTGTGTTTGAGATCGAGTGTGTGTCAGGCTGGGTGTTGCTGTGTGTGTGTTGAGATTGAGTTTGTGTCAGGCTTGGTGTTGCTGTGCAAGTTGAGATTGAGTGTGTGCCAGGCTGTGTGTGGCTGTGTGTGTTGAGATTCAGAGTGTGTGTCAGGTTGGGTGTTGCTGTGTTTGTTGAGATTGAGTGTGTGTCAGGCTGGGTGTTTCAGTTTGTGTTGAGATTGAGAGTGTGTCAGGCTGGGTGTTGCTGTGTGTGTTGAGTTTGAGTGTGTGTCAGGCTGGGTGTTTCAGTTTGTGTTGAGATTGAGAGTGTGTCAGGCGGGGTGTTGCTGTGTGTGTTGAGATTGAGTGTGTTTGTTGAGATTCAGAGTGTGTGTCAGGCTGGGTGTTGCTGTGTTTGTTGAGATTGAGTGTGTGTCAGGCTGGGTGTTGCTGTGTGTGTTGAGTTTGAGTGTGTGTCAGGCTGGGTGTTTCAGTTTGTGTTGAGATTGAGAGTGTGTCAGGCGGGGTGTTGCTGTGTGTGTTGAGATTGAGTGTGTTTGTTGAGATTCAGAGTGTGTGTCAGGCTGGGTGTTGCTGTGTTTGTTGAGATTGAGTGTGTGTCAGGCTGGGTGTTGCTGTGTGTGTTGAGATTGAGTGTGTGTCAGGCTGGGTGTTTCAGTTTGTGTTGAGATTGTGAGTGTGTCAGGCTGGGTGTTGCTGTGTGTGTTGAGATTGAGAGTGTGTCAGGCTGGGTGTTTCAGTTTGTATTGAGATTGCGAGTGTGTCAGGCTGGGTGTTTCAGTTTGTGTTGAGATTGTGTGTGTCAGGCTGGGTGTTGCTGAGTGTGTGTTGAGATTGAGAGTGTGTCAGGCTGGGTGTTTCAGTTTGTGTTGAGATTGAGTGTTTGTCAGGCTGGGTGTTGCTGTGTGTGTTGAGATTGAGAGTGTATCAGGCTGGGTGTTTCAGCTTGTGTTGTGATTGAGAGTGTGTCAGGCTGGGTGCTGCTGTGTGTGTGTTGAGATTGAGTGTGTGTCAGGCTGGGTGTTGCTGTGTGCATGTGAGATTGAGAGTTTGTCAGGCTGGGTGTTGCTGTGTGTGTTGAGATTGAGAGTGTGTCAGGCTGGGTGTTGCTTTCTGTGTTGAGATTGAGTGTGTGTCAGGCTGGGTGTTTCAGACTGTATTGAGATTGAGAGTGTGTCAGGCTGGGTGTTGCTGTCTGTGTTGAGATTGAGAGTGTGTCAGGCTGGGTGTTTCAGTCTGTGTTGAGATTGAGAGAGTGTCAGGCTGGGTGTTGCTGTGTGTGTTGAGATTGAGAGTGTGTCAGGCTGGGTGTTGCTGTGTGTGTTGAGATTGAGAGTGTGTCAAGCTGGGTGTTTCAGTCTGTGTTGAGATTGAGAGTGTGTCAGGCTGGGTGTTTCAGTCTGTGTTGAGATTGAGAGTGTGTCAGGCTGGGTGTTGCTGTGTGTGTTGAGATTGAGAGTGTGTCAAGCTGGGTGTTTCAGTCTGTGTTGAGATTGAGTGTGTGTCAGGCTGGATGTTGCTGTCTGTGTTGAGATTGAGAGTGTGTCAAGCTGGATGTTGCTGTTTGTGTGAGATTGAGAGTGTGTCAGGCTGGGTGTTGCTGTGTGTGTTGAGATTGAGAGTGTGTCAAGCTGGATGTTGCTGTTTGTGTGAGATTGAGAGTGTGTCAGGCTGGGTGTTGCAGTGTGTGTTGAGATTGAGAGTGTGTCAGGCTGGATGTTGCTGTTTGTGTGAGATTGAGAGTGTGTCAGGCTGGGTGTTGCTGTGTGTGTTGAGATTGAGAGTGTGTCAAGCTGGGTGTTGCTTTGTGTGTCGAGATTGAGAGTGTGTCAGGCTGGATGTTGTGTGTGTGAGATTGAGAGTTTGTCAGGCTGGGAGTTGTGTGTGTGAGATTGAGAGTTTGTCAGGCTGGGTGTTGCTGTGTGTGTTGAGATTGAGAGTGTGTCAAGCTGGGTGTTGCAGTGTGTGCTGAGATTGAGAGTGTGTCAGGCTGGGTGTTGCTGTGTGTGTTGAGATTGAGAGTGTGTCAAGCTGGGTGTTGCAGTGTGTGTTGAGATTGAGAGTGTGTCAAGCTGGGTGTTGCAGTGTGTGTTGAGATTGAGAGTGTGTCAGGCTGGATGTTGCTGTGTGTGTGAGATTGAGAGTGTGTCAAGCTGGGTGTTGCAGTGTGTGTTGAGATTGAGAGTGTGTCAAGCTGGATGTTGCAGTGTGTGTTGAGATTGAGAGTGTGTCAAGCTGGGTGTTGCAGTGTGTGTTGAGATTGAGAGTGTGTCAAACTGGGTGTTGCTGTGTGTGTTGAGATTGAGAGTGTGTCAGGCTGGGTGTTGCAGTGTGTGTTGAGATTGAGACTGTGTCAGGCTGGGTGTTTACGTTTGTGCTGAGATTGAGTGTGTCTCAGGCTGGGTGTTTCAGTTTGTGTTGAGATTGAGTGTGTGTCAGGCTGGGTGTTGCTGTGTGCATGTGAGATTGAGAGTGTGTCAGGCTGGGTGTTGCTGTGTGTGTGTTGAGATTGAGTGTGTGTCAGGCTGGGTGTTGCTGTGTGCATGTGAGATCGAGTTTGTGTCAGGCTGGGTGTTGCTGTGTTTGTTGAGATTGAGTGTGTGTCAGGCTGGGTGTTTCAGTCTGTGTTGAGATTGAGAGTGTGTCAGGCTTTGTGTTGCTGTCTGTGTTGAGATTGAGTGTGTGTCAGGCTGGGTGTTGCTGTGTGTGTTGTGATTGAGTGTGTGTCAGGCTGGGTGTTTCAGTCTGTATTGAGATTGAGAGTGTGTCAGGCTGGGTGTTGCTGTGTGTGTTGTGATTGAGTGTGTGTCAGGCTGGGTGTTTCAGTCTGTATTGAGATTGAGAGTGTGTCAGGCTGGGTATTTCAGTCTGTGTTGAGATTGAGAGTGTGTCAGGCTGGGTGTTGCTGTTAGTGTTGAGAAAGAGAGTGTGTCAGGCTGGGTGTTTCAGTTTGTGTTGAGATTGAGTGTGTGTCAGGCTGGGTGTTTCAGTTTGTGTTGAGATTGAGTGTATGTCAGGCTGGATGTTGCTGTGTGTGTTGAGATTGAGAGTGTGTCAAGCTGGGTGTTGCAGTATGTGTTGAGATTGAGAGTGTGTCAGGCTGGGTGTTTCAGTTTGTGTTGAGATTGAGTGTGTGTCAGGCTGGGTGTTGCTGTGTGTGTTGAGATTGAGAGTGTGTCAAGCTGGGTGTTGCAGTATGTGTGTTAAGATTGAGAGTCTGTCAAGCTGGGTGTTGCTGTGTGTGTCAGATTGAGAGTGTGTCAGGCAGGATGTTGCTGTGTGTGTGTGAGGATTGAGTGTGTGTCAGGCTGGGTGTTTCAGTTTGTGTTGAGATTGAGTGTGTGTCAGGCTGGGTGTTGCTGTGTGTGTTGAGATTGAGAATGTGTCAGGCTGGGTGTTTCAGTTTGTGTTGAGATTGTGTGTGTGTATCAGGCTGGGTGTTGCTGTGTGCGTGTGAGATTGAGAGTGTGTCAGGCTGGGTGTTGCTGTGTGCCTGTAAGATTGAGAGTGTGTCAGGCTGGGTGTTGCTGTGTGTGTGTTGAGATTGTGTGTGTCAGGCTGGGTGTTGCTGTGTGCGTGTGAGATGGAGGGTGTGTCAGGCTGGGTGTTGCTGTGTGTGTGTGAGATTGAGTGTTTGTCAGGCTGGGTGTTGCTGTGTGTGTTGAGATTCAGAGTGTGTCAGGCTGGGTGTTGCTGTGTGTGTGTGTGAGATTGAGTGTGTGTCAGGCTGGCTGTTGCTATGTGTGTGTGAGATTGAGTGTGTGTCAGGCTGGGTGTTGCTGTGTGCGTGTGAGATTGAGTGTGTGTTCGGCTGGGAGTTGCTGTGTGAGTTGAGATTGAGAGTGTCTCAGGCTGGGTGTTTCAGTTTGTGTTGAGATTGAGTGTGTGTCAGGCTGGGTGTTTCAGTTTGTGTTGAGATTGAGTGTATGTCAGGCTGGATGTTGCTGTGTGTGTTGAGATTGAGAGTGTGTCAAGCTGGGTGTTGCTGTGTGTGTTGAGATTGAGAGTGTGTCAAGCTGGGTGTTGCAGTGTGTGTTGCGATTGAGAGTGTGTCAGGCTGGATGTTGCTGTGTGTGTGAGATTGAGAGTGTGTCAAGCTGGGTGTTGCTGTGTGTGTTGAGATAGAGAGTTTGTCTCTCTGGGTGTTGCTGTGTGTGTGAGATTGAGAGTGTATCAAGCTGGGTGTTGCAGTGTGTGTTGAGATTGAGAGTGTGTCAGGCTGGGTGTTGCTGTGTGTCTGAGATTGAGAGTGTGTCAGGCAGGATGTTGCTTTGTGTGCGTGAGATTGAGTGTGTGTCAGGCTGGGTGTTGCTGTGTGTGTGTTGAGATTGAGTGTGTGACAGGCTAGGTGTTTCAGTTTGTGTTGAGATTGAGTGTGTGTCAGGCAGGATGTTGCTGTGTGTGTTTGAGATCGAGTGTGTGTCAGGCTGGGTGTTGCTGTGTGTGTGTTGAGATTGAGTTTGTGTCAGGCTTGGTGTTGCTGTGCAAGTTGAGATTGAGTGTGTGCCAGGCTGTGTGTGGCTGTGTGTGTTGAGATTCAGAGTGTGTGTCAGGTTGGGTGTTGCTGTGTTTGTTGAGATTGAGTGTGTGTCAGGCTGGGTGTTTCAGTTTGTGTTGAGATTGAGAGTGTGTCAGGCTGGGTGTTGCTGTGTGTGTTGAGTTTGAGTGTGTGTCAGGCTGGGTGTTTCAGTTTGTGTTGAGATTGAGAGTGTGTCAGGCGGGGTGTTGCTGTGTGTGTTGAGATTGAGTGTGTTTGTTGAGATTCAGAGTGTGTGTCAGGCTGGGTGTTGCTGTGTTTGTTGAGATTGAGTGTGTGTCAGGCTGGGTGTTGCTGTGTGTGTTGAGTTTGAGTGTGTGTCAGGCTGGGTGTTTCAGTTTGTGTTGAGATTGAGAGTGTGTCAGGCGGGGTGTTGCTGTGTGTGTTGAGATTGAGTGTGTTTGTTGAGATTCAGAGTGTGTGTCAGGCTGGGTGTTGCTGTGTTTGTTGAGATTGAGTGTGTGTCAGGCTGGGTGTTGCTGTGTGTGTTGAGATTGAGTGTGTGTCAGGCTGGGTGTTGCTGTGTGTGTTGAGATTGTGAGTGTGTCAGGCTGGGTGTTGCTGTGTGTGTTGAGATTGAGAGAGTGTCAGGCTGGGTGTTTCAGTTTGTATTGAGATTGCGAGTGTGTCAGGCTGGGTGTTTCAGTTTGTGTTGAGATTGTGTGTGTCAGGCTGGGTGTTGCTGAGTGTGTGTTGAGATTGAGAGTGTGTCAGGCTGGGTGTTTCAGTTTGTGTTGAGATTGAGTGTTTGTCAGGCTGGGTGTTGCTGTGTGTGTTGAGATTGAGAGTGTATCAGGCTGGGTGTTTCAGCTTGTGTTGTGATTGAGAGTGTGTCAGGCTGGGTGCTGCTGTGTGTGTGTTGAGATTGAGTGTGTGTCAGGCTGGGTGTTGCTGTGTGCATGTGAGATTGAGAGTTTGTCAGGCTGGGTGTTGCTGTGTGTGTTGAGATTGAGAGTGTGTCAGGCTGGGTGTTGCTTTCTGTGTTGAGATTGAGTGTGTGTCAGGCTGGGTGTTTCAGACTGTATTGAGATTGAGAGTGTGTCAGGCTGGGTGTTGCTGTCTGTGTTGAGATTGAGAGTGTGTCAGGCTGGGTGTTTCAGTCTGTGTTGAGATTGAGAGAGTGTCAGGCTGGGTGTTGCTGTGTGTGTTGAGATTGAGAGTGTGTCAGGCTGGGTGTTGCTGTGTGTGTTGAGATTGAGAGTGTGTCAAGCTGGGTGTTTCAGTCTGTGTTGAGATTGAGAGTGTGTCAGGCTGGGTGTTTCAGTCTGTGTTGAGATTGAGAGTGTGTCAGGCTGGGTGTTGCTGTGTGTGTTGAGATTGAGAGTGTGTCAAGCTGGGTGTTTCAGTCTGTGTTGAGATTGAGTGTGTGTCAGGCTGGATGTTGCTGTCTGTGTTGAGATTGAGAGTGTGTCAAGCTGGATGTTGCTGTTTGTGTGAGATTGAGAGTGTGTCAGGCTGGGTGTTGCTGTGTGTGTTGAGATTGAGAGTGTGTCAAGCTGGATGTTGCTGTTTGTGTGAGATTGAGAGTGTGTCAGGCTGGGTGTTGCAGTGTGTGTTGAGATTGAGAGTGTGTCAGGCTGGATGTTGCTGTTTGTGTGAGATTGAGAGTGTGTCAGGCTGGGTGTTGCTGTGTGTGTTGAGATTGAGAGTGTGTCAAGCTGGGTGTTGCTTTGTGTGTCGAGATTGAGAGTGTGTCAGGCTGGATGTTGTGTGTGTGAGATTGAGAGTTTGTCAGGCTGGGTGTTGTGTGTGTGAGATTGAGAGTTTGTCAGGCTGGGTGTTGCTGTGTGTGTTGAGATTGAGAGTGTGTCAAGCTGGGTGTTGCAGTGTGTGTTGAGATTGAGAGTGTGTCAGGCTGGGTGTTGCTGTGTGTGTTGAGATTGAGAGTGTGTCAAGCTGGGTGTTGCAGTGTGTGTTGAGATTGAGAGTGTGTCAAGCTGGGTGTTGCAGTGTGTGTTGAGATTGAGAGTGTGTCAGGCTGGATGTTGCTGTGTGTGTGAGATTGAGAGTGTGTCAAGCTGGGTGTTGCAGTGTGTGTTGAGATTGAGAGTGTGTCAAGCTGGATGTTGCAGTGTGTGTTGAGATTGAGAGTGTGTCAAGCTGGGTGTTGCAGTGTGTGTTGAGATTGAGAGTGTGTCAAACTGGGTGTTGCTGTGTGTGTTGAGATTGAGAGTGTGTCAGGCTGGGTGTTGCAGTGTGTGTTGAGATTGAGACTGTGTCAGGCTGGGTGTTTACGTTTGTGCTGAGATTGAGTGTGTCTCAGGCTGGGTGTTTCAGTTTGTGTTGAGATTGAGTGTGTGTCAGGCTGGGTGTTGCTGTGTGCATGTGAGATTGAGAGTGTGTCAGGCTGGGTGTTGCTGTGTGTGTGTTGAGATTGAGTGTGTGTCAGGCTGGGTGTTGCTGTGTGCATGTGAGATCGAGTTTGTGTCAGGCTGGGTGTTGCTGTGTTTGTTGAGATTGAGTGTGTGTCAGGCTGGGTGTTTCAGTCTGTGTTGAGATTGAGAGTGTGTCAGGCTTTGTGTTGCTGTCTGTGTTGAGATTGAGTGTGTGTCAGGCTGGGTGTTGCTGTTTGTGTTGTGATTGAGTGTGTGTCAGGCTGGGTGTTTCAGTCTGTATTGAGATTGAGAGTGTGTCAGGCTGGGTGTTGCTGTGTGTGTTGTGATTGAGTGTGTGTCAGGCTGGGTGTTTCAGTCTGTATTGAGATTGAGAGTGTGTCAGGCTGGGTATTTCAGTCTGTGTTGAGATTGAGAGTGTGTCAGGCTGGGTGTTGCTGTTAGTGTTGAGAAAGAGAGTGTGTCAGGCTGGGTGTTTCAGTTTGTGTTGAGATTGAGTGTGTGTCAGGCTGGGTGTTTCAGTTTGTGTTGAGATTGAGTGTATGTCAGGCTGGATGTTGCTGTGTGTGTTGAGATTGAGAGTGTGTCAAGCTGGGTGTTGCAGTGTGTGTTGAGATTGAGAGTGTGTCAGGCTGGGTGTTGCTGTGCGTCTGAGATTGAGAGTGTGTCAGGCAGGATGTTGCTGTGTGTGTGTGAGATTGAGTGTGTGTCAGGCTGGGTGTTGCTGTGTGTGTGTTGAGATTGAGTGTGTGACAGGCTGGGTGTTTCAGTTTGTGTTGAGATTGAGTGTGTGTCAGGCAGGATGTTGCTGTGTGTGTGTGAGATTGAGTGTGTGTCAGGCTGGGTGTTGCTGTGTGTGTGTTGAGATTGAGTGTGTGACAGGCTGGGTGTTTCAGTTTGTGTTGAGATTGAGTGTGTGTCAGGCAGGATGTTGCTGTGTGTGTGTGAGATTGAGTGTGTGTCAGGCTGGGTGTTGCTGTGTGTGTTGAGATTGAGTGTGTGACAGGCTGGGTGTTTCAGTTTGTGTTGAGATTGAGTGTGTGTCAGGCAGGATGTTGCTGTGTGTGTTTGAGATCGAGTGTGTGTCAGGCTGGGTGTTGCTGTGTGTGTGTTGAGATTGAGTTTGTGTCAGGCTTGGTGTTGCTGTGCAAGTTGAGATTGAGTGTGTGCCAGGCTGTGTGTGGCTGTGTGTGTTGAGATTCAGAGTGTGTGTCAGGTTGGGTGTTGCTGTGTTTGTTGAGATTGAGTGTGTGTCAGGCTGGGTGTTTCAGTTTGTGTTGAGATTGAGAGTGTGTCAGGCTGGGTGTTGCTGTGTGTGTTGAGTTTGAGTGTGTGTCAGGCTGGGTGTTTCAGTTTGTGTTGAGATTGAGAGTGTGTCAGGCGGGGTGTTGCTGTGTGTGTTGAGATTGAGTGTGTTTGTTGAGATTCAGAGTGTGTGTCAGGCTGGGTGTTGCTGTGTGTGTTGAGTTTGAGTGTGTGTCAGGCTGGGTGTTTCAGTTTGTGTTGAGATTGAGAGTGTGTCAGGCCGGGTGTTGCTGTGTGTGTGTGAGGATTGAGTGTGTGTCAGGCTGGGTGTTGCTGTGTTTGTTGAGATTGAGTGTGTGTCAGGCTGGGTGTTGCTGTGTGTGTTGAGATTGAGAGAGTGTCAGGCTGGGTGTATCAGTTTGTATTGAGATTGCGAGTGTGTCAGGCTGGGTGTTTCAGTTTGTGTTGAGATTGTGTGTGTCTGGCTGGGTGTTTCTGTGTGCGTGTGAGATTGGGAGTGTGTCAGGCTGGGTGTTGCTGTGTGTGTGTTGAGATTGCGAGTGTGTCAGGCTGGGTGTTGCTGTGTGTGTTGAGATTGAGAGAGTGTCAGGCTGGGTGTTTCAGTTTGTATTGAGATTGCGAGTGTGTCAGGCTGGGTGTTTCAGTTTGTGTTGAGATTGTGTGTGTCAGGCTGGGTGTTGCTGAGTGTGTGTTGAGATTGAGAGTGTGTCAGGCTGGGTGTTTCAGTTTGTGTTGAGATTGCGTGTTTGTCAGGCTGGGTGTTGCTGTGTGTGTTGAGATTGAGAGTGTATCAGGCTGGGTGTTTCAGCTTGTGTTGTGATTGAGAGTGTGTCAGGCTGGGTGCTGCTGTGTGTGTGTTGAGATTGAGTGTGTGTCAGGCTGGGTGTTGCTGTGTGCATGTGAGATTGAGAGTTTGTCAGGCTGGGTGTTGCTGTGTGTGTGTGAGATCGAGTTTGTGTCAGGCTGGGTGTTTCAGTCTGTGTTGAGATTGAGAGTGTGTCAGGCTGGGTGTTGCTTTCTGTGTTGAGATTGAGTGTGTGTCAGGCTGGGTGTTTCAGTCTGTATTGAGATTGAGAGTGTGTCAGGCTGGGTATTTCAGTCTGTGTTGAGATTGAGAGTGTGTCAGGCTGGGTGTTGCTGTTAGTGTTGAGAAAGAGAGTGTGTCAGGCTGGGTGTTTCAGTTTGTGTTGAGATTGAGTGTATGTCAGGCTGGATGTTGCTGTGTGTGTTGAGATTGAGAGTGTGTCAAGCTGGGTGTTGCAGTGTGTGTTGAGATTGAGAGTGTGTCAGGCTGGGTGTTGCTGTGCGTCTGAGATTGAGAGTGTGTCAGGCAGGATGTTGCTGTGTGTGTGTGAGATTGAGTGTGTGTCAGGCTGGGTGTTGCTGTGTGTGTGTTGAGATTGAGTGTGTGACAGGCTGGGTGTTTCAGTTTGTGTTGAGATTGAGTGTGTGTCAGGCAGGATGTTGCTGTGTGTGTGTGAGATTGAGTGTGTGTCAGGCTGGGTGTTGCTGTGTGTGTGTTGAGATTGAGTGTGTGACAGGCTGGGTGTTTCAGTTTGTGTTGAGATTGAGTGTGTGTCAGGCAGGATGTTGCTGTGTGTGTGTGAGATTGAGTGTGTGTCAGGCTGGGTGTTGCTGTGTGTGTTGAGATTGAGTGTGTGACAGGCTGGGTGTTTCAGTTTGTGTTGAGATTGAGTGTGTGTCAGGCAGGATGTTGCTGTGTGTGTTTGAGATCGAGTGTGTGTCAGGCTGGGTGTTGCTGTGTGTGTGTTGAGATTGAGTTTGTGTCAGGCTTGGTGTTGCTGTGCAAGTTGAGATTGAGTGTGTGCCAGGCTGTGTGTGGCTGTGTGTGTTGAGATTCAGAGTGTGTGTCAGGTTGGGTGTTGCTGTGTTTGTTGAGATTGAGTGTGTGTCAGGCTGGGTGTTTCAGTTTGTGTTGAGATTGAGAGTGTGTCAGGCTGGGTGTTGCTGTGTGTGTTGAGTTTGAGTGTGTGTCAGGCTGGGTGTTTCAGTTTGTGTTGAGATTGAGAGTGTGTCAGGCGGGGTGTTGCTGTGTGTGTTGAGATTGAGTGTGTTTGTTGAGATTCAGAGTGTGTGTCAGGCTGGGTGTTGCTGTGTGTGTTGAGTTTGAGTGTGTGTCAGGCTGGGTGTTTCAGTTTGTGTTGAGATTGAGAGTGTGTCAGGCCGGGTGTTGCTGTGTGTGTGTGAGGATTGAGTGTGTGTCAGGCTGGGTGTTGCTGTGTTTGTTGAGATTGAGTGTGTGTCAGGCTGGGTGTTGCTGTGTGTGTTGAGATTGAGAGAGTGTCAGGCTGGGTGTATCAGTTTGTATTGAGATTGCGAGTGTGTCAGGCTGGGTGTTTCAGTTTGTGTTGAGATTGTGTGTGTCTGGCTGGGTGTTTCTGTGTGCGTGTGAGATTGGGAGTGTGTCAGGCTGGGTGTTGCTGTGTGTGTGTTGAGATTGCGAGTGTGTCAGGCTGGGTGTTGCTGTGTGTGTTGAGATTGAGAGAGTGTCAGGCTGGGTGTTTCAGTTTGTATTGAGATTGCGAGTGTGTCAGGCTGGGTGTTTCAGTTTGTGTTGAGATTGTGTGTGTCAGGCTGGGTGTTGCTGAGTGTGTGTTGAGATTGAGAGTGTGTCAGGCTGGGTGTTTCAGTTTGTGTTGAGATTGCGTGTTTGTCAGGCTGGGTGTTGCTGTGTGTGTTGAGATTGAGAGTGTATCAGGCTGGGTGTTTCAGCTTGTGTTGTGATTGAGAGTGTGTCAGGCTGGGTGCTGCTGTGTGTGTGTTGAGATTGAGTGTGTGTCAGGCTGGGTGTTGCTGTGTGCATGTGAGATTGAGAGTTTGTCAGGCTGGGTGTTGCTGTGTGTGTGTGAGATCGAGTTTGTGTCAGGCTGGGTGTTTCAGTCTGTGTTGAGATTGAGAGTGTGTCAGGCTGGGTGTTGCTTTCTGTGTTGAGATTGAGTGTGTGTCAGGCTGGGTGTTTCAGTCTGTATTGAGATTGAGAGTGTGTCAGGCTGGGTATTTCAGTCTGTGTTGAGATTGAGAGTGTGTCAGGCTGGGTGTTGCTGTTAGTGTTGAGAAAGAGAGTGTGTCAGGCTGGGTGTTTCAGTTTGTGTTGAGATTGAGTGTGTGTCAGGCTGGGTGTTTCAGTTTGTGTTGAGATTGAGTGTGTGTCAGGCTGGGTGTTTCAGTGTGTGTTGAGATTGAGAGTGTGTCAAGCTGGGTGTTGCAGTATGTGTTGAGATTGAGAGTGTGTCAGGCTGGGTGTTTCAGTTTGTGTTGAGATTGAGTGTGTGTCAGGCTGGGTGTTGCTGTGTGTGTTGAGATTGAGAGTGTGTCAAGCTGGGTGTTGCAGTGTGTGTGTTAAGATTGAGAGTCTGTCAAGCTGGGTGTTGCTGTGTGTGTCAGATTGAGAGTGTGTCAGGCAGGATGTTGCTGTGTGTGTGTGAGGATTGAGTGTGTGTCAGGCTGGGTGTTTCAGTTTGTGTTGAGATTGAGTGTGTGTCAGGCTGGGTGTTGCTGTGTGTGTTGAGATTGAGAATGTGTCAGGCTGGGTGTTTCAGTTTGTGTTGAGTATGTGTGTGTGTATCAGGCTGGGTGTTGCTGTGTGTGTTGAGATTCAGAGTGTGTCAGGCTGGGTGTTGCTGTGTGTGTGTGTGAGATTGAGTGTGTGTCAGGCTGGCTGTTGCTATGTGTGTGTGAGATTGAGTGTGTGTCAGGCTGGCTGTTGCTGTGTGCGTGTGAGATTGAGTGTGTGTTCGGCTGGGAGTTGCTGTGTGTGTTGAGATTGAGAGTGTGTCAGGCTGGGTGTTTCAGTTTGTGTTGAGATTGAGTGTGTGTCAGGCTGGGTGTTTCAGTTTGTGTTGAGATTGAGTGTATGTCAGGCTGGATGTTGCTGTGTGTGTTGAGATTGAGAGTGTGTCAAGCTGGGTGTTGCTGTGTGTGTTGAGATTGAGAGTGTGTCAAGCTGGGTGTTGCAGTGTGTGTTGCGATTGAGAGTGTGTCAGGCTGGATGTTGCTGTGTGTGTGAGATTGAGAGTGTGTCAAGCTGGGTGTTGCTGTGTGTGTTGAGATAGAGAGTTTGTCTCTCTGGGTGTTGCTGTGTGTGTGAGATTGAGAGTGTATCAAGCTGGGTGTTGCAGTGTGTGTTGAGATTGAGAGTGTGTCAGGCTGGGTGTTGCTGTGTGTCTGAGATTGAGAGTGTGTCAGGCAGGATGTTGCTGTGTGTGCGTGAGATTGAGTGTGTGTCAGGCTGGGTGTTGCTGTGTGTGTGTTGAGATTGAGTGTGTGACAGGCTAGGTGTTTCAGTTTGTGTTGAGATTGAGTGTGTGTCAGGCAGGATGTTGCTGTGTGTGTTTGAGATCGAGTGTGTGTCAGGCTGGGTGTTGCTGTGTGTGTGTTGAGATTGAGTTTGTGTCAGGCTTGGTGTTGCTGTGCAAGTTGAGATTGAGTGTGTGCCAGGCTGTGTGTGGCTGTGTGTGTTGAGATTCAGAGTGTGTGTCAGGTTGGGTGTTGCTGTGTTTGTTGAGATTGAGTGTGTGTCAGGCTGGGTGTTTCAGTTTGTGTTGAGATTGAGAGTGTGTCAGGCTGGGTGTTGCTGTGTGTGTTGAGTTTGAGTGTGTGTCAGGCTGGGTGTTTCAGTTTGTGTTGAGATTGAGAGTGTGTCAGGCGGGGTGTTGCTGTGTGTGTTGAGATTGAGTGTGTTTGTTGAGATTCAGAGTGTGTGTCAGGCTGGGTGTTGCTGTGTTTGTTGAGATTGAGTGTGTGTCAGGCTGGGTGTTGCTGTGTGTGTTGAGTTTGAGTGTGTGTCAGGCTGGATGTTTCAGTTTGTGTTGAGATTGAGAGTGTGTCAGGCGGGGTGTTGCTGTGTGTGTTGAGATTGAGTGTGTTTGTTGAGATTCAGAGTGTGTGTCAGGCTGGGTGTTGCTGTGTTTGTTGAGATTGAGTGTGTGTCAGGCTGGGTGTTGCTGTGTGTGTTGAGATTGAGTGTGTGTCAGGCTGGGTGTTGCTGTGTGTGTTGAGATTGTGAGTGTGTCAGGCTGGGTGTTGCTGTGTGTGTTGAGATTGAGAGAGTGTCAGGCTGGGTGTTTCAGTTTGTATTGAGATTGCGAGTGTGTCAGGCTGGGTGTTTCAGTTTGTGTTGAGATTGTGTGTGTCAGGCTGGGTGTTGCTGAGTGTGTGTTGAGATTGAGAGTGTGTCAGGCTGGGTGTTTCAGTTTGTGTTGAGATTGAGTGTTTGTCAGGCTGGGTGTTGCTGTGTGTGTTGAGATTGAGAGTGTATCAGGCTGGGTGCTGCTGTGTGTGTGTTGAGATTGAGTGTGTGTCAGGCTGGGTGCTGCTGTGTGTGTGTTGAGATTGCGAGTGTGTCAGGCTGGGTGTTGCTGTGTGCATGTGAGATTGAGAGTTTGTCAGGCTGGGTGTTGCTGTGTGTGTTGAGATTGAGAGTGTGTCAGGCTGGGTGTTGCTTTCTGTGTTGAGATTGAGTGTGTGTCAGGCTGGGTGTTTCAGACTGTATTGAGATTGAGAGTGTGTCAGGCTGGGTGTCGCTGTCTGTGTTGAGATTGAGAGTGTGTCAGGCTGGGTGTTTCAGTCTGTGTTGAGATTGAGAGAGTGTCAGGCTGGGTGTTGCTGTGTGTGTTGAGATTGAGAGTGTGTCAGGCTGGGTGTTGCTGTGTGTGTTGAGATTGAGAGTGTGTCAAGCTGGGTGTTTCAGTCTGTGTTGAGATTGAGAGTGTGTCAGGCTGGGTGTTTCAGTCTGTGTTGAGATTGAGAGTGTGTCAGGCTGGGTGTTGCTGTGTGTGTTGAGTTTGAGTGTGTGTCAGGCTGGGTGTTTCAGTTTGTGTTGAGATTGAGAGTGTGTCAGGCGGGGTGTTGCTGTGTGTGTTGAGATTGAGTGTGTTTGTTGAGATTCAGAGTGTGTGTCAGGCTGGGTGTTGCTGTGTTTGTTGAGATTGAGTGTGTGTCAGGCTGGGTGTTGCTGTGTGTGTTGAGTTTGAGTGTGTGTCAGGCTGGATGTTGCTGTCTGTGTTGAGATTGAGAGTGTGTCAAGCTGGATGTTGCTGTTTGTGTGAGATTGAGTGTGTGTCAGGCTGGGTGTTGCTGTGTGTGTTGAGATTGAGAGTGTGTCAAGCTGGATGTTGCTGTTTGTGTGAGATTGAGAGTGTGTCAGGCTGGGTGTTGCAGTGTGTGTTGAGATTGAGAGTGTGTCAGGCTGGATGTTGCTGTTTGTGTGAGATTGAGAGTGTGTCAGGCTGGGTGTTGCTGTGTGTGTTGAGATTGAGAGTGTGTCAAGCTGGGTGTTGCTTTGTGTGTCGAGATTGAGAGTGTGTCAGGCTGGATGTTGTGTGTGTGAGATTGAGAGTTTGTCATGCTGGGTGTTGTGTGTGTGAGATTGAGAGTTTGTCAGGCTGGGTGTTGCTGTGTGTGTTGAGATTGAGAGTGTGTCAGGCTGGGTGTTGCTGTGTGTGTTGAGATTGAGAGTGTGTCAAGCTGGGTGTTGCAGTGTGTGTTGAGATTGAGAGTGTGTCAAGCTGGGTGTTGCAGTGTGTGTTGAGATTGAGAGTGTGTCAGGCTGGATCTTGCTGTGTGTGTGAGATTGAGAGTGTGTCAAGCTGGGTGTTGCAGTGTGTGTTGAGATTGAGTGTGTGTCAAGCTGGATGTTGCAGTGTGTGTTGAGATTGAGAGTGTGTCAAACTGGGTGTTGCTGTGTGTGTTGAGATTGAGAGTGTGTCAGGCTGGGTGTTGCAGTGTGTGTTGAGATTGAGACTGTGTCAGGCTGGGTGTTTACGTTTGTGCTGAGATTGAGTGTATGTCAGGCTGGATGTTGCTGTGTGTGTTGAGATTGAGAGTGTGTCAAGCTGGGTGTTGCTGTGTGTGTTGAGATTGAGAGTGTGTCAAGCTGGGTGTTGCAGTGTGTGTTGAGATTGAGAGTGTGTCAGGCTGGGTGTTGCTGTGTGTCTGAGATTGAGAGTGTGTCAGGCAGGATGTTGCTGTGTGTGTGTGAGATTGAGTGTGTGTCAGGCTGGGTGTTGCTGTGTGTGTGTTGAGATTGAGTCTGTGACAGGCTGGGTGTTTCAGTTTGTGTTGAGATTGAGTGTGTGTCTGGCAGGATGTTGCTGTGTGTGTGTGAGATTGAGTGTGTGTCAGGCTGGGTGTTGCTGTGTGTGTGTTGAGATTGAGTGTGTGACAGGCTGGGTGTTTCAGTTTGTGTTGAGATTGAGTGTGTGTCAGGCAGGATGTTGCTGTGTGTGTGTGAGATTGAGTGTGTGTCAGGCTGGGTGTTGCTGTGTGTGTGTTGAGATTGAGTGTGTGACAGGCTGGGTGTTTCAGTTTGTGTTGAGATTGAGTGTGTGTCAGGCAGGATGTTGCTGTGTGTGTTTGAGATCGAGTGTGTGTCAGGCTGGGTGTTGCTGTGTGTGTGTTGAGATTGAGTTTGTGTCAGGCTTGGTGTTGCTGTGCAAGTTGAGATTGAGTGTGTGCCAGGCTGTGTGTGGCTGTGTGTGTTGAGATTCAGAGTGTGTGTCAGGTTGGGTGTTGCTGTGTTTGTTGAGATTGAGTGTGTGTCAGGCTGGGTGTTTCAGTTTGTGTTGAGATTGAGAGTGTGTCAGGCTGGGTGTTGCTGTGTGTGTTGAGTTTGAGTGTGTGTCAGGCTGGGTGTTTCAGTTTGTGTTGAGATTGAGAGTGTGTCAGGCGGGGTGTTGCTGTGTGTGTTGAGATTGAGTGTGTTTGTTGAGATTCAGAGTGTGTGTCAGGCTGGGTGTTGCTGTGTATGTTGAGTTTGAGTGTGTGTCAGGCTGGGTGTTTCAGTTTGTGTTGAGATTGAGAGTGTGTCAGGCGGGGTGTTGCTGTGTGTGTTGAGATTGAGTGTGTTTGTTGAGATTCAGAGTGTGTGTCAGGCTGGGTGTTGCTGTGTTTGTTGAGATTGAGTGTGTGTCAGGCTGGGTGTTGCTGTGTGTGTTGAGATTGAGTGTGTGTCAGGCTGGGTGTTGCTGTGTGTGTTGAGATTGTGAGTGTGTCAGGCTGGGTGTTGCTGTGTGTGTTGAGATTGAGAGAGTGTCAGGCTGGGTGTTTCAGTTTGTATTGAGATTGCGAGTGTGTCAGGCTGGGTGTTTCAGTTTGTGTTGAGATTGTGTGTGTCTGGCTGGGTGTTTCTGTGTGCGTGTGAGATTGGGAGTGTGTCAGGCTGGGTGTTGCTGTGTGTGTGTTGAGATTGCGAGTGTGTCAGGCTGGGTGTTGCTGTGTGTGTTGAGATTGAGAGAGTGTCAGGCTGGGTGTTTCAGTTTGTATTGAGATTGCGAGTGTGTCAGGCTGGGTGTTTCAGTTTGTGTTGAGATTGTGTGTGTCAGGCTGGATGTTGCTGAGTGTGTGTTGAGATTGAGAGTGTGTCAGGCTGGGTGTTTCAGTTTGTGTTGAGATTGAGTGTTTGTCAGGCTGGGTGTTGCTGTGTGTGTTGAGATTGAGAGTGTATCAGGCTGGGTGTTTCAGCTTGTGTTGTGATTGAGAGTGTGTCAGGCTGGGTGCTGCTGTGTGTGTGTTGAGATTGAGTGTGTGTCAGGCTGGGTGTTGCTGTGTGCATGTGAGATTGAGAGTTTGTCAGGCTGGGTGTTGCTGTGTGTGTGTGAGATCGAGTTTGTGTCAGGCTGGGTGTTTCAGTCTGTGTTGAGATTGAGAGTGTGTCAGGCTGGGTGTTGCTTTCTGTGTTGAGATTGAGTGTGTGTCAGGCTGGGTGTTTCAGACTGTATTGAGATTGAGAGTGTGTCAGGCTGGGTGTTGCTGTCTGTGTTGAGATTGAGAGTGTGTCAGGCTGGGTGTTTCAGTCTGTGTTGAGATTGAGAGAATGTCAGGCTGATTGTTGCTGTGTGTGTTGAGATTGAGAGTGTGTCAGGCTGGGTGTTGCTGTGTGTGTTGAGATTGAGAGTGTGTCAAGCTGGGTGTTTCAGTCTGTGTTGAGATTGAGAGTGTGTCAGGCTGGGTGTTTCAGTCTGTGTTGAGATTGAGACTGTGTCAGGCTGGGTGTTGCTGTGTGTGTTGAGATTGAGAGTGTGTCAAGCTGGGTGTTTCAGTCTGTGTTGAGATTGAGTGTGTGTCAGGCTGGATGTTGCTGTCTGTGTTGAGATTGAGAGTGTGTCAAGCTGGATGTTGCTGTTTGTGTGAGATTGAGAGTGTGTCAGGCTGGGTGTTGCTGTGTGTGTTTAGATTGAGAGTGTGTCAAGCTGGATGTTGCTGTTTGTGTGAGATTGAGAGTGTGTCAGGCTGGGTGTTGCAGTGTGTGTTGAGATTGAGAGTGTGTCAGGCTGGATGTTGCTGTTTGTGTGAGATTGAGAGTGTGTCAGGCTGGGTGTTGCTGTGTGTGTTGAGATTGAGAGTGTGTCAAGCTGGGTGTTGCTTTGTGTGTCGAGATTGAGAGTGTGTCAGGCTGGATGTTGTGTGTGTGAGATTGAGAGTTTGTCAGGCTGGGTGTTGCTGTGTGTGTTGAGATTGAGAGTGTGTCAAGCTGGGTGTTGCAGTGTGTGTTGAGATTGAGAGTGTGTCAGGCTGGGTGTTGCTGTGTGTGTTGAGATTGAGAGTGTGTCAAGCTGGGTGTTGCAGTGTGTGTTGAGATTGAGAGTGTGTCAAGCTGGGTGTTGCAGTGTGTGTTGAGATTGAGAGTGTGTCAGGCTGGATGTTGCTGTGTGTGTGAGATTGAGAGTGTGTCAAGCTGGGTGTTGCAGTGTGTGTTGAGATTGAGAGTGTGTCAAGCTGGGTGTTGCTGTATGTGTGAGATTGAGAGTGTGTCAGGCTGGGTGTTGCTGTGTGTGTGAGATTGAGAGTGTGTCAGGCAGGATGTTGCTGTGTGTTTGAGATTGAGTGTGTGTCAGGCTGGGTGTTGCTTTGTGTGTGTTGTGATTGAGTGTGTGTCAGGCTGGCTGTTGCTGTGTGTGTGTGAGATTGAGCGTGTGTCAGGCTGGGTGTTGCTGTGTGTGTGAGATTGAGTGTGTGTCAAGCTGGGTGTTGCTGTGTGTGTGTTGAGATTGAGTGTGTGTCAGGCTGGGTGTTGCTGTGTGTGTTGAGATTGAGAGTGTGTCAGGCTGGTTGTTGCTGTGTTTGTTGAGATTGAGTGTGTGTCAGGCTGGTTGTTGCTGTGTGTGTTGAGATTGAGTGTGTGTTACGCTGGGTGTTGCTGTGTGTGTTGAGATTGAGTGTGTGTTAGGCTGGGTGTTGCTGTGTGTGTTGAGATTGAGTGTGTGTCAGGCTGGGTGTTGCTGTGTTTGTTGAGATTGAGTGTGTGTTAGGCTGGGTGTTGCTGTGTGTTTTGACATTGAGTGTGTGTCAGGCTGGTTGTTGCTGTGTGTGTTGAGATTGGGTTTGTGTTAGGCTGGGTGTTGCTGTGTGTGTTAGGATTGAGTGTGTTAGGCTGGGTGTTGCTGTGTGTGTTGAGATTGAGTGTCTGTTAGGCTGGGTGTTGCTCTGTGTGTTGAGATTAAGTGTGTGTCAGGCTGGGTGTTGCTGTGTGTGTGTGGGATTGAGTGTGTGTTCGGCTGGGTGTTGCTCTGTGTGTTGAGATTGAGTGTGTGTTAGGCTGGGTGTTGCTGTGTGTGTTGAGATTGAGTGTGTGTTAGGCTGGGTGTTGCTGTGTGTGTTGAGATTGAGTGTGTGCTCGGCTGGGTGTTGCTGTGTGTGTTGAGATTGAGTGTGTGTTAGGCTGGGTGTTGCTCTGTGTGTTGAGATTGAGTGTGTGTCAGGCTGGGTGTTGCTGTGTGTGTTCAGATTGAGTTTGTGTCAGGCTGGTTGTTGCTGTGTTTGTTGAGATTGAGTGTGTGTTCGGCTGGGTGTTGCTGTTTTCAAGCTGGTCATGTGGAACAATCGGAGCTTTGATGATCATGCTTAGCCAGATAGGAGCTCAGTCTTGGCATCATTCTCCAGCACCAGCACTCGGCCAGGATTCTGATCTGTTCCTGGCTCTCCGGACCAGCTCCAGTCTGTGCGCTGACCTGCTCTGGAAGCACTCACCCTGTCCATTGATAAAGCACTTTTAACACAGAATATCCCCAGGCACTTGACTGAGCAGAAAGCAGCAAAGAACGGGATCTGACTCAAAAGAGGGGGCATTAGAACAGCTGAGTCAAGGTGATGGGTTTTAAGAGCATCCTATCGGAGGAGAGAGTAACAGAGAGGTTTCGGGAGGCAATTCCAGATGTTAGGATCCAGGCGTTTGAAGTCACGGCCGCCAATGGTGGAGTGAAGAGGGATCATGGTGCGAGAAAGAATTGTAAAATGAATAAACTTGTATTTATTTAGCGAATTTCACATTTTCAGGATGTCTCAAAGTGCTTCACAACCAATTAAGTATTTTTGAAGTTTAGTCACTGTTGTCATGAAGGGAACACAGCAGCCAAATGCGCACAGTAAGAGCCCACAAACAGCAATGAGGAAATGACCTGATAATCTGTTTCAGTGACGTTGTTTGAGCGATCAATATTGGCCCCTGGTCACCAAGGAGAACTTCCCAGTGATTCTCATAGTACCATGGGATATTTGACCTCCATCTGAGAGAATGATGACGTGTCCGACTCCCTCAGTACTGACCCTCCGACAGTGCAGCACTCCCTCAGTACTGACCCTCTGACAGTGCAGCACGCCCTCAGTACTGACCCTCTGACAGTGCAGCACTCTCTCAGTACCGACCCTCCGACAGTGCAGCACTCCCTCAGTACTGACCCTCCGACAGTGCAGCACTCCCTCAGTACTGACCCTCCGACAGTGCAGTGCTCCCTCAGTACTGACCCTCCGACAGTGCAGTGCTCCCTCAGTACTGACCCTCCGACAGTGCAGCACTCCCTCAGTACTGACCCTCCGACAGTGCAGTGCTCCCTCAGTACTGACCCTCCGACAGTGCAGTGCTCCCTCAGTACTGACCCTCCGACAGTGCAGTGCTCCCTCAGTACTGACCCTCCGACAGTGCAGCACTCGCTCAGTACTGACGCTCCGACAGTGCGGCACTCCCTCAGTACTGACCCTCCGACAGTGCGGCACTCCCTCAGTACTGACCTTCTGACAGTGCGGTGCTCCCTCAGTACTGACCTTCCGACAGTGCAGTGCTCCCTCAGTACTGACCCTCCGACAGTGCAGCGCTCCCTCGGTACTGACCTTCCGACAGTGCAGTGCTCCCTCAGTACTGACCCTCCGACAGTGCAGCACTCCCTCAGTACTGACCCTCCGACAGTGCAGTGCTCCCTCAGTACTGACCCTCCGACAGTGCAGTGCTCCCTCAGTACTAACCCTCCGACAGTGCAGCACTCCCTCAGTACTGACCCTCCGACAGTGCAGTGCTCCCTCAGTACTGACCCTCCGACAGTGCAGTGCTCCCTCAGTACTGACCCTCCGATAGTGCAGCACTCCCTCAGTACTGACCCTCCGACAGTGCAGCACTCCCTCAGTACTGACCCTCTGACAGTGCAGCACTCCCTCAGTACTGACCCTCCGACAGTGCAGCACTCCCTCAGTACTGACCCTCTGACAGTGCAGCACTCCCTCAGTACTGACCCTCTGACAGTGCAGCACTCCCTCAGTACTGACCCTCCGACAGTGCAGCACTCCCTCAGTACTGACCCTCCGACAGTGCAGTGCTCCCTCAGTACTGACCCTCCGACAGTGCAGTGCTCCCTCAGTACTAACCCTCCGACAGTGCAGCACTCCCTCAGTACTGACCCTCCGACAGTGCAGTGCTCCCTCAGTACTGACCCTCCAACAGTGCAGTGCTCCCTCAGTACTGACCCTCCGATAGTGCAGCACTCCCTCAGTACTGACCCTCCGACAGTGCAGCACTCCCTCAGTACTGACCCTCCAACAGTGCAGCACTCCCTCAGTACTGACCCTCCGACAGTGCGGCACTCCCTCAGTACTGACCCTCCGACAGTGCAGCACTCCCTCAGTACTGACCCTCTGACAGTGCAGCACTCCATCAGTACTGACCCTCCGACAGTGCAGCACTCCCTCAGTACTGACCTTCCGACAGTGCAGCACTCCCTCAGTACTGACCCTCCGACAGTGCAGCACTCCCTCAGTACTGACCCTCTGACAGTGCAGCACTCCATCAGTACTGACCCTCCGACAGTGCAGCACTCCCTCAGTACTGACCCTCTGACAGTGCAGCACTCCCTCAGTACTGACCCTCTGACAGTGCAGCACTCCATCAGTACTGACCCTCCGACAGTGCAGCACTCCCTCAGTACTGACCCTCCGACAGTGCAGCACTCCCTCAGTACTGACCCTCCGACAGTGCAGCACTCCCTCAGTACTGACCCTCTGACAGTGCAGCACTCCCTCAGTACTGACCCTCCGACAGTGCAGCACTCCCTCAGTACTGACCCTCTGACAGTGCAGCACTCCCTCAGTACTGACACTCTGACAGTACAGCACTCCCTCAGTACTGACCCTCTGACAGTGCACCACTCCCTCAGTACTGACTCTCTGACAGTGCAGTGCTCCCTCAGTACTGACCCTCTGACAGTGCAGCACTCCCTCAGTACTGACCCTCCGACAGTGCAGCGCTCCCTCAGTACTGACCCTCCGACAGTGCACTGCTCCCTCAGTACTGACCCTCTGACAGTGCAGCACTCCCTCAGTACTGACCCTCCGACAGTGCAGCGCTCCCTCAGTACTGACCCTCCGACAGTGCAGTGCTCCCTCAGTACTGACCCTCTGACAGTGCAGCACTCCCTCAGTACTGACCCTCCGACAGTGCAGCGCTCCCTCAGTACTGACCCTATGACAGTGCAGTGCTCCCTCAGTACTGACCCTCCGACAGTGCAGCGCTCCCTCAGTACTGACCCTCCGACAGTGCAGCACTCCCTCAGTACTGACCCTCTGACAGTGCAGTGCTCCCTCAGTCCTGACCCTCCGACAGTGCAGCACTCCCTCAGTACTGACCCTCCGACAGTGCAGCGCTCCCTCAGTACTGTCCCTCCGACAGTGCAGTGCTCCCTCAGTACTGACCCTCCGACAGTGCAGCGCTCCCTCAGTACTGACCCTCCGACAGTGCAGCACTCCCTCAGTACTGACCCTCTGACAGTGCAGTGCTCCCTCAGTCCTGACCCTCCGACAGTGCAGCACTCCCTCAGTACTGACCCTCCGACAGTGCGGTGCTCACTCAGTACTGACCTTCCGACAGTGCAGTGCTCCCTCAGTACTGATCCTCCGACAGTGCAGCACTCCCTGAGTACTGACCTTCCGACAGTGCAGTGCTCCCTCAGTACTGACCCTCCGAAAGTGCAGCACTCCCTCAGTACTGACCCTCCGACAGTGCAGCACTCACTCAGTACTGACCTTCCGACAGTGCAGCGCTCCCTCGGGACTGACCCACCGACAGTGCAGCGCTCCCTCAGTACTGACCTTCCGACAGTGCAGTGTTCCCTCAGTACTGACCCTCCGACAGTGCGGTGCTCCCTCAGTACTGACCTTCCGACAGTGCGGTGCTCCCTCAGTACTGACCTTCCGACAGTGCAGTGCTCCCTCAGTACTGACCCTCCGACAGTGCAGCACTCCCTCGGTACTGACCTTCCGACAGTGCAGTGCTCCCTCAGTATTGACCCTCCGACAGTGCAGCGCTCCCTCGGTACTGACCCTCCGACAGTGCAGCGCTCATTCAGTACTGACCCTCCGACAGTGCAGCGCTCCCTCGGTACTGACCCTCCGACAGTGCAGCGCTCCCTCGGTACTGACCCTCCGACAGTGCAGCGCTCCCTCGGTACTGACCCTCCGACAGTGCAGCGCTCCCTCGGTACTGCATTGGCAGTATCAGCCTGGACTTTGTGCTCCCTGCCCCTTCTGTCTCTGGAATGGGATTTGAACCCATGATCTTCTGACTCCAAGGTGAGACTGCTACTCGTGATTTCTGTCCTCTTCAGTAACCATGATTTTAATTGCTCCAGCATTGGTGGCTGGGCCTTCAGTTGCTTGGGCCATTGTGTTTTGAACTCCTGACTTAATAAAAGAGGAGGTGGTATTGCACTGTTGATCAAGGAGTCAATTACTGCAGTAAGGAGGGATGATATCTTAGAAGGTTCCTCTAATGAGGCCATATGGGTAGAACTTAAAAACAAAAAGTGGGCATTCACTTGGCCTGGAGTGTACTACAGAACTCCAAGCAGTCAGGGAGAGATAGAGGAGCAGATATGTAGGAAAATCTCAGAGAGATGTAAAAATAATAGGGTAAGAATAGTAGAGGATTGCAACTTCCCCAATCCCCTGGGATAGTCTTAATGCAAAAGGCTTAAAGGGGGCGGAATTCTTCAAATGCAGACAGGAGAGCTTTTTGAGCCAGTACGTAGAAAGTGATGATATTGGCATCACCCATGTCCTGGGGTACTGCTCCCTCATCCCAGCACAGGCAAAGCAGTTCATGTAGTGCTGAGAGTATAGCAGGCTTGGCACTCTTGATGATTTCAGGGATAATGCCGTCCTTTCCAGGGGCTTTTCCACTGGCTAGAGAATCAATGGCATCACTGAGTTCAGATTTTGTTGGCTGTTCATCCAGCTCATCCATGACTGGTAGAGGCTGGGCTGCATTGAGGGCGGTCTCAGTGACAACATTCTCCCTGGAGTACAGTTCTAGGTAGCGCTCAACCCAGCGGTCCATTTGCTTGCATTGGTCAGTGATTATGTCCCCTGATTTAGATTTGAGGGGGGCGATCTTCTTGATGGTTGGCCCAGAAGCTCTCTTAATGCTGTCGTACATTATTCTGATGTTTTCGGTGTCGGAGGCCAGCTGAATATGACTGCATAGGTGTTGCCAATAATCACCCTCTATAAGAACATGGGTGACCGCGGTGACAGCAACAACTACCGTGGAATCTCCCTGCTCAGCATAGTGGGGAAAGTCTTCACTCGAGTCATTTTAAACAGACTCCAGAAGCTGGCTGAGCGTGTCTACCCTGAGGCACAGTGCGGCTTTCGAGCAGATTGATCCACCATTGATAGGCTGTTCTCCCTTCGCCAGATACAGGAGAAATGCCGTGCACAACAGATGCCCCTCGACGTTGCCTTCATTAATCTCACCAAAGCCTTTGACCTCATCAGCAGACGTGGTCTCTTCAGACTACTAGCAAAGATCGGATGTCCACCAAAGCTACAAGGTATCATCACCTCATTCCATGACAATATGAAAGGCACAATTCAACATGGGGGCTCCTCATCAGAGCCCTTTCCTATCCTGAGTGGCATGAAATATGAAAGGCACAATTCAACATGGGGGCTCCTCATCAGACCCCTTTCCTATCCTGAGTGGCATGAAACAGGGCTGTGTTCTCGCACCCACACTTTTTGGGATTTTCTTCTCCCTGCTGCTTTCACATGCGTTCAAGTCCTCTGAAGAAGGAATTTTCCTCCACACAAGATCAGGGGGCAGGTTGTTCAACCTTGCCCGTCTTAGAGTGAAGTCCAAAGTACGGAAGGTCCTCATCAGGGAACTCCTCTTTGTTGACAATGCTGCATTAACATCTCACACTGAAGAGTGCCTGCAGAGTCTCATCGACAGGATTGCGGCTGCTTGCAACGAATTTGACCGAACCATCAGTTTCAAGAAAATGAACATCATGGGACAGGACGTCAGAAATGCTCCATCCATCAATATCGGCGACCACGCTCTGGAAGTGGTTCAAGAGTTCACCTACCTAGGCTCAACTATCACCAGTAACCTGTCTCTCGATGCAGAAATCAACAAGCGCATGGGAAAGGCTTCCACTGCTATGTCCAGACTGGCCAAGAGAGTGTGGGAAAATGGCGCACTGACACAGAACACAAAAGTCTGAGTGTATCAAGCCTGTGTCTTCAGTACCTTGCTCTACGGCAGCGAGGCCTGGACAATGTATGTCAGCCAAGAGCGACGTCTCAATTCATTCCATCTTCGCTGCCTCCGGAGAATACTTGGCATCAGGTGGCAGGACCGTATCTTCAACACAGAAGTCCTTGAAGCGACCAACATCCCCAGCTTATACACACTACTGAGTCAGCGGCGCTTGAGATGGCTTGGCCATGTGAGCTGCATGGAAGATGGCAGGATCCCCAAGGACACATTGTACAGCGAGCTCGCCACTGGTATCAGATGTCCGGCCATCCATGTCTCCGCTTTAAAGACGTCTGCAAACGCGACATGAAGTCCTGTGACATTGATCACAAGTCGTGGGAGTCGGTTGCCAGTGATCGCCAGAGCTGGCGGGCAGCCATAAAGGCGGGGCTAAAGTGTGGCAAGTCGAAGAGACTTAGCAGTTGGCAGGAAAAAAGACAGAAGCGCAAGGAGAGAGCCAACTGTGTAACAGCCCCGACAAACAAATTTATCTGCAGCACCTGTGGAAGAGCCTGTCACTCTAGAATTGGCCTTTATAGTCACTCCAGGCGCTGCTTCACAAACCACTGACCACCTCCAGGCGCTTACCCATTGTCTCTCGAGATAAGGAGGCCCAAAGAAGAAGAAGAAGAACATAGAAAGTCCGACAAGAGAAGGGGCAGTACTGGACCTAATCCTAGAGAATGAAGCTGGACAAGTGGTAGAAGTGTCAGTGGGGGAACATTTCGGGGATAGTGACCATATCTCTAAAATTTAAGGTAGTTATGGAAAAGGTCAAAGATGGACCGGAAATAAAGGTACTGAATTGGGGGAAGGCTGATTTCAATCTGATAAAACAGGATCTGGCCAATGTGGACTGGGAGCAGCTACTTGTAGGAAAGTCTACATCAGACCAGTGGGAGTCATTCAAAGAGGAAATAGTGAGAGTTCAGAGCCAACATGTTCCTGTAAAGATGAAGGGTAGGACTAACAGACCCAGGGAGCCCTGGATGTTTGCCTTTGCTCCATGACCTTTTGGTCAGCTATGTGGCCTTGTCCAATCTACACCTTCTCCTTTGTTATCTCTTGCCCCACCCCCGCCTCACTTGCTTATAAACTGTGACATTTTAATATTTGTCTGTTCCGAAGAAGGGTCACTGACCCGAAACGTTAACTCTGCTTCTTTTTCCACAGATACTGCCAGACCTGCTGAGTGGTTCCAGCATTTCTTGTTTTTATTTCAGGTTTCCAGCATCTGCAGTATTTTGCTTTTAATATAGAGGATTCGTTCAGGAAGAAAAAGGAGGCTTATGGCAGATTCCGAGTGCTGAAAACAGTGGACACCCTAGATGAGTACAGAATGTGTAGGGGGGTTCTAAAAAAAGTAATTAGGAGAGCGAAGAGGGGACATGAAAAAACACTGGCGGGTGGAGGGCAAGATAAAGGAAAATCCTAAGGGGGTTTATAAGTATATTAAGGGCAAGAGGATAACCAGGGAAAGAGTAGGGCCCATTAGGGACCAATGTGGCAATCTTTGTGTGGAGCCGGAAGGCATAGGTGAAGTTTTAAATGATTACTTTGCATCTGTGTTTACAATGGAGAAGAACGATGTAGGTGTAGAGATCAGGGAGGGGGATTGTGATATACTTGAACATATTAACATTGAAAGGGAGGAAGTATTAGCTGGTTTAGCGGGCTTAAAAGTGGATAAATCCCCAGGCCCAGATGAGATGTATCCCAGGCTGTTATGTGAGGCAAGGGAGGAGATAGCAGGGGCTCTGACGCAAATTTTCAGATCCTCTCTGACCATAGGAGAGGTACCAGAGGACTGGAGGACAATGAATGTGGTACCATTATTCAAGAAGGGTAGCAGGGATAGACCAGGTAATTACAGGCCGGTGAGTCCAACATCAGTGGTTGGGAAAATATTGGAAAAAATTCTGAGGGATAGGATTAATCTCCACTTGGAGAGGCAGGGATTAATCAGGGATAGTCAGCATGGCTTTGTCAGGGGGAGATCGTGTCTAACAAATTTGATTGAATTTTTCGAGGAGGTGACGAGATGTGTAGATGAAGGTAAAGCAGTAGATGTAGTCTACATGGACATCAGTAAGGCTTTTGATAAGGTCCCACATGGGAGATTGGTTAAGAAGGTAAGAGCCCATGGGATCCACGGCAATTTGGCAAATTGGATCCAAAATTGGCTTAGTGGCAGGAGGCAGAGGGTGATGGTCGAGGGCTGTTTTTGCGAGTGGAAGCCTGTGACCAGTGGTGTACCACAGGGATCGGTGCTGGGACCTTTACTGTTTGTAGTGTACATTAATGATTTAGACATGAATATAGGAGGTATGATAAGTAAGTTTACAGATGACACAAAAATTGGTGGTTTCGTAAATTGTGAGGAGGAAATCCTTAGATTACAGGACGATATCGATAGGCTGGTAAGATGGGCAGAGCAGTGGCAAATGGAATTTAATCCTGAGAAGTGTGAGGTGATGCATTTTGGGAGGACAAACAAGGCAAGGGAATATACAATGGATGGTAGGACCCTAGGAAGTACAGAAAGTCAGAAGGACCTTGGTGTACTTGTCCATAGATCACTGAAGGCAGCAGCACAGGTGGGTAAGGTGGTTAGGAAGGCATATGGGATACTTGCCTTTATCAATCGAGGCATAGAATATAAGAGCAGGGAGGTTATGATGGAGCTGTATAAAACGCTAGTTCGGCCACAGCTGGAGTACTGTGTACAGTTCTGGTCACCACACTATAGGAAGGATGTGATTGCACTGGAGAGGGTGCAGAGGAGATTCACCAGGATGTTGCCTGGGCTGGAGCATTTCAGCTATGAAGAGAGACTGAAAAAGCTAGGGTTGTTTTCATTAGTGCAGAGAAGGGGGGACATGATTGAGGTATACAAAATGATGAGGGGCATTGATAGGTTAGATAGATTAGATATACAGCACTGAAACAGGCCCTTCGGCCCACCGAGTCTGTGCCGAACATCAACCACCCATTTATACTAATCCTGCACTAATCCCATATTCCTACCAAACATCCCCACCTGTCTCTATATTTCCCTACCACCTACCTATACTAGTGACAATTTATAATGGCCAATTTACCTATCAACCTGCAAGTCTTTTGGCTTGTGGGAGGAAACCGGAGCACCCGGAGAAAACCCACGCAGACACAGGGAGAACTTGCAAACTCCACACAGGCAGTACCCGGAATCGAACCCGGGTCCCTGGAGCTGTGAGGCTGCGGTGCTAACCACTGCGCCACTGTGCCGCCCAAATAGGAAGAGATTTTTTCCCTTAGTGGAGAGGTCAATAACTAGGGGGCATAGATTTAAGGTAAGGGGCAGGAGGTTTCGAGAGGATTTGAGGAAAACAATTTTCACCCAGAGGGTGGTTGGAATCTGGAACGCACTGCCTGAAGAGGTGGTAGAGGCAGGAACCCTCACAACATTTGAGTAGTATTTAGATGAGCACTTGAAACACCATAGCATACAAAGCTACAGGCCAAATGCAAGAAAATGTGATTAGAATAGTTAGGTGCTTGATGGCCGGCACAGACACGATGGGCCGAAGGGCCTGTTTCTGTGCTGTATAACTCTATGACTATGACTTTGTAACATGCTAGTAAAAACTATGCTTTTTAATGTAGTTTAAGAAGCAGTCAGAGCAGTCAGGTGACCTCACATCAACTCTGCTCAAAGACTTGGTTCCCAGGACAACAAGGAACCCAGATCAAAGGCCTTCTTGAAAAATAGAGAGTACAGGGGTATAATACCTGAAGAACAATGGGTTTCATCCTCCCAGACTTTCAGATTGTAAACAAGGAGTCAGACAACCTGAGAATGTAAAAACTATTGGCAGTTGCTAATACCTAGAAACAATGGAAAGCTAGAGTCGCTTTGCTGTAGCCAGACTTGTGGACCTTGCCTGTTTAGAAAGACAATTGGCTATTGACTTTTGATTCCAGATAAATTCAACTGATTTTCAGAATGCAGGAAGCAGTAAGGAAGCCCAGGAGAAGGAAGACCTGCTCTTGGATCACTGATACAGCAAAAGACTACAAAGAGTTGCACCTGCTTTATAATGTTGAGGTTTGCAGAGAAGTAAAAGACCAACAAGATCACCTTATTCACGGAAGTGCAGGTCAAAAGCACTCAGAAAAGTGAGCAAAGAGGACACTGACTGTGAGAAAGGTCTGGGAGATCCAACCCATTGCAACTGAGAGGGGTTTGGGACTTTTAACTACAAAGATTTCACCATCAAGGTGGACTGTGTAATGGATAAGTTTAGCGTGAGGTTTTCAAGTGTTTTAATAAGTAAATAGAACATAGAACATTAGAACATTACAGCGCAGTACAGGCCCTTCGGCCCTCAATGTTGCGCCGATCTGTGAAACCATCTGACCTACACTATTCCATTTTCATCCATATGTCTATCCAATGACCACTTAAATGCCCTTAAAGTTGGCGAGTCTACTACTGTTGCAGGCAGGGCGTTCCACGCCCCTACTACTCTCTGTGTAAAGAAACTAACTCTGACATCTGTCCTATATCTATCACCCCTCAACTTAAAGCTATGTCCCCTCGTGTTTGCCATCACCATCCGAGGAAAAAGCCTATCACTATCCACCCTATCTAACCCTCTGATTATCTTATATGTCTCTATTAAGTCACCTCTCCTCCTCCTTCTCTCTAACGAAAACAACCTCAAGTCCCTCAGCCTTTCCTCGTAAGACCTTCCCTCCATACCAGGCAACATCCTAGTAAATCTCCTCTGCACCTTTTCCAAAGCTTCCACATCCTTCCTATAATGCGGTGACCAGAACTGCACGCAATACTCCAGGTGCGGCCGCACCAGAGTTTTGTACAGCTGCAGCATGACCTCGTGGCTCCGAAACTCGATCCCCCTACTAATAAAAGTTAACACACCATATGCCTTCTTAACAGCCCTATTAACCTGGGTGGCAACTTTCAGGGATTTATGTACCTGGACACCAAGATCTCTCTGTTCATCTACACTACCAAGAATCTTCCCATTAGCCCAGTATTCTGCATTCCTGTTACTCCTTCCAAAGTGAATCACCTCACACTTTTCCGCATTAAACTCCATTTGCCATCTCTCAGCCCAGCTCTGCAGCCTATCTATGTCCCTCTGTACCCTACAACATCCTTCGGCACTATCCACAAAGATATTCATCCTGAGGAGGGTTAAACCAATCACCTTCTATGTTTCAGGAGAAAACCATTCAATTCAGGAATCCCTATGGTTTCAGGACGGGTGTTAATGACATCTCTTAGTCTGACACTGAGTGAAAGTTAGCTGACCATGTCCACTTTCAATGTCAACTGTGGCTCATTTAAAACAAAAGGAAAATTCATTTCCAGAAGGTGCTATGCTGAATATAGTCTATGTTTAAAGTTATGAATAGGACAAGCCTGTAATGGGCATGACAATACTATCACAGGGTTGAAGCGGGTACTTAACAGCTGTGGACAGGGCTAGCTAGTTCAAGAGGATGAGTTAAGGAGCTGCACTACTATGACAGGATGAGAAGAACTTGTATATATTTGATAAAACCTGAACATTTTCAACAACATTTGAACAATGCTGCAATTCCTTACCTCACAGCAGAAGGTCGTTTGGTGTACCAGCAAAAAAGTGATGCTTCAGAGTTTGTGGCACAATGCCATCCAATGGCCAGAGTCTGTAGTTGCAAACAGATTTACAATGCTCTCTCTGCATTTTAGCATTGTTACTACCATCTAAGTCTAAAGCGGGTTACATTGGAAAGGCCCATCACAGTGCCACCTGCATGCAGAACAGATAGTGCAGCTAAATGTAGGATCTGCAACAACTTACATTTATATAGCATCCTTAATGTAGTTAAAAACGTGCCAAGTGACTTCACAGGAGTGTTGCTGACAGGAGAGTGTTGGAATAGTGGCTTAGGAATCTTCAATACATTTTGAAATAGAATGTTGTGACTCACACAGTGATTTTAACGTAATAAATTTGTAATGAAATGGCAAAACTTAGAGCTATTTGGGAAGCAAGTAGTCGAGGTTTTGGGAGATGCAAATCTGAGCCACTACAGTCGCATAGTAGTAATGTTACTGGATTAGTAATCTAGAGGCCTAGACTACTACTCTAGTGAGATGAATTCAAATCCTACCACATCAGCTGGAGAAATATAAATTCAGTTAATTAATAAATCTGGAATACAATACCAAATCATTAATATTGATCATGAAATTACCAGATTGTCATAAGAACCCATCTGGTTCACTAACTAATGCCTTCAGGGGACAAAATCTGCTGTCCTTTCCTGGTCTGTCCTACATGTGACCCCAGATCCACAGCAATGTAGTTCACTCGTAAATGCCCACTGAAATGGCTGAGCAAGCCTCTCCGTTGTAGTTGGCTCACCACCATGTGCTCAAGGACAATTAGGGATGGACAATAAATGCTGGCCTTGCCAGTGACACTCAAATCCCAAAAACAAATTTTAAAAAAACAAGGTTGTATTTACAATGTGATAAGTTTACAATTTCTGTTTCAATTATCAATATAGACATAGGAATTGATAATGGAAAAGTTAGCACAAGGGTACATGATAAAAGGAAGTAAGCTTTCTAGAAAATGTGCACAAATGTAAGATTTTAATATTAAAACTAGCAGAGACCCACAAACTATATGCAGTGAAATAAGCATCTTTATTGCAACAGTATTTCTTTAATAACCCATCCCATGCCATTCCATCTTTCCCATGCCATCCCTCTCATGCCATACCCATCCAATTCCTTTCATCCATATCCCATCCCCATCCCACCCCTTCTTCCTTTGCCATCCTTTCCCCCATTGTATCGCTCCCATGCCACCCCCACCCCCCACTTCCATGTCATTTCACTACCGCCACACCCACCCGCCCCCCAACAACCCATCATCATCAAGAGCTGTGGGAAACCGAAGTCCAGTAACTGAGGCTGGGGAACAGCGAGTTCTGGGGGCCAGAGCCCAGCAACCGAGGCTGGGCAACAGTGACAGCCATGGCCAGAGTCCAGTAACCAAGGCCGGGGACCAGTGAGAGCTAGAGCCCAGTAACCGAGGTGTGGGTGAAGTGAGAGCCGTAGGTCAGGGCCCAGGAACCACGATCATGGTGCATTAAGAACTGGGGGTCAGAGCCCAGTACTTGACCTTGTCCTCACCAATCTACCTGTTGCGAATGCATCTGTCCATGACCACCGCACACTCCTTGTTGAGACAAAATCCCATCTTTACATTGAGGATACTCTCCGTCGTGTCTAGCAAATCAAAACTGGGCATCCATGCGGCGCTGTGGGCCATCAGCAGTAGCAGAATTGTACTCAACCACAATGTGTAATCTCATGGCCCGGCATATCCCCCACTCTACCATCACCATCAAGCCAGGAGACCAACCTTGGTTCAATGAAGAGTGCAGGAGGGCATGCCAGGAGCAGGACCAGTCATACCACAAAATAAGGTGTCAAACTGGTGAAACTACAACACAGCACTTCTTGCATGCCAAACAGTGGAAGCAGCATGCGATAGACAGAACTAAGCGATCCCACAACCAACGGATCAGATCTAAGCTCTGCAGTCCTGCCAATCCAGCCGTGAATGGTGGTGGACAATTAAACAACTAACTGGAGGAGGTGGCTCCACAAATATCCCCATCCTCAATGATGGGGAAGCCCAGCACATCAGTGCGAAAGATAAGGCTGAAGCATTTGCAACAATCTTCAACCCGAAATGCAAAGTGGATGATCCATCCCGGCCTCCTCCTGAAGTCCCCAGCATCACAGATGCCAGTCTTCAGCCAATCCCATTCACTCCGCGTGATATCAAGAAACGACTGAAGGCGCTGGATACTGCAAAGGCTATGAGCCCTGACAATATTCCGGCAATAGTACTGAAGACTTGTGCTCCAGAACTAGCCGTGCCCCTAACCAAGCTGCTCCAGTACAGCTACAACACTGGCATCTATCCGGCAATGTGGAAAATCGCCCGAGTATGTCCTGTACACAAAAAGCAGGACAAGTCCAACCCGGTCAATTACCGCCCTATCAGTCTACTTTCGATCATCAGCAAAATGATGGAAGGGGTCATCAACAGTACTATCTAGCGGCACTAGCTCAGCAATAACCTGCTCAGTGACGCTCAGTTTGGGTTCCGCCAGGGCCACTCAGCTCCTGACCTCATTACAGCCTTGGTCCAAACATGGACAAAAGAGCTGAACTCAAGAGGTGAGGTGAGAGTGACTGCCCTTGACATCAAGACTGAGTATGGCATCAAGGAACTCTAGCAAAACTGAGGTCAATGGCAATCAGGGGAAAAACTGTCCACTGGTTGGAGTCATACCTAACACAAAGGAAAATGGTTGTGGTTCTTGGAGGTCCATCATCTCAGTCCCAGTACATCACTGCAGGAGTTCCTCAGGGTAGTGTCCCAGGCCCAACCATCTTCAGCTGCTTCATCAATGACCTTCCCTCCTTCACAATGTCAGAAGAGGGGATGTTCGCTGATGATTGCACAATGTTCAGCACCATTCGCGACTCCTCAGGTACTGAAGCAGCCTATGTCGCGATGCAACAAGACCTGGACAACATCCAGGCTTGGGCTGATAAGTAGCAAGTAACATTCGCGCCACCCAGGTAATGACCATTTCAAACAAGAGATGGTGGACAGACTTTGGGGAGTCAGGAGGTGAGTTGCTCATCACAGGATTCCTAGCCTTTTACCTGTTCTTGTATCCATGTTATTTATGTGGCTGGTCCAGTTCAGTTTCTGGTCAATGGTAACCTCCACCACCGACGCACAGTGGCAGCAGTGTGTACCATCTACAAGATGCACTGCAGCAACTCACCAAGGCTCCTTCAACAGCATCTTCCAAACCTGAGACCTCTACCAACTAGAAGGACACGGGCAGCAGATGCATGGGAACATCACCACCTGCATGTTTCCCTTCAAGCCACACACCATCCTGAATTGGAACTATCTCTAACCATCTCCCCTTGATGTTCAATGACATTACCATTGCTGACTCCCCCACTATCAACATCCTGGAGGTTACCATTGACCAGAAACTGAACTGGACCAGCCACATAAATAACATGGCTACAAGAACAGGTAAAAGGCTAAGAATCCTGTGATGAGTAACTCACCTCCTGACTCCCCAAAGTCTGTCCACCATCTACATGGCACAAGTCAGGAGTGTGATGGAATACTCTCCACTTGCCTGGATGGATGCAGCTGCAACAACACTCAAGAAGCTCGACACCATCCAGGACAAAGCAGCCTGCTTGATTGGCACCCCATCCACAAACATTCACTCCCTCCACCACCGACGCACAGTGGCAGCAGTGTGTACCATCTACAAGATGCACTGCAGCAACTCACCAAGGTTCCTTCAACAGCATCTTCCAAACCTGAGACCTCTACCAACTAGAAGGACACGGGCAGCAGATGCATGGGAACATCACCACCTGCAAGTTTCCCTTCAAGCCACACACCATCCTGAATTGGAACTATATCGCCGTTCCTTCACTGTCGCTGGGTCAAAATCCTGGAACTCCCTTCCTCACAGCACTGTGGGTTTACCTACCCCACATGGACTGCAGCGGTTCAAGAAGACAGCTCACCACCAGCTTCTCAAGGGCAATTAGGGATGGGCAATAAATGCTGGCTTTTTCAGCGATGCCCACATCCCATGAACAAATAAAATGTGGGTTTCCTCCAGGTGCTCCGGTTTCCTCCCACATGCCAAAGACTTGCAGGTTGATAGGTGAATTGGCCATTATAAATTGCCCCTAGTATAGGTAGGTGGTCAGCAAATATAGGGACAGGTGGGGATGTGGTAGGAATATGGAATTAGTGTAGGATTAGTATAAAATGGGTGGTTGATGGTCAGCACAGGCTCAGTGGGCCGAAGGGCCTGTTTCAGTGCTGTATCTCTAAAATAAAAAATTAAATAAATAAAAATCAAGGTGGGGGTGCAGTGAGAGCCGAGGTTGTGGGGGGGAGAAGTCAGAGCCCAGTAACCGAGGTCGGGGTGCAGTGAGAGCCGGGGGTCGGAGCCCAGTAACTGAGGTCAGGGTGAAGTGAGAGCCGGGGGTCAGAGCCCAGTAACTGGGGTCAGGGTGAAGTGAGAGCCGGGGGTCGGAGCCCAGTAACCGAGGTCGGGGTGCAGTGAGAGCCGGGGGTCAGAGCCCAGTAACTGGGGTCAGGGTGAAGTGAGAGCCGGGGGTCGGAGCCCAGTAACTGGGGTCAGGGTGAAGTGAGAGCCGGGGGTCGGAGCCCAGTAACCGAGGTCGGGGTGCAGTGAGAGCCGGGGGTCGGAGCCCAGTAACTGAGGTCAGGGTGAAGTGAGAGCCGGGGGTCAGAGCCCAGTAACTGGGGTCAGGGTGAAGTGAGAGCCGGGGGTCGGAGCCCAGTAACCGAGGTCGGGGTGCAGTGAGAGCCGGGGGTCAGAGCCCAGTAACTGGGGTCAGGGTGAAGTGAGAGCCGGGGGTCGGAGCCCAGTAACCGAGGTCGGGGTGAAGTGAGAGCCGGGGGTCAGAGCCCAGTAACTGAGGTCAGGGTGAAGTGAGAGCCGGGGGTCAGAGCCCAGTAACTGAGGTCAGGGTGAAGTGAGAGCCGGGGGTCAGAGCCCAGTAACTGAGGTCAGGGTGAAGTGAGAGCCGGGGGTCAGAGCCCAGTAACTGGGGTCAGAGCCCAGTAACTGAGGTCAGGGAATAAAATACCTTTCCCTGTAATCTGGCCTATCAGCTACTTAGAACGTACTACTTAGTTAATGGGGATTTCTTTTGGTTTCGTTGTTGTAATAAAAGTCTTAAAACGTGAACTCTTGTCGTGTAAATTGTTCTGGGGAGTTCATACCTCCTATTTTAACATTAATGGTGTTCCAACCGAGGCAGGAGGAGTGCACTGTTAATTCAGCCCCACCTCTCCACAGGTCACAGCATATCAATAAATGTTCCCACTTACCGAAACAGCCAATTAGATACTCTATTTGTCCTCAGAATAAATCACACCACCAGGTTTCTTTAATAAACAACAAAATTATCCATTTATTATAAAACCAAGTCTTAACCAATAATGAAATAAATATATACGTGAATCAAAATATTAAAGCCCCATATTATTATCCTAGCCCTCACGCACATGCACATACATCCAAGAACAGGTTAAACGGGGAAAAGGGATTTTTGTTTACAGCTGTTTCAAAGGAATAAAAGGAATTTTTAAAAAAACTTATACTGAAGCAAAGAGATGGAAGTCCTTTGGATGTGCAAGGTGTCCCAAAGTCAAATAGTTGTATGCCACTCAGAGTCTTTCCAGGCGAGGTTGATGAACAATCTGTTTCAGGTAGGCGTTCAAAGAAATTCAACTGCAGAAGCTTCACATAGATCTTCCATCAGGTGTGCAGCAATAGTTGTCAGTTCTCACACATTTGATGCAAAAGTCCTTTTTAAAGATGCAAGGTTTCTGCAACCATTCAGGGTTTCTTAAAAATGCAGGAGGCAAGAGTACCACTTCATACAGGCTTTTGCTTTTCACTAGCAGGGATTCCTCCATGAGAGGTAACAGTTATTTGGTCATTCTTCTGATCCCCTGGCAGGTCCATAGGCAGATTCCAACTTCCTGCTTTTAGTCCAAAAACCAGCATCTGTTAACAGTTCAAAGTGAAACTAAACTTTCCAAGTCAGTCCCATTGCAATCAGAAATTCTCTCTTGTCACAACAAAGGGTAGCTCTTAGGTTGAAACCCCCGGCTATGTTTCCTGGAAATCACATGCTTTCCAGAAAAACTTGTTTACAGGTCAACCTACTTTTAAAAAAAAACACCCAAATGTCAGTTTTAAAAATATAGATTCCAAGTTTTAACAAAAAAATATGGAACTTCTGTAACACGTCTTCCCTTGACGAAATGATGAAATGCAATTTTTTAATGTTTCATTACAATGTATAAAAAAACAGAAGTTGAAAACATTTTGAACACCCATTGACTCTATACTTGTAATTAATACAATTTTGCTTTGTACCATCTTTACTCATACAACTCAAAGTTCAATTTGCGACAAAACATGTGCAATGACATTATCTTTTCCCGAAATGTGAACAATCTTTAAGTGATACGATTGTAACAGTAAACTCCATCAGAATATTCTGGCATTCTGGGTTTTAAATTTTCCCACAAAGGTTAATGGGTTATGGTCAATATATATTATCAGTGTTTCTCTGTAGGTATGGCAGACATAAAAATTTTGAAGTATAAGAGCCAATAATAGACCTAACGTTTCTTTTTCCACGGTGGAATATCTTTGTTGGTGTCAATTTAGTTTTTTTGAAAAGTATCCCACTAATCTTTCTGTGCCCAATTTGTCATCTTGTAACAGGACTGCACTGACTCCCAGATCACTAGCATCAATCGCTACCTCGAAGGGCTTAGTGAAATTTGGAGCAGCCAACACTGGTTCATTAGTCAAAATGGCCACCTGCTTTTCAAAAGTCACCTCTCAGCCTCCTCTGTTCCAAGGAAAACAACCCTAGCCAATCCAATCTTTCCTCATAGCTGCACCAAGGCTTGTACTTTCACCATTCTTGGCAACACTTGTCCTTGCCCCACTATATGCCCAAGGTAGGTCACTCTCACTTTTGCAAATTCGCTTTTGGCCAGGTTTACTACTAAATTAGCTGCTTGTAATTTTTTAAACAGAGTTTCTAGCTGTTTCAAGTGTTCCTCCCAAGTGTTACTGTATAGCAGCACATCATCAAGATGCACTGCACAGTTTGGAACAGTGGCTACCACATTTATTTTATTTTTATTTATTTAGAGATACAGCACTGAAACAGGCCCTTCGGCCCACAGAGTCTGTGCCGACCAACAACCACCCATTTATACTAATCCTACATTAACCCCATATTCTCTACCACATCCCCACCATTCTCCTACCACCTACCTACACTAGGGGCAATTTACAATGGCCAATTTACCTATCAACCTGCAAGTCTTTGGCTGTGGGAGGAAACCGGAGCACCCGGCGGAAACCCACGCAGATACAGGGAGAACTTGCAAACTCTGCACAGGCAGTACCCAGAACTGAACCCGGGTCGCTGGAGCTGTGAGGCTGCGGTGCTAACCACTGCACCTGAAAGGTAGCCAGGGCATTTTGTTAGCCCGAATGGCATCACTCGGCACTAGTAAAGACCGTCTGGTGTGACAAAAGCTGATATTTCTTTAGCTCAGGGTGTTAAAGGAACTTGCCAGTATCCCTTTAACAAATTTATCTTTGTAAGAAGCATGGCACTCTGTCAATACAGTCTTCCAAGCGGGAAATTGGGTAGGAGTCTGCTTTTGTTACTGCATCAACTTTTCTGTAGTCTATGCAAAGTCTGGTTGACCCATCAGGTTTAGGCGCTAATACTATTGGTGAACTTCAGCTGCTTTCACTAGGTTCAATTAAGTTGTTTTCCAGCATGTATTTGATTTTTGTTTTTACTTGGGCCTGTTTGTCTGGACTTAAGTGGTAGGAACATAGGAGCAGGAGTAGGCCATTCAGCCCATCGAGCCTGCTCCACCATTCAATACGATCATGGCTGATTATCCACTTCAATGCCTTTTTCCCATACTATCCCCATGTCCTCTTATGTCATTGGTATTTAGAAATCTGTCAATCTCTGCTTTAAACATTCTCAATGACTGAGCTTCCACAGCCCTCTGTGGTAGAGAATTACAAAGATTCACAACCCTCTGTAAAGAAATTTCTCCTCATCTCTGTCCTAAGTGGCTTCCCCCTCATTTTGAAATTGTGTCCCCTGGTTCTAGACTCCCCAACCAGGGGAAATATCTTAGCTGCATCCATGCAATGAGATCACCTCTCATTCTTCGAAACTCTAGAGAATACAGGCCCAATTTCCCCAATCTCTCTTCATAGGTCAGTCCCACTATCCTGGGAACAAGTCTGCTGAACATTTGTTGCACTCCCTCTATGGCAATAATATCCTTCCTAAGGTAAGGGGACCAAAACTGCACACAGTACTCCAAGTGCAGTCTAACCAAGGTTCTATGCAATTGAAGCAAAACTTCACTACTCCTGTACTCAAATCGTCTTGCGATAAAGGCTAACATACCATTAGCCTTCTTAATTGCTTGCTGCACCTGTATGTTAGCTTTCAGTGACTTGTTGACGAGGACACCCAGGTCCCTTTGTACATCTACACTTTCTAATCTCTTACTATTTAAGAAATACTCTGCACATCTGTTCCTCCTACCAAAATGGATAATCTCACATTTTTCCACATTATATTCCATCTGCCACATTCTTGCCCACTCACTAAGTCGGTCCAAATCCCCTTGAAGCTGCTTTGCATCTTCCTCACAACACACATTCCCACCTTGTTTTGTGTCATCCGCGAACTTGGAAATACATTTGGTCCCCACATCCAAATCATTGATATATATTGTGAACAGTTGGGGCCCAAGCACTGATCCCTCCAGTACCCCACGAGTCACAGCCTGCCAATGCAAGAATGATCCATTTATTCATTCTCTCTGCTTTCTGCCTGTTAACCAATCCTTAATCCACACCAGTATATTACCTCCTATCCTATGTGCTTTAATTTTGCTAACCAACCTCCTGTGGGGGACTTTATCAAAAATCTTCTGAAAATCCAAGTATACCACGTCCACCAACTCAGCTTTATCAATTCTGTTAGTAACATCCTCAGAAAACTCCAAAAGGTTCATCAAATCTGATTTCCCATTCATAAATCCAAGTTGACTCTGCCCAATCAGATCATTATTATCCATTTATCACATCCTTTAGAATAGATTCTAGCATTTTCCCTAACGATTGATGTAAGGCTAACAGGTCTGTAATTCCCTGTTTTCTCTCTCCCTTCTTAAATAATGGGGTGACATTTGCTACCTTCCAACCCGCAGGAACTGTTCCAGAATCTATAGAAGACGATCACCAATGCATCCACTATCTCCATAGCTACCTCTTTCAACACTCAGGGATGTAGAATATCAGGTCCTGGGGACTTATCAACCTTCAGTCCCATTAATTTCTCCAATACAACCTTCTTACTAATACTAATTTCCTTCAATTCCTCATTCCCCCTATCCCTTTGATCTCTAATTCTGGGAGATTTCTTGTATCTTCCTCAGTGAAGACAGACACAAAGTAATCATTTAGCTTCTCTGCCATTTCTCTATTCCCCAGTATAAATTCTCCTGATTATGCCTGTAATGGACCCACATTTGTCTTAGCTAAACGTTTCCTTTTTACGTACTTACAGAAGCTTTTGCAGTCCATTTTTATATTTTTTCCTAGCTTACATTTATATTCTATTCTCCATTTCTTTATCAGTTTCTTGGTCCTACTTTGCTGTATTCGAAAATCCTCCCAATTCTCAGGTTTACTACTATTTCTGGCAACTTTATAGGCCTTCTCTTTTAATCTTATACAATCCTTAACTTCCTTTGTTATCCACGGTTGACTGCCTTTACTTTTGGGGTTTTTGTGCCTTGAAGGAATGTATAGTTGCTGTAAACTATGTAATATTTATTTAAAGACTATCCATTGCCTATGTACAGTCATACCTTTTAATGTATTTTCCCAATCCACCTGAGCCAATTTGCCTCTCATACCTTCATAATTTCCTGTGTTCAAATTTAACACCCTGCCTTCAGATTGAACTACCTCACTTTCAAACATAATGTAAAATTCTATCGTATTATGGTCACTCATGCCTAAAGGTTCTTTTACAACAAGATTATTAATTAGCCCTTTCTCATTACATAATACTAGATCTAAAATAGCCTGTTCTCTAGTCAGTTCCTCAATGTATGCTCTAGAAAACCATCCCTAACGCACTCCAGAAACTCATCCTCCGCAGCATTAGTGCTCATTAGGTTTACCCAGTCTATATGCAGTTTGAAGTCACCCATGATTACCCATGCCACATGCTTCTCTAATCTCCTGATTAATACCATGCCCATACTACCACTACTGTTTGGTGGCCTACAAACAACTACTACTATCCAAGGCCCCAAATGCTCCTTTCAGGTGAAGCAGCGATTTACTTGTACTTCTTTCAATGTAGTATACTATATTCACTGCTCACAATGTGGTCTCCTCTACATTGGGGAGACAAAGTGCAGACTGGGTGACCGCTTTGTGGAACACCTCTGCTCAGTCGGAAAGCATGACCCCGAGCTTCCGGTTGCTCGCCATTTCAACACATCCCCCTGCTCTCATGTTCACATCTCTGTCCTGGGATTACTGCAGTGTTCCAGTGAACGTCAATGCAACCTCAAGGAACAGCATCTCATTTACTGATTAGGCACACTACAGCCTGCCGGACTGAACGTTGAGTTCAATAATTTCAGAGCATGATGGGCTCCCCTTTTTATTTTTAGTTATTTTTTATATATCTATTTTATTTTAGTTTGTTTAGTTTTCCTCTACTGTGCCTACCCACTTTTTTTTTCATGTTTGTGCTTGGGGCCAGGGCTGTTCATTTTTCTGTCAGTTAACACCGTCTCTGTACTAACGCTTTGTCTTTCAGCATCCCGCTTGCCTTTGCTCCATGACCTTCTGGTCAGTTATCCTCTGTGACCCTGTCCTATCAACACCTCTTTTGTTATCTTTTGCCCCATCCCCGCTTTATTTGCTTAAAACCTTTCGCATTTCTAATATCTGCCAGTTCTGATGAAGAGTCACTTTATTTTTATTTCAGATTTCCAGCATCTGCAGTATTTTGCTTTTAATTTATCCTACCAATGTTTGCTGCCCCTTGCTGTTTCTTAGCTCCAAAACAGATTCCACATTTTCTTCTTCCAATCTGAGATCCTCCTTTAGTAATGTACTGATCCCATCCCTTATTATCAGCACAACACCACCTCCTTTTCCTTTTTGCCTGTCCTTCCTAACTGTCGAATATCCTTGAATAGGATGTTGTTTTATAGGAACGGATTCTCCTACATCCACATCATCTAAGGTTGTACATCCCGACAGACTCCTTTAAATGCTGTGAGTAGCCTTGTTAGGTTTTCTTATTGTTCTGCATCTAAATATGAAAGTATAGTGTCCAATCTTCCTAGCAATTCAGTATCAGCTAACCAGATAGTAGGGGGTTCAATTTGAGAATTGTCTAGGCTTTCTTCTGCCTCATCTTCACTATCCCTTTCATTCGTCATGGTCACTATTACTTGACATACCTATGCTTGCTTATCCTCCTCCCTGCGATAACATTGTTTTAACATATTGATATGACACAGTCGACTCTTTTTCTGGTGATCTGGGTGTTACCAATTCTTTTGATGACTTTATATGGTACCTGTTATGGTAATAACACTAATATTTCATTCCTTGGTTGAAATGTTCGGGTCTTTGCGTGCTTGTCTGCCCGTTTTTTCATAGTGGTTTGGGAAGCTCTAGTTTTAATTAGTCTAATTAGTTTTAGAGGACCTCTTATCTTATGTCTGTTAACAAATTCAAAAGGACTAAAACCTGTAGACTCATTCGGTGAATCTCTAGTGGCAAATAAAAGAAAGTTTGTCCTTTATCCCAATCACACACGGATATTCATGACAGCATGCCCTAATCATTGTATTGAGAGTTTGATGGTACCTTTCTAAAGCTCCCTGTGTCTGTGAGTGATATGCTGAAGACCTTAACTGTGTGATACCCAATTTACCCAGAACTTCTTGAAGTATCTGAAACATAAAATTGGAATCTTGATCCAATTGAACTTCAATTGGTAATCCATATCGTAAAGAATTGGGTTAACTTCTCTCCTACCATCTTAGCAGTAATTGCCCTCAAGGGAATGGCCTCTCGGAATTGAGTAGACATATCCATGATAGTGAGTATATATTGGTGTCCCACTGTTGTTTTTGGTAAGGGTCCTACACAGTCTACTAACACCCTACTAAATGGTTCTCCAGTAACTAGTTTGGGAATTAGAGGTACCGGTTTTATGGCAGGTTGCAGTTTTCCCACAATCTGGCACGTATGGCATGTTTTACAAAACTGCACCACATCTTTGGTAAGGCCTAGCCAGTAATGTTGACTTATACGTGATTTGGTCTTCCTAATCCCCATATCTCCTGTTAACCTTAATAATTCCTGGTGATACTTAGCCGGTACCACTATCTGTTGAACAACCATCCACTCTTCATCCACAGGGTGTGTGAGGCGGTCTTCACTTCCTCATCAGAAGCCCACCTTTAACATAATAGCCATCTGGAACGCCTTTTGCCTCAGCTTCTGTCAGAGCTGATTGTGACACTTTAACTCTGGATCAGCTTGCTGTGCTGTGATCAGAGAAGATTTGTTAAACATCTCATTTGGATTATCTAAATCCCCAAAGAAAGTTTCAGATAGTCAGCTATCTATCTGCGGTGCCAATTTTACCTCCGACAATAGAACTTGTTTAGCCACTGTTCGGGTTACCACACACAAAGGAAAAGTTCCTGTAACTTTTTCCTGTAACTCTTCTGTCTCTTTAACTTCACTCGGTTTCTCTGTGGCTACGGGAGAAACTAATACTTTTGCGCTGGCCAAATCATTCCCTCGGAGTAGGTCAATTCCCTTTACTGGAAAACTATGGACAACTCCTACAGAGATGAGGTCACACTCTAGGTGAACTCAATACAAAAGTACGGGTATATAGTCCCCGCCAATACCTTGCACTAAAACTTTAGCATTCAGTGCACTCTCTAGTGGAAATGTTATACCTTTCCCCAGCAAAAGAGTTTGTGTTGCTCTTGTATCCCTAAGTATAAACACAGTATTAATGAGATTAGTATCCTTGAAAGTTGATAAATCACCAGGGCCAGATGAAATGTATCCTGGGTTTGTTAAAAGAAGCAAGAGAGGAAATAGCAGAGGGTCTGACCATCATTTTCCAGGCCTCACTGAATAACTCGGTGTGGTGCCGGAGGATTGGAGAATTGCTAACGTTGTACCTCTGTTTAAAAAGGGAGCGAAGGATAGACCGAATACTTACAGGCCAGTCAGTCTAACCTCAGTAGTGGGCAAATTATTGGAATCTATTCTGAGAGACAGGATAAACTGTCACATAGAAAGGCACAGGTTAATCAAGGATAGTCAGCATGGATTTGTTAAGGGAAGATCTTGTTTGACCAATTTGATCAAATCTTTTGAAGAAGTAACAAGGAAGAGAGATGAGGGTAGTGCAGTTGATGTGGTCTACATGGATTTTAGCAAGGCTTTTAACAAGGTCCCACATGGCAGATTGGTTACAAAAATAAAATCCCATGGGATCCAGGGAAATGCAGCAATGTGGATAGAAAATTGGCTCAGTGACAGGAAACAAAGGGTAATTGTTGACGGGTGTTTTAGCGACTGGAGGACTGTTTCCAGTGGTGTTCCACAGGGCTCAGTACTGGGTCCCCTGCTTTTTGTGGTATATATTAACGATTTGGTTGTAAATGTAGGGGGCATGATCAAGAAGTTTGCAGATGACACAAAGATTGGCTGTGTGGTAGATAACGAGGAGGATAACTGTAGACTGCAGGAAGATATTGATGGTCTGGTCAGATGGGCAGAGAAGTGGCAAATGGAATTCAACCTGGAGAAATGTGAGGTGATGCATTTGGGAAGGCAAAGGAATACATGATTAATGGGAAAATACTGAGAAGTCTGGAGGAAGTGAGAGACCTTGGAGTGAATGTCCACAGATCCCTGAAGGTAGCAGGACAGGTGGATAAGGTGGTTAAGAAGGCATATGGAATCCTTTCCTTTATTAGCCGAGGTATAGAATACAAGAGCAGGGAGATTATGCTGGAACTGTATAACTCATTGGTTAGGCCACAACTTGAGTAGTGTGTGCAGTTCTGGTCACCTCATTACAGAAAGGATGTAATTGCACTAGAGAGGGTACAGAGGAGATTTACGAGGATGTTGCCAGGACTGGAAAAATGCAGCTATGAGGAAAGATTGGATAGGCTGGGGTTGTTCTCCTTGGAACAGAGAAGGCTGAGGGGGGATCTGATTGAAATGTACAAAATTTTGAGGGGCCTGGATAGAGTGGAGGAGAAGGGTCTATTTAACTTAGCAGAGAGGTCAGTGACGAGGGGGCATAGATTTAAAGTGATTGGTAGAAAACTTAGAGGGGAAATGAGGAAAAGTTTTTTCACCCAGAGGGTGGTGATGGCCTGGAACTCACTGCCTGAAAGGGTAGTTGAGGCAGAAACCCTCAATTCATTCAAAAGGTGTCTGGATATGCACCTCAAGTGCCGTAAGTTGTAGTGCTACAGACCAAATGCTGGAAGGTGGGATTAGAATAGGTGGATCATTTTTCAGCCGACAGACAGGATGAGCCAAGTGGCCTCTTTCTGTGCTGAGTAACTTTCTATGATTCTATAAGTATATCGATAGGTTTACCTGCCTCATTTGAGGGATAAGGAGTTACTTTTCCTTTCAACAAGAATTCCCGATAACTTTCAGGTATCTTATTCTCAACCCCTACACTTATACTGGTTTTTGTATCTGCTTTTACAGCTGCTGTCAAAGCTACAGCCCGATCTGCTGTACTCTCAGTCAGAGCCCCTTTCTCTGCATTAGCTTTGTTTCCCCCAACAAGTCCCCGGGGTTTACCTCGCAACTTCCAGAATTCTGAACGAAGATGTCCCACTTGTGACAATAACACTTCGGTTTGTGGACCTCACTCCCACCCTTCTTTTCTAGCCTGTGGAGGGGATCCTGGGGCATTCCCAGCTGTCCCTTCCTGTATCCGGCTACTTGCCTTCCTTTCACTCTCCCGCCTTCTATCGGGTTTGTGGGAAGCAGAAAAAGAAAGCTTATGACAGTCACAAAAAACTTAATACTTTAGAAAGCCTAGAGGAGTATAGAAAATGCAGAGGTGAAGTAAAAAGGAAATTAGGAAAGCAAAGAGAGGACATGAAAAATTATTGGCAGGTAAAAGCAAGGAAAACCCGAAGATGTTTTATCAGTACATTAAGAGCAAGAGGATAACTAAGGAAAGGGTAGGGCCTATCAGAGATGTACAAGGGAACTCATGCGTGGATGTAGAAGATGTGGGCAGTGTTCTTAATGAGTTTTTTGTCTCTGTTTTCACATAAGAGAGGGTTGATGCAGACATTGTAGTTAAAGAGGAGGAGTGTGAAATATTAGATAAGTATAATGAGAGAGGAAATACTAGAGGGTCTGACATCCTTGAAAGTGGATAAATCGCCAGGGCCGGATGGATTGCATCTCAGGTTGTTAAAGGAAGCCAGGGAGGAAATAGTGGATGCTCTGAGGATCATCTTCAAATCCTCTCTGGATATGGACGAGGTACCAGATGATTGGAGGTCTGCGAACATTATACCATTGTTTAAAAAGGGCGTGAGGGATAGGCCAAATAATTACAGGCCGGTCAGTCTGACCGTGGTGCTGGATAAATTGTTAGAATCTATTCTGAGAGACAGGATAAACTGTCACTTAGAAAGGCACGGACTGATCAGGGATAGTCAGCATGGATTTGTTAAGGGAAGGTCATGTCTTACTAACCTGACTGAGTTTTCTAAGGAAGTAACAAGAAGGACTGATGAGGGTAATGCAGTGGATGTGGTCTACATGGATTTTAGTAAGGCATTTGACAAGGTCCTGCATGGCAGACTGGTCAGTAAAATGAAAGCCCATGGGATACAGGGGAATGTGGCAGGTTGGATCAAGAATTGGCTCGGGGACAAGAAACAAAGGGTAGTAGTCGACAGATATTTTTGCGAATGGAAAGCTGTTTCCAGTGGTGTTCCACAGCGCTCAGTGTTGGGTCCCTTGCTGTTTGTGGTGTATATTAATGATTTGGACTTAAATGTGGGAGGCATGATTGGGAAATTTGCTGATGACATAAAAATTGGCCATGTAGTTGATAGTGAAGAGGATAGCCGTAGACTCCAGAATGATATCAATGGTTTGGTTGAGTGGGCAGAAAAGTGGCAAATGGAATTCAATCCAGAGAAGTGTGAAGTAATGCATTTGGGAAGGGCAAATAAAGCGATAAACGGGAGGATATTGAGAGGGGTAGAAGAAGTGAGAGACCTTGGAGTGCATGTTCACAGGTCCCTGAAGGTGGCAGGACAGGTAGATAGAGTGGTGAAGAAGGCATATGGAATGCTTTCCTTTATTGGCCGAGGTATAGAATTCAAAAGCAGGGATGTGATGCTGGAACTGTATAAAACTCTGGTTAGGGCACAGCTGGACTATTGTGTACAGTTCTGGTCACCACATTACAGAAAGGACATAATTGCTCTGGAGAGAGTACAGAGGAGATTTGCAAGAATTTTGCCAGGGCTTAGAAGTTGCAGCTGTGAGGAAAGATTGGATAGGCTGGGGTTGTTTCCCTTAGAACAGTGGAGACTGAGGGTGACTTAATTGAGGTGTACAAAATTATGAGGGGCCTAGATAGAGCAGAGAGAAAGGACCTGTTTCACCTAGCGGAGAGGTCAATTACCAGGGGGCACAGATTTAAGGTGATTGGTAGAAGGATTAGTGGTGACATCATACCATTATCATACCAGAAATGTTGGGGAACACAGAACTTAGTGAGAGAGAGGAACTGAAAGAAATCAGTATTAGTAGAGAAATGGTGTTGGGGAAATTGATGGGATTGAAGGCCGATAAATCTCCAGGGCCTGATGGTATGCATCCCAGAGTACTTAAGGAAGTGGCCCCAGAAATAGTGGATGCATTGGTGGTCATCTTCCAAGATTTTATGGGCTCTGGAACAGTTCCTACAGATTGGAGGGTAGCTAATGTAACCCCACTATTTAAAAAGGGAGGTAGAGAGAAAGCAGGGAATTATAGACCAGACAGCCTGACGTCGGTAGTGGGTAAAATTCACGAGTCCATTATCAAAGATTTTATAGCAGAGCACTTAGAGAACAGTGGTAGAATCGGGCAGAGTCAGCATGGATCTACGAAAGGGAAATCATGCTTGACAAATCTACTAGAATTCTTCGAGGATGCAACTAGTAGAGTTGATGAGGGGGAGCCAGTGGATGTGGTTTCTATGGACTTTCAGAAGGCTTTCGACAAAGTCCCACATAAGAGATTAGCATGTAAAATTAAAGCGCATGGGATTGGGGGTAGTGTATTGCGATGGATAGAAAATTGGTTGGCAGATAGGAAACAAAGAGTAGGGATAAATGGGTCTTTTTCCGAATGGCAGGCAGTGACTAGTGGGGTACCGCAGGGATCGGTGCTAGGACCCCAGCTATTCACAATCCATATTAATGATTTAGATGAGGGAACTAAATGTAATATCTCCAAATTTGCAGATGACACAAAACTGGGTGGGAGGGTGAGTTGTGAGGAGGATGCAGAGAGGCTTCAGGGTGATTTGGACAAGTTGAGTGAGTGGGCTAATGCATGGCAGATGCAGTATAATGTGGATAAATGTGAGGTTATCCACTTTGGTAGCAAAAGCAGGAAGGCAGATTATTATCTGAACGGCTATAAACTGAGAAAAGGGAATATGCAGCAAGACCTGGGTGTTCTCGTATACCAGTCGCTGAAGGTAAGCATGCAGGTGCAACAGGCAGTAAAAAAGGCAAATGGTATTTTGGCCTTCACAGCGAGAGGATTCGAGTACAGGAGCAGGGATGTCTTGCTGCAATTATACAGGGCCTTGGTGAGGTCACACCTGGAATATTGTGTGCGGTTAATGCAGTTAAGGTCTCCTTATCTGAGGAAGGATGTTCTTGCTATAGAGGGAGAGCAGAGAAGGTTTACCAGACTGATTCCTGGGATGGTGGGACTGACGTATGAGGAGAGATTGAGTCGGTTAGGATTACATTCGCAGGAGTTCAGAAGAGTGAGGGGGGATCTCATAGAAGCATATAAAATTCTAACAGGACTTGACAGGGTAGATGCAGGAAGGATGTTCCCGACGGTGGGGGAGTCCAGAACCAGGAGTCGTAGTCTAAGGATACGGGGTAAACCTTTCAGGACTGAATTGAGGAGAAATTTCTTCACCCAGAGAGTGGTGAGCCTGTGGAATTCGCTACCACAGAAATCAGTTGAGGGCAAAACATTATATGTTTTCAAGAAGGAGTTTGATATAGCTGTTGGGTCTAAAGAGATCAAAGGGTATGGGGCGGAAGCTGGAACAGGTTACTGAGTTGGATGATCAGCCATGATCATGGTGAATGGTGGAGCAGGCTCGAAGGGCCGAATGGCCTACTCCTGCTCCTATTTTCTATGTTTCTATGACATGAGGGAAAACGTTTTCAGCCAGAGGGTGGTGGGTGTCTGGAATTCACTGCCAGTAATGGTGGTGGAGGCAGAAACCTTCAACCCATCTAAAAGGTACTTGGACCTGCACCTGAAGTGCTGTAACCTGCAAGGCTACGGACCAGGTGCTGGAAGGTGGGACTAGATCGGGCGGCTAGTTTTTTTCAGCCGGCACAGACACGATGGGCTGAATGGTCTCCTTCTGTGCCGTAATTTTTCTCTGTTTCTCTGATCGTATTGAATGGCGGAGAGGGCTCCATAGGTCCGGGTTTACTCCCGCTCCTATTTCTTGTGTTCTCAAAGGCAATTAGGGATGGGCAACAAATACTGGCCTTGGCAGTGAAACCATCCTGAGAATGATAAAGTAGGCAAATGACTTGGCCAGAGAGAGTCTGAGATTGATTTCCCATTTGGTGTGGTATCTGGGATTGAAATTCCCCTTGAAGTTCATGAGCCGAGACTCTCTGGTAACCTGGAGCTAGCTTGACATCGAGTAGCTACACCAAGGCACCCTGCAGTAAGTAACAGGCAGAGCTTTAGCTAAAAGAACACATTTTAACTCAGCTCGTATCCAAGTTCCATTCATGAAAAAACGGTGAAAGAATCCTCTGCCCCATAGTACTGACGATGAAGGATTTGATGATTTGAGTGTATTTCTGGACGTGTGCCCCACTTACAACACATCTGCTCAGTTGTTGTACAGGACGCCTCATTCCCAAGGGCGGTTGCTTCCCTTATCGAGGACAATAAAGGAATAAAAGAATTTATTGTGATGTGTTGGTGTTAATGGTAATAAGATTGTTTAGGCGGCTGGTTCATGGCCAATCTCTGAGGTAATCAGCTGATGTTATCACTCAGTACAACAGCAATTGATTTGGTTCAGACTGCAACACAAATGGTGCAGCAGACAATGAGAGAGGAGTCTGGGGAAGGCGCAGCTCACTGGGAATGTGCAAAATGGAGGTGTACAGATCAACCAGGCAGGGCCCGTGTCACAGGCTGAGACCCGAATACTGAGAGAGTACTGCATTGTCAGAGGGTCATTACTGAGGGAGTGCTGCACTGTCGGAATGTCAGTACTGAGGGAGTGCCGCATTGACAGAGGGTCAGTACTGACGGAGTGCTGCACTGTCGGAGGGTCAGTACTGAGGTTGTGCTGCACAGTCAGAGGGTCAGTACTGAGTGAGTGCTGCATTGTCAGAGGGTCAGTACTGAGGGAGTGCCACAATGTCGGAGGGTCAGTACTCAGGGAGTGCTGCAGTGTTGGAGGGTCAGTACTGAGGGAGCGTTGCAATGTCAGAGGGTCAGTACTGAGGGAGTGCTGCACTGTCAGGGGGTCCGTATTGAGGGAATGCTGCACTGTCGGGGGGTCCGTATTGAGGGAGTGCTGCACTGTCGGAGGGTCAGTACTGAGGGAGCCCTGCACTGTCGGAGGGTCAGTACTGAGGGAGCCCTGCACTGTCGGAGGGTCAGTACTGAGGGAGCTCTGCACTGTCGGAGAGTCCGTATTGAGGGAATGCTGCACTGTCGGAGGGTCCGTATTGAGGGAGTGCTGCACTGTCGGAGGGTCAGTACTGAGGGAGCCCTGCACTGTCGGAGGGTCAGTACTGAGGGAGCTCTGCACTGTCGGAGAGTCCGTATTGAGGGAATGCTGCACTGTCGGAGAGTCCGTATTGAGGGAATGCTGCACTGTCGGAGGGTCCGTATTGAGGGAGTGCTGCACTGTTGAAGGTCCTGTCTTTCAGATGAGATGCTAAACCAAGGCCTCATCTGTGTTTCCAGGTGGGTGTGAAACATCCCATGGCCCGATTGGAAGATGAGTTCTCCTCGATGTCCTGACCAATATTTATTGCTGAACCAACATCATTAAAATAGATGTCCTGTCATTTATCTAATTGTTGTTTGTGGGAGCTTGCTGTGTGCAAGATGCTGCCATATTTCCTACATTACAACAGTGACTGCACGTCACAAGTGCGTGTCTGGCTGTAAAGTGCTTGAGGACATCCTGAGGTTGTAATGGGCATTCTAGTATATCGATCTTTCTTGCTGTCTTGTGATTCCCAGCACTCTCAGTTGCTGCTAGCTGTGCCTGCAAATTGCACAGCCTGGGCTTTATCAAAAAGGCTGTGTTTGCTGACAATGGAACCACCAGATGTTGCAGTACTGGCACATGTGCAAATGCAGCCTCATCCACTGAAACGTCACTGTCTGCAATAAAGATGGCGCTGTTCAATTTATCACAAAAAACAAATGATGCCAAAACCCCCTCAATGGTTGCGATCGCCACCTCCATCCCACCCCCAACAGTATCCCACTCCTTCCTGCACCCGTCAGCTCGCCACTCGCTCCCCGCCTCGCCACTTTCTGTTTCCCATTTTCCAGCACTTGGCCAGTAGACTTGTATGTTATAATAAAAGCAAAATACTGCGGATGCTGGAAATCTGAAATAAAAACAAGAAATGCTGGAACCACTCAGCAGGTCTGGCAGCATCTGTGGAAAGAGAAGCAGAGTTAACGTTTATGGTCACTGACCCTTCATCAGACTTGTATGTTATCAAACACCTAACTATTCTAATCCCACTTTCCAACACTTGGCCCGTAGCCTTGTATGCTATGGCATTTCAAGTGCTCATCTAAATACTTCTTAAATGTTGTGAGGATTCCTGCCTCAACCACCTCTTCAGGCAGTGTGTTCCAGATTCCAACCACCCTCTGAGTGAAAAAACTTTTCCTCAAATCCCCTCTAAACCTCCTGCTCCTTACCTTAAATCTATGCCCCTGGTTCTCGACCCCTCCGCTAAGGGAAAAAGTTTCTCCTATCTAATCTATCAATGCCCCTCATAATCTTGTACACATCAATCAGGTCCCCCCGCAGCCTTCTCTGCTCTAAGGAAAACAACCCTAGCCTTTTCAGTCTCTCTTCATAGCTGAAATGCTCCAGCCCAGGCAACATCCTGGTGAATCTCCTCTGCACCCTCTCCAGTGCAATCACATCCTTCCTATACTGTGGTGACCAGAACTGTACACAGTACTCCAGCTGTGGCCTAACTAGCATTTTATACAGCTCCATCATAACCTCCCTGCTCTTATATTCTATGCCTCAGCTAATAAAGGCAAGTATCCCATATGCCTTCCGAACCACCTTATCTACCTGTGCTGCTGCCTTCAGTGATCTATGGACAAGTACACCAAGGTCCCTCTGACCCTCTGTATTTCCTAGGGTCCTACCATCCATTACATATTCCCTTGCCTTGTTAGTCCTCCCAAAATGCATCACCTCACACTTCTCAGGATTAAATTCCATTTGCCACAGCTCCGCCCATCTTACCAGCCCATCTATATCGTCCTGTAATCTAAGGCTTTCCTCCTCAGTATTTACGACACCACCAATTTTCGTGTCATCTGCGAACTTACTGATCATACCTCATATATTCATGTCTAAATCATTTATGTACACTACAAACAGCGAGGGTCCCAGCGCCGATCCCTGTGATACACCACTGGTCACAGGCTTCCACTCACAAAAACAACCCTCGACCATCACCCTCTGCCTCCTGCCACTAAGCCAATTTTGGATCCAATTTGCCAAATTGCCCTGGATCTCACGGGCTCTTAACTTCTTAACCAATCTCCCATCCGGGACCTCATCAAAAGCCTTACTGAAGTCCATGTAGACTACATCAACTGTCCTACCCTCATCTACACATCTAGTCACCGCTTCGAAAAATTCAATCAAGTTTGTTGGATACGATCTCCCCCTGACAAAGCCATGCTGACTATCCCTGATTAATCCTATTCCTCAGAATTTTTCCAATATTTTCCCAACCACTGATGTTAGACTCACCGGCCTGTAATTACCTGGTTTATCTCTGCTACCCTTCTTGAATAATGGCACCACATTCGCTGTCCTCCAGTCCTCTGGTACCTCTCCTGTGGACAGAGAGGATTTGAAAATTTTGTCAGAGCCTCCGCTATCTCCTCCCTTGCCTCACATAACAACCTGGGATACATCTCATCTGGGCCTGGGGATTTATCCACTTTTACACCCGCTAAAACAGCTAATACTTCCTCCCTTTCAATGCTAATATGTTCAAGTATATCACAATCCCCCTCCCTGATCTCCACACCTACATCATCCTTCTCCATAGTGAACACAGTTGAAAAGTAATCATTTAAAACCTCACCTATATCCTCTGACTCCACACACACATTGCCACTTTGGTCCCTAATGGGCCCGACTCTTTCCTTGGTTACCCTCTTGCCCTTAATATACTTATAGAACACCTTAGGTTTTTCCTTTATCTTGCCTAACAGTGTTTTTTCATGTCCCCTCTTCGCTCTCCCAATTACTTTTTTAAGTACCCCCCTACACTTTCTATACTCCTCTCGTGCCTCCGCTGTTTTCAGCGTTCTGAATCTGCCATAAGCCTCCTTTTTGTTCCTGAACCAATACTCTATATCCCCTGACATCCAGGGCTCCCTGGGTCCTACCCTTCACCTTTCCAGGAACATGTTGGCTCTGAACTCTCACTATTTCCTCTTTGAATGACTCCCACTGGTCTGATGTAGACTTTCCTACAAGTAGCTGCTCCCAGTCCACTTTGGCCAGATCCTGTTTTATCAGATAGAAATCGGCCTTCCCCCAATTCAGTACTTTTATTCCCGGTCCATCTTTTTCCTTTTCCATAACTGCCTTAAATCTTACAGAGTTATGGTCACTATCCCTGAAATGCTCCCCCACTGACACTTCTACCACTTGTCCAGCTTCATTCCCCAGGATTAGGTCCGGTACTGCCCCTTCTCTTGCAGGGCTTTCTACATACTGGCTCAAAAAGCTTTCCTGTATGTATTTTAAGAATTCCGCCCCCTTTAAGCCTTTTGTACTCAGACTATACCTGTTAATATTGGGGAAGTTGAAATCCCCTACTATTATTACACTATTATTTTTATACCTCTCTGAGATTTGCCTACATACCTGCTCCTCTATCTCCCCCTGAAAGTTTGGAGACCTGTAGTACACTCCCAGCCAACTGATTGCCCCCTATTTTGTTTTTAAGTTCTACCCATATGGCCTGATCTGAGGACCCTTCTAAGATATCATCCCTTGGAGAGCAGTCAGGAGAAATTTCACTGGACAGAGGGTTGTTGGAGTATGGAATGACTAGTCACAGGCAGAGAAGGGGAGGAAGAGAACATCACATCTTTTAGGGAATATTGCATAAATATTTGAATCAGAGGAAGATACAGGGCTATGGGGGAGAGAGCGGGGCAGTGAGATTAGTTTGGGGATTGATACAGGGCTGTGGGGAGAGAGCAGGGCAGTGGGATTAGTTTGGGGATTGATACAGGGCTATGGGGAGAGAGCGGGGCAGTGGGATTAGTTTGGGGATTGATACAGGGCTGTGGGGAGAGAGCAGGGCAGTGGGATTAGTTTGGGGATTGATACAGGGCTATGGGGAGAGAGCGGGGCACTGGGATTAGTTTGGGGATTGATACAGGACTATGGGGAGAGAGCGGGGCACTGGGATTAGTTTGGGGATTGATACAGGGCTGTGGGGAGAGAGCAGGGCAGTGGGATTAGTTTGGGGATTGATACAGGACTATGGGGAGAGAGCGGGGCACTGGGATTAGTTTGGGGATTGATACAGGGCTGTGGAGAGAGGGCGGGGCACTGGGATTAGTTTGGGGATTGATACAGGGCTGTGGGGAGAAAGTGGGACAGTGGGATTAGTTCGGGATTGATACAGGATATGGGGAGAGAGTGGGGCAGTGGGATTAGTTTGGGATTGATACAGGATATGGGGAGAGAGTGGGACAGTGGGATTAGTTTGGGGATTGATACAGGGCTGTGGAGAGAGAGGAAGTGTGAGAAAGTGGAGACGTGTTCAGCAAGGCCCTCATACTCAGCGCAGTGATGGTTAAGGAACGGCAGATCTAAATCAGGACATTGTAAGATTTGGTGGAGGACGTGGAGGTGATGTTGATCTCATGGACGTTTTGCGATATAAATACCAGTTATTGCAGCTTCTGCCCTTGTCCTTCTAGTTTACAGAGGTTGTGGGTTTGGAAGCTGCTGTCTCAGGAGCCTTGGTGAGTTGCTGCAGTGCATCTTGTTGATGGGAAACACTGTTGTCACTGTGCATCATTACTTAATTCCCAGTTTAATCCCTGTTTCCCAGCTCCAGTTTCCCCTACCAAAATCTCCAACTTCAGTCCCAGCAGCAATTCCCACGGACCACCCCCATCCCTTCACACAGCCCTCACCCCAAATACACCCAACCCCCTCCCCCAACCACGCTATCCCCTCCCCTCCCCCCCACAAAACCCCAACCCCCTCCCCCAACCACCCTATCCCCTCCCCTCCCCCCACAAAACCCCAACCCCTCCCCCAACCACCCTATCCCCTCCCCTCCCCTCCCCCAACAGAACCCCAACCCCCTCCCCCAACCACGCTATCCCCTCCCCCACAAAACCCCAACCCCTCCCCCAACCACGCTATCCCCTCCCCCACAAAACCCCAACCCCTCCCCCAACCACGCTATCCCCTCCCCCACAAAACCCCAACCCCTCCCCCAACCACGCTATCCCCTCCCCCACAAAACCCCAACCCCTCCCCCGACCA